>NC_058080.1:24275401-24875401 GCF_014858855.1 Bufo gargarizans | reverse complement strand
TCACACATTCTATTATATACTACACATCACACATTCTATTATATACTACACATCACACACTATTACACATCACACTCATTATTACATACTACACATCACACACACTATTACATACTACACATTACACACACTATTATATACTACACATAACACACTATTACACATTAAACGTCACACTCAATATTACATACTACACATCACGCGCACTATTACATACTACACATCACACATTATTACACATTACATGTCACACACATTATTACATACTACAATACACACACTATTACATACTACACATCACACACACTATTAAATACTACACATCACACACTATTACATATAAACACCACACACTACTACATACTACACATCATACAGACTATTACATAATAAACATTACATGTGTAGTATTACATACTACACATCACACACACTATTACATACTACACCTCACGCACGCTATTGCATACTACACATCACACCCATTATTACATACTACACATCACACCCATTATTACATACTACACATCACGCCCATTATTACATACTACACATCACACACACACTATTACATACTACACATTACACACACTATTATATACTACCCATCACACACTATTACACATTACACGTCACACTCATTATTGCATACTACAATTCACACACTATTACCTACTACACCTCCCACACTATTATATACTACACATCACACACACACTAATACATACGACACATCACACACTATTACATACTACACATCGTACGGCTCAGTGTGAGTCAGGGAGAGCTGCACTTAAGAAGGGACAGATTGTGTAGGGAGATTGTGATTGCAATATATTCCAGTGAATAATGTTTCAAAGATTCAAAAGTCCTTTTAAGGACTATTGTGTGTGGTGGCAGCAATTTATTTGTGCAAATTAGTACTCGATTTTTTTTTTCATCCTTTTCAAAATAGTGATTAACCGTATAATTTGTGAATTGTGTGATTAGTGCTTCAACACCTCGTGTGGTTGTCAGGGACAGTTTTGTCAGGGCCTGATATAGGGAAAAAATGTAAATATAAATATAAACTACATCAGAAAACAGTGTTTGTACTGCAGATTACAGTAATCTGGGCCTAAAATAGTTTCCATATTTTGTGGGTCTCTGTAACACATCACATCCGAAAACGGTGTCTTTAGAGGACCTTAAAAAAAATTGCGCCACATCTGGTGACAAATCCATTAATATGAAGAAGGCTAGCACTAAGGGACGGGGAAGTGGGTGTGATGGTGCACACCGAGGCCGTGGCCCTGGGCGCAATGAAACTGTGCCTGCTGCCAGTGCACCACAAAAAAAAAAAAAATAATACCCAGCTTCATGTCAAACTTAGCTGGGCAGCGCTGGACAACACTGTCCAAGTCGGACCAGTGAGAACAGTTGGTCGGTTGGATTGCTGAAGATAATGCTTCTAGTCGGTTAAGCACCACCCTCTCTTCCACCAAGTCCAGTCTCTGTAGCCAAGAGTCTGGTCAACCGAATTCTCACTCAGATCATCATTTCTCCCACCATGGAGAGGCTTGCCAAATGAATGATCCCACACTCGTATATCCACAGGACCTCTTTTCAGCGCCAGTACTTCCTTTGGCTCTCTCGCCAAGCACGCTTGAAGAGGGACCTGAGATAGTGTGCCCTGATTCCCAACCTCTTGAGCCTTCACAGTTTCAAAAAGATGAAGGTGGTGAATGACAATCATTTGTTCACCAGGTGGATGATGATGAGACACAGTTGTCAATCACTGAGGTTGTGGTTAGGTCAAGACAGGAGGATGAGCAGAGTGAGGAAGTGGAAGAGCAGGTGGTGGACGATGAGGTCACTGACCCAACATGGGAAGGTGAAAAGCCGAGCGAGGACAGCAGTACAGAGGGGGAGGGATCCGCATCACCGCAACAGGGTGGAAGAGGCAGTAGGGCTGCAAAAGGGAGAGGTCGGCCCACACCAAACAGGCCCGCAACCGTTACACCAAGCACCCCCATGCGTAAATCTACCTTGCCAAGGGGTAGGTGTTCCGCAGTATGGTGCTTTTTTGAGGAAAGTGCAGATCACAAAAGAGTGATAGTTTGCAACCTGTGCCGTACCAAAATAAGCCGAAGGCGTGAACACTAGCAACCTTACCATCACCAGCATGATCTGCCACATGGCATCAAAGCACCCTAATAAGTGTGCCGAATGCCTGGGTCAACAATCTGGGTCTGCGAGTCACACCACTGTCTCCTTTTCCCCTGTGTTACGCACTGCTGTCCAATACCCTGTCGAAGGCGCAGGCCCGGATGCCCCTCGCCCTTCAACTGGACCTTTGCATAAACCATCAGCAACAACATCCACTTCCCTGTCCCAGCACAGCGTCCAAATGTCCATAACACAGGCATTTGAACGCAAGCGCAAATAGCCACCCACCCACACACCCACCCACAGGCCATAGCACTAAATTGCCAACTTTCAAAATTACTGGCCCTTGAAATGTTGCCATTTAGGCTTGTGGACATTGAGGCCTTCCGCAGCCTGATGTCGTGCCTGCCTTACACCATCATGTGTTCCAGAACATCACCCGTGCCCTGACCAACACACTAACTCGGAAGGCCCACTTCACCACGGACACATGGACAAGTGCTGGTGGCCAGGGACGCTACATTTACCTGACCGCACACTGAGTGAATGTTGTGGAGGCCGGGAATGAGTTGTACCCTGGGATGGCACAGGTGCTACTGTCACGGAACCCACTGTGACCTGGGCTCCTGGAGGGAGCTCATTGCCAGCCTCCTTCCTAGCGACTACGGACCTAGGAATTTGGAGACCCCCCCCTTGTTTGTTTGAATCGGGTGTCCGGGGCCCAGGGATGGATGTTGCGGTGGAAACTGGGAGCTAAAGATCATCAGTTTGCAATATCTCCTGAGGAAGGAAGAATACAGAGGTGGACATACTCTTCCTGAGTACTGGGGGTCCGTCATATTGGTGGCAATCGGTGGGATGCTCTTCCTTGCCTGAGGAGACACTCAAACCACCACCGAGATGTATTTTTCAGCCGGCTGAGGAGAACTGACTCAAGCCGCCATGACCCTGGCAGTGGAGTACTCCGAATTGTTGGGGATCATCTGTCAACGGGAGAAGAGGGTCTGTCTATGGAAGACTACTTCACCCTCAGGCAGATGGCGCGAACAGCTCTATGGAATATTGCCAAGGCACACCAGGGCCGGTTTCATCCATTTCCAGAACAAAGGGTCCGGGATCAGATGGGCCTGCGAATGATTATCCTGGAAGAGCAGCCTCAGGAGCATTGAGTGGCTGATTTGCACAAGTTGGTTCAGCGAGAGGTAAAGCTGGATGAATGGTATTGTGCACAGTGTTGGTATGCAGAACAAACACAGCCGGGATTTACAGTTGAATATCCAGAGGGCTACAACTCTGATTACCCTGGACTGTTGTGGGACATCCTGGTGGATATGTTTGAGGTTGGGGATGAGGGAAACTCTGCCCTGGAGGTCCTTTTTGCATACCGGGAAGACTGGCTTGGTTTGGGGAGAGTTTCAGAGCTGAGAGCTGATTTGGAGTACGTGGTAAAACAAGAATGGCTACTGGGAAAGGCATACAAGGAGCTGCTAGGACACATCCAGCAGAGTGTCTCAGACCCAGTGGAAGCCACGTACCCAGAGACTGTGGATTGAATTGACTCACTGAGTCCCCAGGTGAGGTGCTGACAATAGGGCAGAGTGCCACAAGCCTCTGCCCAGCACTTGGTACAGCCCTGGGGTTCCAGGAAGAGGAGGCAGACAGCCTCCCTGCCCAGCAGCCTGGTGAGTTCCAGGGAGAAGAGGTAGCCAACCTCTCTCCCCAGCAGCAGATGGAGACCCGGGGAGAAGAGGTAGCCAACCTCTCCCCCCAGCGGCAGATGGAGACCCAGGGAGAAGAGGTAGCCGACCTCTCTCCCCAGCAACAGAAGGTGTTCCAAGGAGAAGAGGTAGCCGACCTATCTCCCCAGCGGCAGATGGAGACCCAGGGAGACAGGGAGAAGAGGTAGCCAAATCTCTCTCCCCAGCGGCAGATGGAGACCCAGGGAGAAGAGGTAGCCAACCTCTCTCCCCAGCGAAATGGAGACAGCAATACCCAGTGACCCCATCCCAGTGGAAAAGCAGGCATCTGGGCAGAGAGCAGTTGGTCTCTGCCCACCAAGTACCCACAGCTCCAAGCTAGAGAGCAACAATGCAGTAAGGACTAGCAGACGCCCACTCAACAGCTGGAGAAATTCAGAACAGAGCCAGCCCAAAAGTTCAACAAGACTAGTGTTTGGTTATGGGTGGGCTACTCGACTAACTCAGGCATCGACCGACAGGAGGTCAGGTACCTGGTTAGTCTACCTTTGGGGGGGGGGGAAATGTCACGGAACCCACCGTGACCTGGGCTCCTGGAGGGAGATGATGGGCAGCCTCCTTCCTAGCGACTACGGACCTAGGAATTTGAAGACCCCCCCCCCTTGTTTGGTTGAACCGGGTGTCCGGGGCCCAGGGATGGATGTTGCGGTCGAGCCTGGCCCTATAGCCAACCAATTTCCCAATTCAACACAGGCTCTGGAAACCCAAGGCCAATGACCCTGGACTATCTCGGCAAACGGAACTGAAGAGGGTGACTGTACCCTCACGGACATCCCCAAGTGGACCCGTAGATGGTCTCACCAACTCTGCCATCCTTTAACTTAGGGGAGCTATGTAACAACATGGTCATCAGTCTGAGTTAAATGTGTACTGGTGTTGGATTATGTGTAATTATGTTATGTTGTGTAACTTGTTTCAAAAGACTGTCAGCACCCCTCCCCCTTTCGTTATAGTATCTTCGGAGGAATGAAGAATACAGAGGCAGACATACTCTTCCTGAGTACTGACGGTCCATCACACCATACCAGGATTGCGAGCCCTATGTCCATCAAGGTTTTTGCCGGCAGCTATGTTACTGGCTCCAACCCCCACTTCTCCTCCGTCGCTTCCTCCTCTACTTCCACCTCCAGCAGCAGTCAGCCATCAGTCGCTAGCTGGAAGCAGTGTAGCACTGCTGTGGGTAAGCGTCAACAGGCCGTGTTGAAGCTGATCTGCTTAGGGGACAGCACACCGGTGCAGAACTTTGACAAGGAACCAGACCGAGCTGTGGCTCTCCCCACTCAACCAATAACCATGCATGGTTGTGTCTAACAATGGCGGTAACTTGGTGGCGGCTTTGTAGCTCGGCAACCTGACACACATGCCATGCCTACCCACGTCTTAAACTTAGTGGTTCAGCGGTTTATTAAAACCTACCCCAATTTGCCAGAGCTACTAGTAAAGGCGCGCCGCATGTGTGCCCATTTCCGCAAGTCGTCCACAGCTTTAGCTGGTCTGTCAATGCTGCTGTAGCGCTTGCGGCTTCCAGCTCACCGACTGTTGTGCGACGTGAGCATGCACTGGGACTCTACGTTCTAAATGTTGGGCAGGCTTTGTGAGCAGCAGAGTGCAGTTGTGGAATACCAGCTGCAGCATGGTAATCATCTTTCGAGTCAACTGCCACTATTCACAAGCGAGGAGTGGGCATTGATGTCAGACCTCTGTGAGGTTTTAAAAAACTATAACACTATTATCAGCGTAACCATCCCCCTGCTGTGTCTACTCAAGCGATCGCTGCTCACAATTAAGGACGACGCTCTGAATGTGGCAGACAAGGAAATGGGGGAGGACATTAAACAGGGTGATACCCAGACCACCCATAGTTTGTCTTCTCAGCGCAAATTGGACCATGAAGAGGAGAAGGCGCTGGAGACAGTTGCCTCTGCTACAGAGGGTAGTACCCATGGAACTTTAATTCCATCTGTTCAGAGTGGGTGGGCAGAAGAGGAGGAGGAGGAGAAGATGGAGAGTCATCCTGATGTCGACGTCTATGTCTTGCCTGTTGGTACTCTGGCACACATGGCTGACTTCATGTTAGGCTGACTTTCCCTCCACCCTCGCGTTATACGTATTTTAGATAACACAAATTACTGGGTGTTTACTCTTCTCGACCTCCACTACAAAGAGAGCTTCTCATCTCTCATTCCTGTGGTGGAGAGGGCAAGTAAAATGATGCAATACCAGAAGGTACTTGAGAGATTGCTCCAAGAATTTCCATCTGACAACGCTGCCGGCAGAGTCTGTACTTCCAGAGGCAACCGAGGAAGGGAGACAAGGGGAATACACAGCAGTTCCAACAAAGGCAGGGCAACACTCTCCAAGGCATGGGACACTTTCATGACACCCCGCCAGCAACCCCACCCTGAAGCGAGGCCTAGTGGTATAAGGAGGGAAAAGTTTTGGAAGATGGTGAAGGAATACATAGCAGACCATGTCAGTGTCCTCGATGATCCCTCAGTGCCTTAAAACTACTGGGTGTCCAAGCTGGACACGTGGCATGAACTTGCGCTTTATGCCTTGGAGGTGCTGGCCTGCCCTGCCGCCAGCGTTTTGTCTGAGCGTGTTTTAGTGCTGCTGGTGGCATTATAAGAGATAAGCGTATCCCCTTGTCCACTGGCAATGCTGACAGGTTGAGATAAAAATAAACAAGGCCTGGATTGCCCCTGACTTCTCAACTCCACCAGAGGAGAGCTGAGCTGATGATGAACATAAAGGTCATTTCAATCTATCATTTATAATGTACTTAATCTACTGTAGTGTATTTACATGCACCTTTTCCACCACAAAAAAAAAAGTATATGGTTGAATCTTGTTTTCTCCTCTTCCTCCTCCTCCTCCTCATCCAGATTGTATATATTCCCTGCACTCTATTTTTTTTTATAGGGTCAGCTCGACTTCATGCCCTCAATTCAAATTTTTTTATAGGGTCAGCTGAACAGCATGCACTCCCATGTAATGTTTTAGAGTGTCAGCTGAACAGCATGCACTTGCATATAATGTTTTATAGTGTCAGCTCATCTGCATTCACTCACATATCATGTTTTAGAGCGTCAGCTGAACAGCATGCACTCACATATAATGTTTTATAGTGTCAGCTCATCTGCATTCACTCACATATCATGTTTTAGAGCGTCAGCTGAACAGCATGCACTTGCATATAATGTTTTATAGTGTCAGCTCATCTGCATGCACTCACATATCATGTTTTAGAGAGTCAGCTGAACAGCATGCACTCACATATAATGTTTTAGAGCTTCAGCTGAACAGCATGCACTTGCAGTGGCCAGGTACAGGTTATTCAATGTTCTGGATTTGTCGTGACACCAATTGTAGCGTGCGCAGGGTAATACCCCAGGGCCTTTCCAAGATGTTATACTTCACATCCCAGATTAGGAATGCCAGAGTGGTGTAATGGCTTATAATGTCTCTATAGGTGGTAGTGGTGTCAACGGTGTCTCCTACCTGGGTACGGCTGGACCCGTGGCTCCTGGCTCACTTGCAATAAATTTGAGTGTAGTTATAGGAGGCGTAATAGAGGAATTTTGCAGCAGAAATTATGTCCAGACCTTTAGATGAAGTTCAAACTTTTCTTTACTGAAGATAACTTGTATCCACACAGTATGCAGCTTTGGTCTCTGGTCTCAGCAGGTTTTAGCAATCATTGGCAGGAACTAATCTTCTGCTTTAAACTGTACCTTCTGCTTTGTGGGGACAGACTAGCTGAGGAGGAATGGCTTCTCCTAGGTCTCTGGACTTGACTCACAGATATATTCTCAGGGGATGCTTTCTTCCTGGAACTGGAGGTTGTCTGCTTTCTTTCTGGTTTCTTTTCATCCAGTTGAGCTGCAGGACTCAGACTGGGAATTTGATCAAGTCTCAGAACGAGACTTGGTCCTTGCTGTCTTCCCTATGCAGGGGGAACTAGAACTGGTTTTAACAGTTTTTTTTCCTCCCTTGCTGCAGGAAGCTGGAAACCTTCACTTCTTTTCAGCAGGGAGGCAGAATAGAACAGGATAGTTCCACTCTGAACGGCCATAACATTAAAACTATCTCTACCAATGATGCTGCCACCTGCTGGTGAACATGGAAAATTACAAGGAAATTTACATTTAACATAGATTTAAATGCAAAGACATGATACAAATTATATCTGATGACAATATAACAGCTCTTAAAGGGCAGTAGCAGAGTAGAGGAGTGTAGTAACAACTCTGGGGTGTAAGCCTCCCTCGGCTTATGCTTGGGGTGAGAGGAATATGCTCTGGGGTACCCAAATTAATACAAAGGGTTGCATGTAATACATATAAGACATACAATGACAAACATGAAACGGCTACCCTGAGGTTCCTGCCCACATGAGTAGGGTGTCCTATTTAACAGTTTCCCTCGCTGTATAACCAGTGAACCAAAGGTCTGCACTAAGCAATCACTATTGACTGACTTTGAAGTATTTTGGATCCAAATACCAAAGAAAGCATGGGGGTGTCGTTACTCTGTAATCCCACCATGGTGTAATAAAATACTTGCAAATGGAAGGGTGGCTTTATTCTGTATTCCCTTCCCTGCACCAAAGTCAAAATATAAGGCTTATAGCACGATCACTATGGTGACTATGGGTAGCTAAAATGGATCTAAGGTTGAGGCCTATACCTTAGGCAAAGGCACAGAAGTGGAAGTCATGAGCTTCTCCAAATGCTTCTGGCAGTCACAGGTGGAGGGCATAGTAAATAATCCCATGGAACTTCTGGAAGACACACCAGGATGGGGGTGTAGTAGTCCTATTACCAATCCTGGCACATATAACAAACAGGAAGGAGGGGTATATTATTCCTGAAGCAGCGGGGTTACCTTTGTATTTACTGGACTTGCCCGGGACTTACCACTTGGTCCTTCCCTGGGTACCTAGGATATACAACACCGGGTGTAGGCCATTAGTATTAGGCGTCCGGATAGGCAGTCCGTAAAAAGAGAACAGAGCTGTAAGTCAAGGCACACAGAAGTAAGGTGCTACTGCTCTGGCTAAAGGCAAAAGTTAGTGCAGTTTCACGAAAAAAGTGCTTACATTCACATTGCGGCATCTGTAAAAGAATCCATACAATGGGCATAAGTACTTGAAAGTTGCTCAATCTGTAAACAATTAGGCAAAATTAGTGCAAGATTAGAACAGTATAAGTCACAAAGAGTTCAGGTACACGTTTGAGTCCTTTCTTTGGGTGCAAGCTTGTAACGTTGCATAACTTGTAACAAGTAGAAAAACACAAAAAAAAAATAAAAAATTGTAATCCAACATGAGGTATGGCTTGGCTGATAGATGGAGTCCATTAAGTCCAGGCACAAAAAAGGATGGATGAAAAAGGCCAAAAAACAGGTGGCAAGGTTTCTTACCAGTAAAAACGTCTTGGCTCTTATTGTCTCTGTAGCTAAACACTGATTTCAAAGAATTCCCGATAACGGGCAGGTGGTTTACCTTTATTGGTCTGTTGGGATCTCCGCAAGGGCAGTTCCGAGTATCCAGGGGTAGAAGTAGAATCCTGGACTTGTGCAGGAGGACCAGCTGTCTGACTTGGAGTAATTTCAGCAACTGGCACCAGGACTCGAATTTGAGGCTGGAGTAACCACTGAAGGGGGTCAAGCATGGAAGGCAACTCTGTTGGAGTCTTACTTTCTGAAGACAATGGCAGCTCGGGTGATGTATCATCTGTTCTTGGCTGCTCTTGAACAGGTTCCTGTAGGCATTTCTTGAGCCTGTTACGATGGACTCGCTGAGTACCTTTATCCTCTTTCTGGATTTCGTAGACCTCTGATGAGGGAATGGCCACTCTTGTATATGGCTCCCAGTGACTATCCAGCTTGCTTACTAGGTGATTGTTTTTTAGCCAGACCTGCTGTTCCAGGCTGTAAGGACTCAGCATGTACAGTGGGATGCGAAAGTTTGGGCAACCCTGTTAATCATCATGATTTTCCTGTATAAATCGTTGGTTGTTACGATAAAAAATGTCAGTTAAATATATCATATAGGAGACACACACAGTGATATTTGAGAAGTGAAATGAAGTTTATTAGATTTACAGAAAGTGTGCTATAATTGTTTAAACAAAATTAGGCAGGTGCATAAATTTGGGCACTGTTGCCATTTTATTGATTCCAAAACCTTTAGAACTAATTATTGGAACTCAAATTGGCTTGGTAAGCTTAGTGACCCCTGACCTACATACACAGGTGAATCCAATTATGAGAAAGAGTATTTAAGGGGGTCAATTGTAAGTTTCCCTCCTCTTTTAATTTTCTCTGAAGAGTAGCAACATGGGGGTCTCAAAACAACTCTCAAATGACCTGAAGACAAAGATTGTTCACCATCATGGTTTAGGGGAAGGATACAGAAAGCTGTCTCGGAGATTTCAGCTGTCTGTTTCCACGGTTAGGAACATATTGAGGAAATGGAAGACCACAGGCTCAGTTCAAGTTAAGGCTCGAAGTGGCAGACCAAGAAAAATCTCAGATAGATAGAAG
Source organism: Bufo gargarizans (assembly GCF_014858855.1). Classification (NCBI taxonomy): domain Eukaryota; kingdom Metazoa; phylum Chordata; class Amphibia; order Anura; family Bufonidae; genus Bufo; species Bufo gargarizans. The sequence goes on along the minus strand of NC_058080.1, from coordinate 24,864,947 downwards.
CGACGAATGGTGAGAACAGTCAGAGTCAACCCACAGACCAGCACCAAAGACCTACAACATCATCTTGCTGCAGATGGAGTCACTGTGCATCGTTCAACCATTCGGCGCACTTTACACAAGGAGATGCTGTATGCGAGAGTGATGCAGAGGAAGCCTTTTCTCCGCCCACAGCACAAAAAGTGCCGCTTGAGGTTGGCTAAAGCACATTTGGACAAGCCAGCTTCATTTTGGAATAAGGTGCTGTGGACTGATGAAACTAAAATTGAGTTATTTGGCCATAACAAGGGGCGTTATGCATGGAGGAAAAAGAACACAGCATTCCAAGAAAAACACCTGCTACCTACAGTAAAATATGGTGGTGGTTCCATCATGCTGTGGGCCTGTGTGGCCATTTCAGGGACTGGGAATCTTGTCAAAGTTGAGGGACGCATGAATTCTACTCAGTATCAGCAGATTCTGGAGACCAATGTCCAGGAATCAGTGACAAAGCTGAAGCTGCGTCGGGGCTGGATCTTTCAACAAGACAACTACCCTAAACACTGCTCAAAATCCACTAAGGCATTTATGCAGAGGAACAAGTACAACGTTCTGGAATGGCCATCTCAGTCCCCAGACCTGAATATAATTGAAAATCTGTGGTGTGACTTAAAGAGAGCTGTCCATGCTCGGAAGCCATCAAACCTGAATGAACTAAAGATGTTTTGTAAAGAGGAATGGTCCAAAATACCTTCAACCAGAATCCAGACTCTCATTGGAACCTACAGGAAGCGTTTAGAGGCTGTAATTTCTGCAAAAGGAGGATCTACTAAATATTGATTTCATTTATTTTTTGTGGTGCCCAAATTTATGCACCTGCCTAATTTTGTTTAAACAATTATAGCACACTTTCTGTAAATCCAATAAACTTCATTTCACTTCTCAAATATCACTGCGTGTGTCTCCTATATGATATATTTAACTGACATTTTTTATCGTAACAACCAACGATTTATACAGGAAAATCATGACTATTAACAAGGTTGCCCAAACTTTTGCATCCAACTGTATATACATATCAAAGTCCTGTTTTTGTTTCTGTTGGGCCTTATCTATTTTAGAGTCCACTATTTCTTTGGTATCTTCCAGGCGCTTCTGATGGTCTTTGACCCACTCAGATTGGGGAAGGAGTGGTTCAGAGTCCAGCACAGGGACGTCAAAGGCAAGATCTGCAGGTAGACGGCCATGTCTTCCGAACATGAGCTAGTATGGAGTGTACCCAGTGGAGCAATGAGTTGTATTGTTGTACAGGTACACTAGTTCAGGGAGGAGTAACAGACATTCAGTCCTCTTGTAAGGCAGCACAGCCTTCTGCATGTTGATCAGTGTCTGGTTCATCTTTTCGCATAATCCATTCCCCTGAGGGTGGTATGCGGTGGTCCTCAGTTTTTTGCAGTTGTACAAGGCACAAAGTTCATAGAATAAATGAGACTCAAATGCAGATCCCTGATCAGTGAGTATCTTGACACCCATACAGCAGAATGAAGCTCTTCCACATGGCAGCAGCTGTAGTTTTTGCAGTTAAGTCATTTATAGTTAAGAAACTACAGTCAGTGTACATAAGTATACACGAACAAAGGATAAACTGAGACTAGACGGGTATAGTAGAAAAAATATACATATGCTTTATTAAACAATACATTAAAAAAATCACATTTTAATGGGTGATATATCACATCAGATATAAAGGTGGACTACACCTGAGGGGACATAACATAATTACATACAAAGAAGGGGGCAATGCCTCAGCTAAGGTTCACGAGTAGCTAAAAAAAAGTGCAAGTGCGTATCTCGAAGCTTGTAACATATATAAACATATATATAGGACATGTTTCACATACGGAAAGATTCTTTACATATATCACCAATATCCACAAATTATGCTGATATAACAAATTAGGACATACATATGTATATCGCACAGACCCAACCCCTCATGGGAAGAGGGACTAGTGCCTTAAACTCAGCAAAAAAGTGCATATGTGCATATTAACATCTATTGTAACAACTAGAAACAGAGTCCCATAAGGATGCATGAACATGCATGTGCATGTCGCCTCAAGGGCAGATGAAAATCAATACTAGTGCCCCAAAAGTGGAGCAGTGTAAGGACACGATCAACTGAATGACTGACTATATCTAAATGGATACAATCAAAGCATCAGAACCAACACAAAGATCGATTCCTGCACTAAAAAAGAGACATGGATGAATTATGCTGCTAAGAACCATTAGCTAACAAAGCAAAGACTAGCCTCATACTATAACAATACATACCCATATAATAAAGACAGTCCAAACTCAGGAGAGCCATGTACCCCGATGCGCGTTTCGGCTAGAATGCCTTCTTTTGGAGGATGTGGCTCAACCTGCAATGTGTCTGTATTTAAAACACCCAGCTCACCTGCATTCAATCAAAGTTAGATTTGCAGACTGCTGCGTCTGCCCTTGATAACATCACTGGTTGAAAGGGGAGTGGAGTATGTGCCCGGCCGCCGGGTGGCCAATCGAGCGCCAGTGCACACAGTACCGCCTCAAGACGCGGCGGGTCACGTGATGGTCAGTCATGTGACCAGCCGCGTTATACACCAGGAAGGTCCTCGAACCAAGGAGAAGGGATCAGTCTGCATCACAAAGGTCCTTGAACCGAACAATGGTAGTAACTATATTGTCGCGGTTTCTCCTATCATAACATGCTTAAAAAAGGGGGGAGGGAGAAGAAAAGAGAGAAACAAGAAAAAGTACACATATAAATAATTATAAATAAATAAGAAGTAGAAAAAAGGAATAGGGCAAAGCAAAGCCAAACAGGAAAGATGAGATACCACAATGCAGATTAACACAATAAGGTGAATTTAAAGGTATAGACCATTAAATAGATATCAGTGTCCAATGAATGTGGATTGAGACATAATTACCGTGCAATGTATATTGCAGAAAAAGAGAAAGTGGTATATTACATAGTGTGATAAGTGTACCCAAAACAGATAATGATACATACAAATGGGAACGCTAAGTACTGAATGAAAATAAATAAATATAATTGTAAACCGAAAAATAAAATATATAAGGAAAAAATATATATACATATATATGGGGAAGTGAAACAACATATAAAAACATAAAGTGTGATTGATAGTGCAAAATATACTATAAAATGTATCTCGTCTCCAAAAAGCTAAGCAGCCATATTCCTTATTACACTTCCACACAGTAACAGCAACATTCAGTTCAAATGGGACGGAGGGCATTCAATATATTCTCTTCCCTCTTCCCTTTCTTTTCCTCTCTCTCCCCTCCGGGAATTTGCGCCAGGGGTCAACGAGGATGGAAAACAACATACACTACGTGCCGAATTATTAGGCAAATGAGTATTTTGACCACATCATCCTCTTTATGCATGTTGTCTTACTCCAAGCTGTATAGGCTCGAAAGCCTACTACCAATTAAGCATATTAGGTGATGTGCATCTCTGTAATGAGAAGGGGTGTGGTCTAATGACATCAACACCCTATATCAGGTGTGCATAATTATTAGGCAACTTCCTTTCCTTTGGCAAAATGGGTCAAAAGAAGGACTTGACAGGCTCAGAAAAGTCAAAAATAGTGAGATATCTTGCAGAGGGATGCAGCACTCTAAAAATTGCAAAGCTTCTGAAGCGTGATCATCGAACAATCAAGCGTTTCATTCAAAATAGTCAACAGGGTCGCAAGAAGCGTGTGGAAAAACCAAGGCGCAAAATAACTGCCCATGAACTGAGAAAAGTCAAGCGTGCAGCTGCCAAGATGCCACTTGCCACCAGTTTGGCCATATTTCAGAGCTGCAACATCACTGGAGTGCCCAAAAGCACAAGGTGTGCAATACTCAGAGACATGGCCAAGGTAAGAAAGGCTGAAAGACGACCACCACTGAACAAGACACACAAGCTGAAACGTCAAGACTGGGCCAAGAAATATCTCAAGACTGATTTTTCTAAGGTTTTATGGACTGATGAAATGAGAGTGAGTCTTGATGGGCCAGATGGCTGGATTGGTAAAGGGCAGAGAGCTCCAGTCCGACTCAGACGCCAGCAAGGTGGAGGTGGAGTACTGGTTTGGGCTGGTATCATCAAAGATGAGCTTGTGGGGCCTTTTTAAGGTGAGGATGGAGTCAAGCTCAACTCCCAGTCCTACTGCCAGTTTCTGGAAGACACCTTCTTCAAGCAGTGGTACAGGAAGAAGTCTGCAAGGTAAGAAAAACATGATTTTCATGCAGGACAATGCTCCATCACACGCGTCCAAGTACTCCACAGCGTGGCTGGCAAGAAAGGGTATAAAAGAAGAAAATCTAATGACATGGCCTCCTTGTTCACCTGATCTGAACCCCATTGAGAACCTGTGGTCCATCATCAAATGTGAGATTTACAAGGAGGGAAAACAGTACACCTCTCTGAACAGTGTCTGGGAGGCTGTGGTTGCTGCTGCACGCAATGTTGATGGTGAACAGATCAAAACACTGGCAGAATCCATGGATGGCAGGCTTTTGAGTGTCCTTGCAAAGAAAGGTGGCTATATTGGTCACTGATTTGTTTTTGTTTTGTTTTTGAATGTCAGAAATGTATATTTGTGAATGTTGAGATGTTATATTGGTTTCACTGGTAAAAATAAATAATTGAAATGGGTATATATTTGTTTTTTGTTAAGTTGCCTAATAATTATGCACAGTAATAGTCACCTGCACACACAGATATCCCCCTAAAATAGCTAAAACTAAAAACAAACTAAAAACTACTTCCAAAAATATTCAGCTTTGATATTAATGAGTTTTTTGGGTTCATTGAGAACATGGTTGTTGTTCAATAATAAAATTAATCCTCAAAAATACAACTTGCCTAATAATTCTGCACTTCCTGTATATATATAATAGAAGGAAATGAGCTAGGTGTATAAAGAATAAAGAGGGAATTATTAACTAAAAACACTTAAGCAGAAATGAGCGCAATAGATAAAAAATAAAGAAGATTATAATGACACTAACATAAAAACATAATAATAATTATTATTAAAAAGGAGGCGTGGCACTCGGAGAAAAGGAGCGAAACAGCAGACATCATTGAGACCCTTTGGTTGTATTGCATCAAGGGTCCAGATCCATCTTGTCTCACGCTGAGCAAGCATTTTCATAACATCCCCCCCTCTAATTCCCACATTCACGTGGTCAATACCACATATTTTTAAGAGAGACGGATTTCCTTGATGGAATTTCTTAAAATGCTTTGGGATTGGTTTCAAATTGACTAACTCGACCACATCTTTAGCTTTCAATATTTCTCGTATGTGTTCCCTCACTCTGATCTTTAGTTCCCTGGTAGTGAGACCAACATAGATTTTTGGGCATGGGCAAGTTGCATAATACACCACTGCTTTGGTGGTGCAGGTGATAGTGTGCCTGATTTGATATATTTTAGTCTGCGCTGAGTTACTGAAATCCATGGCCTTCTCTATATTTGGACACACTTCGCATCTGCCACATGGGGAGCAACCCCATTTTGGTCCCCTAGAACCAAAGATTCCTCTGCTATCTGCAGGTGTATAATAGGATTTAACGAAATGATCACGCAGATTTCTCGAGCGCCTGGCTACCAATTGGCCAGAACCTTTTCAATAGCTGATACATATCCTCCCACTGGGAATGATAGTTGGTAATGTACCTCACTGTTTCAGTGGATTGGTGTCTAACCTTAGGGTTCACTAAACTCTCTCGTGGTGTATTTCTTGCTCTGTTATAGGCTTTTTTGATAGATCTTTTGCTATATCCCCGTTCAAAGAAGTGATTTTTCAAGATGTCTGCCTGTTTCTCAAAATCTTCATTGCTCGAACATATCCTCCTTATCCTGATGAATTGACCAGTTGGAATCCCTCTAATAGTTTAAATTGGATGTGATGAGGACGCATGCAGTAAAGTATTAGCAGATGTCTCCTTCCTGAACACATCCGTCTTTAAATAACTCTGGTCATCAGTCCTGATCTTGACGTCTAGAAAGTCCACTATTTTGGGACTAAAGTTGTTGGTTAGATGAATATTATAATTGTTAATATTCAAACTATCCATGAACCCCTGTAATTCACCAACGGAATCATGCCAGATCAAGAAGATATTGTCGATGTACCGGGCCCAGAAAATGACCCGGTCCAGCGACGTACCGTGATCTGACATGAATAGCTCCCTCTCCCACAGCCCCAGGAAAAGGTTGGCATACGAAAGTGCAAAGGCCACCCCCATAGCCATTCCCTGGAGCTGCAGGTAGAAGGAGCCATTAAATGTGAAAAAATTGTGTGTCAACACAAAGTACAAGAGTTCCGTGAGGTATTTAACCATAGCTCCATCATTGTCACTCATGGATAGAAAATACGATGCAGCTTTCATCCCATCCTCATGTTTGATGCTAGTATATAGCGACTCCACATCGCACGTCACTAGGAGCATGCTAGAGTCTATGTGGATGCCGACTATCTTTTGGAGTAGGTCTGCTGTATCCCGAGTGTATGACGGTAGGCATTTAACTAGTAGCTTCAATTTGTGATCCAGGAACTTACACACATTTTCAAAAGGCCCCCCACAACCCGATATTATGGGCCTACCTGCTGGTTTTGCCACATTTCTGTGGACTTTGGGTAGAAGATAGAGGGTCGGTATTATTGGTTTATCCACCGTAAGTGCCTCCTGCAATTGTTTCGAGATGATGCCTTCTTCAACTGATTTGTCCAGGAGATTTTGTAAGTGTTCACTGTAGGATAGTAAAGGATTTAATGTGAGTTTCTTGTAGCCAAATTTCTCAACTGGCGATAAGCCTCCACATCATACATTTTGCAAAGCCAAACGACTACATTTCCGCCTTTATAGTCTGGTTTAAAAACGACGTCTTTAAAAGACTAGTTTTTTTAGGGATAGGCGTTGATCTTGTGTTAAATTATCGCAGTAATTATTGCGAGGTAATCTATGGAGTTCATTGGCCACTGCCCTCACAAAGAGATCAACAGCCGGGCACATAGCTAAAGACGGAAACCTTACGGACCGTTTCCTTAAACATATAGGGATCTCACCTGATGACTCAACTGATTGTTCCTGTAGAAGACTCTACAGGATTTCCACAGCTTCCCCCTCTGCCGGTGTATTAAAAACGTTTTCCTCCTCAGGTTTGTAGAACCACTTTTTAAATATAAACAGGCGTCCAAAGAGGTAAAGATCTTTCACGGCTTCAAATTGTCAAATATATCAAATCAGACACACTATCACCTGCACCACCAAAGCAGTGGTGTATTATGCAACTTGCCCATGCCAAAAAATCTATGTTGGTCTCACTACCAGGGCAGAATTATTTTGTGAACTGGGTATCTTAAACATGACCTTTACTAGATCATTTAAAATATAATAGGTACCACTGAGTGAGAGACAACAAATTACATGTACCTCCACTATTATAAGTCACATTAGGTGAATAAATGGGTGGATCTTACCACGTCTTGTGGGTTCCACAGCCTGTGGAGGGCGGTCCTGGTAGTTGGTGGTAACCGGAACCTGCGTGACCAAGGTGCTGGTGTCTGTTGGCACTCATATTAGACCCTATTATGGCTTTCCTACCTATAGGAGCGATAGGGGCTGTTCTGAACACCTGCCTAGCACACATGAAGCACCCGCCCCGACAGGGGCGACCCCATACCGTACCTTTCCTTCAGTATGGGCCTAGTACTGCACTTAACCCTAATTACAAAGCCCTACATGCCATGTTTCCGTCTTGCTTTTCAGATCTCATCAGGGGACTTCACAAACGTATTCAGGGATAGCTCGAAACAAAGTTACAAACATACACTGAGTATAGGTCACATATACTACTGAGTACCAGATGTTAATAAACTTAGTAAGGTCTCAGATTACTTACTGAAAGATGAAGATCGTTTTAGTCTCGTACTTTCACTCTGGATAGTGGGTAAATCTTATCCATGCCATATCATGGGAAGTGTCCCATGTTAGCTGTGTGTCTCACCTCAAACAGTGGTGATTTGGGTGAGCAATTAGCGATTGTTGTCCACCTTCTTATATTACCCCACCTCCCAGTAGGTGTACGCCCCCCTGATTACTTGTCTCACCCGTCCATCAGCGGCCAGAGCGTCTGTCATTGCCTGTGGAACGCACGCCGCTCGCGGGTGCGGGCTAACCGGAAGTGAGGTACGGACCTGCGTCTGAGCGTCACCAGTTACTTGGCAACATCCAAGCTCACATCCGCACGGCACGGTAAAGCTGCAAATGATAACTTGCCTGTTATTTTGTTCATGCCGAATCGTAAATATGGATATTAATCTGACAGGATAGCCAAACACATATCAAGATACCCGGCGTAGTAACAACCGGCGAAACCAAGGGAAAACCACAATACACTTCGTCTGTACTATTAGTAGCAGTGCCATATCAATGCTTCCTATTTGTTTATTGCCTAAAATCGTCCATCATACTTCGCATGTTTGACATCTGTGTCAGTATAAACCATAGCGGCTGTCTGGAGACTTCTATTTATCGTAAACCGACCTCCACTAATTCCCTCCTGAGGTGGGAAAGTAGCCATCCCTTCCCCCTCAGGAAGGGAATACCGCGGGGTCAATACCTGCGATTAAGGAGGAATTGCTCCAGACACTCGGATTTTATCAAACAGGCCGAGGATTTGAGAACCCGATTTCTTGACCGGGGGGATCCGGCAGGTGTACTGACACCAGCGTACCAGATGGCCCTTAATAGGGACAGAGTGTCACTTCTTACCCCTCAAAAGGATGTCCCCATGGCTGATGGATGTAAAGAAAACAGGGAGATCCGTCTCATCAGCACGTACAATGGTTGCTCCTCCGCAATTAGAGATATTATCTCTAAACATTGGCATGTATTGCCAATGGACCCAGACATTTGTAAGGTCATAAAGGAGCACCCCAGCATCACCTACAGGCGCGGCAGGAGTATCCGTGACCTTATGGTGCACAGCCACTACACACAAGCGGCCCCTAAAAAAACATGGCTTGAAAGAGGCATCAGTGGCAACTTTAGATATGGCGGATGTGTGGCGTGCCCCTTTATGACCAAGGCAAAAACATTCAGGAGTAACAACACGGGTAAAACATACACAGTAAATGATTTCATTAACTGTAGAAGCATGGGAATAATCTACAAGATTACATGCGAGTGTGGAAAAGAATATGTCGGTAAGACAATTAGAGAACTAAGGAGGAGGATAGGAGAACATGTGGGTGACATAAAAAATGGTAGAGATACACCAGTGTCACGAGATGTCAACACTGAACATGATGGAAGGCCTGATTGTCTCTCCTTTATGGGGATTGAGAGAATCAAGCCAGGAGTGAGACGGGGGGATGTTGACAGGAGGATCCTTCAATGTGAAGCGAAGTGGATCTTCTATCTCAAGACGGTCCACCCCTCCGGTCTAAATGAGCAACAGAATTACAGCTGCTTCATATGACCCCCGTCTATCTTAAATGCATTGTAGCAGGATCCCATTATCTACAAGTGCGTTGAATAGGAGTTTATCTACCTGTTTGAGCTTTCCTGAATTTGTACATGCTCACCTATTCATGTGAACATGCGAAGTATGATGGACGATTTTAGGCAATAAACAAATAGGAAGCATTGATATGGCACTGCTACTAATAGTACAGACGAATTGTATTGTAGTTTTCCCTTGGTTTCGCCGGTTGTTACTACGCCGGGTATCTTGGTATGTGTTTGGCTATCCTGTCAGATTAATATCCATATTTACGATTCAGCATGAACAAAATAGCAGGCAAGTTATCATTTGCAGCTTTACCGGGCCGTGCGGATGTGAGCTTGGATGTTGCCAAGTAACTGGTGACGCTCAGACGCAGGTCCGTACCTCACTTCCGGTTAGCCCGCACCATGTGATTCCAACTTCCTGTCCGGTGGAATGCACGCGAGCGGCGTGCGTTCCACAGGCAATGACAGATGCTCTGGCCGCTGCGGACAGGTGAGACAGGTAATCAGGGGGGCGTACACCTACTGGGAGGTGGGGAAAAATAAGGAGGTGGACAACAATCGCTAATTGCTCACCCAAATCACCACTGTTTGAGGTGAGACACGCAGCTAACATGGGACACTTCCCATGATATGGCATGGATAAGATTTACCCACTATCCAGAGTGAAAGTACGAGGCTAAAACGATCTTCATCTTTCAGTAAGTAATCTGAGTCCTTACTAAGTTTATTAACATCTGGTACTCAGTAGTATATGTGACCTATACTCAGTGTATGTTTGTAACTTTGTTTCAAGCTATCCCTGAATACTTTTGTGAAGTCCCCTGATGAGGTCTGAAAAGCAAGACTGAAACATGGCATGTAGGGCTTTGTAATTAGGGTTAAGTGCAGTACTAGGCCCATACTGAGGGAAAGGTTCGGTATGGGGTCGCCCCTGTCGGGGCGGGTGCTCCATGTGTGCTAGGCAGGTGTTCAGAACAGCCCCTAGCCCTCTTATAGGTAGGAAAGCCATAATAGGGTCTAATAGGAGTGCCAACACTGCCACCAGACACCAGCACCTTGGTCACGCAGGTTCCGGTTACCACCAACTACCAGGACCGCCCTCCACAGGCTGTGGAACCCACAAGACGTGGTAAGATCCACCCATTTATTCACCTAATGTAACTTATAATAGTGATGGTACATGTACTTTGTTGTCTCTCACCCAGTGGTACCTATTATATTTTAAATGATCTAGTAAAGGTTATGTTTTAAGATACCCAGTTCACAAGATAATTCTGCTTTAATTTGGGTGTGACTATATACCGCTACACACTTACTTTAATAACCAATATTATCTCACTACCAGGGAACTAAAGATCAGAGTGAGGAAACACATACGAGACATATTGAAAGCTAAAGATGTGGTCGAGTTAGTCAATTTGAAACCAATCCCAAAGTATTTTAAGAAATTCCATCAAGGAAATCCGTCTCTCTTAAAATCACGTGGTATTGACCACGTGAATGTGGGAATTAGAGGGGGGGATGTTATGAAAATGCTTGCTCAGCGTGAGACAAGATGGATCTGGACCCTTGATGCAATACAACCAAAGGGTCTCAATGATGTCTGCTGTTTCGCTCCTTTTCTCTGAGTGCCACGCCTCCTTTTTAATAATAATTATTATTATGTTTTTATGTTAGTGTCATTATAATCTTCTTTATTTTTTATCTATTGCGCTCATTTCTGCTTAAGTGTTTTTTCCATCCTCGTTGACCCCTGGCGCTAATTCCCCGAGGGGAGAGAGAGGAGAAGAAAGGGAAGAGGGAAGAGAATAAATTGAATGCCCTCCGTCCCATTTGAACTGAATGTTGCTATTACTGTGTGGAAGTGTAATAAGGAATATGGCTGCTTAGCTTTTTGGAGACGAGATACATTTTATAGTATATTTTGCACTATCAATCACACTTTATGTTTATATATGTTGTTTCACTTCCCCATATATATGTATATATATTTTTTCCTTATATATTTTATTTTTAGGTTTACAATTATATTTATTTATTGTCATTCAGTACTTAGCGTTCCCATTTGTATGTATCATTATCTGTTTTGGTTACACTTATCACACTATGTAATATACCACTTTCTCTTTTTCTGCAATATACATTGCACGGTAATTATGTCTCAATCCACGTTCATTGGACACTGATATCTATTTAATGGTCTATACCTTTAAATTCACATTATTGTGTTAATCTGCATTGTGGTATCTCATCTTTACTGTTTGGCTTTGCTTTGCCCTATTCCTTTTTTCTACTTATTATTTATTTGTGGGAGGAGCTGCTAGAGCCAGGATAGGCATGCCTATGGACCGTCCCTACCCGACTGGCTGGAGTGTGCCCGATGCCAGTGACGAGGTAAGGCCTGAATAAGTGGGCAAAAGAGAATCGGCAAGTTGCAGGGTATGAAGTATTTATTGAAGTATTGAGCGGCCTATAATGCCAAGGAACAGAAGGCTCGGGATACTTCCGCCCGTGGATTTGGGATGTACCTTGAAAAGCAGGATGATCTCCACCGACCCATCTTACGGATGATGTGCGCTGGTACCTGGTGACTGGATGCTGCCGACGCCGCCCCTATTCGAAATGAGTGCCCGGATATTGTGCTAGGGTTGTAACCCAAACCTGCGGCCAGGTTGCGGATATTGGATATGAACATGGTGGAAGACAGGGGCTTCCCGTTAACTGGGAGTAACAGGCCGTCCAAAGCGGGAGTTTGAAGGGAGGCCAGGAGCTCCTGGAGCACCTTGATAGGACACCAACAGTTAGACGTAGGGTAAAATTCCACCTCCGTGGGGGGACCGGTTTGACTGGTCTTGGAGAACGGAATGGACAAGACAAAGTGGTTGGAGTGCCATGCGAGATGCCGTCTTAGCAGAGTCATTCGGGAGATGGTGTTGCAGGTGAATTCCCCGGGCCTGAGGAACCCATAGAACCCGAGATACATGGCTGCCTTCGTAACGATGCTTGCAAATTGGCCAAAAGGAAGCCCATCCAGGGCTATGGATAACCTGCGGAAAATCTCACCTGAGACCGGCTGCCTGCGCACCTGGACTGCCGTGCTGACCTTCTGAACGCCCCTGAGGGTGGCTTTGATGGCCTGATTTGAAAAGATGGATCTGGCAGAGGGGTCGCTGAGCAGCCGGTGGTGCTGGATGCCTGCCAAATACAGCCTGATGGTATTGTATGAGAGGTGGCGGTGGGAGTGGCAATGGGCTATGAACGCCATGATGAAAGTGACCTCGTCTATGTTCCCCTGCGGGTGAGTGTCAGCAAAGCGTCTAAACATGCTGAACCCGGTATCATAATTCCTGGCGGTGCTGGTGGCTAGCGACCGCCGGATCAATGACTGCGCGGTTGCAACCAGGGGCTCTAGTCCAGCAGGAGGGCGCTGTAAGGTGGAGCTGGAACGCAGACGGGATCCGCCTCTGGGAGTTCCTGGAAGAAAATATTGAGATTAAAGCGGGACAGGGCGTCAGCTGCCACATTCTGCGCTCCCTGAATATGGACCGCGAAGATGTGGAAGTTACACTCCAAGGACAGCCAGACAAGCCTACGCAACATAGACATAATCCTGAGATTTTTAGCCCTCCCCTTGGAGATCACTTCCACCAGAACCTGACTGTCCGTCCTCAAGATGACCGATTTGTTTGCCCAGAGCGGACCCCAGACGTGGGCTGCCGCCACAATGGGGTATAGCTCCAATAGTGGCGAGGACCTCATGGCCCCCGCCCCGGATAGGAGCTCCACCGGCCAACTGCCGACCAACCAGTGCGGATAGAAGATTGCCGCGAACCCGCGGGAGCCCGCGGCGTCGGTGTAAACCGTGGGGGAAGCCGCATTCGGGGATGGCACGAACAAAGAAATGCCATTCCACCCGGTCAGGAAGGTTCGCCACATCTTAAGATCCGCCATGGCGGGACCGTCCAGCCGGACGGTGGAGTCCTGATCCGGAGCAGCCGGGAGGAGATTGAGAAGCCGCAAGATGAAGGACCTCCCCTGTGGCATGATCTTGAAGGTACATGTAAGGAATCCTAACAGGGACTGGAGCTCCTGCCTGGACAAAACTCCAGAAGAGGCCGCGGAGGAAACGGCGGACTTGATCTTGGCCAACTTGGCCGCGGGGAGGCTGGCCTCCATGCGGACCGAGTCCAGAGTAAGGCCCAAGAAGGTAACCCCTGTGCCTGGACCCTCTGTCTTGGCGGCTGCCACCGGGACCTTGAGCCTGGCGAATAGCTGGAGCAAGCTCCCCAAACCTGATGGGGGGCTCTGGGGCCTCTCGATGATTAGGAAGTCATCTAAGTAATGAATGACCATTTCCATCCCCCCATGATGGACAAGGATCCAATGTAGGGCACAGGCAAACTTGTTGAACAACCACGGGCTGCTTTTAGACCCAAATGTAAGGCGGTTAGCAAAATAAAACCTGTCTGCCCACTGCAACCCATAGTACTGCCATAACCGAGGAAGGATGGGGAGTAGCTTGAAGGCATCCACGATGTCGGCCTTGGCCAACCAAGCCCCCTCCCCCGCCAGCAGGATGAACTGAATGGCCTCGTCAATGGACGAATAGGACATTGAGAATTCCCCCGATGGGATCAGGGAGTTGAGACTGGGGATCGGCGACATGTGTGGAGCAGACAGGTCGTATATCAGACGCTTTTTATTTGATGCTTGTTTGGAGACTAGATCAATGGGGTTGATTCTCCACTCGGAAAAGGGAATGGTTTCAAACGGGCCTAGCAGGAACCCTTTGCGGACCTCGTCCCGCAACAGAGTGGCCACCGCCTCTGGATCCTGTATGGCTGACTGCAGGTTCCCTCCTTCCCAGGAACTTTGCGGGAGGGCAATGAATCCTGTGTTGAAACCCTTCTTGAAACCGGTGATGAGGAACTCCACTGACTGGCGATCCGGGTGATCCCGTAACAGGATGCCCAAGAGCTCGACGTTGATGTCGGACAGTCATAGAGCCTTACGTTGCCTCTTCGGGCAGCTGGAGCGGGGGTGGGCCCTGAAGCAGAGGGAACACACATGCAAAGCTCTACAACTGTTGAAACCACAGCCCCCGGCATTAAAGTTGTTGCAGACCTGACTCTGGCCTAAGAAGGTGATGGGCCTGCCCAGCTTGTCGGTGGAACCCTGAGACCGTTGCGCGCCAGAGGGGCCTGGCTGGGAGCTTTCTCGGGCCGGGGTGGGAAGATTAGGGCACCAGTCGGCCGTGTGCTGGATGGATTGGCATGAAGCGCACGTGGGGGCCTGCAACCCAGCAAAATGACGGCAGAATAGCTCCATGTCCAAGCTCGCCCAGTCCGTGATGAACTGGAACTGAGCGAGGACGGCTGCCGCTTTGGCTGAAAAAGACCTGTGATAGTCGTAGAAGTTCTTTCCCCCGTATTTGTACCCTAAGTCAGTGACTTGGTATAGGTAGGAGTCCAGCTCCTCACGTCTGTGTGGCTGGACGCTGCAGATGGTATCTCGGTAGAGGCTGAATGCCAGGACGAACTCGGGGACCAACAGTTTCCGGTTCAGGCGGGAATCCTTGGCCCGCATGACCACCGAGACCTCCCCGCAGTTGATGACTTTATTCTCCGATACGTCTTGTGACGCAATGAGAATGGACGCCAGGTCGACGTCCCTCCCCGCCAGGATGTCCTTTTTAAGGTTTTCCGGAATTTAATGCGAGGGGGCAATCTGGGGTCTGACACGGACCGTACCTGGCGTCAACTCTTAGGACGTAGACGGCAAGACCGGACGTGCTGGAGAAGGCAGGGCCGGAGGAGGCCGGGACTCCCACTCCCCCATCCTAGTCTGGATATCTGCCACCGAACCTGCCAGACTGGCGATGGTGGCCTGCAGCTGCAGGAGGGTCAGCTGGATCGATGAGGGAGAAGGCTCCTCGCTTGACCCTGATGGAGCCGTCATTAGGAGCCGGTACAGTTCCGCTTTTCTCGCGGTGGCAGGATGGTGAATCCCTCTCCGTCTGAGCTCCGCTATCAGTTTTGGAATGGTCCAGCTCCTCAGGGAGGGGTTGCTGGCGCGGCCTGACACGGAGGTTCCGGCCAAGGACAGATTCTCCTCCGACTCAGGGACCTGCGACATCTTCAAGCTGCATGGAGGAGGTATAAAGGTGACATATGAGACTTCCTTCCCCCCCCCCGGGAGCCCGACCGAGAGCTACAGGGGAAATAGTTCTCCTGACCGAATGGCGTTGTCTGCTACTTACCTTGAATGAAAGGGACCACGCTACAGACTTCTGTATTGAGGCAGAGACCTATGAACGGGAGCTTATGACAACGAATAGCTAAATGTGGCTATAGGTCGTAGCACAGCCTTGCGGCTGTATCTTACCTGAACCGGGAAAATAGGCGCAACGACCGTGGTTTGCTTGTAGCTCTGATGGTTGCGGCCCTGCTTACGAAAAAGATAAGCCGTGTTTTACCGTTGCACGGCGAGGGCCGCGACCTGCTGGACCCATAGTCAGTGAACCAACCAAACACCTGAGCGATTCAGGGAACCTTTGCCCCTGAGCGATTCAGGGAACCGTTGCCCCTGAGCGATTCAGGGAACCATTGCACTTGAGCGATTCAGGGAACCATTGCACCTGAGCGATTCCGGGAACCGTTGCACCTGAGCGATTCCGGGAACCGTTGCACCTGAGCGATTCCGGGAACCATTGCACCTGAGCGATTCAGGGAACCATTGCACCTGAGCGATTCAGGGAACCATTGCACCTGAGCGATTCAGGGAACCATTGCACCTGAGCGATTCAGGGAACCATTGCACCTGAGCGATTCAGGGAACCATTGCACCTGAGCGATTCATGGAACCATTGCACCTGAGCGATTCAGGGAACCATTGCACCTGAGCGATTCAGGGAACCATTGCACCTGAGCGATTCAGGGAACCATTGCACCTGAGCGATTCAGGGAACCATTGCACCTGAGCGATTCAGGGAACCATTGCACCTGAGCGATTCAGGGAACCATTGCACCTGAGCGAATCAGGGAACCATCGCACCTGAGCGTTTCAGGGAACCACTGCACTTGAGCGAATCAGGGAACCATTGCACCTGAGCGACTCAGGGAACCATTGCCCCTGAGCGACTCAGGGAACCATGGCACCCGGGCGACCCAGGGAACTATTGCACCTGAGCGACCCAGGGAACCATTGCACCCGAGCGACTTCAGGGAACCATTGCACCCGAGCGATTCCGGGAACCATTTGCGCCTGAGTGATTCAAGGGACCATTTGCATCTGAGTGCTTCAGGGCACCATAGCACCAGACCGACTTACGGAACATTTGCACCTGAGCGACTCCGAAAACATTGCACATGAGAAACAAGGAAACATTGCATATCAGTGAATCAGGAACCTTGCACATGGGTGAATGGAAGGGAAATCCCTGGGTGATACCTGAAGGCATTGTCCCTGAGCGATTCAGGGCAGACATGGCGCCTGAGTGGTACAGGGCAGATATTGCGCCTGAGTGATGCAGGGAAGAACATTGTGCCTGAGCACTTCCGGTGAAGACATTGCGCCTGAGCGATTCAGGGAAGACATTTGCGCCTGCGTGAATCAGGGAGGACATCTGCGCCTGAGCGATTTTAGGGAAGACACGTCTGGGTGATTTAGGGAAACCATTTGTGCCTGAGCGATTCAGGGAAGATAGCGCCTGACTGCGGAAGCCATTGTACTCAAGTGATTACAGGGGATTTTTCTTGTTTGTTTTTTTTTTTTTTTTTTTTCGTGATGACCCAGTGCTAGAACAAGATGGATAAAGTGCATTCCTGTCTCTACATGTTCTGCCATCTTAGTCTTCGGGGCTTTGAAACAGAGTCCATTACTGTAACTGTTCTTTTGGAAGTAACCTGCACGTGTCACCATTAATTATCATTTTCTTGTTCACTCATGTGTTACAACCTGACCCTGCACCATTTCTCAGAGATTTACAGACATGCTTATACTTTGGAGCGGCACCTTGAACTTGCAGACTGAGGTGTATGACCCAGGGAGATCAGGCCTACCGGCTCAACACCTGATCCCCCTGGCACACACACCGCCAGCCAGAGGAGGACCGCAGCCGCTGCCAGCCCCCTCCCCCCGCGGCATGTCCCCATGGACACCGGGGACCGGGCCGCCGCTGTGTTGTAAGCCCCCCCCACACAACATGCTGCCCGCAGGCGCCTCTCACCTGGCGTGCTCCGAGCCGCGTGGTGCTCATGTGGCTCACCGCGAGCCTAGCGGCGCTGCCGCAGCCGCAAAGCGGGAACCGGCAGCCGCCGCGCTATCAGTTCCCCCCCCCCGGATGCGCCGGGTCCGACGGTGGCTGCTGGTGATACGAGGTGCCGGTGGCAAGGCGCGTCTGGCCGGGCCGCAGAGCGGTGATACTCACAAGGTGAGGATGGGGATACGCACAAACGGGACGACGAACCGACGGAGCCGCGACCGGAAGTGACGTCAAGGCGCTGGATACTGCAGAAGCAAGAACCGGGCGCCCTTCTGCTTGTGGGAGTGGGTTTAAATGGGGTAAGCGCGCCCCTCCCACAAATACAGGCTGCAAGCAGCCTTCAATACTTATTATTATTTATATGTGTACTTTTTCTTGTTTCTCTCTTTTCTTCTCCCTCCCCCCCTTTTTTATGCATGTTATGATAGGAGAAACCGCGACGATATAGTTACTACCATTGTTCGGGTCAAGGACCTTTGTGATGCAGGCTGATCCCTGCTCCTTGGTTCGAGGACCTTCCTGGTGTATGACGCGGCTGGTCGCGTGACTGGCCATCACGTGACCCGCCACGTCATGAGGCGGCACTGTGTGCACTGGCGCTCGATTGGCCACCGGGTGGCCGGGCACACACTCCACGCCCCTTTCAACCAGTGATGTTATCAAAGGCAGACACAGCAGTCTGCAAATCTAACTTTGATTGAACGCAGGTGAGCTGGGCGTTTTAAATACAGACACATTGCAGGTTGAGCCACATCCCCCAGAAGAAGGCATCCTAGCCGAAACGCACGTCGATAAGCTGGAGTCATGTATCGCTGCACATCACTCTGCTGTGCTCTGTGTAGGGAGAGGATGCTGCTGTGAGGGAGAGAATAGGACAGAATCTGTTATCAGATTGAACTCACCGACTCTTTTTACCCTGCCCTGACAAAGAAGAATAACTTTTATCCATCTGTTAGGTGGGCGGCGGCGGCAGCCATTTTATGCAGGCTCAGTGCACCAGCACTGCATCTGTGCTTTTGTGACATTCAAATCCAAGCTTAAAATACTGCAATAATAATCTGGTTTTAAAAAAACACCCTTTTTTGGCAATATCCAACATCTGGTGCCTTTGCAGGATTAGTCGGTGAGCAATTTAAGCTAGAAATACAGCCATAATTTTCAGAGTTTTAAAAAACACCCTTTTTTGGGCAAAATACAAAATTTTACAGCCCTTTCTGCATCTGCACGTGTGAAATTCAAGCGTTATATACAACTTTCATATTCTGTTAGTTTTAAAAACTTCAATAATTTTCTGGCTTTGAAAAAACGCCCATTTTTGGCAATATCTAAGATCTAGTGCCTTTGCAGAATTAGTCAGTGTGCAATTTAAGCTAGAAATACAGCCATCATTTTCTGGGTTTTAAAAAACACCCTTTTTGTGCAAAATACAAAATTTTACAGTCCTTGCTGCATCTGCACGTGTGAAATTCAAGCGTTTTATACTGTTGTCATATTCTGTTATTAAAAACCCCCCATCTAGTTTTGCCGCCTTTGCTGCATATGTCATTGTGAGATACACCCTTTAGATAGTGTGGTTCTATTCTGCTATTAATAAAACACCCATTTTGGCCAAAAATCTTTAATTGCGGTCTAGTCTGGATCTTTAGGTGTGAGATACACCCTTTACATACTGTGGTTCTATTCTGTTATTTGAAAAACAGCCATTTTGGGCAAAAATAAATAAATTGCGGCCTAGTCTGGATCTGTACGTGTGAGATACACCCTTTACATACTGTGGTTCTATTCTGCTATTAATAAAACACCCATTTTGGGGAAAAAAAATCTTTAATTGCGGCCTAGTTTGCATCTGTACGTGTAAGATACACACTTTAGATACTGTGGTTCTATTCTGTTATTTAAAAAAACAGCCATTTTGGGCAAAAAACTTAAATTGTGGCCTAGTCTGGATCTGTACGTATGAGATACACACTTTTGATACTGTGGTTCTATTCTGCTATTAGCAAAACACCCATTTTGGCCAAAATTTTTGATTGTGGCCTAGTCTGGATTTGTACGTGTGAGATACACCCTTTACATACCATGGTTCTATTCTGCTATTAATAAAACACCCATTTAGGGCAAGATCCTAAATTTGAGAAATATGAGGAGAGAGTCAAATAAGGTGGCCCAAGTTGTGGTGCATCTGGTGGAGCTCCTGTCGCAGGGAGAGGACGTGGTCGATCTGTGCCAGCTACATGGCCAAGTGCAACCCCTTCCTCAGGTGCGAGTAGACGACAGAACCTGCAGCGGTATTTGGTCAGGCCTAATGCGGCTCTACGAATGGTGAGGCCAGAACAAGTATAGGCAATAGTAGATTGGGTTGCTGACAGTGCTTCCAGTTCCTTCACATTGTCTCCCACCCAGTCTCCTGCTGAAAGATCAGAGTTGGCACCTGCAGCCGATGTCCATCAGTCTTTCACCTCATCCCCTTGCAAATCAACCAAGCAGTTTGAGCCCCAAGTCATGAAGCAGTCTCTTCTGCTTTTTGATGCACCGATGCCCAATCGCTTATGTTTCAAGATGAATACATGGGAGGACCATCGCAGCACATCTTGGATGATGACAAAACACCAACTGCTGGGGATTTCAAAAGTGTGCAGACTGACAAGGAGGGAAGGCGTGAAGACTGGGTGGAAGATGATGTTGAGTACGATGAGGTCTTCGACCCCACATGGAATCAAGATCATGTGAGTGACCTGAGTAGTTCGGAGGAAGAGGCTTTGGTCGCACAGAGCCAACAGAACAGCAGAAGAGGGAGCAGGGTGCAAAAGCGGAGCGGCCGTCCTCTAGCCAGTACGCCTGCTACTGCCCACCGCAGCAAGGGACCGAGCACACCAAATCCAGCTCCAAGGAGTTCCCTGGCGTGGCAGTTCTTCAGACAATGTGCTGACAACAAGAGATAAGTGGTTTGCACGCTGTGCAATCAGAGCCTGAAGCGAGGCATAAACGTTCTCAACCTGAGCCCAACCTGCATGACCAGGCATCTAAGTGCAAAGCACGAGCTGCAGTGGAGTAGACACCTCAAAAACCAAGAAAGGTCTCTGGCTCCTCCTGCTTCCTCTGGAGTGACAGTGCCACCTGCCATCCCGCAAACAGAGGATCTTCCAGCAACACCACCACCTGGGTCACCAAGCATCTCCACAATGTCTCACGGAAGCGTTCAGCTCTTGATCTCCCAAACACTGGAGTGGAGAAGAGGAAGTACCCCCCTACCCACAGGTGATCCCTAGCCCTGAATGCCAGCATTTCAAAATTACTGGCCTTTGAAATGCTGTCATTCTGTCTGGCGGAGACGGAAAACTTTAAAGCCTTATGGCGGTGGCTGTCCCACAGTACTTCGTACCAAGCCGCCACTACTTTTCCAGGCGAGCCATCCCTTCCCTGCACAACCAAATGGGGGCTAAAATCCGGTGTGCACTGCGCAACGCTATCTGTGGCAAGGTCCACCTAACTACAGATACGTGGACCAGTAAGCACGGCCAGGGACGTTATATCTCCATAACAGCACACTGGGTAAATGCAGTGGCGGCTGGGCCTGAGGCGGATAGCAGTTTGGCGCATGTCCTTCCACCACCGAGGATTGCAGGGTGCTTCAGTTTGCCTCCTGTTTCTTCCTCCTCCTACTCTGCTTCCTCATCCTCTACCAGCTCCTCATCCGGTCAGCGTAACACCTTCACCACCAACATTAGCACAGCCAGGGGTAAACGACAGCAGGCAGTTTTAAAACGTATCTGTTTTAAAACTCATCTGTGGGGGAAAATACCCACACTGCGCAGGAGCTGTGGACGGGCCTTGAACAACAGACCGATGAGTGGTTGGTGCCAATGAGCCTCAAGCCCGGCCTGGTGGTGTGAAATAACGGGCAAAATCTCGTAGCAGCTCTGGTGAAGACGGAGAGTTTTAAAGGCCTTATGGCGGTGGCTGTCCCACAGTACAACGTGCCCAGCTGCCAGCACTTTTCCAGGTGTGCCATCCCTTCCCTGCACAACCAAGTTGGGGACAAAATCAGGTGTACACTGCGCAACGCCATCTGTTGCAAAGTGCACCTCACTACAGATATGTGGACCATTAAGCACGGTCAGGGCCGTTATATCTCCATAACAGCACACTGGGTAAATGCAGTGGCGGCTGGGCCTGAGGCGGATAGCAGTTTGGCGCATGTCTTTCACCACCGAGGATTGCAGGGTGCTTCAGTTTGCCTCCTGTTGATTCCTCCTCCTACTCTGCTTCCTCATCCTCTACCGCCTCCTCATCCGGTCAGCGTAACACCTTCACCACCAACTTCAGCACAGCCAGGGGTAAACGGGGGCAAACCCCACACCGCGCAGGAGCTGTGGACGGGCCTTGAACAACAGACCAAAGAGTGGTTGGTTCCAGTGAGCCTCAAGCCCGGCCTGGTGATGTGTGATAATGGGCGAAATCTCGTATCAGATCTGGGAGTAGCCGGTTTGACACACATCCCCTGCCTGGCGCATGTGCTGAATTTGGTGGTGCAGAGGTTCCTTAAAAATTACCCCGATATGTCAGAGCTGCTTCAGAAAGTGTGGGCCGTCTGTGCACGCTTTTGGAGTTCTCACCCTGCTGCTGCTCGCCTGTCTGCTCTGCAGTGCAGCTTTGGCCTTCCCACTCACCGCCTCATATGCAACGTGCCCACAAGGTGGAACTCCACCTTGCACATGCTGGCCAGACTGTGCGAGCAGCAGCAGGCGATAGTGGAGTTTCAGCTGCAGCACGCACGGGTGAGTCACTCTGCGGAACAGCACCACTTCACCACCAATGACTGGGCCTCCATGAGAGACCTGTGTTTCTTGATGAGCTGTTTCGAGTACTCCACCAACATGGCCAATGCTGATAACACCGTCCTCAGCATTACTATCCCACTTCTATGCCTCCTTGAAAAAACACTGCTGGCGATGATGGAAGAGGATGTGGCACAGGAGGAGGAAGAGAGATCATTTCATAGGATTTCTGGCCAGTTATTCACAAGTGGCTCCGAGGGTGGGTTCCTGCACCCACAAACATCAGGTACGCAATTTTCCAGCCAGGGCACAGTTCTGGAGGATGACGTAGTGGAGGAGGAGGAGGAGATGGAGGAGGAGGAACCTTGTTCACAGCAGGGTGGCACCCAGACCAGCTCATGGCCATCACTGGTACGTGTCTGGTGGGATACAGAGGACACAGACGATACACCTCCCACAGAGGACAGCTTTTTGTTGCCTCTGGGCAGCCTGGCACACATGAGCAATTACATGCTGCTGGGTCTCCGCAACGACCGCCAAGTTGCCCACATTCTAACTTGTGCTGATTACTGGGTGGCCACCCTGCTGGATCCTCGTTCAAGGACAACATACCATCCTTAATTCCATCACTGGAGCGTGATCGTAAGATGCATGAGTACAAGCGCACGCTGGTAGACGCGCTGCTAGTGGCATTCCCACCTGACAGCGGGGGCACAGTGGAAGCACAAGGCGAAGGAAGAGATCGCCAACGCAGCTGGGGCACCATCAGCACCTCAGAAGGCATTGTTAGTATGGCCGAAATGTGGAAAATCTTTGTCAGCACGCCACAACAACCAGCACCACCAGCTGATATGGAACGTCTTAGCAGGAGGCAGCATTTCACCAACATGGTGGAGCAGTATGTGTGCACACACCTACACCTACTGAATGAAGGGTCTACCCCCTTCAACTTCTAGGTTTACAAATTGGGCACATGGCCTGAGCTTGCCCTTTACACCTTGGAGGTGCTGGTCTGCCCTGCTGCCAGTGTATTATCTGTACGTGTGTTTAGCACTGCAGGGGGTGTTATCACAGACAAGCGCAGCCACCTGTCTACAGCCAATGTGGACAAGCTCACGTTCATTAAAATGAACCAGGCATGGATTCCACAGGACTTGTCCGTACCTTGTGCAGAATAGACATGTATACCGGTCTTAGCCAGGCATTGTTATACTACAGCATAAATGGGAGTTTACCCTAATAAAAAAACTAAAAAAAAAACTGTGTTGGCTACCTCGTCCTCCTCCACAGCTGCTTCCACCTACACTGCTATGTCCACTGACTCCTCCATATGGACCTCCACCTCATAAATCAATATATATATTTTTTTTATGTAATTTTACTAATTTATCTGTTACATTTTCGGGTGACATTCACAAATTTTTGGGTGTGATATACCACTGCTCTACCTAGTAGACAGGTTAAAAAAATCACTAATTTGTCTGTTGCATTTTGGGGTGAAATTCACCCATTTTTGGGTGTGATATACCACTACTCTACCTAGTAGACAGGTTAAAAAAATTCACTAATTTGTCTGTTACATTTCGGGTGAAATTCATAAATTTTTGGGTGTGATATACCCCTGCTCTACCTACTTGACTGCTTTTTTTTATTTTATTTTTATTTAATATTTATTATTTTTTAACATACAAATCCATTTTTACAAACATTTAATTTAACATCATTTAATAAGACTTACATCCCATCATCCCACCCGCCCCCCTTATTTGTGATACTCAGCTGTATCTTTCTACTTCCCTGTTGTGCCAACACACCTGCTTCTATGTGCTGAAAGATAGTACAGTTCTCCAACCTTGCATTAATCCCTACTATCATGAACTTATATCTTTGTGTGTTACTCCACGTTATCATGTTTTTTATATGGCCGGAAATAAAATATAGTTCCAAGTCTGGGACTGATAGTCCCCCCTCCCTCTTATGAATATACAATATTTGTGCTTTTATCCTTGTTTTTTTCCCTCGCCATATCAAATCCATTAAAAGACTGGCAATTATTTTTAATATTTTTGGGGAGATTATTGACGGTGCATTCCACAGAATATAATTCAGGGAGGGTAATAAGCACATTTTCACTAAGGAGATCCGACCTGCCATCGAGACATATAATCTCTTCCATACGTCTATTTTCTTCCTAATTTCTTGTATTTTAGGGATCACATTCAGCTGGACATATTCCTTAGGATTTAGAGTTATTTGAATACCCAGATATTTAATGGGTTCATTGCTCTTCTTAATTTCCAATGCTCCTGGTATAAAATTGTTCAGAGGATTAATCGGGACCCAAGTCGATTTAGACCAGTTTATCTTAAGACTGGCATGTTTACCGTACTGATCAAATACCTGGAAAATCTTCGTAAGTGATCTATGTGAACCTACAAACAACATAATATCGTCCGCATACAAAGCAATTTTTCCTTGTGTGCACCAAACCTGAAACCCACGATTTCTTCATCTTGCCTAATCATATCCGCCAATGGCTCCAAAACTATAGCAAAAAGCAGGGGGGAAAGGGGGCACCCCTGTCTAACCCCCCCTACCAATACCAATATTATCAGAATACTCCCCATTTAGTATAACTTTTGCTGAAATTTCAGTATACAACAGCCTTACCCATGGTATAAAGCCATCTCCAAAGCCTATTTTCTTCAATGTTATAAACAGAAAGGGCCATTCTACAGTGTCAAATGCCTTTGAGGCGTCTATGGTAACAATTAGTCATTCGCTGCAATTCTTGGGTTCAAGCTGGGTGTTTACAAAATAGCGCATAACATTATCGGTTGTAGTTTTGCCTGACATAAATCCCGTCTGATCCTCATGAACAAGTCTCGAGATCACACTTCTAAGTCTAGCTGCCAAGACCCTGGCCAAGATTTTATTGTCGGTATTAATTAGTGAGATGGGACGGTATGAGTCCAGAAGGGTTGGGTCTTTCCCCGGTTTTAAAATCAATGTAATTAGGGCTTCTCTCAATGAGTCTGGCAGCTTCCCTACCTTTCTCGTGTCCTCCCACGTCTCCAGTAATTTGGGGATTAGTATTTTTTTATATTGAGCATACACTTCGAACGGGGTGCCGTCTATTCCTGGGGCCTTATTTTTGGTGATGCTAGACAGTATTTTATCCACTTCCAGGGCATTTAGGGGGGCCTCCAATTTTTCACTTTGCTCTTTTGTTAGCGTAGAGATAGTAGTAACCTCCAGAAAGTATTGTATTTGTATTGAGTTCTTATTTGTCTTACTACTATACATGTCTTGAAAGTATTCTTTAAGCAGTTCTAATTTAGCCGCTTGTTCAGTGGTTTTATGGCCTAATTTATCTGCTAAACAGTGAATATATATATATATATATATATATATATATATACATATATATATATATATATATATATTTTTTTTTTTTTATCTGGGTCCCCACCAAGGCCTCCAACTTTTTACCCGGTATATGTGCAAAAACATAATTATCCCTCACATAGTTTTCTTTCTGTTGTTGGGCCAGTAGAAGCCGCGCACCTTCCAATTTGGATACTACCTCTATCCATTCCTTATAATTTTTATCTGTGAGGTTTCCAGTATACTTATTTTCATA
Organism: Bufo gargarizans; assembly: GCF_014858855.1. Classification (NCBI taxonomy): domain Eukaryota; kingdom Metazoa; phylum Chordata; class Amphibia; order Anura; family Bufonidae; genus Bufo; species Bufo gargarizans. Next base: position 24,838,696 of record NC_058080.1, on the reverse strand, counting down.
TCTTTCGGCCTCTTGTTACATGTCCAGTATTTTTTTCCTTAGCCCTTTTTTATACCCTACTGTGTATTTTGTGAAAATCCCTCTAATATATGTCTTTGCAGCCTCCCATACTATATTGGTTGCTGCTGAACCTTCATTCCAATCAAAAAGCTCTGTTATCTCTTTCAAAACCTTTTTGTGTATACCCATTATATTTATCCACCCAAAATTTATGTGCATCCCTCTACTTTTTTATTTATTTGTTTTTATATTTGTGATGATTGGGTTATGATCCGAAATCCCACGCTGTCCCTATTTGACCTTTTCAATTTCGGACGATCCCCTATCATTTGTGATAAACTTTTATGAGTCTTTAAAAAACATGAATACTTTTTCAATTCCGGGTGCATTACCCTCCAAATATCTATCCAAGCCAATTCCTCTGTGATATTTTTTAAATTTTGATCCCGTGCTAACATTTTGAAGGTTCCCAACTCTACATCTATCCATTTTGCTCTCCATAACGTTATTGAAATCACCCATAATGGTTTATCCCCTACCTTAACCTCCTTAACCTCTACCTCCTTAGACTGAGTGTAAGGAGTGCTGTATCCACGATCTAGCCAGTCCATTTATCGTTTCACCTGTCAGATGAGTTTCTTGTAAACAAACTATCGCAGGTAAAAATCTATGTATTGCATCAAAAACTGCCACTCTTTACACCCCTACTCAAACCCCTAATATTCCAAGATATAATTCTCATAGAAGGCTATTTATATATCTGCCCATCTCAAGGATGTACTTGGAAGGCCCCCAGGGGGGGAGGGAAGAGAGAGAGAGAGAGAGGAGGAGAGAAGAGGAACAAAACACAGAGAGAGAAAAAATAAATGAATAAAAAAACAGACAAAAAAAACTGTGACACTTCGAAATTCCGACTGAGGTCTTGCCCTTCCGCCCCCTCTGGGACCCCCAGACATCTCAGATTATGCCTCATGGACCTATTTTCTAAATCCAGTACTCTGCTTTTCAATTCCCTATTTTCCTCCTTCAGGGAATCTTTTTCTACCCTAATTGTCTGTAAGAGATCCTCAGAGTCAGACATTCTTTTCTCTATTTCTGTTAACCTTTCTTTATATTTCTGAACGTCCGCTCTGAGTAATCCCACCGACTCCCTGATATTTCCAGTCTGGAGAGAGAGGTCCTGTTTTGCCAGGCTGATTTTTTATTTATTTCTCGGAATATGTCCTGCAAACCAGGAACCTGCTCCCCTTCTGTTGTCTCTTTACCCTCCTCCCCCACCCTCACCTGTAGCTCTCCCCATCTCCAGACTGGAAACTCACCTCAGTCACTTTCATTATGGAATTTTCCTCTAGGATAGATTCACCCTCTTGAGAGCGAGTCAGATGCTCTTTTCTTTTTTGGGGGGCTACTTTGTACTCGCATAGTGGTCAAAAGTAATTGCCTAGTTTGTTCTGTTTTTATTTTTTTGCCATAGGGGAAATTGAAGTGTTTAACTCAACTTGGCCCTTAGCCCTTTTACCCACCCTCTGTCTAGCCATCCTTAGAGTTTCCTCTTTCACTTAGTCCGTTATACTGCAAAAAACTTGATTGGAGATTGCGTTATTTTAGAGGTCGCACAACTAATGGCCTAAAAATCATCAGCAATGACTCAATTGTTTTTTGAACGTTTGTTGAATAAACTTGAGTCATCCGTTCATCCAAATATTTCGTATTCAACCACAGCTCAAAACAGTTAATACCATAAAGTTAGTGGCAGTCACTCAGTTGGCTCAGTTCATTTGCAAAGTTAGTTGGATTAGTTCAAACCTTCAAGTCATCCAACCATCCCCTGTTTACAATATATATAGCCTATGGCAAGGCTGTCATGTATTTAATATTCACAGCAGAAATAGTTAAACATGGGGATCGGTAGGTGTCACGACCACCCCCGTTTAAATCAGACTTCCGACCACCGGGACACCCCAGCGTGGAGAAAAGCCCAACCGAGGGTGGACCGCGACAGGGGGGGTGATTCAGTATTACCCAAACAGTCAATCCTGGACCCCCCTTATTTTCTGCTGCTGCCACCACGTTCTTCAGTGAATGACTCTATAATTGTAGGTATAGGGGTTCAGACCACTAACAGATCAGCCCCACTATCACACTACAAGCTAACCACAATTGAATCATAAAACAGTTGTGTCTCGAATATCAGACGACTATAAGACAAGTAGGTCTCTTCAGGGCGTACGAGTACTTTGTTGCAGTGGGGCTTAGAGCAATAAGAGAGAGACAATTTAAAAGATATGAAAATATATTTTACTATAAGTAACACAGAAGTGAAACAAACAATGCATACAAAAATTTACAGAAAAAGATTACAATAGTGAGCTGGGAAGCATGTGGAAAATAAACAGGGATAAAAAGAGAAATACTATCTTGGATTTCGCCTATGCAAAATCCAGGCACAAACTTACGTTCCAACGGACAGCCTATCGGCGATGTGACCACAGGGCAAGAAGCTCCCCTCTCCCATTGCGCACAGACTTTTATGCCCCATTCTGTGGGAGGGTAAGGGGGGTTGGCCCAGCCAATCGCTGGCCAAGGGCTGCACGGTGGGTGTTCCTGAAGAAGGGTTTGGGAGGGCTTGTTTGCCCCTCCCTGCTGCTGGCCAGGCCAGTTTTCCCTATTTTTACAAAAATGGCCCATAACTTTGTCGGCGTAATAAATATGAAAAACCGGGCACTTGTGCTGGGTCCCCCATGAATTTATGGACGATTCTATGGGTGACACCCCACCTCTTTCCCTTCCAGGTGACTAGTAACCCATTTCCCAGTCTGGGAAGACCCCAGAGCTGTCAAGTTTGGACTCTCCTGGTTCCTCTGGGTGAGAGGTGCATTTTGAGGGTACCTACATTTTTGGGTCATAATTCCATATAGCCCCAATATGCTTTTTGGGGTTCTCAGAGCACGGTTCACATGTCTCTCCTATGCGCTCCTCCCTCCCAGCTATCTCTGCTTCTGATGTGTAAATTGAGCAGGCTGCAAGGAAGGGCCAACTAGCATGTGTTTAATTTTCATGGTTCCAAAGTGGGCAGGAGACGTATGGGCTGGGGTTTGTTATTAGAAGTTGTCCGAGGTGTGAAGTGATCTCAGCAGGGGGTGATTAGAGTCTGTGGTCTCCAAAGGGCTACAGGAACGACCATATATGGACGTCCTGTTTCCTGATTAAATGTGGCCCTCATTAGGCCCTCATTAGGCCCTCATGGCCCTCATTTTTTCTAAACTGACAGTCATTATTTTAATAAGATCCGGACGGGGACATGACATCGCGTCACACCTCCCCCTTTTAGATGGCAGCAAGGGCGGGATCAATCGATCCTGCCCGTCGCGGCCACGCCCACCTCCTCTAAGGCGAGTGGTTCACCTCCTCGCCGAGACAACCCATCCGCGTTCGCGTGCAAGGAGCCTTTCCGATGCTGTATGGTGAAATCGTGTTGCTGGAGAGCTAGACTCCAACGCAGCAGTTTGCCATTCTCCCCAGAGACACGATTCAACCAGTGCAAGGGATTGTGATCAGTGATCACTGTGAACTTCCGGCCGTACAGGTACGGCTGGAGTTTCCCGAGGCCCAAACTATGGCTAGGCACTCTTTTTTGATGGTGGCGCAGGCCACTTCCCGGGGTAGTAACTTCCTGCTCAGGTATAGGACAGGATGCTCCTCCCCGGCCTGATCTACTTGGCTCAGAACGGCACCAAGGCCAAAGTCCGAGGCGTCGGTCTGGACCACGAAACTGCGCTTGAAGTCGGGGGCCTGCAATACAGGGGCACTACTTAGGGCATTTTTCAGAGCCTGGAAGGCCTGCTCACAGTCTGGTGTCCAAGCCACCAACTTCGGCAATTTCTTTTTGGTAAGGTCAGTCAGAGGTTTGGCGAGGGTGCTGTAACCCTGGACAAACTTCCGGTAATAACCTGCCGTGCCCAGAAAAGATTGCACCTGCTTGGTTTGGGGGGTGGGCCAGTGGGTGATGGCTTCTATCTTACCCGTGTCAGGACTCAACTTCCCGCTTCCCACGCTATGTCCCAGGTACTGGACTTCTGTCATTCCCAGCTGACACTTGCTTGGTTTAACAGTCAGCCCAGCCCTCCGCAGGCTATCCAGAACACCTGACAGGTGCACTAGGTGCTCCTTCCAGGTGTTGCTGAATACCGCTTTGTCGTCTAAATAGGCAACAGCAAACTCCTCCTGTCCCTCCAGGAGTCCGTTCACCAGCCTCTGAAACGTGGCAGGGGCATTCTTCATCCCAAATGGCATCACAGTGGATTCATACCGGCCAAACGGGATGATGAAGGCTGAACGTTCCCGAGCCTCCGGCGTCAGGGGAATCTGCCAGTACCCTCGGCTAAGATCCATAATTGTCGGATAGCTGGCGCTGGCCAGTCTATCTAGCAAGTCATCGATCCTGGGCATGGGGTACGCGTCAGAGACTGTGATGGCATGGAGTTTCCTGTAGTCCACACAGAATCGGGTAGTCTTATCTTTCTTAGGGACTAGAACCACCGGTGAGGCCCAGGCACTGCAGGATTTCTGGATAACTCCCAACCCCAGCATCTCCTCAATTTCCCTTATCATGTCAGTTCTTACCTGGTCCGAGACCCGATAAGACCACTGTCTGATTGGGGGATGTGTGCCTGTGTCCACGTGGTGGGTCGTGAGGGGGGTCTTCCCTGGCCTGCCGGAGAAGGTGCTGGCGTATTCCGCCAGTACCTCCCAGAGCTGGCTGCTCTGAGTAGGTGAAATATCAGGATTGATACTCCACCCAGCCCCGGCCTCCTTAGGGTCCTCAATTACGGGCAAAGGATTTAGCGGGGCACAGGACACGTCGCCCGTCTTGCCGACACGCTGACAGGTGTCACAAGACCGACAGTACCTCGCTACATCTGAGCTTATACCAGGCCAGTAGAAGTTGTACAACAAACGGGACCTGGTCCTTTTAACCCCCAGGTGACCAGCCAAAGGGATCTTGTGCGCCACACACAGCAATTGTCCTCGGTATTGGGTAGGGACAATCATCCGCATGTAGGCTGGATCACTTCCAGCCCCACCTGGGAGTACCGCTTCCTGGTACAACCTACCATTCTCCCAGAGGACCCTGTGCGTAGCCTCCTCCGCAGGGTGGCTCTCAGCGGCACTTCTGAGTTGTACCAGGCTGGGGTCGCTCCGCAACGCCTGTTCAAAAGCGGTTCCCCAGGAGTCAGACAACTTTTTCCGTGGCAAACGTGGACAGAGGTCTGGGGCCTGCAGCTGCGAGGTCCGTGGGGTCAGAACAGGCTGGAGCAATGGCTCCTACCTGCTCCGACCCAGACGGCCGGACAGCTGTCGCTTTCGAAGCTCTGCGGGTGACCGCCAGAACAGACCCATCATTGCACACGACATTTGCATTAGTTTCACCAACATTACCCACAGATACATTGCAAGTATTACCACATTCAGTGTCCTGGTTCCCTGAATCAATACATACTTTCCCGATTACCTGTGAGCCCTCTGCTGCAAATGTCTCCGAATCTCCCTCCTCCAGAGATTCCCTCCGACACAAGTCAGCCTCCCCCACCCGTACATTCCCCCAGGATACCTCACCCTCACTCACATCTCGGGTAGGTACCCTGGAATGTCCCGGAAGTCCAGAGGAGTCCTGCGTGGTACTAGGCAGCACATAGCATGCCTGCATCCTGCCCAGATCAGTTCCGAGCAGGACATTCGTGGGTATGTCAGCCATGACACCCACCTCCCTCATTCCACTCCCGATACCCCAGTCCAGATAAACACGAGCCAGGGGTACCTTGGGGAGTGGCCCTCCAACGCCAGTGAGCGAGAGGGTTCTTCCTGGAATGAGGTCCTTTTCGTCCACCATCTATGGACGGACTAAAGTTACCTGGGCTCCCGAGTCCAACAGTCCAGTGGTGCATCGGTTACCCACGGTAACAACTTGCATATTGTCCGCTGGGCGCTGGATCTCCTTCCCTACGAGGAAAACTCTGGGCGGCTTGCGGACAGATGTGCTGGTTGGGTTGCTGGTGGGCCTGCCAGTTGATGATTGTGGACTTCCCTTCTGCTCTGGGCACTCGCGGCTGAGGTGACCCGGCTTGTGGCACCGGTAGCAGGTCCGGATCTCCGCTGAGGCTGGCTTGGCTCCGTCAGGTCGCTGAGCAGGCCTCTGGAAGGGTCGCTGGAAGGGCCGTGAGGAGGAAACAGGGGAAGGGTTTCCTCCCAAATGTGACAAAGCGTCCTTAAAGGCCCGAGTGCTAGGCATAGCGAGGAATTCATCAGCTAACTCAGCTGCCTCCCGCGCACTCTTTGGCTTGTGCTCACAGACATACTTTTGCACATCAGGGGGGCAATTGGCGACAAACTGTTCCCGGACCATCAGATCAGCCAGGGACTGCTTGGTGTCCTGGGTGAGGGGATCAGACCACTGTTTGAAGATGGTCTGCAATTTGCCAAGATAGTCCATAAATGTATCCTCGGGCCCTCTCCTCAGGGACCGGAATTTCAAACGGTAAGTCTCTGGTGTAAGCATGTACTTGGCTAGAATAGCATTTTTGATGGCCTTGTAACTGGCCCACTCTGCAAAGGGTAGTCCAACAAGGGCCTCTATGGCTTTTCCCTTCAGCGCAGACATAAGGTGTCCCGCCCACTGTGGCTCTGGCACTTGGTACTGATCGCATGAGGTCTCAAAAGCATGCAGGAAGATGTCAATGTCACAGTTCTCTGACTCCATCACAGGCAGTTTTGGCTTGACCACCAGGGATGGTCCTGTGGAAGCAGCAGCCCGGTCCGGCCTTTGAAGCTGTAATTGGGCCATTGCCAGTTCATGACGTTGACGCGCCTCCAGCAGCCGAAAATACAAGTCCGGGTTAGTGTGGAGTAGCTGGTCCATAACACTTAGGGATGGCATAGAAACAGAGCTATGCTCAGCTGGAGAACTGCAAGGCTCAGCAGGATGTCCGTTTCCCAGTTCGTCAGCCTCAGCCTGGGAGGGGTTATCCAACTCAGTGGCATCTGAGTTTCCTCCATCCAATAATTCCTGGGCCTTCAGCATACCTCGAGTTTGAGGGCCCTGTGGTGCACTAATTGTTGCCAAATAAAAGAAAGGAAAGAAAAACAAAGAGAGGGGTTGGGGTACACTTCCAGCTGCTATGTATGAATAAACAAAAAATGCACTGTGTCTCTTTCTTAAAAAACGGTTAGGTTTTTTCAGTGTGAGGCTAATCGCTTAACCCACACACTGACACTCTAAGCAAGCTGCAATCCCACTTAGCTGCCACCAATTCTGTCACGACCACCCCCGTTTAAATCAGACTTCCGACCACCGGGACGCCCCAGCGTGGAGAAAAGCCCAACCGAGGGTGGACCGCGACAGGGGGGGTGATTCAGTATTACCCAAACAGTCAATCCTGGACCCCCCTTATTTTCTGCTGCCACCACGTTCGTCAGTGAACGACTCTATAATTGTAGGTATAGGGGTTAAGACCACTAACAGATCAGCCCCACTATCACACTACAAGCTAACCACAATTGAATCATAAAACAGTTGTGTCTCGAATATCAGACGACTATAAGACAAGTAGGTCTCTTCAGGGCGTACGAGTACTTTGTTGCAGTGGGGCTTAGAGCAATAAGAGAGAGACAATTTAAAAGATATGAAAATATCTTTTACTATAAGTAACACAGAAGTGAAACAAACAATGCATACAAAAATTTACAGAAAAAGATTACAATAGTGAGCTGGGAAGCATGTGGAAAATAAACAGGGATAAAAAGAGAAATACTATCTTGGATTTCGCCTATGCAAAATCCAGGCACAAACTTACGTTCCAACGGACAGCCTATCGGTAATGTGACCACAGGGCAAGAAGCTCCCCTCTCCCATTGCACACAGACTTTTATGCCCCATTCTGTGGGAGGGTAAGGGGGGTTGGCCCAGCCAATCGCTGGCCAAGGGCTGCACGGTGGGTGTTCCTGAATGAGGGTTTGGGAGGGCTTGTTTGCCCCTCCCTGCTGCTGGCCAGGCCAGTTTTCCCTATTTTTACAAAAATGGCCCATAACTTTGTCGGCGTAATAAATATGAAAAACCGGGCACTTGTGCTTGGTCCCCCATGAATTTATGGACGATTCTATGGGTGACACCTCTCTCCCTTCCAGGTGACTAGTAACCCATTTCCCAGTCTGGGAAGACCCCAGAGCTGTCAAGTTTGGACTCTCCTGGTTCCTCTGGGTGAGAGGTGCATTTTGAGGGTACCTACATTTTTGGGTCATAATTCCATATAGCCCCAATATGCTTTTTGGGGTTCTCAGAGCACGGTTCACATGTCTCTCCTATGCGCTCCTCCCTCCCAGCTATCTCTGCTTCTGATGTGTAAATTGAGCAGGCTGCAAGGAAGGGCCAACTAGCATGTGTTTAATTTTCATGGTTCCAAGGTGGGCAGGAGACGTATGGGCTGGGGTTTGTTATTAGAAGTTGTCCGAGGTGTGAAGTGATCTCAGCAGGGGGTAATTAGAGTCTGTGGTCTCTAAAGGGCTACAGGAACGACCATATATGGACGTCCTGTTTCCTGATTAAATGTGGCCCTCATTAGATGTGGTTCATTTTTTCTAAACTGACAGTCATTATTTTAATAAGATCCGGACGGGGACATGACATTGCGTCACAGTAGGACTCGCTTCTTTTGCAATATTCATCAAATTAGTTCAGCCCCTCATTTCATCCAGCCACTTAACTTTCAGCCGTATACCCCGTGTCAGGCTGTTAGCAGCTCATACTGTTAGTATCATGCATCCAATAGCAATCAATATCAAACACTTTTCATAGTTCTGATAGTTTGGAAAGTTCTCCACCACCTTTCCGCAGACCTTCAGAGGGGGAGGGGGGCCACACAGATCCCACATGTGTGCCTTTAGGATCCGTTCCATGGCCCCCTTCCGGCAGTCCCCAACCTACTCCCTCTCTCCATTGCCGTCCCGGACCACCAATCAGCCCTCAGGATCTCCAGGCAAAAAGAGAGGCAACAAACAACTCATGTCCCGTTCGCAGGTGGAGGAGGGGGGGACGTGGCGGCAATGGCACCCCAGCCTTCCTTCCGTCACAGCTCAGCGATCAGCTCCAGTTCCGTGCCCCTGCATCACAGCGATCACAGCGTGCTCAGCAGACCCAGGGCAGTCGGCTGATGAGCGGCGGCAAGGCAGGTCAGAAGTGCGGGCCAGACCGTCAGATGTTAAGCGGCGGTGAATCAGGAGGTTTCCACAGTGTGTCCAGGCAGCAGGTGGGGTGGGAGGGGAACCAACACAGCAGCAGGGCAGCCTCATCAGGGACTAAACTTCTCATCGGACTGGGAGCTCTATGGCTGGGAGATCGGTGCGTGCGTCACCTGCGCGCGCCTGCCCACATGCCCGGACTTGGGTATTGGACTCCCTAGTTGACAGGTTAATAAATTAATTTCACTAATTTTTCTTTTACATTTTCGGGTGACATTAAACAATTTTGGGCTGTGATAGACCCCTGGTCTACCTAGTAGACTGGTTAATAAATTTCACAAATTTTTCTGTTACATTCTTGGGTTGACATTTTACAATTTTTGACGTGAATAAAATCCTGCTCTGCATAGGTGACAGGGACCAAAATTTTTAAAAATAATCTGTTCCATTGGTGGGTGACATAAACCCATTTTTGGCAAAGAAAAACCCCTACTCTGCATAGGTGACAGGGACATAAATTTCTAAAATTCATCTTTAATTGGCCCTTTCCTTCGATTCTTCTGCTTTAATAACTTTTCCCACATTTCCACTTCATCCCATTGCAGCCATTAACCTCCCTTGGATGAGGTCTCCCTTTCTCACGCTCCCTCTCTGGCGTGACACCCTGATTTGCCGATAACCATGATTAACATGGTAGGCTCAGAAAAGAACATCGAAAGTTGATAGAGAAGATATCCAAATGGATGGTGGACGTCACAGGGACGTGCGATCAGGCAGAACTTATCTAGAGTCAACAAAGCGGCAGCAGGGCCTCTCCTGTCTCCTGTTTCCTAATACAAAATACTGTAGTGACATTCCCTGTAATTTTTAATTAATCATTCAAATAACAGGGCATCATAAGAGTCCTTTACTGTTATTTATCATGATTACCTCCCCGAGTCAGGAGTGGTCAATTGCCCCACGCCCCCTCCTTTCCTTCAATTCTTCCGTTTTAATAGCTTCTCCCACATTTCCGCACAATCACAATAAAATTTCATCCATTGATCTCCCTTGGATGTGTCTCTCTTTCTCACGCTCCCTCTCTGGGGTGGAACCCTGATTCGCCGCTAACCGGAAGGCGCAGAAAAGAACATCGAAAGTTGATAGAGCCAATATCCAATTGGATTGTGAACATCACGGGGACGTGCGACATGGTGGGGCAGTATGTTTGCACACGCCTACACGAACTGACTGACAGGGGTCAGCTCCTGCAACATCTGGGTCTCCAAATTGGGCACATGACCTGAGCTTGCCCTTTACGCCTTGGAGGTGCTGGCCTGCCCTGCAGCCAGTGTAATGTCTGAACGTGTGTTTAGCACAACTGGAGGGGGTTATCACAGGTGTTATTTCTCAATATTTTGGGGTATACCTGTCACGGATGGTGTAACAGAAAACAAGAAGTTACAAATAAGGATCCGACTGGCTTGATCCGAAACTAAGGAACAAAAGGGAGACCCCTATTTAAGCCCTGAAACTCTCCCTGTCTTCTCAGCCCATGCAAAGATCTCTATGATAGAAAATTGCATGCCCTCGTGCCTTGACTGTATGAAACCTGAACACCCTATAATAGTGAGGGGACACGACCACCGGCTCCCTACACTTAATACGGAGGGAGTCAGGGTCACCTAGGATCAAGCAAACAGGAAAACACAAATTAATGAACAGACTTATCTGTAGAAGCATAAGTTGTAGCATCCAGCATATACACACTCCAGAAAGTTGTATAAACCGCAAAGTGATGCAGTATGGGAGGGGATTTAAAGGGATGCAATCAGTGCAACTAGATGACAGCTGAGAGAGGGAAACGAGATGACAAAACGAAAGCAAAACAAAAGAACCTCAAGCAGGAGGTTCTGAAGAACGTCTGTCAGAGTTTCTCAGATGTCTGGCGGTGACAGTACCCTAATAAAAAATAAATAAAAAAATATTAAAACCAAAAAGCAGTGTAGGCTACCTCCTCCTCATCCACCGCCGCTTCCACCTACACCGCCACATTCATCTCCACCGCCTCCTCAACCTCCTACTCTATATGTACCTCATCCTCCTAGATCAATATTATTTTTTTACGTATTTTATGTTATTTAAAGTAATTTCCCTATCCACTTTTGTTTGCAGAGCACTTGCCATGCTCTTAACCACATTTTGCTGGCATTTGCAGCCCTCTAGCACTTTTCATTACATTTTTACAGACATTTCAGTGCTCAAAAGTTTGTGTCCCCATTGACTTTAATGGGGTTCGGGTTCGGGGTCAAGTTCGAGTCCCGAACTCAAACTTTTTTGTGAAGTTTGGCCGAACCCGTTGAATCCTAACATCCAGGTGTCCGCTCAACTCTATCCGATAGAAACTTGCAAACTCGAGGAAGCTCTTTACCTCTTTGACTGTTTTGGGGACCGGCCAGCTTTGTACTGCAGCTATCTTGTCGGGTTCTGGTCTCACGCCCTCCGCACTCACAACATGTCGCAGATATTTAACTTGGGGCTTCAGTAAGCGACACATGGAAGGTTTCAGTTTCAGTCCATGTTGGGTGAAAGTCTGGAACACTTCCACCAAGTGCTGTAAATGCTCTTCGTAGGTCTTAGAGTACAGGTCTTAGACCGTGTACAGAAACACGGTCTCAAAGTTTTTGTGTCCAAGACATCTTTCTAAGAGTCTCTGGAATGTCCCAGGGGCATTGCATAACCCAAATAGCATGTAGTTGAACTCAAACAGACCCATTGGGGTGGCAAAAGCTGTTTCTTCTTTATATTCTGGTGCCATGGGGAGTTGCCAATAGCCACTGGTTAGATCCAGGGTTGAAAAGTATGCAGCGGATCCAAGAGCTGCCAGGCATTCTTCAATTTGTGGCAGGGTGTACGCATCCTTGTGCGTAATGTTGTTGATCTTGTTGATTACACACACTATTTCATACTACACATATGCACTCACTTTTATGCAGGATTCCAGGGGCTCCATCATGCAGTGAAAGGACAGTCCTGCAGCTAGAGGGGTGGGCACAAGGCAGGACCACAGTACACGCTGTAGGCCTGACACACATGCTTGCAGGCAACTGCAATTATATTACAGTCAACATTATTATTTTTTTTTATGTAATCTACTGTGACACCAGATATGAGTGGCACTGGTGGCACTGTGCACTGGCAGTAGTTGGCACAGTACACGCTATAGGCCTGACACACACGCTTGCAGGCAGCTGAAATTATATTACAGTCAAAAAAGGTTTTTGTTTTTTTTAAATGTAATCTACTGTGACACCAGATATGAGTGTTGGCACTGGGCACTGGCAGTAGTTGGCACAGTATACGCTGTAGGCCTGACACACACGCTTGCAGGCAACTGCAATTATATTACAGTCAAAAAAGTTTTTTTGTTTTTTTTTATGCAAGCTACTGTGACACCAGATAGGAGTGGTGGCACTGGGCAAGTGGGCACAGTATACGATGTGGGCCTGACACACACGCTGGCAGGCAACTGCAATTAGATTACAAAGGAGAAAAAAAAAGAAAAAAAAAAGCAGACTGATGTACTAGCAGAGATCAGATGAGTGTTTCAGTACTGTAGTGGACACTGAATACACTGGCCTAGCTATCGATTTCCCTATTATATCAGCAGCAGCTGCACTGTCCCTGCTCTCACTAACACTGCAGCTTCCGAATGAATCTTAGATGGATGCTGTCCTTGCTTTTTGCTAGGAGGTGGGAGGGTCTGGGAGGGAGGGTCTGCTGCTTATTGGCTGGAATGTGTCTGCTGACTGTGAGGTACAGGGTCAAAGTTTGCTCAATAATGACAAATAGGGGGCGGACCGAACATCGCAAATGTTCGCCCACAGGGGCGAACGCGAACAAGCGATGTTCGCCGGGAACTGTTCGCCTGTGAATAGTTCGGGACATCTCTACCCGGTATTCTCCCTGAGTAACTCTAAATGAACCAGCAAATACTGGCGATCTGACAAAGAAAGCTTCTCTTGAGTCCTGACCAACAGGATACAAACTATAATCTATAGACTCCGTGTGTGTGCGGTATTTACTGAATTTATGGGTTTGCTGAATTTATGTGCCTGGCTGTCACATATGCAGTGCAGGCCTCAGTGGTACTTTACACCCAAAAATGGGAATTTGTAGTCCAACATTGTAACAGCGGTATTTACTGGTTTTATTTGACTGTCGGGAATACAGTGCAGGCCGCAAATGTACTTTCTAGCACCAAAAATTGGAATTTTTCAACCAACAATGTAACAGCAGGATTTAACGGTTTTAGTGGACTGTTAGAAATGCAGCATAGGGCAAAAAGGTACTTTCTTACCCCCCCCCCCCCCCCCCCCAATTTTTTATTTTTTTTTTACCCACATTGAAACAGATGGATTTTACTGAGATTATATTTTACTTTCACAAATGAAGCTCAGGGGTACACTACAGAAAAAAATTTGGATATGTCACCCCACAATGGAACAGATGGATTTCACTGATTATATTTCACTCTCACAAATGCAGCACAGGGGTACTTTACAGAAAAAAAATGTGGATATGTCACCCCTGGGGGCCCTGAACTCACAGACGGTATTATTTTCCCTTCTCCTGGCACATATGCAGTGCAGGTGCACTGCACTTGCACAAAATGGCCACCGACGCCCACATAACTAACAAATGTATTAAAACTTTTTTTCAGTGTCACTGGGCTCAGAGCAGGGTACAAAAATGTTGCATTGCCCCCAGACAAAAAAAATCGTTGTAGATTACAGACTTCACACCAAGTGCAGATATCAGATTAAGATTCTTTCTAATCTCTCCCTCACAGCAGCAGCATCCTCTCCCTACACTGGTAAGAGCAGAGTGATGTGCGGCGCTACGTGACTCCAGCTTATATAGAGGCTGGGTCACATACTGCACTTGGCCAATCACAGCTATGCCATTATTAGCCATGGCTGTGATGGCTTCTAAGCGCACACAAATTAAACACTTGTTGTCCTGCAGCCTTTCAACAAGCGCCATTAAATCGACGAACGCCAAATTTGAACCCAAACTTTTACGAAAATGTTCGGTTTCGGGTCCTGGTACAAAAAACTCTTACAGTTCAGGTTCGCTCAACAAACTTTACAGTTCAGGTTCGCTCAAGCCTACTCCTGAGTCCCTGCTTAAGTTGCTTGTGGGTCAATGACTCATTGGCCCACAAGCAAGAAGCAGGGAGGAATGATAAAAAAACAAAAAAAAAACTAATATTCAATATAACGAATATATTGCATTTTTATTCTAAATATGTGCAAATTCTCAAACTTGCAATATTTGCAATAAAAATTTGCTGTTCGAATGTTCGCGCTCTAGTCTTTTCCTATTGTACACAATTGCCTTTTCTAGACTTTACCTTCACAGTCCCTGACACTAGAATAGAAGCTTGATTGTGACTGTACACTGCCCCTAAGATGGTTTTCTTGCAGACAATGCACATACCCATCCAACCTCATTCTCAGCCCAACACAGAATGACGTTCTGCTCGTTCTGCAAGGGCACCCCCTTGTCTGCTGTAATACTGATTGTCTGTCAATCTGTGAGCCAATTAGTGCAAACCCACCTGCACACTTTCTCTTACAGGGGGTTCAGACCTGAGCGTTCTGAAACGAGCGCTCTGTATGCGCGATTGTACGGGCGTTTACAATCGCGCATACAGAGACAGGCGTGCACACATTGTCTCGCGTTCCCGAATATCTATGTGCGGGAACGCGTGACAAACGCCCAAAAAAAAGCTCAAGAACTTGTTTGAGCGTCGGGCGTTTTACAGCGCGATCGTACGCGCTGTAAAACGCCCAGGTGAGAACCATTCCCATAGGGAATCATTGGTTTCTCCTTGTTGAGCGTTTTACAGCGCGTAGGAACGCGCTGTAAAACGCTCAGGTCTGAACTTAGGGTTAGGGTTATGTGAAAATCCTACTTCTTCCTCCCTAATGCATTTTCCCGCTGATATGTGCAGTAAAATGGTGATGCTCCAAAATTAGCCAGAAAAGCATTGGTTTGGGCTGCCAAACAAAATTTGGGAAAGTTCAAAATGAACTCGGTTCGCTCATCTTTAATACACAGTAATTAATCAGTGAGAGAACACCTTGACAAAGTTTTGCAGTAAAACAAATTTATATTGAACTTTAGAAAAAATCTCCAATTATGGATGGATGAAGAGATGCTTCTTTTTCATTTGTGTTTTACTTTTTCATAGACACTGAAAATTGCCAGAGATGTCCTGATCACGAATGGCCAAATGAGTCTAAAAACAAATGTGTCGTCAAAGAAGATGAGTTTTTCTCCTATGAGACTGATGTTCTTGCTGTAGTCTTCTCCATCATCTCCACATTACTCTCTCTTATAACTTTCTTTATAATTGGAATATTCTCTTTATTCCAGAAATCTCCCATTGTCAGAGCCAATAACCAGAACCTCAGCTTCATTCTACTGACGTCTCTCATGTTCAGCTTACTCTGTGTGTTTCTATTCATCGGTCGTCCAGTGGATATAATCTGTAGGCTACGACAAATCTGCTTTGGGATCTTCTTTACCATAGCTGTGTCTTCTGTCCTGGCCAAGACTATCATAGTCTGCATAGCATTCAAGGCCACCAGACCTGACAGCTCCTGGAGAAAGTGTATTGGAGTTAAGCTTCCGTATTCTGTAGTGTTTGTCTGTTCTTCTATTCAGGTCCTCAATGCAGTTATCTGGTTGTCACTTTCTCCTCCATATCAAGAGCTAAACCTGGATTATCCTGGGAAGATCATCCTCCAGTGTAATGAAGGTTCTGTCTTGGCTTTTTACCTCATGTTGGGTTATATGGGGTTTCTGGCGGCTTTGAGTTTTGCTCTGGCTTTTATGGTGAGGACATTACCTGACATCTATAATGAAGCCAAGTTCATCACCTTCAGCATGCTGGTGTTCTGCAGTGTCTGGATCTGCGCCATCCCAGCCTATCTGAGCAGTACAGGGAAGCACATGGTCATCGTAGAAATCTTTGCCATATTGTCCTCAGGAGGTGGAATATTGACCTGCATGTTTTTACCTAAATGTTATAATATTCTGGTAAAGCCCAAAGTAAGCAGTAAAGGACAAATTTTTAGAGAAATGTCCTCAATACAAATAAATAAATATATAAATAAATAAAATAACGGTTTATATTAGATAAATGGTTATTAAAATACAGAATTGCATGGCCATTAAATACAAGAATGCAGTGTATCTTATTCATTCTTTTGGTAAATGTACCATATTTTTCAGACTATAAAACACCTCAGGTTTAGACAAAAAGAAATAGAAATTAAATATTTTCTACTTACTGTATTACCAACTCCTCTGATAGTTTAATGAAGGTGAGGGGTCAATGCCTCTGACATTAGGGATCAAGGGTCGAGAGATTTACTAGATTACAGTTGTAGCAGTGGTTCACCTGCAAAAGGGGGTTATGATATGCATTTCTGGATGAATGCTACAGAAAAAAGGCTAAAACTGAATAAAAAAGTGGATGAAAAGATCCAAAGATATATCAAAGAGCAGGCAAGAAGCAAGGAGGAAGAGGAGGGCGGAGAAGTCCCACGGCAAAACGATTCCTCTTAATGGGTCTGTGGACACAGTTTTCACACATCATTTCTGCGTTCATTAAAAATTGATTGATTTTATTATATTCTGTGATTTTCAAGCAGCCCTGGTTCTATAGAAGTGAATGGGACTCGCATGAAAAAAGGATTGCATCCGGATGCATTCAGCAGGTAATGTGTATTCCCCGATGGTTGCTAGGAGATGTAGTACCTGCCCAGAAAAAAAACTGAAACACTGAATACAATCCCAGACAAGACTGACTGAATTTGTGTGCAAAATCAGTTTTTTCCTGAACAGATCCTGACACAATCTGTATTGTTCGAGAGCTTACACACCTGGACACACCTGAAGAGCAGATTGGCCATCTGGGTGAGGGCACTTTCACACTAGTGTTAGAAGAATCCGGCACCCAGTTCCATTGCCGGAACTGCCTGCCGGGTTCGGAAATCTGTATGCAAACGGATATCTTTTTTTCCTGATCTGTCTTTCCGTATCATCCGGAAAAACGGATCCAGTATTTATTTTTTCACAGCTAGAAAGCACTGCGCATGCGCAGACCAGAAAGCTGGATCCGGCATTACTACATTTCAATGGAAATGAATCCAGCAAGTGCGGTAGTGTTCCGGGATTTTGGGCAGAAAAAAAACTGCAGCATGATGTGGTATTTTGTCCGGTCAGATACCATACAAGGGACGGAACGGAAGACATCCTGATGCAAACTGAACGGATTCCTTTCCATTCAGAATGCATTGGGACAAAACGGATGCGTTTTTTCCCGGTATTGAGACCCTTTACCGGATTTTGATACCTGAAAAGAATAACGCCAGTGTGAAAGTACCCTAAGGAAAAATACCCACATCCCACAGAGGGCATTTGCAGAAACGCATATTGTGAGTACAGCGACCTGTTTAAAGGTGCAGCACGTGGTCTGAAGTCGGGATCCAACCTGGGGTTGTAACACATTGTATTGTATTGGATAAAAATAAAGGTTATTATGGAACCAGTGATACGGATCAAGATGGATCAGTGGTAATGTGGAACCATTGTACCAAGTAACCAGTCTGACGTTGGGCCAAACCCTAAGGACGTTATTCTGGCACGTTCCCAATATTAACCCTTTAACCCTTATAAAGGGATGTGGATTTCACTACTGGTTAGCTACCAGACCGCTACTTCCCGGGATGGTCCCAGTGTACCTGACAGCTGACCCTCGAACTCTAGTGCAAATCACCAGGAACACAGGGATGGCATGATACAGAACCAGAGCTCAGGGAAATGTAAGGCAAACAGACAAGACATAGAGCACTGGCAAACAGATCAGAATCCCAGACACATGGACTTATTGGACTTGGAAACACGGACTACAGGAACGCACCACTGGAACTAGGACTCAATACAGACATAGCAGATTTGGCAACATGGATGTCAGGAACTGGAGCACAGTTCAGATGTAACAGACCAGGCAAGACAGACTTCAGGAACTGGACACTGTACAGACACAGCAAACATGACAGAACATTCGGACACTCAGACAGACTGAAGCTTCATACAGACCAGGGCGATTACCATGACAGACAGATTCCAAACAGATCAAGGCAAAACATGGTACAACAGACAAGAAAACCATGACATGAACACAAAACCTAAGCAGGTCGTAGAACTCAAGAGACATATTAAGGGCTCATGCACACAAACAGATTTTTGGTTGGCATCCGGTCCACAATGTTTGCGGGTCGGATACAGACACATTCACTTCAATGGGGTTGAAAAAGATGCTGTCCACATCCGTATGTCCGTTCCATGGCTCAGCAAAAATATAGAACATATCCTATTCTTTTCCATTTAACGGATAATTATAGGACTGTCCTATTAGGTGCCAGGCGTTCCGCAAACTACAGATTGCACACGGCCGGTATCGGTGTTTTGCGGATCTGCAATTTGTGGACCGCATAATAGCCAGTGGTCGTGTGCATGAGCCCTAACGCTGACCTCAGGGACTAATATAGCAGACTGAGAGTAGCACATTCGTCAGACGGGTGCACATGAACAGAAAGACGTATTAACCCCTACAAGGCACACAGAACACAACCACACACACAAAGCTGCGCTGCATGAATGGTACATATACACCCAACTCTTCAGCAAACAGACTACACAAAAGTTTTTATGCTTTCAATATACTGGCAGTTTTTTTTGTTCCGTATGCGTTACTTATACTGAACCATTTATTTCAATGGGTCAGCAAAAAAAACTGAAGTGTATCCGTGTGCATTCCGTTTCCGTGTTTCTGTTTTTCCGTTCCGTTGAAAGTCGTACTCACGGTTTCCTGAAGCTCCCTGGGCCGGTGTTCAGTGACAGGAAGGGCGCACCAATTCTTCCCTTTGGGGCACACTCTTTTTCTGGGATTCTCCTGCCTGATGGCTGTTGAGGTGCCTTTGATGTTACTGTTTTAAGGTGCGAGGCAAGGTGCAAATGTAGTGTGGTATAATGATGAGACCTAGTCACTCTCTCCTTTTCCCGGCCTAAAGGGATACACTTTCTCTATCATCAGATATATACAGTGAGGAACAGAAGTATTTGAACACCCTACAATTTTGCAAGTTCTCCCACTTAGAAATCATGGAGGGGTCTGAAATTCACATTATAGGTGCATTCCCACTCTGAGAGACAGAATGTAAAAAAAAAAAATCTGGAAATCACATTGTATGATTTTTAAAGAAATGATTTGTCTTGCACTGCTGAACAGAAGTGTATGAACACCTGAGAAACAGCAAGAATTCTGTCTCTCAAAGACCTGTTACTGTACCTTTACAAAGTCCACTTCTACTCAACTCATTGATCTAACTTAGTAGCACCTGTCTAAGCTCTTTAAAGACCCCTATCCACTCCAAAGTCAAACAGATGCCAACTACTACCATGGGCGAGACCAAAGAGCTGTCGAAAGACACCAGAGACAAAATTGTGGACCTTAACAAGTCTGGAAAGGGCTACGGGCCAATTGCTAAGCATCTTTGTGAAAATAGATCAACTGTTGGAGTAATTTTTAGAAAGGAAGAGGCTAAAGACGACTGTCAGTTTCCCTTGGACTGGGGCTCCATGCAAGATTTCACCTTGTGGGGTTTTACTGATAATAAGAAAGGTGAGGAATCAGCCAAGGAATGATGGAAGGAGGTTGTTGCTCAAAATCTCACAATAAATGTCCCCATACATCCTCTCCTTAATACAGTGCAGAGGAGGCATGGGAGACAGTCATGTTGTCAGATATGACCAAAGTAGAACTTTTTGGTCTAAACTTTACTTGTCATATTTGGAGGAAAAAGAAGAATGAGTTGCATCCCAAGAACACCATCCCTACTGTGAAGCATGGAGGGGGTAACATCATGCTTTGGGGGTGCTTTTCTGCGAAGGGGACAGGACGACTGCACTGTATTAAGGAGAGGATGTATAGGGACATTTATTGTGAGATTTTGAGCAACAACCTCCTTCCCTCAGTCAGAGAATTGAAGATGGATAATGGCTGGGTCTTCCAACGACAACGACCCGGAGCACACAGCCAGGATAACCAAGGAGTGGCTCCGTAAAAAGCATATCAAGGTTTTAGAGTGGCCTAGCCAGTCTCCAGACCTAAATCTAATAGAACATGTTTGGAGGAAGCTGAAACTCCGTGTTGCTCAGCGACAGCTCCGAAACCTGACAGATCTAGAGGAGATCTGTGTGGAGTAGGGATGAGCGAACTCGAACTGTATAGTTCGGGTTCGTACCGAATTTTGGGGTGTCCGTGACACGGACCCGAACCCGGACATTTTCGTAAAAGTCCGGGTTCGGGTTCGGTGTTCGTCGCTTTCTTCGCGCTTTTGTGACGCTTTCTTGGCGCTTTTTGAAAGGCTGCAAAGCAGCCAATCAACAAGCGTCATACTACTTGCCCCAAGAGGCCATCACAGCCATGCCTACTATTGGCATGGCTGTGATTGGCCAGAGCACCATGTGACCCAGCCTCTATTTAAGCTGGAGTCACATAGCGCCGCCCGTCACTCTGCTCTGATTAGCGTAGGGAGAGGTTGCGGCTGCGACAGTAGGGCGAGATTAGGCAGATTAACTCCTCCAAAGGACTTGATTAACTGATCGATCTGCAGCTGTGGATCATTGAGCTGCTGATCCTCAATTGCTCACTGTTTTTAGGCTGCACAGACCGTTTGTCAGTCTCATTTTTCTGGGGTGATCGGCGGCCATTTTGTGTCTTGTGGTGCGCCAGCACAAGCTGCGACCAAGTGCATTTAACCCTCAATGGTGTGGTTGTTTTTTGGCTAAAGCCTACATCAGGGTGAAGCTGTCACACCAAGTGCATTTAACCAGCAATAGTCTGTTCATTTTTTGGCCATATACAAAATCAGGGGCAAGCTGCGCCTGTCACCAAGTGCATTTAACCCTCAATGGTGTGGTTGTTTTTTGGCTAAAGCCTACATCAGGGTGAAGCTGTGACACCAAGTGCATTTAACCAGCAATAGTCTGTTCATTTTTTGGCCATATACAAAATCAGGGGCAAGCTGCGCCTGTCACCAAGTGCATTTAACCCTCAATGGTGTGGTTGTTTTTTGGCTAAAGCCTACATCAGGGTGAAGCTGTCACACCAAGTGCATTTAACCAGCAATAGTCTGTTCATTTTTTGGCCATATACAAAATCAGGGGCAAGCTGCGCCTGTCACCAAGTGCATTTAACCCTCAATGGTGTGGTTGTTTTTTGGCTAAAGCCTACATCAGGGTGAAGCTGTCACACCAAGTGCATTTAACCAGCAATAGTCTGTTTATTTTTTGGCCATATCCCAGTCTAATTCTGTCACTAAATCCATACCGGTCACCCAGCGCCTAAATACTAGGCCTCAAATTTATATCCAGCTAAATCTGTCCCTAGTGCTGTAGCTGGGCGAGTTATTTAGTGTCCGTTCAAGCACATTTCTTGTTCTGGGTTGAAATACAATTCCCAATTTAGCAATTTCATAATTTAGTGGTTCCTGCTATATCAGAGCTATTTGAAATCTATCCCAAAAAGGGTATATAATATTGAAGGTGCACATTGGGTCATTCAGAATAACTTCACACACACCCGCTACTGTGTATTTCCAAGTCTAATTCTGTCACTAAACCCATACCTGTCACCCAGCGCCTAAATACTAGGCCTCAAATTTAAATCCCTCTAAATCTCTCGTTACCGCTGTACTGTTGTTGCTGGGCAAGATATTTAGTGTCCGTCAAAGCACATTTTTTGTTCTGGGTTGAAGTACAATTCCCAATTTAGCAATTTCATAATTTAGTGGTTTCTGCTATATCAGAGCTATTTGAAATCTATCCCTAAAAGGGTATATAATATTGAAGGTGCACATAGGGTCATTCAGAATAACTTCACACACACGCTTCTGTGCATTTCCAAGTCTAATTCTGTCACTAAATCCATACCGGTGACCCAGCGCCTAAATACTAGGCCTCAAATTTAAATCCCTCTAAATCTCTCGTTACCCACCGCTGTACTGTTGTTGCTGGGCAAGATATTTAGTGTCCGTCAAAGCACATTTTTTGTTCTGGGTTGAAGTACAATTCCCAATTTAGCAATTTCATAATTTAGTGGTTCCTGCTATATCAGAGCTATTTGAAATCTATCCCAAAAAGGGTATATAATATTCAAGGTGCACATTGGGTCATTCAGAATAACTTCACACACACGCTTCTGTGCATTTCCAAGTCTAATTCTGTCACTAAATCCATACCGGTCACCCAGCGCCTAAATACTAGGCCTCAAATTTATATCCCGCTGAATTTGAATACAATACATTGGGCCAAATAATATATTTGTTGTTGTGGTGAACCATAACAATGAGAAAAACATCTAGTAAGGGACGCGGACGTGGACATGGTCGTGGTGGTGTTAGTGGACCCTCTGGTGCTGGGAGAGGACGTGGCCGTTCTGCCACATCCACACGTCCTAGTGTACCAACTACCTCAGGTCCCAGTAGCCGCCAGAATTTACAGCGATATATGGTGGGGCCCAATGCCGTTCTAAGGATGGTAAGGCCTGAGCAGGTACAGGCATTAGTCAATTGGGTGGCCGACAGTGGATCCAGCACGTTCACATTATCTCCCACCCAGTCTTCTGCAGAAAGCGCACAGATGGCGCCTGAAAACCAACCCCATCAGTCTGTCACATCACCCCCATGCATACCAGGGAAACTGTCTCAGCCTCAAGTTATGCAGCAGTCTCTTATGCTGTTTGAAGACTCCGCTGGCAGGGTTTCCCAAGGGCATCCACCTAGCCCTTCCCCAGCGGTGAAAGACATAGAATGCACTGACGCACAACCACTTATGTTTCCTGATGATGAGGACATGGGAATACCACCTCAGCATGTCTCTGATGATGACGAAACACAGGTGCCAACTGCTGCGTCTTTCTGCAGTGTGCAGACTGAACAGGAGGTCAGGGATCAAGACTGGGTGGAAGACGATGCAGGGGACGATGAGGTCCTAGACCCCACATGGAATGAAGGTCGTGCCACTGACTTTCACAGTTCGGAGGAAGAGGCAGTGGTGAGACCGAGCCAACAGCGTAGCAAAAGAGGGAGCAGTGGGCAAAAGCAGAACACCCGCCGCCAAGAGACTCCGCCTGCTACTGACCGCCGCCATCTGGGACCGAGCACCCCAAAGGCAGCTTCAAGGAGTTCCCTGGCATGGCACTTCTTCAAACAATGTGCTGACGACAAGACCCGAGTGGTTTGCACGCTGTGCCATCAGAGCCTGAAGCGAGGCATTAACGTTCTGAACCTGAGCACAACCTGCATGACCAGGCACCTGCATGCAAAGCATGAACTGCAGTGGAGTAAACACCTTAAAACCAAGGAAGTCACTCAGGCTCCCCCTGCTACCTCTTCTGCTGCTGCCGCCTCGGCCTATTCTGCTGCTGCCGCCTCGGCCTCTTCCTCCGCCTCTGGAGGAACGTTGGCACCTGCCGCCCAGCAAACAGGGGATGTACCACCAACACCACCACCACCACCTCCGTCACCAAGCGTCTCAACCATGTCACACGCCAGCGTTCAGCTCTCCATCTCACAAACATTTGAGAGAAAGCGTAAATTCCCACCTAGCCACCCTCGATCCCTGGCCCTGAATGCCAGCATTTCTAAACTACTGGCCTATGAAATGCTGTCATTCAGGCTGGTGGACACAGACAGCTTCAAACAGCTCATGTCGCTTGCTGTCCCACAGTATGTTGTTCCCAGCCGGCACTACTTCTCCAAGAGAGCCGTGCCTTCCCTGCACAACCAAGTATCCGATAAAATCAAGTGTGCACTGCGCAACGCCATCTGTGGCAAGGTCCACCTAACCACAGATACGTGGACCAGTAAGCACGGCCAGGGACGCTATATCTCCCTAACTGCACACTGGGTAAATGTAGTGGCAGCTGGGCCCCAGGCGGAGAGCTGTTTGGCGCACGTCCTTCCGCCGCCAAGGATCGCAGGGCAACATTCTTTGCCTCCTGTTGCCACCTCCTCCTTCTCGGCTTCCTCCTCCTCTTCTTCCACCTGCTCATCCAGTCAGCCACACACCTTCACCACCAACTTCAGCACAGCCCGGGGTAAACGTCAGCAGGCCATTCTGAAATTCATATGTTTGGGGGACAGGCCCCACACCGCACAGGAGTTGTGGCGGGGTATAGAACAACAGACCGACGAGTGGTTGCTGCCGGTGAGCCTCAAGCCCGGCCTGGTGGTGTGTGATAATGGGCGAAATCTCGTTGCAGCTCTGGGACTAGCCAATTTGACGCACATCCCTTGCTTGGCGCATGTGCTGAATTTGGTGGTGCAGAAGTTCATTCACAACTACCCCGACATGTCAGAGCTGCTGCATAAAGTGCGGGCCGTCTGTTCGCGCTTCCGGCGTTCACATCCTGCTGCTGCTCGCCTGTCTGCGCTACAGCGTAACTTCGGCCTTCCCGCTCACTGCCTCATATGCGACGTGCCCACCAGGTGGAACTCCACCTTGCACATGCTGGACAGACTGTGCGAGCAGCAGCAGGCCATAGTGGAGTTTCAGCTGCAGCACGCACGGGTCAGTCGCACTACAGAACAGCACCACTTCACCACCAATGACTGGGCCTCCATGCGAGACCTGTGT
The DNA here is from genome assembly GCF_014858855.1 of Bufo gargarizans. Lineage (NCBI taxonomy): Eukaryota > Metazoa > Chordata > Amphibia > Anura > Bufonidae > Bufo > Bufo gargarizans. The sequence continues at coordinate 24,813,706 of NC_058080.1, read as the reverse complement.
GCCCTGTTGCGCTGTTTCGAGTACTCCACCAACATGGCCAGTGGCGATGACACCGTTATCAGCGTTACAATACCACTTCTATGTCTCCTTGAGAAAACACTTAGGGCGATGATGGAAGAGGAGGTGGCCCAGGAGGAGGAGGAGGAGGAGGAGGAAGAGGGGTCATTTTTAGCACTTTCAGGCCAGTCTCTTCGAAGTGACTCAGAGGGAGGTTTTTGGCAACAGCAGAGGCCAGGTACAAATGTGGCCAGCCAGGGCCCACTACTGGAGGACGAGGAGGACGAGGATGAGGAGGAGGTGGAGGAGGATGAGGATGAAGCATGGTCACAGCGGGGTGGCACCCAACGCAGCTCGGGTCCATCACTGGTGCGTGGCTGGGGGGAAAGGCAGGACGATGACGATACGCCTTCCACAGAGGACAGCTTGTCCTTATCCCTGGGCAGCCTGGCACACATGAGCGACTACATGCTGCAGTGCCTGCGCAACGACAGCAGAGTTGCCCACATTTTAACCTGTGCGGACTACTGGGTTGCCACCCTGCTGGATCCACGCTACAAAGACAATGTGCCCACCTTACTTCCTGCACTGGAGCGTGATAGGAAGATGCGCGAGTACAAGCGCACGTTGGTAGACGCGCTACTGAGAGCATTCCCAAATGTCACAGGGGAACAAGTGGAAGCCCAAGGCCAAGGCAGAGGAGGAGCAAGAGGTCGCCAAGGCAGCTGTGTCACGGCCAGCTCCTCTGAGGGCAGGGTTAGCATGGCAGAGATGTGGAAAACTTTTGTCAACACGCCACAGCTAACTGCACCACCACCTGATACGCAACGTGTTAGCAGGAGGCAACATTTCACTAACATGGTGGAACAGTACGTGTGCACACCCCTCCACGTACTGACTGATGGTTCGGCCCCATTCAACTTCTGGGTCTCTAAATTGTCCACGTGGCCAGAGCTAGCCTTTTATGCCTTGGAGGTGCTGGCCTGCCCGGCAGCCAGCGTTTTGTCTGAACGTGTATTCAGCACGGCAGGGGGCGTCATTACAGACAAACGCAGCCGCCTGTCTACAGCCAATGTGGACAAGCTGACGTTCATAAAAATGAACCAGGCATGGATCCCACAGGACCTGTCCGTCCCTTGTCCAGATTAGACATTAACTACCTCCCCATAACCATATATTATTGGACTCCAGGGCACTTCCTCATTCAATCCTATTTTTATTTTCATTTTACCATTATATTGCGATGCTACCCAAAGTTGAATGAACCTCTCCTCTGCCTGTGTGCTAGGCCTAAATATATGCCAATGGACTGTTGCAGTGGTGGCTGACATGAAGCCTGATTCTCTGCTATGACATGCAGACTGATTCTCTGCTGACATGAAGCCAGATCCTCTGTTACGGGACCTCTCTCCTCTGCCTGTGTGTGTGCTGGGCCTAAATATATGCCAATGGACTGTTGCAGTGGTGGCTGACGTGAAGCCTCATTCTCTGCTATGACATGCAGACTAATTCTCTGCTGACATGAAGCCAGATTGTCTGTTACGGGACCTCTCTCCTCTGCCTGGGTGCCGGGGCCTAAATATCTGAGAATGGACTGTTCCAGTGGTGGGTGACGGGAAGCCAGATTCTCTGCTATGGAACCTCTCTCCAATTGATTTTGGTTAATTTTTATTTATTTAATTTTTATTTTAATTCATTTCCCTATCCACATTTGTTTGCAGGGGATTTACCTACATGTTGCTGCCTTTTGCAGCCCTCTAGCTCTTTCCTGGGCTGTTTTACAGCCTTTTTAGTGCCGAAAAGTTCGGGTCCCCATTGACTTCAATGGGGTTCGGGTTCGGGACGAAGTTCGGATCGGGTTCGGATCCCGAACCCGAACATTTCCGGGATGTTCGGCCGAACTTCTCGAACCCGAACATCCAGGTGTTCGCTCAACTCTAGTTTCTACCACCTGATTTTGACCTAATTAGCTCTCAGACACTAGCGATCTGCTAGTGTCTGATCTACCTAACAATGCTATTTTAAGACCTTTGTGTGGATCCGTTTCACTAAAAAATGAACTTTTATTGATATGCTAATAAGCCTCTAGGTGCTATGGGGCGTCGTTTCAGCACCTAGAGGCTCGGTCTACTCACACTGCATGCCGCCCCGCTCGTCCGTCAAGCCCACCCATCTCCTCTAGAATGCCATCCTCCATATCAGGTATAGAGAGAAAGAAAAAAATGCGAGGGTTAATCCAATCTAGTGGATGACACCAAGAGATAGGATATAACGAGAGGCGCCAGTGGCTGGAGAACAGGAAAAAAAGCAGAAGCAGGAAAAAACAGGTGTATCAGGGTAGGCAGCTCAAAGGGGTGTCCACACTGAAAGAAATCAGTGTGTGGAAGGGAGTGAACAATAAAGACTTAAAAAGTCCAGGAGATTACACCCCTATAAGAAGCGCCAAAACCCAAAATGCATATCAAAGAAAATAATTTATATGTGATAGGGTGATCAAAGGCTAATAAGCTGTAAATAAACGTTAGGCGTTCACCCTAATCAGGGTGACTAAAAGGAAGAGAGGGAGTGAGTGGACAATAGACACACCACTATATCGTACCTATAATCATAATAGGTGGAAATAATCACATAAATTAGCCGTATAATGGTATATTGAAGTAGCCAAAGATAGTAATTAACTCACTTCACGGGGGTGGCCAGCTGGATAAACTCAAGACACCAGCATGAACCAATAACCCCCCAGCCAGGAGCGCCCATAGAGTCTTCAAAACTGATGGTTGCCCAATAGAAAAAGAATAGGAGCTTCACCTCAGTGTTGTTGTTGAAGGCTTTGGCTTCTTTATTGTAGAAAACTGGTACATAAAAGGCTCAACGCGTTTTGGGGTATGCAAACCCCTTCATCAGGAGCAGGTACAGATAAAAAATGCCTATAATAACAATAGTAGTATTTACCTGGTAGCCCTATATAGGGCTGTGAACATGCCAATAAAATGTATTTTGGCGCCAAAATGGAACACATGGGACGCTGAAAATAAAGGATCGCTTCCTTCAAAAGCCCGGTCGCGGCTTTAGCCAGTTTGAAGAAGGGACGGAAAACGAACTTCGGGTCTACCATGCGCTCCACCCTGGAACGCATCTGGGGCTTCCGGTCTGGCAAGCGCTCCAACCTGGAACGCAGTGAAAACTTCCTCCCTCAAGATGTTTGATCATGGACTTCCGGTTCCTGTTGTGCACCTCACGCTGGACCGCATATGTGAACTTCCGGTCCGGCGGTGATATATATTTTTTTAGCAATAATACAGTGGAGGAGGGAACTAATATAAAAGCTTAAGAATCACATAAAAGAAGGCCGGATGTGGATGTACACTGAAAATGCAAAGGCATACATATCATATTGTGGAAGACATATATATCCTTAAGTGTGCACATATATACTTGTCCATAACGATTGTGTATATGTATACATCTGCATATGCTATCCCAACCAATAAATATATATATAATAGAGAAAAGAGAAGCAGCACACAAAAAGAAAACGTGCAGGTGCAAAAAATCCTCCTGAGGGACCTGCGACCAAGGTCCCAAGTATGGATAATGAAGCAAAAGAAGGCAGCACTCCAGATGATAATGAAAAAGTGGACGATTTATTTACTCATCAGCAACGTTTCAGCTCTCTCTATGGAGCCTTTTTCCAGCTGAGTAACATGTGCAAAATTACATATATAAATAGTGCAAGTAATTAACAAAGTACAAATTGATACATTATACAATAAAGTACAAATGCATAAAAATTACAACCATATTGCAAGTGTAGTCAGTATATCATCGTGATTCAATATAGCAGCAATATAGATATAATACTGAAAATTCCATAGTGTAATAAGTAGCCATTTTCCTTGATAAGATTTTGCGTCCCTTTGCCATATCCTCAAGATCTTATATTAGAGATACTAGTGACTTTCTGACTTTCTGATTAAGATTGATGGTTTATCTATTCCCAAGGGGGCACTGTTGGCTTCCTTTGATGTGGTAAGCCGATATACCTCAATAGAACATGAATTGGGCATACAGGCCATTGAACAGGTTCTACATAAAACACAATACAGCACCAACTGTCAACGATTTTTGAGTTCTCTGTTGAGGTTCATCCTGACCAAAAATTACTACCTTTTTCAGGATGACTTTTTTCTACAGTTACGTGGGACCGCGATGGGGTCCAACGTGGCGCCGACCCATGCAAATCTTTACATGTCACATCTTGAGGAGTCTGTCATCTATGTGAGCCACCACTTCAGCCATGTGCTGGGGTGGTGGCGTTACATTGATGACATTTTCCTGGTTTGGGTCGGAGGACCTCATCGCCTTCCATAGTTTTTTAAACACCATTGATCCTAGTGTTAGGTTCACACTAACACATTCAGAGGTGTCTTTGCAATTTTTGGACACCCAAGTTAGCATTCACAATGACAAGTTAGTGACTGACTTATATGTGAAACCGACAGATAAAAACACCTTATTGCGTTATGATAGTCACCATCCAAAACCAATGATAAGGTCCCTTCCTTTTAGTCAGCTCCTTAGGGTCAAAAAAATTGTCCAAGACCCGGTAAAAGCAGAGAATAGATTGCAAGAAATGGGGTCCAAATTTCAGACACGTGGGTACCCCAAAAAACGGATTCAAGAACAGATTAATAGTGTTAAACCACTCACTACAGCTATTATTAGAGAGGGATTGGGTGATCACAAGTGCTCCCAGGCCCGAATTCCTTTTGTGTCGGAGTTTAGCATTAATAGTGGTAGGATTGGTGAATTCTCACTAGCAGCTTTGAGCAAGTGCAGGAGTTTAAATTGCCACCTTTATGTTCTTATCGACGCAGTCCCAATTTAGGCGATAGATTAGTAAAATCTGATATTGGTTCTACAAGGGAGACGTGTGAGAGCTATTTTGGTTCTACTCGTAAAGGTTGTTATTAGGGATGAGCGAACCCGAACTGTATAGTTCGGGTTCGTACCGAATTTTGGGGTGTCCGTGACACGGACCCGAACCCGAACATTTTAATAAAAGTCCGGGTTCGGGTTCGGTATTCGTCGTTTTCTTGCCGCTTTTTGAAAGGCTGCAAAGCAGCCAATCAACAAGCGTCATACTACTTGCCCCAAGAGGCCGTCACAGCCATGCCTACTATTGGCATGGCTGTGATTGGCCAGTGCAGCATGTGACCCAGCCTCTATTTAAGCTGGAGTCACGTAGCGCCGCACGTTACTCTGCTCTGATCAGTGTAGGGAGAGGTTGCAGCTGTGACTGTTAGGGTGAGATTAGGCAGTGATTAACTCCTCCAAAAGACTTAAATCAGTGATCGATCTACAGCTGTGGATCATTGAACTGCTGCTATTCAATTGCTCACTGTTTTTAGGCTGCCCAGAGCGTTTTTCATTCACTTTTTCTGGGGTGATCGGCGGCCATTTTGTGTCTTGTGGTGCGCCACCAAGTACATTTAACCATCAATAGTGTGGTTATTTTTTGGCTATATCCTACATATGGGGCAAGCTGTCACCAAGTGCATTTAACCATCAATAGTGTGGTTATTTTGTTGCTATATCCTACATATGGGGCAAGCTGTCACCAAGTGCATTTAACCATCAATAGTGTGTTTTTTTTTTGGCTATATCCTACATCAGGGTCAAAGTGTCACCAAGTGCATTTAACCATCAATAGTGTGGTTATTTTTTGGCTATATCCTACATATGGGGCAAGCTGTCACCAAGTGCATTTAACCATCAATAGTGTGGTTATTTTTTGGCTATATCCTACATCAGGGTCAAGCTGTCACCAAGTGCATTTAACCATCAATAGCGTGGTTATTTTTTGGCTATATCCTACATATGGGGCAAGCTGTCACCAAGTGCATTTAACCATCAATAGTGTGGTTATTTTTGGCTATATCCTACATCAGGGTCAAGCTGTCACCAAGTGCATTTAACCATTAATAGTGTGGTTATTTTTTGGCTATATCCTACATATGGGGCAAGCTGTCACCATGTGCATTTAACCATCAATAGTGTGGTTATTTTTTGGCTATATCCTACATCAGGGTCAAGCTGTCACCAAGTGCATTTAACCATCAATAGTGTGGTTATTTTTTAGCTATATCCTACATCAGGGGCTTTGCTGTGCTTGCTATTTTATTGAGGGGTGAAATACAATTGCCAAACTAGCAGTACCCTAAATCTGGTGTTTCAGCTGTGGCCAGCCAATTGTAATACTGTCTGGCAAAGGATATATTTTTGTTCAGGGTTGAAATACAATTCCCAATTTAGCAATTCTCTAAATTATTGGTTTCTGCTGTATCAGGCCTATTTTAAATCTATCCCTAAAAGGGTATATTAGATTCAAGGTGCAGATAGGGTCATTCTCAATAACTTCACACAAACGCTACTGTGCAATTCCAAGTCTAATTCTGTTTGTAAACGTATACCTGTCATCCAGCGCCTAGATACTAGGCCTCAAATTTATATTCAGCTAAATCTGTCGTTACTGCTGTGCCTGTATTAGTGTAATACGGTACCTAAATAGATAGCCAGATAGTGTTAGGTGTCTGTAAAATAAGGCCTGAATTTGAATTCAATACATTGGGCCAAATAATATTTTTGTTATTGTGGTGAACGGTAACAATGAGGAAAACATCTAGTAAGGGACGCGGACATGGTCGTTGTGGTTTTAGTGGACCCTCTGGTGCTGGGAGAGGACGTGGCCATTCTGCCACAGCCACACGTCCTAGTGTACCAACTACCTCAGGTCCCAGTAGCCGCCATAATTTACAGCGATATTTGGTGGGGCCCAATGCCGTTCTAAGGATGGTAAGGCCTGAGCAGGTACAGGCATTAGTCAATTGGGTGGCCGACAGTGGATACAGCATGTTCACATTATCTCCCACCCAGTCTTGCAGAAAGCGCGCAGATGGCGCCTGAAAACCAAGCCCATCAGTCTGTCACATCACCCCCATGCATACCAGGGTAACTGTCTCAGCCTCAAGTTATGCAGCAGTCTCTTATGCTGTTTCAAGACTCTGCTGGCAGGGTTTCCCAAGGGCATCCACCCAGCACTTCCCAAGCTGTGGAAGACATAGAATGCACTGACGCACAACCACTTATGTTTCCTGATGATGAGGACATGGGAATACCACCTCAGCACGTCTCTGATGATGACGAAACACAGGTGCCAACTGCTGCGTCTTTCTGCAGTGTGCAGACTGAACAGGAGGTCAGGGAGGAAGACTGGGTGGAAGACGATGCAGGGGACGATGAGGTCCTAGACCCCACATGGAATGAAGGTCGTGCCACTGACTTTCACAGTTCGGAGGAAGAGGCAGTGGTGAGACCGAGCCAACAGCGTAGCAAAAGAGGGAGCAGTGGGCAAAAGCAGAACACCCACCGCCAAGAGACTCCGCCTGCTACTGACCGCCGCCATCTGGGACCGAGTACCCCAAATGCAGCTTCAAGAAGTTCCCTGGCATGGCACTTCTTCAAACAATGTGCTGACGACAAGACCCGAGTGGTTTGCACGCTGTGCCATCACAGCCTGAAGCGAGGCATTAACGTTCTGAACCTTAGCACAACCTGCATGACCAGGCACCTGCATGCAAAGAATGAACTGCAGTGGAGTAAACACCTTAAAAACAAGGAAGTCACTCAGGCTCCCCCTGCTACCTCTTCTGCTGCTGCCGCCTCGGCCTCTTCCTCCGCCTCTGGAGGAACGTTGGCACCTGCCGCCCAGCAAACAGAGGATGCACCACCAACACCACCACCTCCGTCACCAAGCATCTCAACCATGTCACACGGCAGCGTTCAGCTCTCCATCTCACAAACGTTTGAGAGAAAGCGTAAATTCCCACCTAGCCACCCTCGGTCCCTGGCCCTGAATGCCAGCATTTCTAAACTACTGGCCTATGAAATGCTGTAATTTAGGCTGGTGGACACAGACAGCTTCAAACAGCTCATGTCGCTTGCTGTCCCACAGTATGTTGTTCCCAGCCGGCACTACTTCTCCAAGAGAGCCGTGCCTTCCCTGCACAACCAAGTATCCGATAAAATCAAGTGTGCACTGCGCAACGCCATCTGTGGCAAGGTCCACCTAACCACAGATACGTGGACCAGTAAGCACGGCCAGGGACGCTATATCTCCCTAACTGCACACTGGGTAAATGTAGTGGCGGCTGGGCCCCAGGCGGAGAGCTGTTTGGCGCACGTCCTGCCGCCGCCAAGGATCGCAGGGAAACATTCTTTGCCTCCTGTTGCCTCCTCCTTCTACTCGGCTTCCTCCTCCTCTTCTTCCACCTGCTCATCCAGTCAGCCACACACCTTCACCACCAACTTCAGCACAGCCCGGGGTAAACGTCAGCAGGTCATTCTGAAACTTATATGTTTGGGGGACAGGCCCCACACCGCACAGGAGTTGTGGCGGGGTATAGAACAACAGACCGACGAGTGGTTGCTGCCGGTGAGCCTCAAGCCCGACCTGGTGGTGTGCGATAATGGGCGAAATCTCGTTGCAACTCTGGGACTAGCCGGTTTGACGCACATCCCTTGCCTGGCGCATGTGCTGAATTTGGTGGTGCAGAAGTTCATTCACAACTACCCTGACACGTCAGAGCTGCTGCATAAAGTGCGGGCCGTCTGTTCGCGCTTCCGGCGTTCACATCCTGCTGCTGCTCGCCTGTCTGCGCTACAGCGTAACTTCGGCCTTCCCGCTCACCGCCTCATATGCGACTTGCCCGCCAGGTGGAACTCCACCTTGCACATGCTGGACAGACTGTGCGAACAGCAGCAGGCCATAGTGGAGTTTCAGCTGCAGCACGCACGGGTCAGTCGCACTGCGGAACAGCATAACTTCACCACCAATGACTGGGCCTCCATGCGAGACCTGTGTGCCCTGTTGCGCTGTTTCGAGTACTCTACCAACATGGCCAGTGGCGATGACGCCGTTATCAGCGTTACAATACCACTTCTATGTCTCCTTGAGAAAACACTTAGGGCGATGATGGAAGAGGAGGTGGCCCAGGAGGAGGAGGAGGAGGAAGAGGGGTCATTTTTAGCACTTTCAGGCCAGTCTCTTCGAAGTGACTTAGAGGGAGCTTTTTTGCAACTGCAGAGGCCAGGTACAAATGTGGCCAGCCAGGGCCCACTACTGGAGGACGAGGAGGACGAGGATGAGGAGGAGGTGGAGGAGGAGGAGGATGAAGCATGGTCACAGCGGGGTGGCACCCAACGCAGCTCGGGTCCATCACTGGTGCGTGGCTGGGGGGAAAGGCAGGACGATGACGATACGCCTCCCACAGAGGACAGCTTGTCCTGACCCCTGGGCAGCCTGGCACACATGAGCGACTACATGCTGCAGTGCCTGCGCAACGACAGCAGAGTTGCCCACATTTTAACCTGTGCGGACTACTGGGTTGCCATCCTTCTGGATCCACGGTACAAAGACAATGTGCCCACCTTACTTCCTGCACTGGAGCGTGATAGGAAGATGCGCGAGTACAAGCACACGTTGTTAGACGCGCTACTGAGAGAATTCCCAAATGTCACAGGGGAACAAGTGGAAGCCCAAGGCCAAGGCAGAGGAGGAGCAAGAGGTCGCCAAGGCAGCTTTGTCACGGCCAGCTCCTCTGAGGGCAGGGTTAGCATGGCAGAGATGTGGAAAAGTTTTGTCAACACGCCACAGCTAACTGCACCACTACCTGATACGCAACGTGTTAGCAGGAGGCAACATTTCACTAACATGGTGGAACAGTACGTGTGCACACCCCTCCACATACTGACTGATGGTTCGGCCCCATTCAACTTCTGGGTCTCTAAATTGTCCACGTGGCCAGAGCTAGCCTGTTATGCCTTCGAGGTGCTGGCCTGCCCGGCGGCCAGCGTTTTGTCTGAACGTGTATTCAGCACGGCAGGGGGCGTCATTACAGACAAACGCAGCCGCCTGTCTACAGCCAATGTGGACAAGCTGACGTTCATAAAAATGAACCAGGCATGGATCCCACAGGACCTGTCCATCCCTTGTGCAGTTTAGACATTAACTACCTCCCCTTAACCATATATTATTGTACTCCAGGGCACTTCCTCATTCAATCCTATTTTTATTTTCATTTTACCATTATATTGCGGGGCAACCCAAAGTTGAATGAACATCTCCTCTGTCTGGGTGCCGGGGCCTAAGTATATGACAATGGACTGTCCCAATGTTGGGTGACGTGAAGCATGATTCTCTGCTGTGACATGCAGACTGATTCTCTGCTGACATGAAGCCACATTCTCTGTTACGGGACCTCTCTCCTCTGCCTGGGTGCCTGGGCCTAAATATATGACAATGGACTGTTACAGTGGTGGGTGACGTGAAGCCTGATTCTCTGCTATGACATGCAGACTAATTCTCTGCTGACATGAAGCCAGATTCTCTGTTACGGGACCTCTCTCCTCTGCCTGGGTGCCTGGGCCTAAATATCTGACAATGGACTGTTCCAGTGTTGGGTGACGTAAAGCATGATTCTCTGCTATGACATGCAGACTGATTCTCTGCTGACATGAAGCCAGATTCTCTGTTATGGGACCTCTCTCCTCTGCCTGGGTGTCGGGGCCTAAATATATGACAATGGACTGTTACAGTGTTGGGTGACGTGAAGCATGATTCTCTGCTATGACATGAAGACTGATTCTCTGCTGACATGAAGCCAGATTCTCTGTTACGGGACATCTTTCCTCTGCCTGGGAGCCTGGGCCTAAATATATGACAATGGACTGTTACAGTGGTGGGTGACGTGAAGCCTGATTCTCTGCTATGACATGCAGACTGATTCTCTGCTGACATGAAGCCAGATTCTCTGTTATGGGACCTCTCTCCTCTGCCTGGATGCCGGGGCCTAAATATCTGACAATGTAATGTTACAGTGGTGGGTGAGGTGAAGCCTGATTCTCTGCTATGACATGAAGACTGATTCTCTGCTGACATGAAGCCAGATTCTAGGTTACGGGACCTCTCTCCTCTGCCTGGGTGCCTGGGCCTAAATATCTGACAATGGACTGTTCCAGTGTTGGGTGACGTAAAGCATGATTCTCTGCTATGACATGAAGACTGATTCTCTGCTGACATGAAGCCAGATTCTCTGTCACGGGACCTCTCTCCTCTGCCTGGGCCTAAATATATGACAATGGACTGTTACAGTGGTGGGTGACGTGAAGCCTGATTCTTTGCTATGACATGCAGACTTATTCTCTGCTGACATGAAGCCTGAATCTCTGTTACGGGACCTCTCTCCTCTGCCTGGGTGCCTGGGCCTAAATATATTACAATGGACTGTTACAGTGGTGGGTGACGTGAAGCCTGATTCTCTGCTATGACATGCAGACTGATTCTCTGCTGACATGAAGCCAGATTCTCTGTTACGGGACCTCTCTCCCCTGCCTGGGTGCCGGGGCCTAACTATCTGGCAATGGAATGTTACAGTGGTGGGTGACGTGAAGCCTGATTCTCTGCTATGACATGCAGACTGATTCTCTGCTGACATGAAGCCAGATTCTCTGTTACGGGACCTCTCTCCCCTGCCTGGGCCTAAATATCTGACAATGGACTGTTCCAGTGTTGGGTGACGTAAAGCATGATTCTCTGCTATGACATGAAGACTGATTCTCTGCTGACATGAAGCCAGATTCTCTGTTACAGAACCTCTCTCCTCTGCCTGGGTGACTGGGCCTAAATATATGACAATGGACTGTTACAGTGGTGGGTGACGTGAAGCCAGATTCTCTGCTTTGGGACCTCTCTCCAATTGATATTGGTTAATTTTTATTTATTTTATTTTTATTTTTATTTTTATTCATTTCCCTATCCACATTTGTTTGCAGGGGATTTACCTACATGTTGCTGCCTTTTGCAGCCCTCTGGCTCTTTCCTGGGCTGTTTTACAGCCTTTTTAGTGCCGAAAAGTTCGGGTCCCCATTGACTTCAATGGGGTTCGGGACGAAGTTCGGGTCGGGTTCGGATCCCGAACCCGAACATTTCCGGGAAGTTCGGCCGAACTTCTCGAACCCGAACATCCAGGTGTTCGTTCAACTCTAATTATGATGTATTAACCGCTTCCGGACCGCCTAGCGCAGACGTGCGGTCCGGAGGCGGCAGCCCTGCGCACGACGACGCATATACGCGTCATCTCGCGAGGGCCGGGATTTCCTGTGAACGCGCGCACACAGGCGCGCGCGCTCACAGGAACGGAAGGTAAGCGAGTGGATCTCCAGCCTGCCAGCGGCGATCGCTCGCTGGCAGGCTGGAGTTCTGATTTTTTTAACCCCTAACAGGTATATTAGACGCTGTTTTGATAACAGCGTCTAATATACCTGCTACCTGGTCCTCTGGTGGTCCCTTTTGTTAGGATAGACCACCAGAGGACACAGGTAGGTCAGTAAAGTCGCACCAAACACTACACTACACTACACCCCCCCCGTCACTTATTAACCCTTTATGAACCCCTGATCACCCATGATCACCCCATATAAACTCCCTGATCACCCCCCTGTCATTGATCACCCCCCTGTCATTTATCACCCCCCTGTCAGGCTCCGTTCAGACGTCCGTATGATTACGGATACATGGATCGGATCCGCAAAACACATGCGGACGTCTGAATGGAGCCTTACAGGGGGTGATCAATGACAGGCGGGTGATCACCCATATAGATTCCCTGATCACCCCCTGTAATTGATCACCCCCCTGTCATTGATCACCCCCCTGTAAGGCTCCATTCAGACGTCCGTATGATTTTTACGGATCCATGGATACATGGATCGGATCCGCAAAACACATGCGGACGTCTGAATGGAGCCTTACAGGGGGGTGATCAATGACAGGCGGGTGATCACCCATATACACTTCCTGATCACCCCCTGTCATTGATCACCCCCCTGTAAGGCTCCATTCAGACGTCCGCATGATTTTTACGGATACATGGATACATGGATCGGATCCGCAAAACACATGCGGACGTCTGAATGGAGCCTTACAGGGGGGTGATCAATGACAGGCGGGTGATCACCCATATACACTCCCTGATCACCCCCCTGTCATTGATCACCCCCCTGTCATTGATCACCCCTCTGTAAGGCTCCATTCAGACGTCCGCATGTGTTTTGCGGATCCGATCCATGTATCCATGGATCCGTAAAAATCATACGGACGTCTGAATAGAGCCTTACAGGGGGGGTGATCAGTGACAGGGGGGTGATCACCCTGATCACCCCCTGTTATTGATATCCCCCCTGTAAGGCTCCATTCAGACGTCCGCATGTGTTTTGCGGATCCGATCCATGTATCCATGGATCCGTAAAAATCATACGGACGTCTGAATGGAGCCTTACAGGGGGGTGATCAATGACAGGGGGGTGATCAGGGAGTCTATATGGGTGATCACCCCCCTGTCATTGATCACCCCCTGTCATTGATAACCCCCCTGTAAGGCTCCATTCAGACGTCCGCATGTGTTTTGCGGATCCGATCCATGTATCCATGGATCCGTAAAAATCATACGGACGTCTGAATGGAGCCTTACAGGGGGGTGATCAGTGACAGGGGGGTGATCACCCTGATCACCCCCTGTCATTGATAACCCCCCTGTAAAGCTCCATTTAGACGTCCGCAGGTGTTTTGCGGATCCGATCCATGTATCCATGGATCCGTAAAAATCATACGGACGTCTGAATGGAGCCTTACGGGGGGTGATCAATGACAGGAGGTGATCATGGAGTGTATATGAGGTGATCAACCCCCTGTCATTGATAACCCCCCTGTAAGGCTCCATTCAGATGTCCGCATGTGTTTTGCGGATCCGATCCATGTATCCATGGATCCGTAAAAATCATACGGACGTCTGAATGGAGCCTTACAGGGGGGTGATCAATGACAGGGGGGTGATCAGGGAGTCTATATGGGTGATCACCCCCCTGTCATTGATCACCCCCCTGTAAGGCTCCATTCAGACGTCCGCATGTGTTTTGCGGATCCGATCCATGGATCCGTAAAAATCATACGGACGTCTGAATGGAGCCTTACCAGGGGGGTGATCAATGACAGGGGGGTGATCAGGGAGTCTATATGGGTGATCACCCCCCTGTCATTGATCACCCCCCTGTCATTGATCACCCCCCCCCCGTAAGGCTCCATTCAGACATTTTTTTGGCCCAAGTTAGCGGAAATTTTTTGTTTCTTTTTGTTTTTGTTTTTTCTTACTAAGTCTCATATTCCACTAACTTGTGTCAAAAAATTAAATCTCACATGAACTCGCCATACCCCTCACGGAATCCAAATGCGTAAACATTTTTAGACATTTATATTCCAGACTTCTTCTCACGCTTTAGGGCCCCTAAAAAGCCAGGGCAGTATAAATACCCCACATGTGACCCCATTTCGGAAAGAAGACACCGCAAGGTATTCCGTGAGGGGCATATTGAGTCCATGAAAGATTGAAATTTTTGTCCTAAGTTAGCGGAAAGTGAGACTTTGTGAGAAAAAAACAAAAAAAATCAATATCCGCTAACTTATGCAAAAAAAATAAAAAATTCTATGAACTCGCCAGGCCCCTCATTGAATACCTTGGGGTGTCTTCTTTCCAAAGTGGGGTCACATGTGGGGTATTTATACTGCCCTGGCTTTTTAGGGGCCCGAAAGTGTGAGAAGAAGTCTGGGATCCAAATGTCTAAAAATGCCCTCCTAAAAGGAATTTGGGCCGCTTTGCGCATCTAGGCTGCAAAAAAGTGTCACACATCTGGTATCGCCGTACTCAGGAGAAGTTGGGGAATGTGTTTTGTGGTTTCATTTTACATATACCCATGCTGGGTGAGAAAAATATCTTGGTCAAATGCCAACTTTGTATAAAAAAATTGGAAAGGTTATCTTTTGCCAAGATATTTCTCTCACCCAGCATGGTTATATGTAAAATGACACCCCAAAACACATTCCACAACTTCTCCTGAGTACGGCGATACCAGATGTGTGACACTTTTTTGCAGCCAAGGTGGGCAAAGGGGCACATATTCCAAAGTGCACCTTTCGGATTTCACAGGGCATTTTTTACAGATTTTGATTGCAAGGTACTTCTTACACCTTTGGGCCCCTAAATTGCCAGGGCAGTATAACTACGCCACAAGTGACCCCATTTTGGAAAGAAGACACCCCAAGGTATTCCGTGAGGGGCATGGCGAGTTCCTAGAATTTTTTCATTTTTTGTCACAAGTTAGCGGAAAATGATGATTTTTCTTTTTTTTTCTTTTTTCCTTACAAAGTCTCATATTCCACTAACTTGCGACAAAAAATAAAAAATTCTAGGAACTCGCCATGCCCCTCACGGAATACCTTGGGGTGTCTTATTTCCAAAATAGGGTCACTTGTGGCGTAGTTATACTGCCCTGGCAATTTAGGGGCCCAAATGTGTAAGAAGTACCTTGCAATCAAAATGTGTAAAAAATGGCCTGCGAAATCCGAAAGGTGCACTTTGGAATATGTGCCCCTTTGCCCACCTTGGCTGCAAAAAAGTGTCACACATCTGGTATCGCCGTACTCAGGAGAAGTTGGGGAATGTGTTTTGGGGTGTCATTTTACATATACCCATGCTGGGTGAGAAAAATATCTTGGTCAAATGCCAACTTTGTATAAAAAAATTGGAAAAGTTGTCTTTTGCCAAGATATTTCTCTCACCCAGCATGGGTATATGTAAAATGACACCCCAAAACACATTGCCCAACTTCTCCTGAGTACGGCGATACCAGATGTGTCACACTTTTTTGCAGCCTAGGTGGGCAAAGGGGCACATATTCCAAAGTGCACCTTTCGGATTTCACTGGTCATTTTTTA
This sequence comes from Bufo gargarizans, assembly GCF_014858855.1. Taxonomy (NCBI): domain Eukaryota; kingdom Metazoa; phylum Chordata; class Amphibia; order Anura; family Bufonidae; genus Bufo; species Bufo gargarizans. Next base: position 24,797,823 of record NC_058080.1, on the reverse strand, counting down.
CACATTTTGATTGCAAAGTTCTTCTCACACATTTGGGCCCCTAAATTGCCAGGGCAGTATAACTACCCCACAAGTGACCCCATTTTGGAAAGAAGACACCCCAAGGTATTCCGTGAGGGGCATGGCGAGTTCCTAGAATTTTTTCATTTTTTGTCGCAAGTTAGTGGAATATGAGACTTTGTAAGAAAAAAATAAAAATAAAAAATCATCATCATTTTCCGCTAACTTGTGACAAAAAATAAAAAGTTCCATGAACTCACTATGCCCATCAGCGAATACCTTAGGGTGTCTACTTTCCGAAATGGGGTCATTTGTGGGGGTTTTCTACTGTTTGGGCATTGTAGAACCTCAGGAAACATGGCAGGTGCTCAGAAAGTCAGAGCTGCTTCAAAAAGCGGAAATTCACATTTTTGTACCATAGTTTGTAAATGCTATAACTTTTACCCAAACCATTTTTTTTTTTTGCCCAAACATTTTTTTTTTTTATCAAAGACATGTAGAACTATAAATTTAGTGAAAAATTTATATATGGATGTCGTTTTTTTTGCAAAATTTTACAGCTGAAAGTGAAAAATTTCATTTTTTTGCAAAAAAATCGTTACATTTCGATTAATAACAAAAAAAGTTAAAATGTCAGCAGCAATGAAATACCACCAAATGAAAGCTATATTAGTGAGAAGAAAAGGAGGTAAAATTCATTTGGGTGGTAAGTTGAATGACCGAGCGATAAACGGTGAAAGTAGTGTAGTGCCGAAGTGTAAAAAGTGCTCTGGTCATGAAGGGGGTTTCAGCTAGCGGGGCTGAAGTGGTTAAAGTACTTGAACAAATCCACTTTGGCTCCGTGATCCGAAGTTCAATTCGCTCAAGCCTATTTGTAACCTCTAGTTCTACCCCTCCTACCTCTCAACCCTGCTTTGTCTTGGTAATTGGATGTTGGAACCCCCTGACTCTATGTTTCTGGTTCACATTGTAATTCAGATGATGATGCTTCTGTATCTGATTCTAACCATTTGTTCTGGTGGTATATGTGCTGTCCAAAACAGTGGGATTCGTAAACCCCTTGGAACTGTATTATTTCTGAAGAATGTTTCAAGGGTTTGGATTTCCCACCAATTTTACTGGATTTGTTGTTTTTACAGACATTCTCACTTTATGTTTTTCTGTGTGGCCTGAATGAGATCCTGTATTATGTGCTTGAGCCAGTATTAGTGTAAATGTCCGGTCAACCTCTGTGTCATATAAAATAATCCTGATAATCCTGATCTTACTCCACCAAAGCTTCTCCACTCATTATGGATTATTGGGGTGGTCTAGTTTTGACATGTAACACATTTAGGCTACTTTTACACAGTGCAGTATAGAGGGAAAGAATAAAAGACTTTTTGATTCTTTTTGATTTTGATTTTTATTTTAATCACAGAATATTTTTTTCTTCGAAATGCAAATGAATCTTATTTATGCATTGGGCTTTGCATTTTTTTTATATATTGGGAAATACCAAAAAGTAAAAAAAAAAAAAAATCATTAAAAGCAAAATACATTATTACACAAAGTCATCACGTGTCTCTTCACATTGCACCTGATGTCCAGTACATTTCTCCAGCTTTGATAGTGATTCCCTGTATTGTACTCGGTAAATAAAAAGTCTTTCTTCATGAATTCCTCTCATGTTACAGACGGGTTAAGAGACAATTCAGGGACCGATTCCCAGCAGAAAGAAAGTTCACAAGATGGAAATAAATAAAAGTTTCTCCTTGTTCTCTGGAGTCGGCCCTTCAGTGTCAATACGGTTCTTCCCTGTAATTATGATTCTGTATGAAGCCATACGGCGGGGGAATTCTCTGCTGTGCGGCATTGTGAGATGTGAGGTGGGGGCCGCCCCTGTCATTTTTTACTATGAGCTTTGATTCACTTTTCGTCCTGTGTAATTATGTGTCCAGGTAACTGACTCCTGGATGTATTACAGATTTATCCATGTAGTGAGGCAGGGAGGGGGAGCGAGAGCGGCGAGCGCAGTTCTGATCTGTCATCTGTTATACAGTGTGACATCTAATACAATGTATAGTGTAATAAATCATAGATCTGGACACTATAGATTATAATGCAATGTGTAATTCAATAAACAGAATAGATCTGGACTGTATAGAACATTATACATTGTATAATACAGGATAATAAACTAAATTCCAATTTATAAATATAAATAAAATTCCATTAAATTCCAATACAATGTAAAATACTAATAAGGGATAGATCTGGACAATATACAGTGAGGAACAGAAATATTTAAACACCCTGTGATTTTGCAAGTTCTCCCACTTAGAAATCATGGAGGGGTCTGAAATTCACATTGTAGGTGCATTCCCACTCTGAGAGACATAATAAAAAAATAAATCAGGAATTCACATTGTATGGTTTTTAAAGAAAGTATTTGTGTGACACTGCTGAACAGAAGTATTTGAACACCTGAGAAATAGAAAGAATTCTGGCTCTCAAAGACCTGTTACTGTGCCTTTAAAAAGTCCACCTCTACTCCACTCATTGATCTAACTTAGGTCCCTTTCACACGAGCGTGATTTCCGTGCGGGTGCAATGCGTGACGTGAACGCATAGCACCTGCACTGAATCCTGACCCATTCATTTCAATGGGTCGGTGTACATGAGCATTGTTTTTCACGCATCAGTTCTGCGTTGCGTGAAATTTGCAGCATGTTCTATATTCTGTGTTTTTCACGCAGCCCTGGCCCCATAGAAGAGAATGGTGCTGCATGAAAAACACATTGCATCCGCAAGCAAGTGCGGGTGCGATGCGTTTTTCACTGATGGTTGCTAAGAGATGTTGTTTGTAAACCTTCAGGTTTTGATCACGCGCGTGAAAAATGCATCAAAACGCATTTCACCCGCGCGGAAAAAATTGAACAACTAAACGCAATCGCAGACAAAACTGACTGAACTTACTTGCAAAGTTGTGCGAGTTTCACTGAACGCACCCTGAACTCATCCGGCCCCAATCTGCAAGGCCTGTGTGAAACGGGCCTTAGTAGCACCTGTCTGAGCTCTTTAAAGACCCCTGTCCACCCCACAGTCAGTCAGTCACCAACTACTACCATGTGCAAGACCAATATGTGCAAGACCAAAGAGCTGTCAAAAGACACCAGAGACAAAATTGTGGACCTCCACAAGGCTGGAAAGGGCTAAGGGACAATTGCCAAGCAGCTTGGTCAAAATAGATCAACTGTTGGAGCAAATGTTAGAAAATAGAAGAGGCTAAAGACGACTGTCATTCTCCCTCGGACTGTGGCTCAATGCAAGATCTCACCTCGTGGGGTATCACTGATGATAAGAAAGGTGAGGAATCAGCCCAGGAGCTGGTCAATGACATGAAGAGAGCTGGGACCACAGTCGGTAGAACACTACGCCGTCATGGTTTCAAATCATGCATTGCACAGAAGGTTGCCCTGCTCAAGTCATCACTTGTCCAGGCCCGTCTTTAGTTTGCCAATGACCATCTGGATGATTCAGAGGAGGTATGGGAGAAAGTCATGTGGTCAGATAAGACGAAAGTAAAACTTTTTGGTCTAAACTTCACTCTTCGTGTTTGGTGGAATAAGAAGGATGAGTTGCATTCCAAAAACATTATCCCTACTGTGACGCATGGGGGTAGTAACATCATTTTTTGGGGGTGCTTTTCTGCGAAGGGGACAGGACGACTGCACTGTATTAAGGAAAGGATGAATGGGGCCATTTATTTTGAGATTTTGAGCAACAACCTCCTTCCCTCAATCAGAGCATTGAAGATGGTTTATGGCTGGGTCTTCCAACATGACAACGACCCAAAGCACACAGCCATGATAACCAAGGAGTGGCTCGATAAGAAGCATATCAAGGTTCTGGAGTGGCCTAATCAGTCTCCAGACATAAATCCAATAAAACATCTTTGGAGGGAGCTGAAATTCCGTGTTGCTTAGCGATAGCACCAAAACCTGACAGATCTAGAGGAGATCTGTGTGGAGGAGTGGGCCTAAATCCCTGTTGCATTGTGTGCAAACCTGGTAAAAAACTACTGGAAACGTTTGACCTCTGTAATTGCAAACAAAGGCTTCTGTACTAAATATTGACATTGATTTTCTCAGGTGTTCAAATACTTATGTTCAGCAGTGCAAGACAAATACATTCTTTAACCCCTTAAGGACCCATGACATACATGTATGTCATTTCTTTGCGGGACTTAAAGACCCATGACGTACATGTACTTCATGGGGATCGGGCGGGTGCTGGAGCTGCGCCCGTCCGATCAGCGGCAGGGGTCCAGCAGTCACTGATAGCCGGACAACTGCTGCATGTGCCGACATCGGTTAAATCACCGATGCCAGGACATCATCCCTTCATGTGCCGCGGTCAGCGCTGACCGCGACACGTGCGATGTCGGGCGGGGATCGGCGCAGCCATCGGGTCCCTGTGCTGCTGTGATGGGGACCCAATGGCATGGAAGGCAGTGAAATGCCTTCCTTAGGCATCGGGGCTGCCTTCCAGTGGAGAGCCTGTGAGATCCAGCCCCCTGGATATCACAGGCAGGAAGCTGTATGAGTAATACACACTGTATTATTCATACAGCCAATGAATTCCAATACAGAAGTATTGGAATACATTGCAAAGGGGATTGGACCACCAAAAGTTGAAGTCCCAAAGTGGGACAAAAAAATAAAGTGAAAAAAAGTTTTCCCCTACAAAAAAATTATTTTCCACAAATAAAGTAAAAAAAAAAAAAGTATAAAATAGGGGAAAAATAAAAGTAGACATATTAGTTATCACCGCATTCGTATCGACCGGCTCTATAAACATATCACATGACTTAACCCCTCAGATGAACACCGTTAAAAATAAAAAAGTAAAAACTGTGCTAAATAAAAAAAAAATTGTCACCTTACATGACTAAAAGTACAACTCCAAGGGATCAAAAAGGTGTATGCCTGCTAAAATAGTACCAATCTAACAGTCACCCCCTACCAAATAAAATTGCCCAAAAACTGAAAAAAACTATGGCTCAGAATATGGAGACACTAAAACATCGTTTTTTTTTTGTTTTAAAAATGCTGCTATTTTGTAAAACTTAAGTAAATAAAAAAAGTATACATATTAGGTATCGCCACGTCCGTAAGCACCTGCTCTATAAAAATATCACATGTCCTAACCCCTCAGGGGAACACTGTAAAATAAAAAACTGTGTAAAAAAAGCTATTTTTTGTCACCTTACATCACAAAAAGTGTAATAGCAAGCGATCAAAAAGTCATACACACCCCAAAATAGTGCCAATCAAACCATCTCATCCCTCAAAAATGGTACCCTACCTAAGATAATCGCCCAAAAACTAAAAAAAACTATGGCTCTCAGACTATGAAGACACAAAAACATGATTTTTATTGTTTTAAAAATGAAAACATTGTGTAAATATTACATAAATTAAAAAAAGTTGACATATTAGGTATTGCCGCGTCTGTAATAACATGCTCTATAGAAATATCACATGACCTAACCCCTCAGATGAATGCCGTAAAAATAAAAAAAATAATCTGTTTAAAAAAAGTGTAATAGCAGGCAATCAAAAAGTTATATGCACCCCATAATAGTACCAATCAAACTGTCATCTCATCCCGAAAAAAAATTGCCCCTTCACAAGACAGTCGCCCAAAAAATAAATAAAACTATGACTGAAACAAACAATCAAAAAATAGTTGTCATATTTGGCATTGTCGTGTCCGTGACACCTGCTCTATAAAAATACCACAAGCTTAGGGTTGAGTGAACCCGAAGTACCGTACTTTAGGATTTTGTGACCCCTTACCCAAACATTTCCGTAAAGGTTTGGTGTTCGGGTTCGGTGTTCACCGCTTTCCTGGCGCTTTTTGAAAGGCTGCACAGCAGCCAATCAACAAGCGTCATGCTACTTGCCCCAAGAGGCCATAACAGCCATGCCATGCCATGGCATGGCTGTGATTGGCCAGTGCAGCATGTGACCCAGGCTCTATATAAGCTGGAGTGACGTAGCGCTGCACGTCACTCTGCTGTTACTAGTGTAGGGAGAGGATGCTGCTGGACTTGTGATTTCAGGGAGAGAATAGGAGAAAATCTAACTCAGCGATCTACAGAGAAATAGTTGTGTGGGTGCAGGGCGCAATCGTTTTACCCTGCCCTGAGCTCATTGACCATAATTCTGTTAGTTAGGTGGGTGGCGGCCGCCATTTTATGCATGCTCAGTGCACCTGCACTGCATCTGAGCTTTTGGGACATTGCAAATCACAATTTTTGGGGGGCAAACTTCAACATCTGGATTAGTCAGTGCGCAATTTAAGGTAGAAATACACCCATCATTTTCTGGGGTTTGAAAAATACACTTAAAAAAACTAACAAAACAAAAACAGTATTTTCCAGATCTGCAAGTGTTAAATTCAAGTTTAATATCTACTTCTTTCATATTCTGTTACCAAAAAAACATATTTTTGGCAATATACAAGATCTGGATTAGTCAGTGTGCAATTTAAGCTGGAAATACACCCATCATTTTCTGGGGTTTTAAAAACACACTTTTTTGACCAAAAAATTTTCAGGCCTTGCAGCATCAGCACGTGGGAAATTACAGGGTTATATACTGCTGTCAAATTCAGATTTTAAACAAACACTCATTTGAGCACAAAACATTTAGTTGTCAGCCTTTGATGCAGATGTCATTGTGAGATACACCCTTAATACATTTGGGGTACATTCAGAGATTTTAAATACCGCTATTTGGTGCACCAATATTGAATTCAGGCCTACACTGGTTCAGGCCCTGTGAGATACTCCCTCTACCTACAGGTGTTTGAATTAGGCATTTGAAATACAGCCATTTTGTGCTAAGAAATCTTTAATTGAGGCCTAGTCTGGTTCAGGCCGTGTGAGATACACCCTTTACATACTGTCATTCTTTTCTACTATTAATTAAACACCCATTTAGGGCAAGATAAATTTCTGCCTATTTCATGTTACATTCTTGTGTTGACATTTTACAATTTTCGACGTGAATAAACCCCTGCTCTGCATAGGTGACCGGGAATAAAATTTCCGAAATTCTTCTTTAATTGATGCGCGCCACCTCCTTTCATTCAATGCTTAAACGTCAACAGGTTGTACCAAATTTGTGCTTCAATAATGTGTCCCAAATTTCTGCTTTATTCTTTTGTCCTACATTTGTGCTTCAATAATTTGTCCCGCATTTCTGCTTTACTCTTTTGGCCCACATTTGCGCTTCAATAATGTGTCCAACATTTCCGCTTCACTCTTTTGGCCCACATTTGCGCTTCTGTAATTTATCCCACATTGCGCCTCAATAACTTTTCCCATATTTCCGTTCGATCCCCAAAAATTTTTAAAAAATTTATCTCCCTTAAATTTAGTCTCTTTTTCTCACGCTCCCTCTCTGGCCTGGAACCCTGATTCACCCGTGATCACCATGGTAGGCGCATAAAAGAACATTGAAAGTTGATAGAGCAGATATCAAATTGGATCGTGAACATCACGGGGGCGTGCAACATGGTGGGGTAGTAAGTGTGCACACACCTACACGAACTGACTGACAGGGGTCAGCCCCTGCAACTTCTGGGTTTCCAAATTGGGCACATGGCCTGAGCTTGCCCTTTACCCCTTGGAGGTGCTGGCCTGCCCTGCAGCCGGTGTATTGTCTGAACATGTGTTTAGCACGACTGGAGGGGGTTATCACAGGTTATATTTCCCAATGTTTTGGGGTGTACCCTAATAAAAAATAAAAAAATAATATTTAAAACCAAAAAGCAGTGTAGGCTACCTCCTCATCCACCGCTGATTCCACCTACACCCCCACATCCACCTCCTCCTCAACCTCCAACTCCATATGAACCTCATCCTCCTAGATCAAGATTATTATTTTTTATTTTAATGTATTTTATGTGTATTTAAAGTCATTTCCCTATCCACATTTGTTTGCAGAGCATTTTAGTGCTCAAAAGTTCGGGTCCCCATTGACTTCTATGGGGTTCGGGTTCAGGGTCAAGTTCGGGTCCCAAACTGAAACTTTTTTGTGAAGTTCAGCTGAACCCGTTGAACCCGAACATCCAGGTGTCCGCTCAACTCTAGTTAAGTTTGACCGAACCCCTCAAACCTAGAAATCCACTGTTCCGCTCATCCATCTTTTTAAGTGATTTTTCCCTCTGTATATTGTTTAATAACACTGGTGAATCGCCTCTTCATCTGCCGCAAAAGGTTAAATATCTTGGTTGTGCATTTCTAGCTTTTTAGTCACAGAAAATAATTTCCTCGTACCAGTTCAGTTCTACAATAGTTTTGGCTTTGTTATTTTTTAGTAACACTAACTTTGTCATTTCTGCAATGCAGGTCTACAGTGTAAGGCCTCATGTACACAACCGTTTTTTTTTTAAGGTCTGCAAAAACGGGGTCCGTAGGTCCGTGATCCGTAACCGTTTTTTCGTCCGTGGGTCTTCTTTGATTTTTGGAGGATCCACGGACATGAAAGATGAAAAAAAAATCTAAGTCAAGTTTGCCATTGAAATGATAGGAAAAAACGGACACTGATCACGGACACGGATCACGGACGCGGATGACAATCTTGTGTGCATCCGTGATTTTTCACGGACCCATTGACTTGAATGGGTCCGTGAACCGTTGGCTGTGAAAAAAATAGGACAGGTCGTATTTTTTTCACGGCCAGGAAACACGGAATCACGGATGCGGCTGCCAAACGGTGCATTTTCAGATTTTTCCACGGACCCATTGAAAGTCAATGGGTCCGCGAAAAAAAACTAAAAACGGCACAACGGCCACAATGGAATGTTTACTTTCTAGCTTTTCTTTTCTGCAAAGTAGAGACAAGCGAACATTCATTCGTAAATAGCTATAAGTAAAGGCGTGTTTGATGTGATGGTGTTAACAATAAAAAACTGCGGAATCACATGTGCTATTCTTTTTAATTTTAGAGAGCTTCCAAAAATTGGCCCTTATTGTTGACAGATGGTGTTTAAACACATATGGTGTTATGGGAAATAGATAGGAGTTTGAGAAAGGGGATATCCTATCCTGGAAATTCCCCCCCATATGTCTTGGCCCCTCACACTGATTCTACTTACCTGGCTCTCCATTTCCTGCTCCAATACTGGTCCCCACACGGCCACTGCTGCTTCTTCTCATGCGGGGATGAAAACATCCGGTGTTGGGGGGGTTGCAGCCAATGGCAGGCGGTGATGAGGACGAGCCTCCCTAGCATCACCTGCAATGCTAGGGAGGCTTGTCCCCGTCACTGCTTGCCATTGGCTGCCCCCTCCCCCCCAAACCAGATGTTTTCATCCACGCATAGGGATAAACTGCGGCAGCCGTGCGGGGACCAGGCGCGTTACAGGGAGCGGGGAGCCAAGTAAGTAGAATCAGTGTAAGGAGGGGTATTTACAGGTTTGGATAACCCCTTAAAGGGACCAATCATCCAAAAATAATATATTGACAGAGTTAGAATGCCTGCCCACATGACAACCACAAGAGCTACTTGTCAGAAAAAAAGATTGGCTTCAAAAATGATGTTTTAACAGGGCAGAAGGTATGTACAAGAAAAAGTGACTTGTTTTGTATGATCCGTGAAAAATTCTCACTTTTAGGCCTCATGCACACGACCGTTGTGTGCATCCGCGGCCGTTGTGCCGTTTTCCGTTTTTTTTCGTGGACCCATTGACTTTCAATGGGTCCGTGGAAAAATCGGAAAATGCACCGTTTGGCAGCCGCATCCGTGATCCGTTTTTCCTGGCCGTGAAAAAAATATGACCTGTCCTATTTTTTTCCCGGCCAACGGTTCACGGACCCATTCAAGTCAATGGGTCCGTGAAAAAACACGGATGCACACAAGATTGTCATCCGCGTCCGTGATCCGTGTCCGTGATCCGTGTCCGTTTTTTCATATCATTTCAATGGCAAACTTGACTTAGATTTTTTTTTCATTTTTCATGTCCGTGGATCCTCCAAAAATCAAGGAAGACCCACGGACGAAAAACCGGTCACGGATCACAGACCTACGGACCACGTTTTTGCGGACCTTAAAAAAAACGGTTGTGTGCATGAGGCCTTAGTTGAATGCAGTCGGAGTACAGTGTGGAAATGGTAAGGTAATAACAGCATGTGGCCACAGTAGTGGCAGCAGTAGCAGCACAGCATAAAACAAACATGGCAGTAGATTGGCTGTTTATGGGTAGTAGAAGTAGTAATAGTAGTAGTAGTAGCAGTTTAAGGGAATCAGAAGAGAGACATTGGGGGCAGAGCTAGCGTCGGATGGAGATGGCCGCCTGAAACTTAGCTCCGTTTTCAAAGCGCCCTTAAAGCCTGGTTTTACAGCAATAACGATCCAAGATGGTCAAAATCGGAAACCCCAAGACAGGGGAAGATACTGGCCACCCGAAATCTGGATCAAGTGGCGGAAATATGGAAAAATGTATAAAGAAAGACGCTGCTGCATATGTCTCCAGTGATTCCAAGATGGCGCCGGCAACACCACGAGCGGCAAACCAGAGACAGCCAGAGGATGCAACTTAACCTCCATATATCCCGATCATACTTAAAAGATATTCTGGCATCTTCCCTTACCTCCGCACTGGAACCGCTAAGCGCAGATCTGTCTACCATAAAGCAAGATGTTCGCCAGATAGGGACAAGAGTTGAATCCCTAGAAAACTCTCAAACCCAAATCCTCCAACACCAAGCAGCAGTATCACAACGCCTGCATGTGGTTCAAACTAACCTTAACTCTATGTACAGCGCAATTGAATACCAAGAAAATCAGGGCGACGCAACCATCTGCGATTTTGCGAAATCCCAGAAATAGTGGGTACAGGCGACATCCCTAACACGATTACTCAAATATGTTTGCAACTTCTGGGGCCAGATTCTGCCCATGAAATCATACTGGAAAGAGCACACAGAGCACTTTGCCCGAAACCACCTTCACATGAACCGCCAAGAGACATAATCTGTAAGTTCCTGAGCTTTCCAGTGAAAGAAGCCATTTTAACTAGAGCACGAGAAGCTAACAATATAGTATGGGATGGCCATGAAATATATGTCTTCCAAGATCTTGCCCAGTCCATGCTTAAAAAAAGAAGAGCACTTAAGCCTTTGACAGACTGGTTAAGGTCTCAAAAAATCATCTATAGATTGTCATTTCCTTTTGGCATATCAATTGCACATGAGGGACACAGAATTCAGATTTCATCTTTCTGCGACTTAAATACTGTTTACGACCTGCTACAGATCTCCAACTGGGATCCCGTCCAGGAACTGGTAGACCTTCCTGAACTACCAAGACAAGATCCATGGGAAAGGCAACACACTCCCAAATCCGCAAGAGAAAAGAGAGATAAAAGGAATGCTACACCCAGAAGGCTTCCAATAGAAGTCTGACCTGTCTAAGCATTATATCTACCCTAATATCACTGCTTTCTCAAATACGGCACCTTTATTAGGGTCTAATCTCCCTCTTTTCAAGCTCTGTTGATTATATCTCTCTCGCTCCTTTCCTACGTCACCTCTCTAGCATACCTGAGCGTGTGACCAGATCTTCACTCTACAGTAGGGTGCTGTAACACAATACTGGTTACACTACCCCCCTCTCTCTCCCTCAACCTACTCTAAACATTCACTTCTTAATGATACAAGTCCTACTAAAAAGGCTTTTCATGCTGAATGTAGCCTTACGGTTTATACCTTGGTTTTGGTTATTTTGTTTTAATGCTATTTTTCGTTGCAGTGAATACTATTTGACACGTGATTCTCCAGAAATGTTGCAGTGGAAGTTTTGCGGAGTTCCTTCGCTTCACCTCGGGAGGCTGAGTATACAGTTTCATAACCTATATTATAAAACATGCCAAATAGAAAAAGAGCCCCATCCACGAACACAACCAATCTATCATGGCTAATCTCAAAATATATCCTCCTCAAAGAGATGCCAAATCCTTTCTCACTTAAAGAAAATCGACTGCCCAGTCCTCCTACTACAGGAAACCCACTTCAGATTCAACCACTCCCGAAATCTTTCCTATTCAAGATTTCCTATCTGGTTCCATTGTGGTTCAGACTCATCAGCCTCCAGGGGTGTAAGTGTGGGATTCAGCAAAGATACTCCTTTCCAATATTGTAACCACATCCAAGACCCTGAGGGTATATATATTCTTGTGAAAGGCAACTTAGCTAACCAGAGATATACATTTATCAATATATATGCCCCTAATACAAATCAATTAGCCTGGTTTAAATCTCTTTTCCCAATTATACAATCCTTTAGCGAAGGGGTGATTGTCATGGGAGAAGATTTTAATATCACGCTAGAACCCCAATTAGACTCCCAAAGGTCTGCTTTGTCTCCAAAAGCCCTTAAAAGTATATGCAAAAGCCTACATGACACCCATTTGGTTGATACGTTTAATCCTTCTGACCGCGACTACACCTTCTTCTCCAATGTACATAGATCCTACCAAAGACTTGACTACTTATTCATCTCAAAGGAACATTTATATATCTTATATGTATAGTAGCTCACCCCTCCTGATATCATGAACAGGTGCTCACACTAAAGTGTGGTTCACCCCAACCACATAGGATTTGTAAAAGAATGTGTGATATAGTGGGCACTCAATATCTGCAGTTACACATAGGGTACAACACATTTATTAAATGACATGATATAATATTTAAATACGACTCTATAAAATCACATAAAATTTTGCAGTATTGGAAAATGACAATTTGTTAACATAAATTGACATAAAATTTAGCAATATTGGAAAATGACAATTTATAAATATAAATTAATAAAATGAGAATTCATATCCTATGATAGAAATTCATAAATCAAATATCCATGTGCTCTCCTAAAAGTTCCTTTAAGATGTCTTCACACCGGCTAATGGTATGTAAACGATAATAATTAATAAAATCCGTCTAATGCCAATGTTCAATGTGCTGTGTCCAAGTTATTCCTGGTACAGATTATTGGGGTGGTATTAATGGATCAGGGATTAGTTGGATGCAGTATACCAATCGTACTTACTGCTAGAAGTCCGGTCTTTTTCTATTCCTGACTGTAATGGCGTCCCACTACAGATCAGGTCACTCACCCTTCTTCTTTTACCCGAAAGCGTGTGTGGGTCTGCGGCACGTCCTGGTCTCGATTACCGCGTTGTTTGGTGGCGTTCTTCCCGGTTCAGTTCAGCGTCCCACGTGTTGAATAACCCACGTGATCGGAGCTTGGAAGACTTCCACGTGATCTGTGCTCTATTCTGTACAGCACCTTAAACCACCGGCAGTATTGCCAAAAAACTGCTTGACAAAATTGCATGGAATATCTGTGAGTAATTGTCCATACGGAGGTTGGTACCGCCTCCGGAACAGAGCACAGATCACGTGGAAGTCTTCCAAGCTCCGATCACGTGGGTTATTCAACACGTGGGACGCTGAACTGAACCGGGAAGAACGCCACCAAACAACGCGGTAATCGAGACCAGGACGTGCCGCAGACCCACACACGCTATCGGGTAAAAGAAGAAGGGTGAGTGACCTGATCTGTAGTGGGACGCCATTACAGTCAGGAATAGAAAAAGACCGGACTTCTAGCAGTAAGTACGATTGGTATACTGCATCCAACTAATCCCTGATTCATTAATACCACCCCAATAATCTGTACCAGGAATAACTTGGACACAGCACATTGAACATTGGCATTAGACGGATTTTATTAATTATTATCGTTTACATACCATTAGCCGGTGTGAAGACATCTTAAAGGAACTTTTAGGAGAGCACATGGATATTTGATTTATGAATTTCTATCATAGGATATGAATTCTCATTTTATTAATTTATATTTATAAATTGTCATTTTCCAATATTGCAAAATTTTATAGAGTCGTATTTAAATGTTATATCATGTCATTTAATAAATGTGTTGTACCCTATGTGTAACTGCAGATATTGAGTGCCCACTATATCACACATTCTTTTACATTTATATATCTGCCAGGACACACAAATAGGATCTATACATTTATCAGACCACTCGCCTGTGTTCCTGAAGATATCCACATCAGTACGAGCTTTTAGAGCCTTCAAATGGCGTCTTAATGAGCAATTAATGTCCACTGATACCCAAAAGGAACAGGTTAAGGAGCTGTTGGATGAATATTTCCTATTGAATTCCCTCCCAGAAACTTCCCCCCATGTACTGTGGGATGCCCACAAAGCATACATAAGAGGCCAATTCATTAGCATGGGCGCTAGACTCAAAAAAGAAAGGGCAACACAGATGGATGCTTTGTTAGCTGATCTACAAAAATCGGAACTTCTCCACAAACAATGCTTAATTGCCTCCCCCTTATCCAAATTGACAGACCTCAGATCGGAACTCAAGAACCTTCTAAACATTGCCTCTGCCAAATATTTTCTACACTCCCAATATAAATACTTTGCACATGGTGATAAAGCATCTAAATTGATGATGAGCCGAATTAAACAGAGGAAAGCCCAAAACTACATTTGTAAAATCCAAAAAAACAAATGGCGATATAGCGATAACAACAAAAGAGAGAGCCCATAAATTCCAAATTTTTTATTGTGAGCTATATAACATTCCCCCCAAAGAATCCGAGGGAGATCCTATCAAAGCCCCATTGACATTTTTCTTAATTCCCTAACGCTCCCCAAATTAAAGAATACCCAAAGAGAAGCCCTACAATCTTCATTGACAAGGGAGGAACGCCTAAATGCTATAAAGAGTCTCCCCAATGGTAAAGCCGCAGGACCTGATGGTCTTCCAGCCCTTTATTATCGTTCCTTCAGTAAAACTATACTCCCTCACCTATTGGCTATATGTAACCATTCACTACAGGGATATCCTCTCACGCCAGACATGACTAGAGCACATATAACAATAATACCTAAAGAAGGAAAAGATCCAGGTCACTGTGCAAACTATCGCCCTATATCAATTCTGAATCTAGATTAAAAATTATTGGCAAAGATGTTAGCAGTTCGTCTATCCGCCTATTTACCCTCTCTGATACATAGGGACTAGTGATGATCGAGCATGCTCGGCCAAGTACCGGTTCGGCCCAAGCATCGCTATGCTCGGCAGATCTGAGCGCTCTGCCGAATACCACATGTGCTCCAGCACCATGCTCGAGTCTCCTCCCTGGACGTTTGGCGCCTTCTAAGCATCCAATAAACATGCTGGTAAGTATTGCCATCACTGTAATGCTATTAGACATTTCTACTGGCATTACAGTGATTGGCTGGCCGGAACACGTCAATTTATTTTGGGGGAATTATTTTTTTGTGTCAGGGCGACCGTTAGTGACATTCATTTTCTACATTCTACAAACTCTGCTTGCTGTGACCAGTGAGAAGCAAATCAGCACTGATATCTTGGCCATGTGTGACGCCTATATTTAATCCAAATTGCATTTACAGTCAGTTTCTGTATTATACAAACTCTGCTTGCTGTGACCAGTGAGAAGCAAATCAGCACTGATATCTAGGCCGTGTGTGAGGCCTATATTTAATCCAAATAGCAGTTACAGTCAGTTTCTGTATTAAACAAACTCTGCTTGCTGTGACCAGTGAGAAGCAAATATACACTTATTTCTAGGCAGTGTGTGAGGCCTATATTTAATTCAAATATCAGTTACAGTCAGTTTCTGTATTGTTCAAACTCTGCTTGCTGTGACCAGTGAGAAGCAAATGTACAACACTCTCTAAGTCAGACCAGTGCGACCAAGTGGTTGGTTGGATTGCAGCAGATAATGCTTCCACTGGGTTAAGCACCACCCTGTCTTCCACCAAGTCCAGTCTCAGTAGCCAACAGTCTGGTCAACAACACAATCCTCACCCTGATCATCCTTCCTCCCACCATGTAGAGTCTGGCCAAACAAGCGATCCGGTACTCGGATGTTCCGAGGAGCTATTTTCACCCCCATCACTTAATTTGGCCCTCTCCCCAAGCACTCTTGAAGAGGAACATGAGATCTTGTGCCCTGATTCTCAACCTCTAGAGCCTTCACACTCACAAGATGATGTGTTTAAGGAGGTGGATGATGACGAGACACAGTTGCCATCAAGTCAACCACAATTACTGTCTGCAGAGGTTTATGAAGAGGATGATATAACGTTGTCAATCACTGTAGTTGTGTTGGGGTCAGCAAATGAGGAGGATGATCAGAGTGGGGAAGTTAAAGAGGACTTGGTGGACGATGAGGTCACTGACCAAACATGGGAAGGCGGAAACGCGAGCAAGGACAGCAGTCCCGAGGGGGAGCGATCTGTAGCACCGCAACAGGCTGGAAGAGGCAGTGGGGTGGCAACAGGGAGAAGGCAGGCCACACCAAACAGGACGGCAAGTGTTTTTACCCCAGGCATTTGAACGCAAGCACAAATACCCAGACTCCCACCCACAGGCCATGGCACTAACCGCCCAACTTTCTAAGTTACTGGCAGTTAAAATGTTGCCATTTAGGCTTGTGGATACCGAGGCCTTTCGCGGCCTTATATCGGCGGCCCTCCCTCTGTACTCAGTCCCCAGCCGCCACAATTTTTCCCGGTGTGCCGCCCCCACCTTACACCAGCATGTGTCTGCTAACCCGTGCCCTGACCAACGCAGTTACTGCTAAGGTCCACCTAACGACTGACACATGGACAAGTGCTTGTGGCCAGGGACGCTACATTTCCCTGACGGCACACTGGGTGAACGTAGTGGAGGCTGGGAAAGACTTGTACCCTGGGATGGCACAGGTGCTATCGAAGCCCAGGATTGCGGGCCCTATTTCCATCAGGGTTACCGCCAGCACCTATGTAAGTGGATCCTCCGCCTCCTCATCCACTTCCACCTCTGAATTCTCTGCGTGAAGCACCAGTCAGCCATCAGCTGGTAGCTGGAAGAAGTGTAGCACTGCTGTGGGGATGCGTCAACAGGCTGTGCTGAAGATGATATGCTTAGGGCAGGCAAATCCAAACTGCGGCCCTCCAGCTGTTGCAAAACTACAACTCCCAGCATGCCTGGGAAGCTTACATCTATTAGGGCATGCTGGGAGTTGTAGTTTTGCAACAGCTGGAGGGCCGCAGTTTGGACATGCCTGGCTTAGGGGATAAACAGCACACCACCGCAGAGCTGTGGCAGGGGATAAGAGACCAGACTGAGACATGGTTGTGTGTGATAATGGGCGTAACTTGGTGGCGGCTTTGGAGCTCAGGAAGCTCACACACATCCCATGCCTAGCCCACGTCTTTAACTTAGTGGTTCAGCGGTTTCTGAAAACTTACCCCAATTTGCCCGAGCTACTGGCGAAGGTGCACCACATGTGTGCACATTTCCGCAAGTCAACAGCTTCAGCCTGTCTGTTGACGCTGCAGCAGTGCTTGAAATTGCCAGCTCACCAACTGTTGTGCGACGTGAGCGCGCGCTGGAACTCCACGATACACATGTTGGCCAGGTTTTGTGAGCAGCAAAGGGCAGTAATGGAATACCAGCTGCAGAACGGTTGTCACCTTTCAAGTCAGCTTCCGCTCTTCACAAGCAAGGAGTGGGCATGGATGTCTGACCTCTGTGAGGTGTAAAGAAACTTTAAGGAATCGACACAGATGGTGAGCGGCGATAACGATATTGTCAGTGTAACCATCCCACTTCTGTGTCGAGTCCATACTTCCTTGGGCAACCAAGGTGGGGAGACAAGGGTTAACGCACAGCACTTCCAGCAAAGGCAGGGCAACACTCTCCAAGGCCTGGGACAGTTTTATGACACCCCGCCAGCACCCTCAACATGATACACGTCCAGGTGTCACAAGGAGGGAAAAGTTTTGGAAGATGGTAAAGGAGTATGTAGCAGACCGTGTCAGCATCCTCAGTGATCCCTCAGTGCCTTACAACTACTGGGTGTCCAAGTTGGACACGTGGCACGAACTGGCGCTCCACGTCTTGGAGGTGCTGGCCTGCCCTGCCGCCAGCATTTTGTCTGAGCGGGTATTTAGTGCTGCTGGTGGCATTATAACAGATAAGCGCATCTGGCTGTCAACTGAATATACTGAATACTCTGTATTCCCATGCACTCCTTCCGCACAAAAAAGGGTATATGGTTGAATCTTCCTTTTCTCATCCTCCTCTTCCTCGTCTATTACGTATATGCCTTCTCATATTTTTCGGATGGTCAGCTCACCAGCAGGCCCTTCCCATAATGTTTTAGATGGTCAGCTCACCAGCAGGCCCTCACCCATATTGCTTTAGATAGTCAGCTCACCAGCAGGCCCTCGCCCATAATGCTTTAGATGGTCAGCTCACCAGCAGGCCCTCACCCATAATGTTTTAGTGTGTCACCAGCAGGCCATCAATCATACTTTACCTCTCCTGTATAACGTTTCCTCATCCTAAATACCTATGACATTCCCTGTAATTTTTTTGTACCCGTTCCAATGACAGGCTCTCTTAAGAGTCCTGTATTGTTATTTATCGTCACTACCTCCCTGAGTCGGTACTGGGAAATTTGCGCGCCCCCGTCTGCCTTTCTTGGAAGTGGTAGCCGTGGCCATCCCTCAGGCTCCCTCTCCGGAAGCGAACCCTGATCCCATATTACTCGTGGTCACCATGGTAGGCGCAATAAAGAACAGTGCTATCATCACTAATAGGGACCAGATGGGATTTGTAAAGGGGAGGGAAGGTCGAGATAATACAACAAGAATAATAAATATACTATTTCATGCTAAGAAACTATCCCTTCCTCTAGCTTTCTTAAAAAAATTCAGCCTTCCAGACCCCTTTATAGAAGCTATCTTTTCAATGTACAGGAATGCCTCAGCAGCCATTGTAGTGAACAACACTCTATCCCCCACGATCCCAATCAGAAATAGCACTAGACGGGGCTGTCCCCTCTGCCCACTAATCTTCGTTCAAATAATGGAGCCACTTCTCCAGGCCATTAGACAAGATGTAAGGATCAAAGGCTTTAAAATAGGCTCTCAGGAACAGAAGACAGCTGCTTTTGCGGAAGATCTCCTAGTTATAACTTCAAATCCGGAGGCCTCTTTACATATCATTTATGACCCACTAGAGAACTTTAGCCCCTTATCAAATTCTAAGATCAACATGAAAAAAATCACGTTTTGAGTCTAGGCCTCAAACCCAATGTAAAGAAAAATCTTGAGATGAAATCCCCTTTCAATTGGAATGCCCCATTCCTTACTTACCTAGGCGTTAAGATAGGACCCAAACCTCATAATCTATTTCAACTTGGCTATCTCCCACTGCTGAAATCTATTCAGGATCAGATCTTCAACAAGTCCTCCCAATCGTGGTAGCGAGACCAAAATCATTTGCTCCTTCATTTGGAGCGGTAAAAGCTCCCGATTGTCTACAGCACTCCTCCAGAAACCTTAGCACTCTTGGGGCATAGGTCTTCCTAATCCATTACTATACGGAAGAGCTATCTTTATGTGCAGAATAATAGATTGATTTACACAACCACCACATAGATCCTGGGTTGATATGGAAGCAGCCAACCTCACTATATCCCCTAGGAATCTCTTAATAGGTACAACAGATCTTACAATCCATTCCTCTCAAACTAACAATGTGGTTAGAGCTACTTGGAAATGGTTCAAGCATCTACGTGGGGTTTTCCTCTGCCCTCCCCGCTAATACAATGGAGGGACTTGATTAACGCTGCCCCATTAGAACTGAGACAAACTCTTCCAATAGATATTTGACAGTTGGAAATACCATTACTTTCTCTCTACAATGAGAAGGGTTCAGTGCTAGATGGGGAAACTCTTGTATTCATTTTCCCAATTCTGAAGAAACATCTGCCCCTTATATCCTTTCTTCGAGCATTTATAGCCAAACATATTCCAAAACAAGCTCTCCTTAGACCTATCACCTGGTTCGAAAGCTTAATAGATATATCATCTCCATTGGCAAAACCGATTTCAAACCTCTACAAGGTTTGCATCCCCCCCTCCACATCAAAATTAGCATGTGTAGGTGCTTGGGAATGTGATTTAGGCTTATCCTTCACACCAGAAGAATGTTCCAAAATACTTATGATACCCCACACTGCTTCAAGATGTGTTAGGATCCAGGAAAACTGATCCTCACTAGGTGGTATAGAACCCTCCGATATCACCTGTAAGTATGATCAGGCAAACAATGATATTTGCTGGCGCTGCTGAGATGAAAAAGGATCCTTTTACCATGTGTGGTGGTCATGCCCACTGATACAGAAATGGTGGAATGAGATTTTTATTAAATGTAACGAGATTTGCAGAACAAAAATCCCCTTGTCTCCTCAATTGGCTCTGCTGGGATTTTCTGCCGGTGCTCCATTGGGGATACCCCCTCTCTTTAAAAAGCTCCTAACCAGTGCACGTCTATTAATACCTAGGTACTGGCTTACACAGGAGCTCCCCTTCGTGGAGCAGTGGATAGGAAGGGTTGACGCTATTTATAGATTTGAGGAGTTGGCAGCATGGGAAAATTGCAATTTTCCTAAATTTAGAGCAATCTGGAAAATCTGGGAGCAATATAGGAATTTAAACAGAAAGATCTCTTGATTCATTTATACCATGATATATTATAATATTATAGTATTATAATCCACTGTGTAATAGTCACTGCACTCATGTGTTACCTGGTACGTTGATTAACAATGTTATTATAAAAATTTGATGTATGGAAAGCGTGGAAAGCTTCTAATAAAGCTTGTTAAAAAAAAAAGAAAAAAAAGAAGAGAGACATTGTACGTGTAAGCTAGCAAACTTCTTCTTTCATCTTCTGGGAAATTACCAGCCACTGTACCCCGTTATCTGGGAGGAGATATTGCACTTTGTATGAACCTCTGCTGGATGCACTGCTATTTGTCTTCGCACTGAGTAAAGAAAGACATTCTTTGTTCTATAATCTCTACCTGGTTCCTTCACATTACTTATTCACTATATTGAATCCCAGAGAGTGACAGCCTGAGAAGGAACACCATGATGCAAAACAACATCTTCTCATCAAGGCCACTGCCAATCCCATCCTCTGCATCAGCTTCTCAAGGGCTTGCTGCATCAGCACCTTGCACAAACCAGCATACTTTTTTATAAAGCTATTCATGACTAGTTTAATCACGTGCACCTTGCAGGGAGCATGTGTTATTTTCCTCTTGTTCAGTGCAGACACTATGTTGCGGCCATTGTCACTGACTACCTTGCCCAGTTGGAGTTGGCGTGGAGATAGCCACTAGGATGTTTGCTTTTGCCTCCTGATTTGCTTTAGCAGCTGCTTGCCTATGTGGTAACTTTTGTCCGTGCCAATAAGCTCCAACACTGCATGGCAGTGTTTCAATTGACATATGAAATAGAAAGGAGAAGGAGTGAAATGATGCTGTGCCCTTCTGCTGTTGGAGGCAGGAGGGTGTCCATGAAGGTGGAGGAGGCAAATAAGTGACTGGTGTGGGAGCTAGGCTGACACAATTATGTAGGCATCAAAAGGATCTGGCCTTGTTGCTGGGGTGCTGCCATAGCTCAACCATGAAAAACATTGACCCATTGGGTTGCAATCGACATGTACTGTCTATGCCTGTGAGCCGAGCCAGGTGTCTCCTATGGAGTGCACCTTTCCACACAATGACAATCACAAGGAGTGGCCTACATTCTTAAACAGGTGAGAGTTCAAGGTAGGGATGGCTTCTTGGCAAAAGTAATGCCAGCTAGGTAGGTTCCAGCAAGACTGAGAACACTGTGCTGTGCTAGCTTCAAGTCATGTTGTCAGACTTAGAAGTCACCTCCATGTCATCCTACTGTCTCATTCTCTTTGTCCTCATTAATAATGTTGTATCTTTCGAAAGCCAAGAAGAACTATGGCCTACTACTACTGACTGGATGACTGCTGCTGCTGCTACCCACAATCTGGCTCTGAGAGGACAAAAACTGACCATGGGTCTTTTATTTGGTGCTCTTCCATATTACTGATATTTGGCTTAATGTCTATAGTCATGTGAGATGGGGAAACAGCTCTTCTTGTCTGAACATTGTGTAGATTAAATTAAATGATCTGGACTGAAATTCTGTTTGGCCACTAGATGCCGCTGTTTCCTAAACATAGCTACAGACTGCTTATATTTTCATATTCATGAGAGGTGGAGTTACACAGAGCCTGGAGAGGAAGAGAAAGGAAGCAGCCATCTTAGAGGGAACAGAGACTGAGGAACTGTGTCAGCAGAGGATCCAGGCGTGGAAGCAGATCTCAGTGACCGTAGCAGCTGCTAAGTGAAGCTGATTATGTCCAAGATCCTGATCCTGTCCAGAGGAACACGGATTGCTTTCACAAACGCTGATGAGAGCGGAGGAGTAAAGCGACATACACTGCGGGACCGCATGCTTGTTGGAGAGGCATTTGTTCTGTTCAGAGTCACCAGCGGAGACAGAGCAGACCTGGGTCGATACGATCATGCACGCACCTCATTACAGTGTTGGCGCCTAGATACTGAGACCAGGCCTGTAGTTAGTTAGATAGGGTCTCTGTTTGTGACAGGCCACAACTGTTGCTATTGTTCATTTCAAGGACTCCATAATTTAAATGCACATTTCACACTGGAGAGCTTGTAAAATTCCCCACAAACTCAAGCCAAGCTGGCATTTTGCTCAGGAAGAATATTCAGGCACGTGCTACAAGACCAGTTATGGGAGATGGAATCCTGTAGAGCTCTGTAAGATTGTAAGCTGTTGTGCTGCACCGCAGGCTAGCCCGTACCACACACCCATACAGTTATTCTTGATTTTTAGGGTAATAACAGGTAAGGTGAAGCAGTTTAGCTGTGCCCGCCAGTAGATAAATTACCAATATTTCCTCTTGCATCCATCGGAGTGAGCCGCACTGTGCACCACAAGGGTCTAAGCCTACGGGCTGGGTGTATATACATTAATTGTATGTTCCCAGCATTTGTGGTTGTGTTCATTACCATGTTTAAGTAAAATTCTGCTTTGGCAAAAAGTTGGTGGTGGAGTTGTTTTCCTCGTTCGTGACGTCGCTGTATCCTGGGGAGCCCACCCCGATACACAGCTTACAGTCACCAAAGTATGGAACAGTTTGCAAGTCTGTTTTCCTGAACTTAAAGACAAAGGGACAAAGATGGCTTGTGGTAGTTGAAGAACAGACCTGAGCATGTGTGTCCACCTCAATGAGGATGACAGAAAAATAAGAAGACATAAAAACAGCAGATGGGGCTACACAGATTTATTGAATAACTTGGTGGCTGTAATACAATTTTAATTACATGCAATTACACAAGTATTCAGATACAGGTGCTGGTTTGAAAAACATAAAATATATTTCATTGGGCAACTTTTTTAACATTATCTTTTTCTGGAAACAAGGGGGCTAACTCAAACCTTCCACCAGCATATTTTAACCCTTAGGATACTGGAGTTTTTATTTTTATTTTTTCGTTTTCAATATTCTTGAGCCATAACTTTTTTATATTTCCAGTCACTTAGCTGTATGAGGGCTTATTTTTGGCTGGACAGGTTGTACTTTCTAATGCATCCATTAATTATGGCATAAAATGTTGTGGAAAGCGGTAAAAAAAATATCAAAATATTGGGAATTGGAAAAAAACGCTATTCCTCCACAGTTTTACGAGTTTTATTCTAACAGTGTTTTTTTGTTTACGACAAAACTTACCCATGCCTTTCATTCTCTGGGTCAGTATGATTACAACAATACCTCATATGTATGGGTTCTTTATGTCTAAATTGTGTAAAAATAAATTTAAACTTTGATATATATTTTTTTTTACATCACCATATTCTGACTCCCATAACTTTTTTTAACTAATGTCTGTAAGAGAAGCAATGAAAAAATGGCAAATCTGCCAATTTGACCCTTTTTTCTGTTACGCCATTTGATGTATTGGAATTGTTTTTTTTTTATAGTAAGGGCTTTTTCGGTCACGGTGATACCCATGATGTTTTTATTTATTGTTATTTAGTTATTTAATTTTTAATTATACGGAAAGGGGGCGATTTAAACTTTTATATATTTGTTTAGATATTTTTTCACCATTTCATTTTTTGTGATGATTTTGTGGCTCATATATGAGCCTATAAATTATGTTTTTTTTATTTTAAATTTTGCTCTATCAGGGATTTTTAAAATGCCATTTAAACTAATTATTGCTCATTTCTTATAATGGCCTGCCATCTGGTGGCCAAAATAAGAATTGCAGCATGAACACTTTCAGACTCATCGGCGAGGCTAAAAGTGTTCAGCACAACTACCGATGCCCCTATTGGCCACACGGTAGGAAGACCGAAAGCGCGAGCGTCCGGGTTTTTGAGCATTTAAATGCCGTGATCTCACTTGGTCATGGCATCTAAAGCATTTAATTACCACAATCAGCATTATTGCCGATCACGGTAATTAGCCGCAGGTTTCTGCTGTTTGAAACAGCAGAGATCTGCCGGCCATGGCACCCTCTGCACGTGCTAGCGGGCACCATGTTTACACATTGCTCCAGCACTGTACATGTATGGCACAGGTAGTGAACAGGTTAAAGCAGAAACTACACATTCCTGTACACAGTGTTCTCCTGAAATATGCCAAAGCCGGATTTATCAGAATGTCAGATAGTTAAATGTGATTTATCATTCCAGAGGAGATATTTCCACTGGTAGAAAGCTTTATACCCATCCAGTTGATGCTTGACTATATTGGGCTAATATAGTAATAGTAGGTAAAAAATGTACAAAATACCTAGCTGCAAAGCTGGCACATTATGATAGTGCTATGTTTAAAGTTATTGAACTCTTAAGTATGACATTTTTTTTTCTTTTATGCTGAGGACATTTCTCTAACAATTGTCCTTTACTACTTACTTCACAATTTATCAGGATATTATAACATTTAGGTAAAAACATGCAGCTCAATATTCCACCTCCTGAGGACAATATGGCAAATATCTCTACGATGACCATGTGCTTCCCTGAACTGCTTAGATAGGCTGGGATGGCGCAGATCCAGACACTGCAGAACACTAGCATGGTGAAGGTGATGTACTTGGCTTCATTATAGATGTCAGGTAATGTCCTTACCATAAAAGCCAGAACAAAGCTCAAAGCCGCCAGAAACCCCATATAACCCAACATGAGGTAAAAAGCAGAGATGGAACCTTCATTACACTGGAGGATGATCTTCCCAGGATAATCCAGGTTAAGTTCTTGATATGGAGGAGAAACTGACAACCAGATAACTGCATTCAGAACCTGAATAGAAGAACAGACCAACACTACAGAATAAGGAAGCTTAACTCCCACACACTTTCTCCAGAAGCTGTCAGGTCTGGTGGCCTTGAATGCTATGCAGACTATGATGGTCTTGGCTAGGACAGAAGACACAGCAACTGTGAAGAAGATCCCAAAGCAGATTTGTCGTAGCATGCAGGTTATATCCACTGGACGACCGATGAATAGAAACACACAGAGTAAGCTGAACATGAGAGAGGTCAGTAGAATGAAGCTGAGGTTCTGGTTATTGGCTCTGACAATGGGAGATTTATGGAATAAAGAGAATATTCCAATGATAAAGAAAGTTATAAGAGAGAGTAATGTGGAAATTATGGAGAAGACTACAGCAAGAACATCAGTCTCATAGGAGAAAAACTCATCATCTCTGACGACACATTTGTTTTTTCCTTCATTTGGCCATTCATGATCAGGACATCTCTGGCAATTTTCAGTGTCTATGAAAAAGTTTAACGCAAGTTAGTTGTACACTTTTATGTACATATATTGTTCACATATTATACTATTTTAATGCACAGATTCTATAGTGCACATATTATGTTATTACGAACATAGATACAGCTGTATACGGCTGGGTATTATAATAAAATGGGAATGCTAGCTACAAAATAAATATAGATATATAAAAAAGTGTACGATTATTAGAAAGTAAGAAATAAAAATCCCCGAATACTGACCAAAACCTGAGAAGTGCTAAGGAGAACACATATAAGGCTACTTTCACACTTGCGTTCGGGGTTCCGCTTGTGAGTTCCGTTTGAAGGCTCTCACAAGCGGCCCCCAACGGATCCGTACAGCCCCAATGCATTCTGAGTGGATAAGGATCCGCTCAGAATGCATCAGTCTGGCTCAGTTTCGCCTCCGTTCCGCTCAGCAGACGGACACCCGAACGCACGCGACCTCATCCACTTTCTTGGCTCCGTTCTCAATATATGTGAGGGTACCAGCGGTGGGACCTGCACCTATAAGACAATGTGGGCATATCTTAGTGGAATGCCCCCATTGAATGAGATGATAAAACCCCTTTAAGGCCTCTTGCACACGACTGTATGCCTCAAGAGACATACGATCCGTGAGGGGCCATATGTCCCATAGTGGCATTGATAGTGCGATAGTGTACAATGATTCTGTGCAAGTTGAACTGCCCGCGGGGATATAGTCTTGCACTAATAGATCATATGAGTGCGGGACAATAGACCAGTGTGTGGCACAACAACATGGTCAGCATCATGATGCTCTGTACTCCTGTAAGCACGATCAATGATGATCAGGGACATATGGCCCGCTAACGAACACTATACATATTTAAGTGCATGTAGTCGTGTACAAGAGTCCGAAAGGTGTGGTCCAT
Source organism: Bufo gargarizans (assembly GCF_014858855.1). NCBI lineage: Eukaryota > Metazoa > Chordata > Amphibia > Anura > Bufonidae > Bufo > Bufo gargarizans. The sequence continues at coordinate 24,771,100 of NC_058080.1, read as the reverse complement.
TATCAAAGCCGGAGCAACTTTGAATTTCAACAAGATAGCCCTGGAGAAATATGGGAGCATTACAACCCTGGGGATCTGAATACATGAAGATGGAACCTAGAGATGCTACTCATTCTAAAACGGATCCGCTAAACGGATGGCAAAACGGAAACGAACGTGACAAACGGATCCGCAATACAGACGGATCCGTTTGAATGGATCCGTCTGAATGACTTCCGTTTGTCTCCGTTTAGTCAGTTTATTGACAGATCCGTTTTTAAATGCATTTCAAACGGATCCATGAAACGCAAGTGTGAAAGTAGCCTAACAAGTGAAGATTTCTCAGGGGTAATGGAGACCATTTTCTGTATGCTGTATATACAGTAGCAAAAGCGAACATGTTTAATAAATGATTTTTTCAATAATTAATATACTCAAGGAGTTTTTAGAGCAATGGGCTTGATAAAACCATTGTTGCAGTTTCTACACATTTCTCGGGCATTATATAGGAATTTGATAATCAGGACATTGCACCACCGACATCTGGTGTACTATTGTGCTTTTGAAAAATAAGCAAATTTCTTTAAATTCATTTTGGGGGTCGATTTTAGAAAATCAGTCAATTTGATCCGGGACTGAATTGATTCTACTCTGAGGTCTCCTAGGACACAGAATTTTGTCTTTTGTCCTTCTCTATTTATTTCTTATCCTTCTCTACACCTCTCTGCTATTTCAAGCAATTTAATGTAAAAACAGAAACATTAAATAATGTCAGTGTGGCAATGTCTTATATAGCTATGGATACACACATAGTTGGCCGGGTTAACAAGAAGCATGTTTAAAAAAACAGTGTACAATGAGATTTATGCTCTTTAAAATAAAAACAAAAGCAATCAGGTTATTGTAACTTATAGAGGGGAGACACCTGATAGTGTTTAAAGATATATGGTGGTAAAAGAAACAGTGGCTTGTCCTAAACAAGCAATCCAAAAATGATGCTTTAGGGGGCAGATGTCTGGCCATATTCATACATACATTAGTAGTAAAAGAAACAGAATCTTGTTCTGATCAAGCATACACATATTTTGTGGCAGTAGGGTGTGGATTTGGAGCCTCCTGGACAAGGAAGGATATGTGAAGCTTTGTAGGGGTAATAGTAGCAGTACAGCATGGAACCTAAAAGACAAGGCAGTAAATGTGTGGCTGTTTAGGGACGGTAGTAGAGATGAACAAATTACTCAAGATTCATTTTTTGGGTCTGGTTCGCCAAATTTTTGAAAAAGTTCAGTTCGGACCCGAATCGATTCAGGTCGATCCGAAGTTGCTCCTGTTGCCCTGAAAGTTGGTATATACCCCCCCCCCCCACCAGTCTCATTCTAGGAATTTTTAGGAAAACTTGTTAGCTCTTTTTATTTTATTTTTTTGTGAATGTCTGAGTGACACTGACATACATAACTAATGGGTAAATGCACGTTTGACGGCATTAACATACAGTGTGGTTCAAAATACACCACACCGGGACATGTATTATGCTTTTTATATTCCAAAGCTTCCAAAATGTTTCTCCTATCAGCAGCAGATGATCTTTGAACGGACACAGTGTTATGGGATTAAGAAAATGTGTCTTGGGGACCAAGTGTCCAAAAAGTATGCCTTGACAGGATCGGAATGCCTGCCTATCTGACATATACAAGTGTTGATTGTCAGAAGAGAAAGTGGCTCTTTGTGAACAAACCCAAAATAATTCTGCCTTTTATTTGGGATCAGCAGCAGTGCAGTGTGGATGTGAAAAGGGAATGAATATAGTGGCATGCGGCAGCAATTACGGCAGGAGTAGCATAGCATGGAACATACGAGACCGTCTATGGGTAGTAGGAGCAATAGTAAGGCTGGTTTCACACGGGCGTGACGGATTTGATCCGGATGCGTTCAGGGTGCGTTCAGTGAAGATGCTGTGATTTTGGCACTAAAACAAGTCAGTTTTGTCTGCGAATGCGTTTCGTTGTTCCGTTTTTTCCGCGCGGGTGCAATGCGTTTTGATGCGTTTTTCACGCGCGTGATAAAAAACTGAAGGTTTACAAACAACGTCTCTTAGCAACCATCAGTGAAAAACGCATCGCACCCGCACTTGCTTGCGGATGCAATGCGTTTTTCACGCAGCCCCATTCACTTCTATGGAGCGTTACAAATGCAGAATATAGAACATGCTGCGATTTCAAAGCATTGCAGAAGTGATGCGTGAAAAAAAACGCTCATGTACTCAGCCCCATTGAAATGAATGGTGCCGGATTCAGTGCGCGTGCTATGCGTTCACGTCACGCACGGCACTCGTGTGAAAGGGACCTAATAGTTTAAGTAGTTGTAGTAGTGATAATGGTGTCAGTAGGAAATTAGCAGTGAGGAGCACCAGCAATATGGTACAGTACATGTTGGCATAGAGGCAGCAGCATGATAGAGGCAGCAGCAGCCTTATGAAAGATATTGGTTGGCATGGCGTAAGGTGCATGATGGAGACAGCATTAGCAGCTATACAGCACATGATGGTAGGCAAGTGACAGCAGTGGCATGATGGTGGCAGTGGCATGATAGAAGCAGAAAGCTATTTTTAAAATATGTAAATTACCTTGCTAACAGCAAGTTGGGACCGGCTAGTCGCCTGCGCCGATGACGTCACATCTACACCCGGCGCAGGCGCATTGAGGATGGAGCGGCCGAGCGAGCGGCCGCCTCTCAGTGCGCCTGCGCACATTGAAGATAGGTACGGCCGCGGCGCAGGCGCCGGATTTTGAATGCAAACAGGCAGGGCCAGCAGAGAACGATCCCGTTCCCTGGCCCTGTCAATCACAATGCGGAGGGGGCATCATTAGGATCGGAGGATGCGGCTGCTACCAGCAAGTAGCCGCACTACTTGCCTGTAGCAAGGTAATTTACATATTTTAAAAATAGCTTTTTATAAAATTCTACTGAACCAAAATAATTATTTAACCTATGTATAGGGAGCTCGCAGTATAGGGATTATTAGTAAACCAAAAAAAAAAAACGGTTTAGTGGGCTGACAGAACCCCTTTAAGGTACTTGTCTGTAATGTAGCAGACTGTGAGTTCAATTCCCGCCAGAAACATTTCAGAAATAGAGGCTAAATTAAATATATTTATATATGTATATTTTTTTTTTTTGTAATTGTAAAAAATGTGTAATTACAAAAAAATTGAAAAAAATTATAATTAAAAAAGTTAAAATTATATATATATATATATATAGAGAGAGAGAGAGAAGAAAAATGGCGGCACTGACTATAGACAGATAAGGTTGGGTGCACGTTCCCAGGGAATCGACTTCTTACCCTACAAATAGATCCAGAAAATGGAAGGCACTCCAGTAAGGTGGAAAAAAATGTGGTTCCTTTATTCAACCATCCGGTGCAACGTTTCGGCTCCAAATGAGCCTTTTTCAAGCAGAGAAACAATGTGACCAAAAGCAGCTTTATAGGTGAATCAATTAGTGAACAAATTAAAAGGACACACCCCACTGAGGGTGTGTTTACAAAGGAGTGTGAACAAATCATTAAAGACACATCCCACACTGGGTGTGTTTACAAAAATGTGAGTGCAGCAATGACAAGTGAAAATGAATAGAACAATACATGATAAAACAAAGAAAGAGGAACACGCACCCATAATTGCATATTATAAGTGCATAACATATTGTATATTCCAAATTCCAATTGGATCTGGGGACAGACTCATCGATCGGGCACGCAGGGCTAATCGATGCGTGTGTCCGGTACCGCATGTGAATGGAGGGCGGAGCAAGGAGATGATCTTAAGGACATACCAGACATCAGCTGGAGACATATTCCATGTGGCTGTTCGGCGTTGTGTGCACTCCAGTGCGCAGGCGTGGCGTTACACCCATTAGGGACTTTCAACATCATCAGAGCTTACCAGCGTCATTGCGTCATCCCTTAGCGTGTTACGGCGCATGCCCAGTGTCGATCTTGTTTACCAAGCGCCATCTTGGATACTGGAGGAATGCCCTAAACCCGTGTACCAGTATATAAAAGAATATACATGCATCAAACCTGTGTAGGACTAGAGTACAGCGATCAGGACAGGTAGGGACGACATGGGGAACCAAGAGTGTGCAAAGCAGTAATCAACGCAAAAGGTGGCTACTTTGAAGAAGCTAGAATATGACATATTTTTAGTTGTTTCACACATTTTTGTTATGTATATAATTCCACATGTGTTAATTCATAGTTTTGATGCCTTCAGTGTGAATCTACAATTTCCATAGTCATGAAAAAAGAAAACTTTTTGAATGAGAAGGTGTGTCCAAACTTTTTGTCTGTACTGTATATATATATATATATATATATATATAATATATATATATATTATCATACTTCTGATTTAATTGAATGCATAATATGTGAGAAACTACTACTTATGTTTTAGCCATAATATATTTACAGATTATAATATATAATATATTCTAAATATATAATAATATATGTAAATATATTATGGCTAAAAACGTATATATATATGTTTAAATTAACTTCAGCCTATATTTCCGAGAAGTTTCTGACAGGATTTGAACTCACAACCTGCTAGATTACAGCCAAGAATCTTAACCCCTACACTATAGAGCTTCATTGCCAGTTACTTTAAAAAAAATAACAAAAAAAATGAGACTTCTGCTGTATTGGAATACTTACTAGTAGTCTTTTTTGTTTTGTTTTGTTTTGTTTGTAACTGGCCATATAGCTTTGTAGTGTAGTGAATAAGATTCTTGGCTGTAATATAGAAGGTTGTGAGTTTGAATACCACCAGAAATTTTTCAGAAATACAGGGTAAATTAGATTTAAATACACTGGGTGTGTCACGGGGTGGCATCACGGGGTATAAAGATAGAGTGGAGGTGCACCCCCTGAGCTGCCACCCGGTCCCCTGTCCCTGCCTACTTGCACCACCCGCCCTAGGTGTCGGGGTACAACTGGACAACAGTCCCTGACCTGAGTAAGTGCAAGCAGAGAGATAGGGACAGCAGGGAAGCGGACAGCCAATGAGAGGTAGCACTCGAGCGGACAGAGAGGTGGAACAAGCAAGGTACCACCAAAAAAGGGTGAGGTGGGTCAGCTAGCCGGGGTCAGTCCAGGAGGTCACGTTAGTACGAGGGAGGAGACAAAGACAGATCCGAGAGCAGACCGAGGTCAAAACCCAGGAGGTCACGTCAGTGCAAGAGAAGAGACAGAGACAAAATCCAAAAGCAAGCCGAGGTCAAAATCCAAGAGGTAGCGCCAAAGTTCAGGGAGCAGACAGAAGAGGTGTCAGGAAGCAGATCAAGGGTCAAATCCAAAGGTAAGCTTAATAACAATAAAAATACACAGCCTAAGGGACCAAAATCACAGGCAACCTGTAGCCAGCAGGTTGCCTGTATTTATAGTGGGGAGTGAGGGTCATGTGACATGGCCAGCGACACATGACAGACAAGTCAAGCACCGAGTGATCAGCTCAGCGCTCAAGGCAGACCTAGGAGCAGGGAGCCTCCCAGCTAGCAAAAGCCGCCCTGGGAATGAGGCTGAACACAGATCCTTGCTCCCGAAGCTAAGCAGCAAGTCTGTGGCTGATGGGAGACCGAGTGCACCTTCAGCACCCCGTTACAGGGTGTCCCCAAGCGTTGACTCCATATATGGACATATATGAAGTCAGAACAGGGACTCCTAAGCCAAACTAGAGTCCTGATACCCTCCCTCTTCAGAGCAGAGGGTGTCTGGTTTAATGCTCGGGTTCTCCCGTTGACTTCCATTGTGCTTGGGTGCTCTGTAGAGCACCCAAGCGTCAGCAAGTGCTCGATTAACACTAAATGTGATGTTTGGGACACTAGTGAACGACAACTTGATTTGTTTGACTGTCACCATGGCACTGAATACTCTCTCCTATATAACACTGGAGTCTGGGCAAGATAGAGAGTGCTGTGTCAGTTAGGGCCACTGTTCCTGTTTGCCTGCCCAGAAATCCAATCCAAAAATAGAAAAGTTCAGACCAAACCCGTCTCGGTCCAAACTGGGTCGTGCATCTTTAGGTAGTAGTAGCAGTAGTAACTTTGGACCGGATATATCTTACAATATAAAACTAAATATGCAATAAAAATCACTATAGAGAAAAAAAACTGTGAGTGTGCTAAAAATACTGGATCCTAATTGACACACCTAGAAAGTTGTCTAATAAGGATGATAGGTTCAATCTTATCACCTCCAGAGGCTTTAAAACAGATAATTGCACCGCTGATCGGCAAATATATATTTTTATTTTACGGTAATACACGACACAAAAGACTTTAAAAATATACGGTAACAGCACTGCTGACCGGCAAATATATGTTTAGTTTTGCCACTAATACACAGCAAAAATGGCTTTAAAACAAATAACTGCACCGCTGACCGGCAATTATATATACATTTTTTTATGGTAATACACACCACATAAGATATTAAAAGATATACTGTAACTGCACCGCTAATCGACAATATGTATTTGGGTTTTGCCACTAATACACTGCAAAAATAGCTTTAGAACTAGGGATGAGCGAACCTGAACTGTATAGTTCGGGTTTGTACCGAATTTTGGGGTGTTCCTGACACGGACCCGAATCCGAACATTTTCGTAAAAGTCCGGGTTCGGGTTTGGTGTTCGGCGCTTTCTTGGAGCTTTTTGAAAGGCTGCAAAGCAGCCAATCAACAAGCGTCATACTACTTGCCCCAAGAGGCCACCACAGTCATGCCTACTATTGGCATGGCTGTGATTGGCCAGAGCACCATGTGACCCAGCCTCTATTTAAGCTGGTGTTACGTAGCGCCGCACGTCACTCTGCTCTGATCAGTGTAGGGAGAGGATGCAGCTGCTGCTGTCAGGGCGAGATTAGGCAGGGATTTACTCTTCCAAAACACTTAATGAAGTGATCGATCTACAGCTGTGAATCATTCAACCTCTGCTATATAAATGCTCACTGTTTTTAGGCTGCCCAGAGCGTTTTTCTGTCACTTTTTTCTGGGGTGATCGGCAGCCATTTTGTGTCTTGTGGTGCGCCAGCACAAGCTGCCACCAAGTACATTTAACCAATAGTGTTTTTTTGTTTGTTTTTTGCTATATCCTACATCAGGTGCTTTGGCTGTGGTTACTATTTTATTGAGGGGTGAAATACAATTGCCAAAATAGTAGTACCCTAAATCTGGTGTTTCAGCTGTGGCTAGCCAATTGTAATACTGTCTGCTGTCTGGCAAAGGATAATTTTTTTTCTGGGTTGAAATACATTTTCCAAATTAGCAATTCCCTAAATCAGTGGTTTCCCGCTGTAGCAGGCCAAGTTTAAAACTATCCATAAAAGGGTATATTACATTGAAGGTGCGGATAGGGTCATCCTCAATAACTTCACACGCTACCGTGCATCTCCAAGTCTAATTCTGTCCGTAAACGTATACCTGTCATCCAGAGCCTGAATACTAGGCCTACAATTTATATTCAGCTAATTCTGTGGTTATTGCTGTAGCTGGTCAAGTTATTTAGTGTCCGTCAAAGAACAGTTTTTGTTCTGGGTTGAAATACAATTCCCAACTTAGCAATTCCCTAAATCAGTGGTTTCTGCTGTATCAGGCCAAGTTTAAATCTATCCATAAAAGGGTATATTAGATTGAAGGTGCTGATAGGGTCCTCCACAATAACTTCACACGCTACCGTGCATCTCCAAGTCTAATTCTGTCAGTAAACGTATACCTGTCATCCAGGGCCTAAATAATAGGCCTACAATTTATATTCAGCTAAATCTGTGGTTACTGCTGTGCCTGTATTAGTGTAATACGGTACCTAAATAAATAGCCAGATAGTTTTAGGTGCCTGTTAAAATAGGCCTGAATTTGAATTCAATACATTGGGCCAAATAATTTTTTTCTTATTGTTGTGAACGGTAACAATGAGGAAAACATCTAGTAAGGGACGCGGACGCGGATATGGTCGTGGTGGTGTTAGTGGACCCTCTGGTGCTGGGAGAGGATGTGGCCGTTCTGCCACAGCCACACATCCTAGTGTACCAACTACCTTAGGTCCCAGTAGACGCCAGAATTTACAGCGATATTTGGTGGGGCCCAATGCCATTCTAAGAATGGTAAGGCCTGAGCAGGTACAGGCATTAGTCAATTGGCTGGCCGACAGTGGATCCAGCACGTTCACATTATCTCCCACCCAGTCTTCTGCAGAAAGCTCACAGATGGCGCCTGAAAACCAAGCCCATCAATCTGTCACATCACCCCTATGCATATCAGGGAAACTGTCTGAGCCTCAAGTTATGCAGCAGTCTCCTATGCTGTTTGAAGACTCTGCTGGCAGGGTTTCCCAAGGGCATCCACCTAGCCCTTCCCCAGCGGTGGAAGACATAGAATGCACTGACGCACAACTACTTATGTTTCCTGATGATGAGGACATGGGAATACCACCTCAGCACTTCTCTGATGATGAAACACAGGTGCCAACTGCTGTGTCTTTCTGCAGTGTGCAGAAAGAACAGGAGGTCAGGGAGGAAGACTGGGTGAAAGACGATGCAGGGGACGATGAGGTCTTAGACCCCACATGGAATGAAGGTCGTGCCACTGACTTTCAGAGTTTGGAGAAAGAGGCAGTGGTGAGACCGAGCCAACAGCGTAGCAAAAGAGGGAGCAGTGGGCAAAAGCAGAACACCCGCCACCAAAAGACTCCGCTTGCTACTGACTGCCGCCATCTGGGACCGAGCAACCCGAAGGCAGCTTCAAGGAGTTCCCTGGCGTGGCAGTTCTTCAAACAATGTGCTGATGACAAGACCCAAGTGGTTTGCCCGCTGTGCCATCAGAGCCTGAAGCGAGGCATTAACGTTCTGAACCTTAGCACAACCTGCATGACCAGGCACCTGCATGCAAAGCATGAACTGCAGTGGAGTAAACACCCTAAAAACAAGGAATTCACTCAGACTCCCCCTGCTACCTCTTCTGCTGCTGCCGCCTCGGCTACTTCCTCCGCCTCTGGAGGAACGTTGGCACCTGCCGCCCAGCAAACAGAGGATGTACCACCAACACCACTACCACTGTCACCAAGCATATTAACCATGTCACACGGCAGCGTTCAGCTCTCCATCTCACAAACATTTGAGAGAAAGCGTAAATTCCCACCTAGCCACCCTCGATCCCTGGCCCTGAATGCCAGCATTTCTAAACTACTGGCCTATGAAGTGCTGTCATTCAGGCTGGTGGACACAGACAGCTTCAAACAGCTCAAGTCGCTTGCTGTCCCACAGTATGTTGTTCCCAGCCGCCACTACTTCTCCAAGAGAGCTGTGCCTTCCCTGCACAACGAAGTATCCGATAAAATCAAGTGTGCACCGCGCAACGCCATCTGTGGCAAAGTCCACCTAACCAGAGATACGTGGACACGTAAGCATGGCCAGGGACGCTATATCTCCCTAACTGCACACTGGGTAAATGTAGTGGCGGCTGGGCCCCAGGTGGAGAGCTGTTTGGCGCACGTCCTTCCGCCGCCAAGGATCGCAGGGCAACATTCTTTGCCTCCTGTAGCCTCCTCCTCCTACTCGGCTTCCTCCTTTCTTCTTCCACCTGCTCATCCAGTCAGCCACACACCTTCACCACGAACTTCAGCACAGCCCGGGATAAACGCCAGTGGGCCATTCTGAAACTCATATATTTGGGGGACAGGTCCCACACCGCACAGGAGTTGTGGCGTGTATTGAACAACAGACCGACGAGTGGTTGCTGCCGGTGAGCCTTTAAGCCCAGCCTGGTGGTGTGCGATACTGGGCGAAATCTCGTTGCAGCTCTGGGACTAGCCGCTTTGACGCACATCCCTTGCCTGGCGCATGTGCTGAATTTGGTGGTGCAGAAGTTTATTCACAACTACCCCGACATGTCAGAGCTGCTGCATAAAGTGCGTGCCGTCTGTGCGCACTTCCGGCGTTCACATCCTGCCGCTGCTCGCCTGTCTGCGCTACAGCGTAACTTTGGCCTTCCCGCTCACCGCCTCATATGCGACGTGCCCACCAGGTGGAACTCCACCTTGCACATGCTGGACAGACTATGCGAGCAGCAGCAGGCCATAGTGGAGTTTCAGCTGCAGCACACACAGGTCAGTCTCACTGCGGAACAGCACCACTTCACCACCATTGACTGGGCCTCCATGCGAGACCTGTGTGCCCTGTTGCACTGTTTCGAGTACTCCACTAACATGGCCAGTGGCGATGAGGCCGTTATCAGCGTTACAATACCACCTCTATGTCTCCTTGAGAAAACACTTAGGGCGATGATGGAAGAGGAGGTGGCCCAGGAGGAGGTGGCCCAGGAGGAGGAGGAGGAGGAGGAGGAAGAGGGGTCATTTTTAGCACTTTCAGGCCAGTCTCTTAGAAGTGACTGAGAGGGAGGTTTTTTGCAACAGCAGAGGCCAGGTACAAATGTGGCCAGCCAGGGCCCACTACTGGAGGACGAGGAGGACGAGGATGAGAAGCAGGTGGAGGAGGATGAGGATGAAGCATGTTCACAGCGGGGTGGCACCCAACGCAGCTGGAGTCCATCACTGGTGCGTGGCTGGGGTGAAACGCAGGGCGATGACGATACGCCTCCCACAGAGGACAGCTTGTCCTTACCTCTGGGCAGCCTGGCACACATGAGCGACTACATGCTGCAGTGCCTGCGCAACGACAGCAGAGTTGCCCACATTTTAACGTGTGCGGACTACTGGGTTGCCACCCTGCTGGATTCCCGGTACAAAGACAATGTGCCCACCGTACTTCCTGCACTGGAGCGTGATAGGAAGATGCGCGAGTACAAGCGCACGTTGGTAGACGCGCTACTGAGAGCATTCCCAAATGTCACAGGGGAACAAGTGGAAGCCCAAGGCGAAGGCAGAGGAGGAGCAAGAGGTCGCCAACGCAGCTGTGTCACGGCCAGCTCCTCTGAGGGCAGGGTTAGCATGGAAGAGATGTGGAAAAGTTTTGTCACCACGCTACAGCTAACTGCACCACCACCTGATACGGAACGTGTTAGCAGGAGGCAACATTTCACTAACATGGTGGAACAGTACATGTGCACACCCCTCCACGTACTGACTGATGGTTTGGCCCCATTCAACTTCAGGGTCTCCAAATTGTCCACGTGGCCAGAGCTAGCCTTTTATGCCTTGGAGGTGCTGGCCTGCCCGGCGGCCAGCGTTTTGTCTGAACGTGTATTCAGCACTGCAGGGGGCGTCATTACAGACAAACGCAGCCGCCTGTCTACAGCCAATGTGGACAAGCTGACGTTCATAAAACTGAACCAAGCATGGATCCCACAAGACCTGTCCATCCCTTGTGCAGATTAGACATTTATAACTACCTCCCCTTAACCATATATTATTGTACTCCAAGACACTTCCTCATTCAATACTTTTTTTATTTTCATTTTACCATTATATTGCGGGGCAACCCAAAGTTGAATGAACCTCTCCTCTGTCTGGGTGCCGGGCCTTGGAACAGTGGCCTGTTCCAATGTTGGGTGACATGAAGCCTGATTCTCTGCTATGACATGAAGCCTGATACTCTGCTATGACATGAAGCCTGATTCTCTGCTATGGGACCTCTCTCCTCTGTCTGGGTGCCGGGGCCTAAAAATATCTGACAGTGGCCTGTTCCAGTGGTGGGTGACGTGAAGCCTGATTCTCTGCTATGACATGAAGCCCGATTCTCTGCTATGACATGAAGCCCGATTCTCTGCTATGACATGAAGCCCGATTCTCTGCTATGACATGAAGCCCGATTCTCTGCTATGACATGAAGCCTGATTCTCTGCTATGACATGAAGCCTGAATCTCTGCTATGGGACCTCTCTCCTCTGTCTGGGTGCCGGGGCCTAAAAATATCTGACAGTGGCCTTTTCCAGTGGTGGGTGACGTGAAGCCTGATTCTCTGCTATGACATGAAGCCTGATTCTCTGCAATGGGACCTCAGTCCTCTGTCTGGTTGCCGGGGCCTAAATATCTGACAATGGCCTGTTCCAGTGGTGGGTGACGTGAAGCCTGATTCTCTGCTATGACATGAAGCCTGATTCTCTGCTATGACTTGAAGCCTGATTATCTGCTATGACATAAAGCCTGATTCTCTGCTATGGGACCTCTCTCCTCTGTCTGGGTGCCGGGGCCTAAATATCTGACAATGGCCTGTTCCAGTGGTCGGGACGCGAAGCCTGATTCTCTGCTATGACATGAAGCATGATTCTCTGCTATGACATGAAGCCTGATTCTCTGCTATAACATGAAGCCTGAATCTCTGCTATGGGAACTCTCTCCTCTGTCTGTGTTCCGGGGACTAAAAATATCTGACAGTGGCCTGTTCCAGTGGTGGGTGACGTGAAGCCTGATTCTCTGCTATGACATGAAGCCTGATTCTCTGCAATGGGACCTCTCTCCTCTGTCTGGGTGACGGGGCGTAAATATTTGACAATGGCCTGTTGCCGTGTTGGGTGACGTAAAGCCTGATTCTCTGCTATGACATGAAGCCCGATTCTCTGCTATGACATGAAGCCCGATTCTCTGCTATGACATGAAGCCTGATTCTCTGCTCTGACATGAAGCCTGAATCTCTGCTATGGGACCTCTCTCCTCTGTCTGGGTGCCGGGGCCTAAAAATATCTGACAGTGGCCTGTTCCAGTGGTGGGTGACGTGAAGCCTGATTCTCTGCTATGACATGAAGCCTGATTCTCTGCAATGGGACCTCTCTCCTCTCTCTGGGTGTCGGGGCCTAAATATCTGACAATGGCCTGTTCCAGTGGTGGGTGACGTGAAGCCCGATTCTCTGCTATGACATGAAGCCTGATTCTCCGCTATGACTTGAAGCCTGATTCTCCGCTATGACATGAAGCCTGATTCTCTGCTATGGGACCTCTCTCCTCTGTCTGGGTGCCGGGGCCTAAATATCTGACAATGGCCTGTTCCAGTGTTGGGTGACGTGAAGCCTGATTCTCTGCTATGACAAGAAGGCTGATTCTCTGCTATGACATGAAGCCTGATTCTCTGCTATAACATGAAGCCTGAATTTCTGCTATGGGACCTCTCTCCTCTGTCTGTGTGCCGGGGCATAAAAATATCTGACAGTGGCCTGTTCCAGTGGTGGGTGACATGAAGTCTGATTCTCTGCTATGACATGAAGCCTGATTCTCTGCAATGGGACCTCTCTCCTCTGTCTGGTTGCCGGGGCTTAAATATCTGTCAATGGCCTGTTCCAGTGGTGGGTGACGTGAAGCCTGATTCTCTGCTATGACATGAAGCCTGATTCTCTGCTATGGGAACTCTTTTTTATTATAAAATTACAAAACGTTACATAAATAATTACAAGTGCAGACAAACAAACTTAAACATAGATAGCATTCCAGCTGCCCTAGCCATATTCACACACACATTCATACCTACATATTAAACTACAAACCTACAATCCTACAATCTATAATAAATAACCTACAATAAATAACCTACAAATAACCTACAATAAATAAAACTTACCCAGCCGGTTCAGCCAAAATAACCTAACCCAAGGAAATTAAAATAAAACAGAGAATAAAAAACAAACTCAAACAAAAATATGGCTACTTCGCCGTAACTTAACTCCAGGCAACCTGCCCCTAAACAAAAAATTTTTTTTTTTTTTATATATATAAACAACACTACAAACTTACCCTTACCTAACATGTCCCTAGCCATTCCCTATCCTAAACTAAAACCCCCAGGACTGACCTCCGCCTCATGTCCTCTGCATGTCCGCATAGTCCTTGGCCAGCCCTACCTCCACCACCCACATTCAGCCCTCGCCCATATCCTCCCATGTCCGCGTAGTCCAGGACTGGATGTATGCCTCCCCACACTTTGTAAGTGTCCCCCCCTCACCCTAACCCATCCAACCTAACTAACTAACGCCCGCTTAGCCTATCCTTCAACATAATATACACAATATATAAAATATACCATACAATAAACATTACTATAACCACACATAACCACTCCCTAAGGACCAAGTTCAGCCTTTGCAAGCCTTTCAAAACCATACACTTTATCCAAAACAAAAATCTAGGGTGAGAGTATCAGCCCACCACCAGGAAGAGTACTACTAGGCTATGGTACACTAAAAGCAAAACCTCTCCAGAGGAGAGAGGCCCTGCTGGTACCCAGTCTTTCGTACTCGAGAGAACGTACCTTCACCAGGTCCCCCAGAATGTTCCTACACATGTCATCCACTGGGAGGACTTTCTGCCTTGTTGAAACTAAACACTGTGCGTTCCACGTGTAGTACCTAACCACTATGCTAACTAAAAAACATGTGCACAGGTCCCTTCTGCCCAGGTCTCTGAGCACTCCATAGGCCCATTCCGCATAGGAGAGGCTGGCTAGACTAGGCCAGCCAATGGAAGCTCCCACCCGTTTGTACACCTCTGTATTAAAGGGACACTGAAGCAGGAAGTGTTCCATACTTCCAGTATGGAGCCGCACTCCTCCCGGGGACAACCCCTTTCATCAGAGTTCCTGTACTTCAGATTGTTCCTTACATACAGCCTCCCGTGAAAGCAGCGCCAAGCCAAGTCCCGAAACTTCAAGGGGATCCTTGCAGAATTTAGCAACTGTAACCCCTTGTCTATATCCCGGCTTCGGCAATCCTTGAGGGCCAGGGGCTTCTGGAAGTGGGACAACAAGACCCTCTCTTCAAGGGACCTCCTTGACAGAGTCCTGATTTCCCCTACCTCCAAAATCCACCGGCTGATTACATTCAGAATCGGGGTGACGTAAGTCGGAAGATATCCGTGAGGCGTACGTAAGTCCTTCACTTGCCCTCCTGTCTCCCATTCCTGGAAGAAAGGCAGAAACCACCCCCGGCAGGAGACTACCCACGGAGAAGCCCTCTCCATCCAGAGGTTCGCCAGATTTACAAATGTGTTTACAAGAAACACCACGGGGTTGACCATAGATAACCCCCCCTAGTCTCCTCGTGTGGTAAGTCACCTCCCTCTTGATCAGGTTCAGTCTATTCTCCCATAAGAGCTGGAAGAACAGACTGTAAACCCGAGTCCAGAGAGGCTCTGGCAAGATACACACACTACCCAAATAGATAAGCAGAGGGAGCAGGAAAGCCTTGATCAGGTGCACCCTTTCCCCGAGGGTCAAAGACCAGCCCTTCCACTGGTCAACCTTCTGAGCGGCGATCTTATGCCCGTCTTCCCAATTTTGAGTGGGATAATCCTAGGACTTTGGCTGACGACTGGGGCCCTGGGAGGGTTTCCGGGAGATCAAAAGCTGGATCACCCCCTCCCAGCCAGAGACTCTCACACTTATCCCGGTTGATCATGGACCCGGATGCTTCCGAGTAGCGATCCACCTCAGACATCACGTATTCCGCCTCCCCTTTCGAGGACACGAAAATGGTGACATCGTCGGCGTACGCTACTGTCCCCAGAGTGGCTTCCGGCGCCGCCCGATCCATCCCGACTCCCGCCAACGGTCCACGACTGACCCTCTTAAGAAAAGGATCAATCGCGAACACGTATAAAAACGTCGGACCCAACCTCAAAAGGGCAGCCAGACCAACCGTTCACAAGGGGGAAACTCTCTGCCCCCGCATACAAGATCTTTAACCAATCGACAAACCCCCCCGGCAGGCCATACTTCAAAAGGACCGACCAGAGGTACTCGTGGTTCACCCGATCAAACGCCTTTGCTTGATCTAAGGACAGCATGTACCCCCTCCAGTGGCCTGCTCTACTCTGTTCCACTGCCTCTCGGACACCGAGTACAGCATTAAAAGTGCTGCGGCCTGGAACCGAGCATTGCTGAGCCACCGAAAGGAGTTGAGGTGCAAATTTCACTAGCCTGTTAAACAGTATCTTGGCCAGAATCTTTCTGTCCGTATTGAGAAGTGCTATGGGACGCTAGTTCTCAATACGGCTCAGATCTTTACCCTTTGATAGAAGGATTAGGGCTGACCTCCTCATTGACCGAGGCAGAGTGCCCGAGGATAGACACTCATTGAACACCTCAGTCAAGAGGGGACATAAAGAGTCCTTAAAGGTCTTATAAAACTTGGATGTTATGCCATCCGGGCCTGGCGACTTCTTCAGAGCTAACCCTTCCACCGCCAAGATAACTTCCTCCTTCCTGATCTCTTCCACCAAAACGTCAAAAGAGAGGTGAGCCTCTGACTCAGGGGTGATTTCAGCCAGGAAAGCCGACATCTTGTCCCGATCCAGATCCCTTTTTCCCAAGAGGCACGAGTAAAAGGATCTGACGACTTCCAGGATCCCTAATCTGGACCTGTTCAGAGATCCCGTACTATCAACCAGTCCTGTTATTAACTTACTCTTCACTGACATCTTACAGTTTCTGTAGGGGTCGGGCGAGCGGTACCTCCCGAAGTCCCTCTCAAAAACTAAAGATGTGTGCCTATCATACTGGCACCTCTTGAGCAAAGATTTCACTCTGGAGATATCCTCGCGGCTACCTCCAGTCGAGACCAGACCTTCGAGTTTCCTCCTCAGACTCTGATACAGGCGGTACCTATCCAGAGACCTGAGGCTCGAGAGCTGGCGGAAGAACTTTGCGGCCCGGTCTTTGAATACCTCCCACCACTCTGACTTAGTGTCACAGAGATCCAGCAAAGCTACCTGACTCTGAAGAAAGTCCTCAAAGGATTGTCTCACCTCTGCTTCCTCCAGGACTCCCGCATTCAGCTTCCAGTAACCTCTTCCCATTTGGGGGGATTCTGAAATATTCAGAGAAAACATAATCAGACAGTGGTTGGAGAATTCTACCTCTACAACCCTTAAGGGCGAGAAGGTAGCCTCCTCCTTAAAAAAAAACCTATCTATTCTAGACCTAATCTTATTACCTCTGTAGAAAGTGAAACCACCGTGGTCTGGGGTGTGCCTAATGTGGACATCCACCAGACGAGCCTCACTAGCTATACTGTTTAGAGCTATACTATCATAAGTCAGCCGGTCTCTGGTGCCTCCCCGATCCTGGGACCTTATGACAGTGTGAAAGTCCCAACCAAAAACCACTTGCCGGCTCGTAAAAAGGAAAGGCTTGATCCTCATAAAGAGACATTTCCTGCCCCACCTGGACTGGGGCCCATAAATATTGATCAGGCGCAGTTCCTTTCCCTTCATAAGGATATCCAAGATCAAACACCTCCCCATTTCTAGTTCAAACACCCGTCGGCATTCTACCGGTACGATGAAAAGAACCGTCACTCCGCTATACGGCTCAGCCGCAAGAGACCAGAAGGAGGGCCCAGATCTCCACTCCCTCTTCGCTTTGTGGACTTCTGCCAAGTTTGACAGTCTGGTCTCTTGCAAAAATAAAACATCAGCTTCAACTCGTTCTAGTCTCCTGATCTCCGCCCTTAGCTCCCTGTCCCCTAGGGTCTCCGAACTACTGGAGTCAGCCACTTGGGGAGGGGCAGACATCACCCCATTGTGGCGGGGTTCCTTCTGTTCCCTCTCCGCCTGGCGTCTCTCCCTCCACCTCTGCTGGGATGGACCGCTCTTGGTCTTCACTGACCCCTTAACTCGACTGTCTCCGCCAGCACCCGCCTCAGCCGAAGAGACCTCCCGGCCCACTCCTGCGTGAGCTCTGGCCGCATTGACCTTTGAGAGGGGACAGCGACTAAATGGGTGTTCGAGCACACCACACAAGTTGCACCTAATCTCCCCACAAGACGCGGCAAGGTGACCTGTCCCTCCACACAACGCGCACTTCTGCACTTGGCAGCTGGCGCTGAAGTGTGAAGGGCTGCCACACTTGTGACAGAGCTTAGGCTGCCCCCTGTAGAAAACCAGAATCCTATCCCGGCCGATGAAGGCAGAGGATGGAATGTGGGAAACCGTACTTCCTAGACATTTCAACTTCACATTGAAAGTCCAGGCTCCCGACCAAATGCCAAATTCGTCCAGGTTTTTGGTTGGTACACCCTGGATGTCCCCATACCTGCTAAGCCACGTCAGAATATCAACGCAAGAAAGCGATTTGTTACGGGTTAAAACGGTCACTTTCTTGACGTCGTTCTGCCGGGTTATCGCTTGAGCGAAAAAACCCTTCCAATCCGGTAAGTACTTCACCAGCTCATACCCAGACCAGAAAAGCTCTAGGCCCTCCGGCCGGGCAAAGCTGATGTCGAACTCCCTGGAACCATAAGGATGTATCAGGGCGAAGATGTCAGCCACCCTGAAACCGATCTGAAGCAGGAGCTCCACCACCCTCTTTCTCGTAGGGCAGGCATCATTGCTTCTCCACTTGAGACAGACTACATTCCGTCTGGTCCCAGGGCCGGTTGTAGGCAGGGACCAGGTGGTCTCGCCCCCCCTTTCCTCTCGGAAAGCTCGCAGGCCATGCCTGTTTATCCATAAGGATAGATCCACCTTCTCACCCTCTACTGTCATTGAACTCTCCCCCCTTTTGAGGGCCTCCAGGTGTCGTCATTGCAAGTCACCAACCGTGACTCCTGGGAATGAGAAAGCCAACGAGGATAGCCCCTCCCCCCCACGGCTGCAGACACACCCACAGCAGCGCCTCCAGCCTTATTCACTGCCGCCTCTCCTGATCCCCGCCGCACATTTGCAGCTGCAGGCGGGGACTCAGGGCTATCACCGCCTTGTGTGGGAGGGTTGGTGACCCCATCACACCGCCCCAGAACCACCCTACACGCCGAGACGGCAGGCAGAGCAGACGGAGCGGTGGGCGGGGCCACCTCTTTCACGGGGGCTAGCTCCGGTGCCGGACAACCCCCCTCCCACTGGGGAGTGGCCATCAGCACCGGAGGCCCACGAGTGAGCTGAAACCTTGCCGCTTCTCCCCTCCTCCATGTCAGCGTTCGGCGCCATCTTGGTATAAATGCTGCCCTCTACAGGCAGAGAATTGGGGACACTAACCTGCGGAGTACCTGGTACAGACTTTTCAGCCTGCACCAAGCGCTCCGCAGGGACATAGATGAATTGCAATTCCACTGCTTGCTCCTTTTTCTTCTTGTTTCTCCTCTTTCCTTGATCTGTTTCCTCCAACAGCTCGTCGCCAAAAACAAAACCTTGTAACTGGACAGGGGACTCCAGCCGACGTATCTCCTCCATCAGCCCTCCTCCTCTGCTGCCCTCTTCCTCGCTGAAGACCTCTGCGGCCGATGATGCATCTCCCTCGGACGAGGGCAACACTGCTTGTTGCGCCAGGATGCTGCAGTAATTTTCCGGCACGGACCACTGCGAGTCTGCAGGAGGAGCTGGCGCAGGTTCTGGCTGAACCGACCAAGGGTTGACAGACGCGGACGCCACACTAGACACGTGGCTCTCCTCATCCTTGCTGTCGCTGTCTGCACGCCGCTCTCTCCTTTTCTCTGCCATTTCTAGGAATCTCTCCTCTTTTAAGAGTTTCTCCCTAAAAGGTCCGCTCCCAGTCTTTCCTTTTTTTCTTGTGCCTCCTTTACCTCTCCTTTGAGCCTCTTGATTTCCTCAGCTATAGGAGGTCTTTGCTTACTATGTGTGACATTCGCCTTTGCCCTAAGCTGTTTAAGCTCCTGGCTTAGGCTCCTGAGGTGCTGTCCCAGCTCCTTGAAATCATGGAGATGGTACACCACACGGGAGCTGTAGGTATCGATAGTCTCTTTTTTCCTCCGAGACCCCCAACCTACCAGGGACGACACCTCCTGATCCTCTGCGGGAAGGCTTTTTCCTCCATGCGGCTTCAGGTCTTCAGGGGGGACTCGGCTGCCACCACCACGTCCTGATGTTACTGCCCCCTTGCCGCCATCACTCCTGGTCGGTCGCTGCGACTCCTTACTCCCCACCGACCCATGCCAGGGATGACATTGCCGCAGGACCCCACCAGCTCCCTAGGGAGAGGCAGGGCCTGGGCTGGGGAGAGGTGGAAAAAACTCCCAGCAAGTCTGGAACTGTTCACGGGGGAAGTAGATGGAAATCACCCTGGAAGTCTCTGGAAGTCCAGGAGCTCTCTCAGCACACGTCTGATCACCTCAGCTGCAGGCACCAAACACGCCCAAGCCTGATTCTCTGCTATGGGACCTCTCTCCTCTGTCTGGGTGCCGGGGCCTAAATATCTGACAATGGCCTGTTCCAGTGGTGGGTGACGTGAAGCCTGATTCTCTGCTATGCCATGAAGCCTGATACTCTGCAATGGGACCTCTCTCCTTTGTCTGGGTGCCGGGCCTAAATATCTGACAATGGCCTGCTCCAGTGGTGGGTGGCGTTAAGCCTGATTCTCTGCTATGACATGAAGCCTGATTCTCTGCTTTGACTTGAAGCCTGATTCTCTGCTATGACATGAAGCCCGATTCCCTGCTATGGGACCACTCTCCTCTGTCTGGGTGCCGGGGCCTAAATATCTGACAATGGCCTGTTCCAGTGGTGGGTGACTTGAAGCCTGATTCTCTGCTATGACATGAAGCCTGATTCTCTGCTATGACATGAAGCCTGATTCTCTGCTATAACATGAAGCCTGAATTTCTGCTATGGGACCTCTCTCCTCTGTCTGTGTGTCGGTGCCTAAAAATATCTGACAGTGGCCTGTTCCAGTGGTGGGTGACGTGAAGCCTGATTCTCTGCTATGACATGAAGCCTGATTCTCTGCAATGGGACCTCTCTCCTCTATCTGGGTGCCGGGGCATAAATATCTGACAGTGGCCTGTTCCAGTGTTGGGTTACGTGAAGCCTGATTCTCTGCTATGACATGAAGCCTGAATTTCTGCTATGGGACCTCTCTTCTCTGTCTGGGTGCCGGGGCCTAAATATCTGACAGTGGCCTGTTCCAGTGGTGGGTGACATGAAGCCTGATTCTCTGCCATGAGACCTCTCTCCAATTGATATTGGTTAATTTTAATTTATTTTATTTTTATTTTTATTCATTTCCCTATCCACATTTGTTTGCAGGGGATTTACCTACATTTTTGCTGCCCTCTAGCCCTTTCCTGAGCTATTTTACAGCCTTTCTAGTGCCGAAAAGTTCGGGCCCCCATTGACTTTAATGGGGTTCGGGTTCGGGGCAAAGTTCGGGTCGAGTTCGGATCCCGAACCCGAACATTTCCGGGAAGTTCGGCTGAACTTCTCGAACCCGAACATCCAGGTGTTCGCTCAACTCTATTTAGAACAGATAACTGCACCGATGAACGGCAAATATATTTTTTCTTTTTACGGTAATACACGCTTTAAGGCTATAAAACATATACGGTAACTGCACTGCTATATATATATTTTGGTTTTGCCACTAATGCACAGCAAAAATGGCTTTAAAACAGATAACAGCACTGTTGACCGGCAAATATATTTTACTTTTCCCACTAACACATGCCAAAAAGGGCTCTAATTTTCGCACTTCAACACACAATGGCTAATAAGCCATTTTTTCCCACAAATACAAGCCAAAAAATGCTTTAGAACATATAACTGCACTGCATAAGGGCAAATAAGATGTAGAAATATTTATTTGTAATAAACCCTGTTAATGGCTGTATCAAATAGCACTTGCACCCTAATAAGAAAGGTTTGCTCCAATTACAGAGCTGTATAATGGCAATTTGGATCCCCAGTCAGTGCAGCAAGGTGTAATGGGATTGTTCCTATTACCGAGGCTGTAAGCGATACAAGCAGAAGGTTGTGCAGAGGAGCAGGGGAGAGGTGTTGTCACGGAGGACAGGATATCAGATACACAGATAAATCAACAAACAAGTATCTAGGCAAGAAGCTGGGGATAAGGGTCACCTCCTGGCAAATCCCTACCAGCTCTCCCTATACTGCTATGCCCACATTCAGACCCTTAAGGTGGGAATAACGTTGTAACAGACCGTTTCAGCAGACAAGGGGTTAAAATCCGTCTAGGCGATATGCCCCTTTCCGAGAGACAGGCACAGCTACTGCAGAACACCAACCTCCCGAACTGGATACAAAATAGCACTCCAAACTGGAACCTCGCGGATAGCTGCCGGCAGACGAACAGGAAAAGCGAATCAGTCAGCTTACACTCCTGGCAATCAGTCTCCAACAGCATATAGGGAATCCCCCCAATAACGAGACAAGGCTCCGTGTTGAGGGTCAAGCAGTGATCCGCGAGGTTCCAGTTTGGAGTGCTATTTTGTATCCAGTTCGGGAGGTTGGTGTTCTGCAGTAGCTGTGCCTGTCTCTCGGAAAGGGGCATATCGCCTAGACGGATTTTAACCCCTTGTCTGCTGAAACGGTCTGTTACATTGGTGGCAAGCAGCGGGGTCGTTCCTACAGCCAGAAGGTCAGCTACAGGAGACACCATTTCTTTGGATTCTACAATTTAAGGGCAACGCATGTCCCAGTACAGCGACCCTAAAAGCACCAGGATGGAACCAGCAGTGTTATACGAGGAGGAGGACCTGGATGGCCGGGATGCATTAAGGAAAGGCATCTGGTACCAGGCCCTGGATAATGTACAATACCAGCGAGGTGAGAGTCTCCCCAGTGAAGAGCAGCGGTTGCAGAAGCAAGTGGCCCTGCGGATGTCCTTCCTGGGAGAGCAGCCCCTGGAGGAATGGGTGATAGAACTACAGCACCGGGTATGGCAGGAGCTATGGCTGGAGGATGCCTACCAGGCGCTTTGGTGGTATGTGGCACAGTTTATACCCTGGACAGCTGAGCATGACAAGCCAGAGGGAGAGGAGTTTGATGGTCCTGGCTTGTTATGGGAGTCCTTTGCAGAGCCTGACTTCGGGAGCCCTGCACAGTCCAGACTTCAGGACATTTTCTATGAGAGGGAGGCTAGGCATGAGTGGGATGACCCCCATGAGGTAGAGCAAGACCTGGCTCACCTAGCAACCCTGGAGTGGGAACTGGAGCAGGACTACCGAGATCTCTTCCACTCCATTGAGAAGGCTCAGCAGGACGGTAAGGTGACAGACCACTGCTTGACCCTGATCACGGAGCCTTGTCTCGTCATTGGGGGGATTCCCTGTATGCTGTTGGAGACTGATTGCCAGGAGTGTAAGCTGACTGTACGCTTTTCCTGTTCGTCTGCTGACAGCTAGTTGCGAGGTTCCAGTTTGGAGTGCTATTTTGTATCCAGTTCGGGAGGTTGGTGTTCTGCAGTAGCTGTGCCTGTCTCTCGGAAAGGGGCATATCGCCTAAACGGATTTTAACCCCTTGTCTGCTGAAACGGTGCCGTTACAAACGTGTCCTCGTGCCTGGGCTGAAAATACCCTAAAATCCCTAAGATGGTGAAAGGGGAATAGAGTCGACCTGCTTCCTCAGAACCTGGAGGGGACAGGCGTCTCTCTAACAGCCTAGACAGCAAACCACAAGAAAACAACAACCAACTTATCTTTTCTGAGCAGGAACAGCCAATCCTTCCTTCCTTGCTTCCACAGAGCCAGACAGAAGCTATAACCCGCACGGAACACTGGGAGTGGGAGTCATTTAAACCAATGACCCCACCCAGTGCACCTGAAGGGAGGCGAATCTAGCACTACTCCAAAACAAAACAAAGGACTAGACATGTGCTGCTAATCTGGCAGACCTCCGCACATAGCCTGAGCAGGTCATGACAGGTGTGTCCCTTTCCTGTTCCTCTGATAGGCTGCCGTCATTGCGCCGCCTGAGCCGTACAGCGCGGGACACAGGCGGGAAGAGGCCTGCATCGCATCGCTGCCAAAGAGGTAAGTATAAGTGTTAATTTGTTTCAAAATATATACAATACTTTTACTGGAACATGATTGGGAGGGCTGGGTCCTGTTATTAATGGCACATGATGGGGGGGCCTGTTATTACTGGAACATAATGGGGGGGCTGTTATTACTGGCACATAATGGGAGGGGGGGCTATTATTACTGGCACATGATTGGGGGGCTGTTATTACTGGCACATGATTGGGGGGCTGTTATTACTGGCACATGATTTGGGGGGGCTGTTATTACTGGCACATGATTGGGGGGCTGTTATTACTGGCACATGATTGGGGGGCTGTTATTACTGGCACATGATTTGGGGGGGCTGTTATTACTGGCACATGATTTGGGGGGGCTGTTATTACTAGCTGATGAGAGACACTGGGGGGCTGATGAGAGGCACTGGGGGGCTGATGAGAGGCACTGGGGCTGCTGGAGAGGCACTGGGAGCTGCTATGAGGCATGGGGCTCTTATCTGAGGTCTGATTGGGGGTCATTCATATTGGGGTCTGAGCTGAGGTGTGATCTGAGGTCTTAACATTAGGGATCTTATTGGGACTGTTAGCTGAGGTCTGATTAACATTGGGGGTCTGATTGGTGGTCTGACCTGAGGTGTAATGAAAAATTTTTTTTTCTAATTGTGCCCACTTCCAGCCCGGAGCCCAGCTGCCCAGAGCACTGATCCAGGGCAGCTTGGAGAAAAAGGCCTCACAGTCTCCCACACTCCTTCTGCCCGGCCAAGCCAGCCAGCACCCCTGAGGATAAGCCAGCCAGCACCCCTGAGTCTTCAGAACTGTAAGTAAATTATAAAATTATATCTAAGGGGAGATTATTGTTTCGGCGGGGGGGGGGGGGGGAGGTGCCAAATACCCTAGGCACGCCACTGCCCCCAGGTTAGGGAATCTAAATCTTTTGTTATCATTCAGCATTATCATTCTTCTTTAAATTTTGTCTTTTCTGAAACCTTAGCTTTATGCTTAAAAGTCAGTTTGAGTGAAGAAAGTCAGAATGGATATCCGCAAGTTTTTTACAAAGCCTAGTAAAGCAAATACATCCTCATCAAGCTCAGAAGCATGTCAACAAAAAGAGATCACTGAATCACCAGTCAGGCATCATTTTGTTGAGCCAGGAAAATATTTTTCACACACACACTTAAAATGTAACGATATAAACAACTCGCAGTTTACTGAATAAGAATATGTCTGGCGAGCAAAAATGCTGTCCCCCTCCCATATTTTTGGGGGTTCCTACACCCATGCCTACACCTTGAATAATCTTTCCCTGTGCTGGTAAATAGTTTTTTCGACACATTTAAATAGTTTTTTCTTAACACTGTCCCTAGCGCCTGCAGACGTTTTGGGTAGATAGGCTAGAGAAAGTAATAAAAGCAATAATAAAGGAGGAGATCATATTCCAATATTAGGAGGGTTTTCATAAATATAATAGTTGGGGGTAAAAAGAGTAATGACAAAGGTATATTGTCCTTGGATGCAGCAAAAGGTTTTGATTACAAAGAATGGGATTATTTATGGGAAGTTCTTAGATCCTTTGGTTTTGGTGAAAGTTTTATTGGTTTAATTTAATATATTCTAATTTCTGAGCAAGGGTGACAGTGAATGGAGTATTGTCCCTGTCCTTTGCCCGCTCTAGGGTCACTAGGTAGGGACGTCCCCTAACTGAGCTGCTCTTTACAATAGCTATAGAACCAATAGCTATATTGGGTCAGGAAAATAAAGTAATAAGGAGCTTTCAATATGGCTAGGGGTGAGCAAATCGAGCTTCGGATACAAGATTCCAAGTCAATTTGTTCAAAAACTTTGGTTTAATGCTGTTCGGAGACCTGTCTCTATACAGCATTAAAATGTATGGGTTTCGGCAAAGCAAACTTTTAACACATTTATATTTTAACACAGAATCCGAAGTCGGCTTCGGTACTGAGGTGCCAACAGTTACTGAAGCCAACTTCGGATTCCTGTTTTAAAATGTTTTTAAACTTGTAGAAAAAAAGTCTCTCACGACTGTAAAACAAAGTTTTTGACCTAATTGGAGCTTGGATCTGAAGCTCGATTTTCTCAAAACTAATTATTGTTAAGGCCTCCAACCAGTATCAATAGTTTTGGGAATCTCCATAATAAATGCACCAAACCTGCATTTTCCTCCCCACACCTGGGGCAATCATTTACATATCTAAAAGCCCCATTTTTTTTAAGTGCAGGTGATAAATATACCCAGTGTAAGAGAAAAAAATGTGAAACTCAGAGTGAGGCTCTTACCGACAACATCACTAGACTCTTTATATATCCCACCATTCCTCATTTGTCATCTCCTCAATATCCCTTTCACATTTAACTCTAGAAATAAATTTAATACTTGATTGTTTTTCTTTCAATAATGCCTTGGGGTGATGGCACACAGTGCAGTTCTGACATACATTCAGGAGGCAGTTTTCAATTTAGTCAGTTTAGCAGCATCATTATGGTGTTCTGCATTGTGGGAATGATTTAATTCATTTCAGCTTGTTACAATAAAAAGCTGCATCCTGACTGCATGTCAGAAAAGCACTGTGTGCCAGCACCTTATACATCCTAGACACAGTTCCCGTCCGTTTAATATCTGATGTGAATTTCTGAAAACTTTGTTTTAATGCTGTTCGGAGACCTGTCTCTGTACAGCATTAAAATGAATGGGCTTCGACAAGGCAAAGTCCGAAGTTGCGCAAAACTTTGATGAATAACTTCGGCTTTCTATTCTGCAACTTTAAAAGCATTTTAAGGAATATAAAATCAGCTTGGGTACTGAGGTACCAGCCGGTACTGAAGCCAACTTTGGATTCCTGTTTGAAAATGTTTTTAACCCCTTACTAACCAGCCTGTTTTGGGCTTTTTTTTTTCTAATGTGCTAAAAAAAGAAATTACATTTACAAAATAATGCGAACATAAAGTAGATATATGGAAAATGTAAAGTAATAAATATTTTGTGAGGTATCACTATGTGCCTTAAAAGCTGAGAAATTTTAATTTGGAAAATTGTGAATTCTTCCAAATTTTCTTTATTTTTCTTTATTTTTAAATAAATAAAGGTGATTTATATCAACTCAAATTTGCCAATGTCACAAAGTACAATGTGTCATGAGAAAACAGAATGGCTTGGATAAGTATTTCAAAATAATTACCACATAAAGTGAAACATGTCAGATTTCCAAAATTTGGCATAGCCCTTAATTTGAAAAATGACTCGGTACTGAAGGGGTTAAACAATCAGATAATCAATTATTTTACTCTCAAAAAGCTTACCTGTAACATTTGTAAATTCTCCTTCTGAGCATGGGACGCAGTCATAGCAGCAGATGTGATGTCCTTCCCTGAGAATCTTTCTGGTTCCTGGAGGACATAGTTCACTACATCGACCTTTTGGCATCTAATAATATAAATAATTTATACTGCAAACGTTTTACATAAGTAAGAAATGTCTTTAAAATGAAATTGACCTGGACTTAGAGGATAGACTGACAAAGTCTTAAAGAGGTTATCTGGATTCAGAGCTGAACTCTGACATAACCCCACCTTCCCTCATTCAGCCCCTCTGAGTTCAGCATGGGAGCATAACCTGGTAAGACAACAGATTTCAATGAAAAGCTCTTGCCCTGCTCTATACAGCACAGGTCAGGGGAGAGCAGTGGAGCCTGAAATAATCCGATGCTGAACTCAGAGGGGCAGAATGAGGGAAGAAGGTTCAGCTCAGAACCCAGACAACCCCTTTAATTTACTATTTTATGTCATATAGAAATGTTTTGTTCAATATACTCTACATTCATTAAAGAATCTTACATTCACAGTAGTAAAATCTTGAGCTTCTGTATATATGTGTTGAGAATGTCGATTTATGGGTTTATCAGGGTTTTTGATAAACCCATAACAAGGAAAGAGCAGCAGTCATATAAATAATTAATGTGGACACCACTCATTAGTGCACACCAACATTTATTTTACAATTACAAGAAGAAAAAAGAGACAACACCACCATATTTCCTTATATACATTATAGGAACAGGTAAAAAAAAAAGATTTGAAACACTTAAACGAAAAACAACCTACATCAGCTTCTAATAAACTCCAGGGTTCCTGCCTGATTACGGTATCTAAAATTGTGCCAGCCATTTGGCTTCCCATCCAGAGAAAGAAAAATATACTTCTATTTCCTAAAAATAGCCAATAAATAAATAATATAATTAGTATTGAGCGAACGAGCTTCAGATCATAGATCCTAAGTCAATCATCCAAAACTTCATTCCATATTTATCATCCAGTGTGAACCACTAGGAGAAATCTTGTCTAGTAGTGATGAGGGACAGGGTCAATATTTAAATTTGCAATATTTTGTGAATATTTGGTAGAATATTTGTCATATATTCGAGAATTCGCGAATTCTAGGTTATTTTCATGATCACGAAAAATCGTCAATGTAATATTCGTGTAATGCGCTCAAAATACATGCGTGGGTCACTATAGCTACATTTTTCAAGCTGCTAGAAGTTTCCAGAGACTGGAGAAAATGATTGGCTCGGCAAAAGATTACAATAGCTTTATATGCAGATAGAGTGCTCCAATATATTTGTGATTGCAAAATCGGCACCAATGATGCAAATATTTTGGCGCAATACGTGCAACAATTTAACAGGTCTGACTACTTATTAGTGTTTGGTCCACTAAGTATTGTCATGAACTTGTGACATCACAGCACTATGTATGTATGTATGTATGTAGCAAACATACATACAGCACTATGTATGTAGCATGTATGTATGGACAGCTACACTATATCACTATCTAACCTACACTGACTATCTACCTCTAACTATCTGTATCATATATATATATATATATAAGCTAACTAACTAACTATCTACTGTAATGACACAGGAAAGCAGAGAGCACAGCAATAACACTGCTCTCTCTAAGATCTGAAAAATACTACATACACTGGATGCTAGGGAGGTTCTAATATAGTAAGGAGTAGGCAACTTTGCTATTGGTTGCTAGGGATGTTGCTTAGCTCAGAAAAAGACATTGCAGTCTTCTCATTGGCCAACAAGCAAGAAGGGAGGTCAATGTTGAAAAAAAAATTGAATATCAAAATTTAGAATATATATATCACTATATTCTAAATATTCACGAGTAGAGTTG
This sequence comes from Bufo gargarizans, assembly GCF_014858855.1. Lineage (NCBI taxonomy): Eukaryota > Metazoa > Chordata > Amphibia > Anura > Bufonidae > Bufo > Bufo gargarizans. Next base: position 24,742,213 of record NC_058080.1, on the reverse strand, counting down.
AGCGAACACCTGGATGTTCGGGTTCGAGAAGTTCGGCCGAACTTCCCGGAAATGTTCGGGTTCGGGATACGAACTCGACCCGAACTTCGCCCCGAACCCGAACCCCATTGAAGTCAATGGGGACCCGAACTTTTCGGCACTAAAAAGGCTGTAAAATAGCCCAGAAAAGGGCTAGAGAATGCAAAAGGCAGCAAAATGTAGGTAAATCCCCTGCAAACAAATGTGGATAGGGAAATAAATAAAAATAAAAATTAAATTAATTTAAATTAACCAATATCAATTGGAGAGAGGTCTCATGGCAGAGAATCAGGCTTCATGTCATAGCAGAGAATCAGGCTTCAAGTCATAGCAGAGAATCAGGCTTCATGTCATAGCAGAGAATCAGGCTTCACGTCACCCACCACTGGAACAGGCCGTTGTCAGATATTTAGGCCCCGGCACCCAGACAGAGAAGAGAGGTCCCATAGCAGAGAATCAGGCTCCAAGTCATAGCAGAGAATCAGGCTTCATGTCATTCAACACTGGAACAGGCCATTGTCAGATATTTTTAGGCCCCGGCACCCAGACAGAAGACAGAGGTCCCATAGCAGAGATTCAGGATTCATGTCATAGCATAGAATCAGGCTTCACGTCACCCACCACTGGAACAGGCCATTGTCAGATATTTAGGCCCCGGCACCCAGACAGAGGAGAGAGGTCCCATAGCAGAGAATCAGGCTTCATGTCATAGCAGAGAATCAGGCTTCATGTCACCCAACACTGGAACAGGCCATTGGCAGATATTTTTAGGCCCCGGCACCCAGACAGAGGAGAGAGGTCCCATAGTAGAGATTCAGGCTTCATGTCATAGCAGAGAATCAGGCTTCATGTCACCCAACACTGGAACAGGTCACTGTCAGATATTTTTAGGCCCCGGCACCCAGACAGAGGAAAGGTTCATTCAACTTTGGGTTGCCCCGCAATATAATGATAAAATGAAAATAAAAAAAGGATTGAATGAGGAAGTGCCCTGGAGTACAATAAAATATGGTTAAGGGGAGGTAGTTATAAATGTCTAATCTGCACAAGGGATGGACAGGTCCTGTGGGATCCATGCTTAGTTCATTTTTATGAACGTCAGCTTGTCCACATTGGCTGTAGACAGGCGGCTGCGTTTGTCTGTAATGACGCCTCCTGCCGTGCTGAATACACGTTCAGACAAAACGCTGGCCGCCGGGCAGGCCAGCACCTCCAAGGCATAAAAGGCTAGCTCTGGCCACGTGGACAATTTGGAGACCCAGAAGTTGAATTGGGCCGAACCATCAGTCAGTACGCGGAGAGGTGTGCACACGTACTGTTCCACCATGTTAGTGAAATGTTGCCTCCTGCTAACACGTTCCGTATCAGATGGTGGTGCAGTTAGATGTGGCGTGGTGACAAAACTTTTCCACATCTCTGCCATGCTAACCCTGCCCTCAGAGGAGCTGGCCGTGACACAGCTGCGTTGGCGACCTCTTGCTCCTCCTCTGCCTTGGTCTTGGGCTTCCACTTGTTCCCCTGTGACATTTGGGAATGCTCTCAGTAGCGCGTCTACTAATGTGCGCTTGTACTCGCGCATCTTCCTATCACGCTCCAGTGCAGGAAGTAAGTTGGGCACATTGTCTTTGTACCGGGGATCCAGCAGGGTGGCAACCCAGTAGTCCGCACACGTTAAAATGTGGGCAACTCTGCTGTCCTTGCGCAGGCACTGCAGCATGTAGTTGCTCATGTGTGCCAGGCTGCCCAGAAGTAAGGACAAGCTGTCCTCTGTGGGAGGCATATCGTCATCGTCCTGCGTTTCCCCCCAGCCATGCACAAGTGATGGACCCGAGCTGCGTTGGGTGCCACCCCGCTGTGAACATGCTTCATCCTCATCCTCCTCCACCTCCTTCTCATCCTCGTCCTCCTCGTCCTCCAGTAGTGGGCCCTGGCTGGCCACATTTGTACCTGGCCTATGCTGTTGCAAAAAACCTCCCTCTATTGTAACGCTGATAACGGCATCATCGCCACTGGCCATGTTGGTGGAGTACTCGAAACAGCGCAACAGGGCACACAGGTCTCACATGGAGGCCCAGTCATTGGTGGTGAAGTGGTGCTGTTCCGCAGTGCGACTGACCCGTGCGTGCTGCAGCTGAAACTCCACTATGGCCTGCTGCTGCTCGCACAGTCTGTCCAGCATGTGCAAGATGGAGTTCCACCTGGTGGGCACGTCGCATATGAGGCGGTGAGCGGGAAGGCCGAAATTACGCTGTAGTGCAGACAGGCGAGCATCGGCAGGATGTGAACGCCGGAAGCGCGCACAGACGGCCCGCACTTTATGCAGCAGCTCTGACATGTCGGGGTAGTTGTGAATGAACTTCTGCACCACCAAATTCAGCACATGCGCCAGGCAAGGGATGTGCGTCAAACCGGCTAGTCCCAGAGCTGCAACGAGATTTTGCCAATTATCGCACACCACCAGGCGGAGCTTGAGGCTCACCGGCAGCAACCACTCGTCGGTCTGTTGTTCAATGCCCCGCCACAACTCCTGTGCAGTGTGGGGCCTGTCCCCCAAACATATGCGTTTCAGAATGGCCTGCTGACGTTTACCCCGGACTGTCCTGAAGTTGGTGGTGAAGGTGTTTGGCTGACTGGATGAGCAGGTGGAAGAAGAGGAGGAGGAAGCCGAGTAGGAGGAGGAGGCAACAGGAGGCAAAGAATGTTGCCCTGCGATCCTTGGCGGCGGAAGGACGTGCGCCAAACAGCTCTCCGCCTGGGGCCCAGCCGCCACTACATTTACCCAGTGTGCAGTTAGGGAGATATAGCGTCCCTGGCCGTGCTTACTGGTCCACGTATCTGTGGTTAGGTGGAACTTGACACAAATGGCGCTGCACAGTGCACACTTGATTTTATCGGATACTTGGTTGTGCAGGGAAGGCACGGCTCTCTTGGAGAAGTAGTGGCGGCTGGGAACAACATACTGTGGGGCAGCAAGCGACATGAGCTGTTTGAAGCTGTCCACCAGCCTGAATGACAGCATTTCATAGGCCAGTAGATTAGAAATGCTGGCATTCAGGGCCAGGGATCGAGGGTGGCTAGGTTGGAATTTACGCTTTCTCTCAAATGTTTGTGAGATGGAGAGCTGAACACTGCCATGTGACATGTGTGAGATGCTTGTTGACGGAGGTGGTGGTGTTGGTGGTACATCCTCTGTTTGCTGGGCGGCAGGTGCCAACGTTCCTCCAGAGGCGGAGGAAGAGGCCGAGGCGGCAGCAGCAGAAGAGGTAGCAGGGGGAGCCTGAGTGAGTTCCTTGTTTTTAAGGTGTTTACTCCACTGCAGTTCATGCTTTGCATGCAGGTGCCTGGTCATGCAGGTTATGCTAAGGTTCAGAACGTTAATGCCTCGCTTCAGGCTCTGATGGCACAGTGTGCAAACCACTCGGGTCTTGTCGTCAGCACATTGTTTGAAGAACTGCCACGCCAGGGAACTCCTTGAAGCTGCCTTTGGGGTGCTCGGTCCCAGATGGCGTTGGCCAGTAGCAGACAGACTCTCTTGGTGGCGGGTGTTCTGCTTTTGCCCACTGCTCCCTCTTTTGCTACGCTGTTGGCTCGGTCTCACCACTGCCTCTTCCTCCGAACTCTGAAAGTCAGTGGCACGACCTTCATTCCATGTAGGGTCTAGGACTAGGGATGAGCGAACTCGAACTGTATAGTTCGGGTTCGTACCGAATTTTGGGGTGTCCGTGACACGGACCCGAACCCGGACATTTTCGTAAAAGTCCGGGTTCGGGTTCGGTGTTCGTCGCTTTCTTCGCGCTTTTGTGACGCTTTCTTGGCGCTTTTTGAAAGGCTGCAAAGCAGCCAATCAACAAGCGTCATACTACTTGCCCCAAGAGGCCATCACAGCCATGCCTACTATTGGCATGGCTGTGATTGGCCAGAGCACCATGTGACCCAGCCTCTATTTAAGCTGGAGTCACATAGCGCCGCCCGTCACTCTGCTCTGATTAGCGTAGGGAGAGGTTGCGGCTGCGACAGTAGGGCGAGATTAGGCAGATTAACTCCTCCAAAGGACTTGATTAACTGATCGATCTGCAGCTGTGGATCATTGAGCTGCTGATCCTCAATTGCTCACTGTTTTTAGGCTGCACAGACCGTTTGTCAGTCTCATTTTTCTGGGGTGATCGGCGGCCATTTTGTGTCTTGTGGTGCGCCAGCACAAGCTGCGACCAAGTGCATTTAACCCTCAATGGTGTGGTTGTTTTTTGGCTAAAGCCTACATCAGGGTGAAGCTGTCACACCAAGTGCATTTAACCAGCAATAGTCTGTTCATTTTTTGGCCATATACAAAATCAGGGGCAAGCTGCGCCTGTCACCAAGTGCATTTAACCCTCAATGGTGTGGTTGTTTTTTGGCTAAAGCCTACATCAGGGTGAAGCTGTCACACCAAGTGCATTTAACCAGCAATAGTCTGTTCATTTTTTGGCCATATACAAAATCAGGGGCAAGCTGCGCCTGTCACCAAGTGCATTTAACCCTCAATGGTGTGGTTGTTTTTTGGCTAAAGCCTACATCAGGGTGAAGCTGTCACACCAAGTGCATTTAACCAGCAATAGTCTGTTCATTTTTTGGCCATATACAAAATCAGGGGCAAGCTGCGCCTGTCACCAAGTGCATTTAACCCTCAATGGTGTGGTTGTTTTTTGGCTAAAGCCTACATCAGGGTGAAGCTGTCACACCAAGTGCATTTAACCAGCAATAGTCTGTTTATTTTTTGGCCATATCCCAGTCTAATTCTGTCACTAAATCCATACCGGTCACCCAGCGCCTAAATACTAGGCCTCAAATTTATATCCAGCTAAATCTGTCCCTAGTGCTGTAGCTGGGCGAGTTATTTAGTGTCCGTTCAAGCACATTTCTTGTTCTGGGTTGAAATACAATTCCCAATTTAGCAATTTCATAATTTAGTGGTTCCTGCTATATCAGAGCTATTTGAAATCTATCCCAAAAAGGGTATATAATATTGAAGGTGCACATTGGGTCATTCAGAATAACTTCACACACACCCGCTACTGTGTATTTCCAAGTCTAATTCTGTCACTAAACCCATACCTGTCACCCAGCGCCTAAATACTAGGCCTCAAATTTAAATCCCTCTAAATCTCTCGTTACCGCTGTACTGTTGTTGCTGGGCAAGATATTTAGTGTCCGTCAAAGCACATTTTTTGTTCTGGGTTGAAGTACAATTCCCAATTTAGCAATTTCATAATTTAGTGGTTCCTGCTATATCAGAGCTATTTGGAATCTATCCCTAAAAGGGTATATAATATTGAAGGTGCACATTGGGTCATTCAGAATAACTTCACACACACCCGCTACTGTGTATTTCCAAGTCTAATTCTGTCACTAAACCCATACCTGTCACCCAGCGCCTAAATACTAGGCCTCAAATTTAAATCCCTCTAAATCTCTCGTTACCGCTGTACTGTTGTTGCTGGGCAAGATATTTAGTGTCCGTCAAAGCACATTTTTTGTTCTGGGTTGAAGTACAATTCCCAATTTAGCAATTTCATAATTTAGTGGTTCCTGCTATATCAGAGCTATTTGGAATCTATCCCTAAAAGGGTATATAATATTGAAGGTGCACATTGGGTCATTCAGAATAACTTCACACACACCCGCTACTGTGTATTTCCAAGTCTAATTCTGTCACTAAACCCATACCTGTCACCCAGCGCCTAAATACTAGGCCTCAAATTTAAATCCCTCTAAATCTCTCGTTACCGCTGTACTGTTGTTGCTGGGCAAGATATTTAGTGTCCGTCAAAGCACATTTTTTGTTCTGGGTTGAAGTACAATTCCCAATTTAGCAATTTCATAATTTAGTGGTTTCTGCTATATCAGAGCTATTTGAAATCTATCCCTAAAAGGGTATATAATATTGAAGGTGCACATAGGGTCATTCAGAATAACTTCACACACACGCTTCTGTGCATTTCCAAGTCTAATTCTGTCACTAAATCCATACCGGTGACCCAGCGCCTAAATACTAGGCCTCAAATTTAAATCCCTCTAAATCTCTCGTTACCCACCGCTGTACTGTTGTTGCTGGGCAAGATATTTAGTGTCCGTCAAAGCACATTTTTTGTTCTGGGTTGAAGTACAATTCCCAATTTAGCAATTTCATAATTTAGTGGTTTCTGCTATATCAGAGCTATTTGAAATCTATCCCTAAAAGGGTATATAATATTGAAGGTGCACATAGGGTCATTCAGAATAACTTCACACACACGCTTCTGTGCATTTCCAAGTCTAATTCTGTCACTAAATCCATACCGGTGACCCAGCGCCTAAATACTAGGCCTCAAATTTAAATCCCTCTAAATCTCTCGTTACCCACCGCTGTACTGTTGTTGCTGGGCAAGATATTTAGTGTCCGTCAAAGCACATTTTTTGTTCTGGGTTGAAGTACAATTCCCAATTTAGCAATTTCATAATTTAGTGGTTTCTGCTATATCAGAGCTATTTGAAATCTATCCCTAAAAGGGTATATAATATTGAAGGTGCACATAGGGTCATTCAGAATAACTTCACACACACGCTTCTGTGCATTTCCAAGTCTAATTCTGTCACTAAATCCATACCGGTGACCCAGCGCCTAAATACTAGGCCTTAAATTTAAATCCCTCTAAATCTCTCGTTACCCACCGCTGTACTGTTGTTGCTGGGCAAGATATTTAGTGTCCGTCAAAGCACATTTTTTGTTCTGGGTTGAAGTACAATTCCCAATTTAGCAATTTCATAATTTAGTGGTTTCTGCTATATCAGAGCTATTTGAAATCTATCCCTAAAAGGGTATATAATATTGAAGGTGCACATAGGGTCATTCAGAATAACTTCACACACACGCTTCTGTGCATTTCCAAGTCTAATTCTGTCACTAAATCCATACCGGTGACCCAGCGCCTAAATACTAGGCCTCAAATTTAAATCCCTCTAAATCTCTCGTTACCCACCGCTGTACTGTTGTTGCTGGGCAAGATATTTAGTGTCCGTCAAAGCACATTTTTTGTTCTGGGTTGAAGTACAATTCCCAATTTAGCAATTTCATAATTTAGTGGTTTCTGCTATATCAGAGCTATTTGAAATCTATCCCTAAAAGGGTATATAATATTGAAGGTGCACATAGGGTCATTCAGAATAACTTCACACACACGCTTCTGTGCATTTCCAAGTCTAATTCTGTCACTAAATCCATACCGGTGACCCAGCGCCTAAATACTAGGCCTCAAATTTAAATCCCTCTAAATCTCTCGTTACCCACCGCTGTACTGTTGTTGCTGGGCAAGATATTTAGTGTCCGTCAAAGCACATTTTTTGTTCTGGGTTGAAGTACAATTCCCAATTTAGCAATTTCATAATTTAGTGGTTTCTGCTATATCAGAGCTATTTGAAATCTATCCCTAAAAGGGTATATAATATTGAAGGTGCACATAGGGTCATTCAGAATAACTTCACACACACGCTTCTGTGCATTTCCAAGTCTAATTCTGTCACTAAATCCATACCGGTGACCCAGCGCCTAAATACTAGGCCTCAAATTTAAATCCCTCTAAATCTCTCGTTACCCACCGCTGTACTGTTGTTGCTGGGCAAGATATTTAGTGTCCGTCAAAGCACATTTTTTGTTCTGGGTTGAAGTACAATTCCCAATTTAGCAATTTCATAATTTAGTGGTTTCTGCTATATCAGAGCTATTTGAAATCTATCCCTAAAAGGGTATATAATATTGAAGGTGCACATAGGGTCATTCAGAATAACTTCACACACACGCTTCTGTGCATTTCCAAGTCTAATTCTGTCACTAAATCCATACCGGTGACCCAGCGCCTAAATACTAGGCCTCAAATTTAAATCCCTCTAAATCTCTCGTTACCCACCGCTGTACTGTTGTTGCTGGGCAAGATATTTAGTGTCCGTCAAAGCACATTTTTTGTTCTGGGTTGAAGTACAATTCCCAATTTAGCAATTTCATAATTTAGTGGTTTCTGCTATATCAGAGCTATTTGAAATCTATCCCTAAAAGGGTATATAATATTGAAGGTGCACATAGGGTCATTCAGAATAACTTCACACACACGCTTCTGTGCATTTCCAAGTCTAATTCTGTCACTAAATCCATACCGGTGACCCAGCGCCTAAATACTAGGCCTCAAATTTAAATCCCTCTAAATCTCTCGTTACCCACCGCTGTACTGTTGTTGCTGGGCAAGATATTTAGTGTCCGTCAAAGCACATTTTTTGTTCTGGGTTGAAGTACAATTCCCAATTTAGCAATTTCATAATTTAGTGGTTTCTGCTATATCAGAGCTATTTGAAATCTATCCCTAAAAGGGTATATAATATTGAAGGTGCACATAGGGTCATTCAGAATAACTTCACACACACCCGCTACTGTGTATTTCCAAGTCTAATTCTGTCACTAAACCCATACCTGTCACCCAGCGCCTAAATACTAGGCCTCAAATTTAAATCCCTCTAAATCTCTCGTTACCGCTGTCCTGTTGTAGCTGGGAAAGTTATTTAGTGCCCGTCAAAGCACATTTTTTGTTCTGGGTTGAAGTACAATTCCCAATTTAGCAATTTCATAATTTAGTGGTTCCTGCTATATCAGAGCTATTTGAAATCTATCCCAAAAAGGGTATATAATATTCAAGGTGCACATTGGGTCATTCAGAATAACTTCACACACACGCTTCTGTGCATTTCCAAGTCTAATTCTGTCACTAAATCCATACCGGTCACCCAGCGCCTAAATACTAGGCCTCAAATTTATATCCCGCTGAATTTGAATACAATACATTGGGCCAAATAATATATTTGTTGTTGTGGTGAACCATAACAATGAGAAAAACATCTAGTAAGGGACGCGGACGTGGACATGGTCGTGGTGGTGTTAGTGGACCCTCTGGTGCTGGGAGAGGACGTGGCCGTTCTGCCACATCCACACGTCCTAGTGTACCAACTACCTCAGGTCCCAGTAGCCGCCAGAATTTACAGCGATATATGGTGGGGCCCAATGCCGTTCTAAGGATGGTAAGGCCTGAGCAGGTACAGGCATTAGTCAATTGGGTGGCCGACAGTGGATCCAGCACGTTCACATTATCTCCCACCCAGTCTTCTGCAGAAAGCGCACAGATGGCGCCTGAAAACCAACCCCATCAGTCTGTCACATCACCCCCATGCATACCAGGGAAACTGTCTCAGCCTCAAGTTATGCAGCAGTCTCTTATGCTGTTTGAAGACTCCGCTGGCAGGGTTTCCCAAGGGCATCCACCTAGCCCTTCCCCAGCGGTGAAAGACATAGAATGCACTGACGCACAACCACTTATGTTTCCTGATGATGAGGACATGGGAATACCACCTCAGCATGTCTCTGATGATGACGAAACACAGGTGCCAACTGCTGCGTCTTTCTGCAGTGTGCAGACTGAACAGGAGGTCAGGGATCAAGACTGGGTGGAAGACGATGCAGGGGACGATGAGGTCCTAGACCCCACATGGAATGAAGGTCGTGCCACTGACTTTCACAGTTCGGAGGAAGAGGCAGTGGTGAGACCGAGCCAACAGCGTAGCAAAAGAGGGAGCAGTGGGCAAAAGCAGAACACCCGCCGCCAAGAGACTCCGCCTGCTACTGACCGCCGCCATCTGGGACCGAGCACCCCAAAGGCAGCTTCAAGGAGTTCCCTGGCATGGCACTTCTTCAAACAATGTGCTGACGACAAGACCCGAGTGGTTTGCACGATGTGCCATCAGAGCCTGAAGCGAGGCATTAACGTTCTGAACCTGAGCACAACCTGCATGACCAGGCACCTGCATGCAAAGCATGAACTGCAGTGGAGTAAACACCTTAAAACCAAGGAAGTCACTCAGGCTCCCCCTGCTACCTCTTCTGCTGCTGCCGCCTCGGCCTATTCTGCTGCTGCCGCCTCGGCCTCTTCCTCCGCCTCTGGAGGAACGTTGGCACCTGCCGCCCAGCAAACAGGGGATGTACCACCAACACCACCACCACCACCTCCGTCACCAAGCGTCTCAACCATGTCACACGCCAGCGTTCAGCTCTCCATCTCACAAACATTTGATAGAAAGCGTAAATTCCCACCTAGCCACCCTCGATCCCTGGCCCTGAATGCCAGCATTTCTAAACTACTGGCCTATGAAATGCTGTCATTTAGGCTGGTGGACACAGACAGCTTCAAACAGCTCATGTCGCTTGCTGTCCCACAGTATGTTGTTCCCAGCCGGCACTACTTCTCCAAGAGAGCCGTGCCTTCCCTGCACAACCAAGTATCCGATAAAATCAAGTGTGCACTGCGCAACGCCATCTGTAGCAAGGTCCACCTAACCACAGATACGTGGACCAGTAAGCACGGCCAGGGACGCTATATCTCCCTAACTGCACACTGGGTAAATGTAGTGGCAGCTGGGCCCCAGGCGGAGAGCTGTTTGGCGCACGTCCTGCCGCCGCCAAGGATCGCAGGGCAACATTCTTTGCCTCCTGTTGCCACCTCCTCCTTCTCGGCTTCCTCCTCCTCTTCTTCCACCTGCTCATCCAGTCAGCCACACACCTTCACCACCAACTTCAGCACAGCCCGGGGTAAACGTCAGCAGGCCATTCTGAAACTCATATGTTTGGGGGACAGGCCCCACACCGCACAGGAGTTGTGGCGGGGTATTGAACAACAGACCGACGAGTGGTTGCTGCCGGTGAGCCTCAAGCCCGGCCTGGTGGTGTGTGATAATGGGCGAAATCTCGTTGCAGCTCTGGGACTAGCCAATTTGACGCACATCCCTTGCTTGGCGCATGTGCTGAATTTGGTGGTGCAGAAGTTCATTCACAACTACCCCGACATGTCAGAGCTGCTGCATAAAGTGCGGGCCGTCTGTTCGCGCTTCCGGCGTTCACATCCTGCCGCTGCTCGCCTGTCTGCGCTACAGCGTAACTTCGGCCTTCCCGCTCACCGCCTCATATGCGACGTGCCCACCAGGTGGAACTCCACCTTGCACATGCTGGACAGACTGTGCGAGCAGCAGCAGGCCATAGTGGAGTTTCAGCTGCAGCACGCACGGGTCAGTCGCACTACAGAACAGCACCACTTCACCACCAATGACTGGGCCTCCATGCGAGACCTGTGTGCCCTGTTGCGCTGTTTCGAGTACTCCACCAACATGGCCAGTGGCGATGACACCGTTATCAGCGTTACAATACCACTTCTATGTCTCCTTGAGAAAACACTTAGGGCGATGATGGAACAGGAGGTGGCCCAGGAGGAGGAGGAGGAGGATGAGGAAGAGGGGTCATTTTTAGCACTTTCAGGCCAGTCTCTTCGAAGTGACTCAGAGGGAGGTTTTTTGCAACAGCAGAGGCCAGGTACAAATGTGGCCAGCCAGGGCCCACTACTGGAGGACGAGGAGGACGAGGATGAGGAGGAGGTGGAGGAGGATGAGGATGAAGCATGGTCACAGCGGGGTGGCACCCAACGCAGCTCGGGTCCATCACTGGTGCGTGGCTGGGGGGAAAGGCAGGACGATGACGATACGCCTCCCACAGAGGACAGCTTGTCCTTACCCCTGGGCAGCCTGGCACACATGAGCGACTACATGCTGCAGTGCCTGCGCAACGACAGCAGAGTTGCCCACATTTTAACCTGTGCGGACTACTGGGTTGCCACCCTGCTGGATCCACGCTACAAAGACAATGTGCCCACCTTACTTCCTGCACTGGAGCGTGATAGGAAGATGCGCGAGTACAAGCGCACGTTGGTAGACGCGCTACTGAGAGCATTCCCAAATGTCACAGGGGAACAAGTGGAAGCCCAAGGCCAAGGCAGAGGAGGAGCAAGAGGTCGCCAAGGCAGCTGTGTCACGGCCAGCTCCTCTGAGGGCAGGGTTAGCATGGCAGAGATGTGGAAAACTTTTGTCAACACGCCACAGCTAACTGCACCACCACCTGATACGCAACGTGTTAGCAGGAGGCAACATTTCACTAACATGGTGGAACAGTACGTGTGCACACCCCTCCACGTACTGACTGATGGTTCGGCCCCATTCAACTTCTGGGTCTCTAAATTGTCCACGTGGCCAGAGCTAGCCTTTTATGCCTTGGAGGTGCTGGCCTGCCCGGCAGCCAGCGTTTTGTCTGAACGTGTATTCAGCACGGCAGGGGGCGTCATTACAGACAAACGCAGCCGCCTGTCTACAGCCAATGTGGACAAGCTGACGTTCATAAAAATGAACCAGGCATGGATCCCACAGGACCTGTCCGTCCCTTGTCCAGATTAGACATTAACTACCTCCCCATAACCATATATTATTGGACTCCAGGGCACTTCCTCATTCAATCCTATTTTTATTTTCATTTTACCATTATATTGCGATGCTACCCAAAGTTGAATGAACCTCTCCTCTGCCTGTGTGCTAGGCCTAAATATATGCCAATGGACTGTTGCAGTGGTGGCTGACATGAAGCCTGATTCTCTGCTATGACATGCAGACTAATTCTCTGCTGACATGAAGCCAGATTGTCTGTTACGGGACCTCTCTCCTCTGCCTGGGTGCTGGGCCTAAATTTATGACAATGGACTGTTGCAGTGGTGGCTGACGTGAAGCCTGATTCTCTGCTATGACATGCAGACTGATTCTCTGCTGACATGAAGCCAGATCCTCTGTTACGGGACCTCTCTCCTCTGCCTGGGTGCTGGGCCTAAATTTATGACAATGGACTGTTGCAGTGGTGGCTGACGTGAAGCCTGATTCTCTGCTATGACATGCAGACTGATTCTCTGCTGACATGAAGCCAGATCCTCTGTTACGGGACCTCTCTCCTCTGCCTGGGTGCTGGGCCTGAATATATGCCAATGGACTGTTGCAGTGGTGGGTGACGTGAAGCCTCATTCTCTGCTATGACATGCAGACTGATTCTCTGCTGACATGAAGCCAGATCCTCTGTTACGGGACCTCTCTCCTCTGCCTGGGTGCTGGGCCTAAATTTATGACAATGGACTGTTGCAGTGGTGGCTGACGTGAAGCCTGATTCTCTGCTATGACATGCAGACTGATTCTCTGCTGACATGAAGCCAGATCCTCTGTTACGGGACCTCTCTCCTCTGCCTGGGTGCTGGGCCTGAATATATGCCAATGGACTGTTGCAGTGGTGGGTGACGTGAAGCCTCATTCTCTGCTATGACATGCAGACTAATTCTCTGCTGACATGAAGCCAGATTGTCTGTTACGGGACCTCTCTCCTCTGCCTGTGTGTGTGCTGGGCCTAAATATATGCCAATGGACTGTTGCAGTGGTGGCTGACGTGAAGCCTCATTCTCTGCTATGACATGCAGACTGATTCTCTGCTGACATGAAGCCAGATCCTCTGTTACGGGACCTCTCTCCTCTGCCTGGGTGCTGGGCCTAAATTTATGACAATGGACTGTTGCAGTGGTGGCTGACGTGAAGCCTGATTCTCTGCTATGACATGCAGACTGATTCTCTGCTGTCATGAAGCCAGATTGTCTGTTACGGGACCTTTCTCCTCTACCTGGGTTCTGGGCCTAAATTTATGAAAATTGACTCTTACAGTGGTGGGTGACGTGAAGCCTGATTCTCTGCTATGATATGAAGACTGATTCTCTGCTGACATGAAGCCAGATTGTCTGTTACGGGACCTTTCTCCTCTGCCTGGGTTCTGGGCCTAAATTTATGAAAATTGACTCTTACAGTGGTGGGTGACGTGAAGCCTGATTCTCTGCTATGATATGAAGACTGATTCTCTGCTGACATGAAGCCAGATTGTCTGTTACGGGACCTTTCTCCTCTGCCTGGGTTCTGGGCCTAAATTTATGAAAATTGACTCTTACAGTGGTGGGTGACGTGAAGCCTGATTCTCTGCTATGATATGAAGACTGATTCTCTGCTGACATGAAGCCAGATTGTCTGTTACTGGACCTTTCTCCTCTGCCTGGGTTCTGGGCCTAAATTTATGAAAATTGACTCTTACAGTGGTGGGTGACGTGAAGCCTGATTCTCTGCTATGACATGCAGACTAATTCTCTGCTGACATGAAGACAGATTCTCTGTTACGGGACCTCTCTCCTCTGCCTGTGTGTGTGCTGGGCCTAAATATATGCCAATGGACTGTTGCAGTGGTGGCTGACGTGAAGCCTCATTCTCTGCTATGACATGCAGACTGATTCTCTGCTGACATGAAGCCAGATTCTCTGTTACGGGACCTCTCTCCTCTGCCTGTGTGTGTGCTGGGCCTAAATATATGCCAATGGACTGTTGCAGTGGTGGCTGACGTGAAGCCTCATTCTCTGCTATGACATGCAGACTAATTCTCTGCTGACATGAAGCCAGATTCTCTGTTACGGGACCTCCCTCCTCTGCCTGGGTGCTGGGCCTAAATATATGCCAATGGACTGTTGCAGTGGTGGCTGACGTGAAGCCTCATTCTCTGCTATGACATGCAGACTGATTCTCTGCTGTCATGAAGCCAGATTGTCTGTTACGGGACCTCTCTGCTCTGCCTGTGTGCTAGGCCTAAATATATGCCAATGGACTGTTGCAGTGGTGGGTGACGTGAAGCCTCATTCTCTGCTATGACATGCAGACTGATTCTCTGCTGACATGAAGCCAGATTGTCTGTTACGGGACCTCTCTGCTCTGCCTGTGTGCTAGGCCTAAATATATGCCAATGGACTGTTGCAGTGGTGGGTGACGTGAAGCCTCATTCTCTGCTATGACATGCAGACTGATTCTCTGCTGTCATGAAGCCAGATTGTCTGTTACGGGACCTCCCTCCTCTGCCTGGGTGCTGGGCCTAAATATATGCCAATGGACTGTTGCAGTGGTGGCTGACGTGAAGCCTCATTCTCTGCTATGACATGCAGACTAATTCTCTGCTGACATGAAGACAGATTCTCTGTTACGGGACCTCTCTCCTCTGCCTGGGTGCCGGGGCCTAAATATCTGAGAATGGACTGTTCCAGTGGTGGGTGACGGGAAGCCAGATTCTCTGCTATGGAACCTCTCTCCAATTGATTTTGGTTAATTTTTATTTATTTAATTTTTATTTTAATTCATTTCCCTATCCACATTTGTTTGCAGGGGATTTACCTACATGTTGCTGCCTTTTGCAGCCCTCTAGCTCTTTCCTGGGCTGTTTTACAGCCTTTTTAGTGCCGAAAAGTTCGGGTCCCCATTGACTTCAATGGGGTTCGGGTTCGGGACGAAGTTCGGATCGGGTTCGGATCCCGAACCCGAACATTTCCGGGATGTTCGGCCGAACTTCTCGAACCCGAACTTCCAGGTGTTCGCTCAACTCTATCTAGGACCTCATCGTCCCCTGCATCGACTTCCACCCAGTCTTCCTCCCTGACCTCCTGTTCAGTCTGTACACTGCAGAAAGATGCAGCAGTTGGCACCTGTGTTTCGTCATCATCAGAGACGTGCTGAGATGGTATTCCCATGTCCTCATCATCAGGAAACATAAGTGGTTGTGCGTCAGTGCATTCTGTCTTCCACCGCTGGGGAAGGTCTAGGTGGATGCCCTTTGGAAACCCTGCCAGCAGAGTCTTCAAACAGCATAAGAGACTGCTGCATAACTTGAGGCTCAGACAGTTTCCCTGATATGCATGGGGATGATGTGACAGACTGATGGGTTTGGTTTTCAGGTGCCATCTGTGCGCTTTCTGCAGAAGACTGGGTGGGAGATAATGTGAATGTGCTGGATCCACTGTCGGACACCTAATTGACTAATGCCTGTACCTCCTCAGGCCTTACCATTCTTAGAACGGCATTGGGCCCCACTAAATATCGCTGTAAATTATGGCGGCTACTGGGACCTGAGGTAGTTGGTTCACTAGGACGTGTGGCTGTGGCAGAACGGCCACGTCCTCTCCCAGCACCAGAGGGTCCACTAACACCACCACGACCGCGTCCGCGTCCCTTACTAGATGTTTTCCTCATTGTTACCGTTCACCACAATAAGAAAAACATTTTTTGGCCCAATGTATTGAATACAAATTCAGGCCTTTTTTTTTACAGACACAGAACACTATCTAGCTATTTATTTAGGTACCGTATTACACTAATACAGCCACAGCAGTAACAACAGATTTAGCTGAATATAAATTGTAGGCCTATTATTTAGGCGCTGGATGACAGGTATACGTTTTTAAGTTATTGAGGATGACCCTATCCGCACCTTCAATCTAATATACCCTTTTATGGATAGATTTAAACTTGGCCTGCTACAGCGGGAAACCACTGATTTAGGGAATTGCTAAGTTGGGAATTGTATTTCAATCCAGAACAAAAATATATCCTTTGCCAGACAGCAGACAGTATTACAATTGGCTAGCCGCAGCTGAAACACCAGATTTAGGGTACTGCTATTTTGGCAATTGTATTTCACCCCTCAATAAAATAGCTAGCACAGCCAAGCCCCTGATGTAGGATATAGCAAAAAAATAAAAAAAACACTATTGATGGTTAAATGTATTTGGTGGCAGCTTGTGCTGGCGCACCACAAGACGCAAAATGGCCGCCGATCACCCCAGAAAAAAGTGACAGAAAAATGCTCTGGGCAGCCTAAAAACAGTGAGCAATTAAATAGCAGAGGTTGAATGATTTACAGCTGTAGATCAATCACTTCATTAAGTGTTTTTGAAGAGTAAATCACTGCCTAATCTCGCCCTAACAGCAGCAGCTGCATCCTCTCCCTACACTGATCAGAGCAGAGTGACGTGTGGCGCTACGTGGCTCCAGCTTAAATAGAGGCTGGGTCACATGCTGCACTGGCCAATCACAGCCATGCCAATAGTAGTCATGGCTGTGATGGCCTCTTGGGGCAAGTAGTATGACGCTTGTTGATTGGCTGCTTTGCAGCCTTTTAAAAAGCGCCAAGAAAGCGCCGAACACATAACCCGAACCCGGACTTTTACGAAAATGTTCGGGTTCGGGTCCATGTCACGGACACCCCAAAATTCGGTACGAACCCGAACTGTACAGTTCGGGTTCGCTCATCCCTATTTACGAGTTCTCGAAGTGCCGATATTTGCGATTAATATTCGCTATTCGAATATTCGAGTCCAACACTACTGTCTAGTATAAGAGGGCAAGCAAGGTATTATGAGGATAATTTTGAAGCCACTTTTTGGGATAATATGCAAAATACTCACTGTCTCCCTCTCTCTTCACCTCCAGCAGAATAGGAACCAATTTTAAACCAAGTTGGCTTAATTACAAGGGTTTCTCAAGATGTGGATTTAACCCGTGTAAAACTTGTAATTATGTGACCCCCATACAGTCATTTGACAAGTCGGACCATTCCTGCAGCTTTCCCATCCGTAGCTACATAAATTGTAACACAGAAGGCGTTGTCTATGTCATCCGGTGCACTGACTGCGATCTAATGTACATTGGTAGCACAATCCGCAAATTTAAAAATCGACTCCTAGAGCATTTAAATTATATCAATAACCCGAATGCTCTGAATATCTCTAATGTGGCGAGGCACTTTATACAAAAGCATGCCCGTCAGGTGAAGTTCTTTAAAGCCTATGCCATTGAGAGAGTCCTTGCACCCAGGAGGGGGGGGTGATCATCGCAAAAAAATCCTCCTCCGGGAGGCATACTGGATTTTCAGACTCAACACCAGAATTCCAACTGGTTTGAACCTGAAAAAAGAACTAATGTATATTTATCAGTAATAAAAATAGACACGGACATAGTATCAAATAAATGTTACTTCTTGGTTACAGTATAAATGTCAAGTATATGTCTACGGAATCTTTTAAATCTGTAATTAATCTGAGGTTCAGATTATTTTGGGTCTCATTCATGCCTTTATCCACTTGTTATATCAAGTGTGCTGTTCACACGGTGCGGTATTCTTCCTTTCCCTGTATCTGCCTATGAACATGACAATATGATCCTTGGGGTCTGAAGTGGACTGGAAGTCCCCGTGCCGTGTTATACATACCGCATATGCAATTTTAATATACAGTTAACAGCTATACAAATTGTCACAAAAATAACAACTGTTGTCACTCTTGCTCTAAAATTGGAAATAAAATAAAATAAAAACATATATATTGTGTATAATCCCTAGCCCATTGGAAGGTATAAGGTCATTTTTGGTTTTGAATTGTATGTTTTGAATTGTTGTATGGATGGTAATGTTCACACTGTGCGGTTTCTCTCTTTTTCTGGTATTTGTTTGCAAGAGGGGATCATAGTACCCTAAGGGTTAAAATGGCCTGAGAGCTGCAGCACAGTTTGCTACCAATATAACATGTGATTACTGTGGTAAAAGGAAGGGTGTGATGCACAGTGTGATGACCAATGGTGTTGGAAGCTCCCCCCCTGAAATTTGGAGGGAGGGGCACCTAACTCCTTTAAATAGTGGGGTCACACAGTGCAACTTTGTTACGACTAAGGGTCTTGAACCCGAAAAGCGTCAACGTTTGTATGCCGTGTACCAAGTGGCTGCGTCCGCTGTTTATTTATGAATAATAAAGAAGAACTTTTAGAGGACCTCCATTGCTTCCGAGACCTTCCTTTTCAAAGGTAATCACTGCCTAATCTCGCCCTAACGTCGCAGCTGCAACCTCTCCCTACACTAAGCACAGCAGAGTGACGTGCGGCGCTACGTGACTCCAGCTTAAATAGAGACTGGGTCACATGCTGCACTGGCCAATCAC
Organism: Bufo gargarizans; assembly: GCF_014858855.1. Classification (NCBI taxonomy): domain Eukaryota; kingdom Metazoa; phylum Chordata; class Amphibia; order Anura; family Bufonidae; genus Bufo; species Bufo gargarizans. The sequence continues at coordinate 24,723,455 of NC_058080.1, read as the reverse complement.
AGCCATGCCAATAGTAGGCATGGCTGTGACTGCCTCTTCGGGCAAGTAGTATGACGCTTGTTGATTGGCTGGTTTGCAGCCTTTCAAAAAGCGCCAAGAAAACGACGAACACCGAACCCGGACTTTTACTAAAATGTTCGGGTTCGGGTCCGTGTCACGGACACCCCAAAATTCGGTACGAACCCGAACTATACAGTTCGGATTCGCTCATCCCTAATGGCAAGCAAACCTGAAAAACCTTCAGGTCATATTTGCAGCCACCAAATACTTAGTAGAAGTGTCCAAATAGTCCCACAACATGGCCAGTGACATACTAGAGGGGGATCAATGACAAAAACTCCAACAAAAAATATGTATCTTAATCAGGGGACATTTTAATGCGTCTTAAAGTAAAATTCTCTGAAATGTGCCCTGTTGGAGCCTAGATTTTTTTTTATTTTAGGCCACAGGAGTAAAAAGGCATTCACCTGACATAAAATAAATTCTGATTATGTGGTTTGAGGTACATTATGCAGTCAATGGATACAAATTTTAGTGTAGGCCACTGGACTACAGGCCCCAAACATTAGGCATTCATATGAAAGAAAAGATCAAGTGATTATGTGGCCAGAGGTATAATACACGGTCAATGGATATCAATTTTACTGCAGGCCAGTACAAATATAGGTCAAATACATATGTTTAAAAAAATGAAAAATATTAAATTGGATTAAAAACATGGCGAAATCCCCCCTCTTGAAAAAAAACCCTAATGATAATAGTTGAAATTCGATAACACGTGGTCGTCACTGGTGTTGAATTCCTCCGAGGCCGCACCAATTATTCAGTCAGCGTGCATAAAAGAACAAGTAAGTATGTGGCTGGAGGTAGATTACACGGTCATTGGATATACATTTTACCGCAGGCTAGTGTACTACAGGCCCCAAAAATTATGCATTCAGCGTACATAAAAGAACAAGTAATAAGTGGCTGGAGGTAGATTACACGGTCATTGGATATAAATTTTCCAGCAGGCCACTGTAATACAGGCCCCCTAAATTATGCATTCAGCGTACATAAAAAAAAACAAAGTATGTGGCTGGAGGTCTATTTGATGGTCAAAGGATATAAATTTTACTGAAGGCCAGTACAAATACAAGTCAAATGCATATATTTAAAATAATTAAAAATATAAAATTGGATTAAAAACATGGCTAACGAAACCCCCCATCTTGAAAAAAAAACTAATGATAATAGTTGAAACGCGTGGTCGTCACAGGTGTTTAATTTCTCAGAGGCCCAAAACATTAGGCATTCAACAGACAGAAAAGGCTTTTTCTGCCGCTGTATTTACCTAAGACAGGGACCAATATTTGTTCTGGGTGGTGGCGGATATTTTATGGGCTGGCATGAGAAAATTGAATTAAACGTGGTCATCACATGTGTTGAATTCCTCTGAGATCCATGCCTCATTGATTTTAAGAAATGTGAGGTAGTCCACACTCTCGTGAGCTAGGCGAGTGCGCTTATCAGTCACGATCCCCCCTGGACGAGGTGCAAGCCAACAGTTCCATGGCAAATTGTGCCAGCTCTGGTCACAGGTCAAGCCTGCACACCCAGTAGTCCAGGGGTTCCTCGCTTCTTAGAGAGTCCACATCGGCCGTTAACCCGATGTAGTCGGAAACCTGTCAGTCTAGGCGTTTTGTGAGGCTGGATACGGAGGGCGCCTGTCGATGGGTTGGCTGCAAGAATGAAGTGACCAACACATCTTCAAATCGCCCTCTTCTTGCATACACTGTTGGATTGGTACCCACAACTGAAATTCCTCTGCCAGCGCCCGCAAAAGCAGAATGCAGCATTTCTCGAAGCAAGGCCTGGAAGTGCTGCATTCTGACACCCTCTGTGATGGTGGTAACATGTCCGCCATTATGTGTTTGTACTGGGGATCTAAGCACATTTTCACCCAGTACTGGTCCTTAGTAGAGTTGAGCGCACACCTAGATGTTCGGGATCTACGGGTTCGGCGAACTTGAGAAAAAATTTTGAGTTCAGGACCCGAACTTGTCCCGAACTTGACCCCGAACCCGAACCCTATTGAAGTCAATGGGGACCCAAATTTAAATATTGACCCGAAAAATGGCTAGAGGGCTGCAAATGGCATCAAAATGTGGTTAAGAGCATGGCAAGTGCTCTGCAAACAAATGTGGATAGGGAAATGACTTTGAATAACATAAAATAGGTAAAAATAAAAAATAATAATCTTGATCTAGAAGGATGAGGTCCATATGGAGTAGGAGGTTGAGGAGGCGGTGGATGTGGCGGTGTAGTTGGAAGCGGCAGTGGAGGAGGAGGAGGTAGCCTACACTGCTTTTTGGTTTTACATTTTATTTTTATAATTAGGGTACACCCCAAAACATTGGGAAATATAACATGTGATAACCCCCTCCAGTCGTGCTAAACACATGTTCAGACAATACACTGGCTGCAGGGCAGGCCAGCACCTCCAAGGGGTAAAGGGCAAGCTCAGGCCATGTGCCCAATTTGGAGACCCAGAAGTTGCAGGGGCTGACCCCTGTCAGTCAGTTCGTGTAGGCGTGTGCACACTTTGTGCCCCACCATGTCGCACGTCCCGGTGATGATCTAATTTGATATCCGCTCTATCAACTTTCGATGTTCTTTTATGCGCCTACCATGGTGATCACGGGTTGGGGAGAATCAGGGTTCCAGGCCAGAGAGGGAGCGTGAGAAAGAGAGACCACATCCAAGGTAGGATACATTTTTTCAAATTTAAAATTATAGAGTTGAAATATGGGGGAAATTATTTAAGCGTAAAAGTGTGACAACTATTCAAAGTTTAAGCATTGAATGAAAGGAGGTGGCGCGCATTAATTAATGAAGAATTTATTAAATTTTATTCCCTGTCACCTATGCAGAGCAGGAGTTTATTCACGTTTTAAAATTGTATAATGTCAACCCAAGAATGTAACAGAAAAATGATTGTAATTTAATAAGCTGTCAACTAGGTAGAGGAGGGGTATATTCCACCCAAAAATTGGTGAATTTCACCCAAAAATGTAACTGACAATTTTTTTTTTCCGGTCTACTAGGTATAGGAGTGGTACATCACTTGAATTTCACCAGAATCTTTTTTGGGAGTCACGTAGCGCCGCACGTCACTCTGCTCTGATCAGTGTAGGGAGTGGATGCAGCTGCTGTTAGGGCCAGATTAGGCAGTGATTAACTCAGCAAAAACACTTAATGAAGTGATCGATCTACAGCTGTGAATCATTCAACTTCTGATTTAATCATTCAACTTCTCAGTTAATTGCTCACTGTTTTTAGGCTGCCCAGAGCGTTTTTCTGTCACTTTTTTCTGGGGTGATCGGCGGCCATCTTGTGTCTTGTGGTGCGCCAGCACAAACTGCCACCAAGTCCATTTAACCATCAATAGTAGGTTTTGTTTTTTTTGCTATATCCTACATCAGGGGCTTGGCTGTGCTTATTGTCACCCCTAGAAACTCAGGATAGAATTTTCTATATTTTATTGAGGGGTGAAATTCACTTGCAAAAATAGCAATCCCCTAAATCTGGTGTTCCAGCTGTAGCTAGCCAAGTGTAATACTGTCTGCTGTCTGGCAAAGGATATATTTTTTTCTGGGGTGAAATTCAATTGCCAAAATAGCAATACCCTAAATCAGTGGTTTCTGCTGTGGCAGGCCAAGTGTAAATCTGTCCGTAAAAGGGGATATTACACTAACTGTTAAATTACAATTGCTGAAAGCATAAGCCTTTAAATTTGCACACACTATTGTGCATCTCACGTAGTGTATTTCTGTCCGTAAAAGGACACCTTTCATCCAGGGCCTAAATACTAGGCCTACAATTTATATTCAGCTAAATCTGTGGTTACTGCTGTGCCTGTATTAGTGTAATACGGTACCTAAATAGATAGCCAGATAGTGTTAGGTCCCTGTAAAAAAAGGCCTGAATTTGAATTCAATACATTGGGCCAAATAATTTTTTTCTTATTGTGGTGAACGGTAACAATGAGGAAAACATCTAGTAAGGGACGCGGACATGGTCGTGGTGGTGTTAGTGGACCCTCTGGTGCTGGAAGAGGACGTGGCCGTTCTGCCACAGCCACACATCCTAGTGAACCAACTACCTCAGGTCCCAGTAGCCGCCAGAATTTACAGCGATATTTGGTGGGGCCCAATGCCATTCTAAGGGTGGTAAGGCCTGAGCAGGTACAGGCATTAGTCAATTGGGTGGCCAACTGTGGATCCAGCACGTTTACATTATCTCCCACCCAGTCTTCTGCAGAAAGCACACAGATGGCGCCTGAAAACCAAGCCCATCAGTCTGTCACATCACCCCCATGCATATCAGGAAAACTGTCTCAGCCTCAAGTTATGCAGCAGTCTCTTATGCTGTTTAAATACTCTGTTGGCAGGGTTTTCCAAGGGCATCCACCTAGCCCTTCCCCAGCGGTGGAAGACATAGAATGCACTGACGCACAACCACTTATGTTTCCTGATTATGAGGACATGGGAATACCACCTCAGCACGTCTCTGATGATGATGAAACACAGGTGCCAACTGCTGCGTCTTTCTGCAGTGTGCAGACTGAACAGGAGGTCAGGGAGGAAGACTGGGTGGAAGATGATGCAGGGGACGATGAGGTCCTAGTCCCCACATGGAATGAAGGTCGTGCCACTGACTTTCATAGTTCAGAGGAAGAGGCAGTGGTGAGACCGAGCCAACAGCGTAGCAAAAGAGGGAGTAGTGGGCAAAAGCAGAACACCCGCCGCCAAGAGAGTTCGCCTGCTACTGGCCACTGCCACCTGGGACCAAGCACCCCAAAGGCAGCTTCAAGGAGTTCCCTGGCGTGGCAGTTCTTCAAACAATGTGCTGACGACAAGACCCGAGTGGTTTGCACACTGTGCCATCAGAGCCTGAAGCAAGGCATTAACGTTCTGAACCTTAGCACAACCTGCATGACCAGGCATCTGCATGCAAAGCATGAACTGCAGTGGAGTAAACACCTTAAAACCAAGGAAGTCACTCAGGCTCCCCCTGCTACCTCTTCTGCTGCTGCTGCCTCGGCCTCTTCCTCCGCCTCTGGAGGAACGTTGGCACCTGCCGCCCAGCAAACAGAGGATGTACCACCAACACCACCACCTCCGTCGCAAAGCATTTCCACCATGTCACACGGCAGCGTTCAGCTCTCCATCTCACAAACATTTGAGAGAAAGCGTAAATTCCCACCTAGCCACCCTCGATCCCTGGCCCTGAATGCCAGCATTTCTAAACTACTAAACTGGCCTATGAAATGCTGTCATTCAGTCTGGTGGACACAGACAGCTTCAAACAGCTCATGTCGCTTGCTGTCCCACAGTATGTTGTTCCCAGCCGCCACTACTTCTCCAAGAGAGCCGTGCCTTCCCTGCACAACCAAGTATCCGATAAAATCAAGTGTGCACTGCGCAACGCCATCTGTGGCAAGGTCCACCGAACCACAGATACATGGACCAGTAAGCACGGCCATCTCTTTGGCACACGTCCTTCCTCCGCCAAGGATTGCAGGGCAACATTCTTTGCCTCCTCCTCCTACTCGGCTTCCTCCTCCTCTTCTTCCACCTGTTCATCCAGTCAGCCACACACCTTCACCACTAACTTCAGCACAGCCCGGGGTAAACGTCAGCAGGCCATTCTGAAACTCATATGTTTGGGGGACAGGCCCCACACCGCGCAGGAGTTGTGGCGGGGTATTGAACAACAGACCGACGAGTGCTTGCTGCCGGTGAGCCTCAAGCCCGGCCTGGTGGTGTGCGATAATGGGCGAAATCTCGTCGCAGCTCTGGGACTAGCCGGTTTGACGCACATCCCTTGCCTGGCGCATGTGCTGAATTTGGTGGTGCAGAAGTTCATTCACAACTACCCCGACATGTCAGAGCTGCTGCATAAAGTGCGGGCCGTCTGTGCGCGCTTCCGGCGTTCACATCCTGCTGCTGCTCGCCTGTCTGCGCTACAGCGTAACTTCGGCCTTCCCGCTCACCGTCTCATATGCGACGTGCCCACTAGGTGGAACGCCACCTTGCACATGCTGGACAGACTGTGCGAGCAGCAGCACGCACGGATCAGTCTCACTGCGGAACAGCACCACTTCACCACCAATGACTGGGCCTCCATGCGAGACCTGTGTGCCCTGTTGCACTGTTTCGAGTACTCCACCAACATGGCCAGTGGCGATGACGCCGTTATCAGCGTTACAATACCACTTCTATGTCTCCTTGAGAAAACACTTAGGGCGATGATGGAAGAGGAGGTGGCCCAGGAGGAGGAGGAGGAGGAAGAGGGGTCATTTTTAGCACTTTCAGGCCAGTCTCTTCGAAGTGACTCAGAGGGAGGTTTTTTGCAACAGCAGAGGCCAGGTACAAATGTGGCCAGACAGGGCCCACTACTGGAGGACGAGGAGGACGAGGATGAGGAAGAGGTGGAGGAGGATGTGGATGAAGCATGATCACAGCGGGGTGGTATCCAACGCAGCTCGGGCCCATCACTGGTGCGTGGCTGGGGGGAAAGGCAGGACGATGACGATACGCCTCCTACGGAGGACAGCTTGTCCTTACCTCTGGGCAGCCTGGCACACATGAGCGACTACATGCTGCAGTGCCTGCGCAACGACAAAAGAGTTGCCCACATTTTAACGTGTGCGGACTACTGGGTTGCCACCCTGCTGGATCCACGCTACAAAGACAATGTGCCCACCTTACTTCCTTCACTGGAGTGTGATAGGAAGATGCGCGAGTACAAGCACACGTTGGTAGACGCGCTACTGAGAGCATTCCCAAATGTCACAGGGGAACAAGTGGAAGTCCAAGGGCAAGGCAGAGGAGGAGCAAGAGGTCGCCAAGGCAGCTGTGTCACGGCCAGCTCCTCTGAGGGCAGGGTTAGCATGGCAGAGATGTGGAAAAGTTTTGTCAACATGCCACAGCTAACTGCACCACCACCTGATACGCAACGTGTTAGCAGGAGGCAACATTTCAATAACATGGTGGAACAGCACGTGTGCACACCACTCCATGTACTGACTGATGGTTCGGCCCCATTCAACTTCTGGGTCTCCAAATTGTCCACGTGGCCAGAGCTAGCCTTTTATGCCTTGGAGGTGCTGGCCTGCCCGGCGGCCAGCGTTTTGTCTGAACGTGTATTCAGCACGGCAGGAGGCGTCATTACAGACAAACGCAGCCGCCTGTCTACAGCCAATGTGGACAAGCTGACGTTCATAAAAATGAACCAGGCATGGATCCCACAGGACCTGTCCATCCCTTGTGCAGATTAGACATTAACTACCTCCCCTTAACCATATATTATTGTACTCCAGGGCACTTCTTCATTCAATCCTCTTTTTATTTTCATTTTAACATTATATTGCGGGGCAACCCAAAGTTGAATGAACATCTCCTCTGTCTGGGTGCCGGGGCCTAAATATATGACAATGGACTGTTGCAGTGGTGGCTGATGTGAAGCCTGATTCTCTGCTATGACATGCAGACTGATTCTCTGCTGACATAAAGCCAGATTCTCTGTCACGGGACCTCTCTCCTCTGGCTGGGTACCTGGGCCTAAATATATGCCAATGGACTGTTGCAGTGGTGACTGACGTGAAGCCTGATTCTCTTCTATGACATGCAGACTGATTCTCTGCTGACATGAAGCCAGATTCTCTGTTACGGGACCTCTCTCCTCTGGCTGGGTACCTGGGCCTAAATATATGACAATGGACTGTTACAGTGGTGGCTGACGTGAAGCCTGATTCTCTGCTATGACATGAAGACTGATTCTCTGCTGACATGAAGCCAGATTCTCTGTTACGGGACCTCTCTCCTCTGCCTGGGTGCTGGGCCTAAATATATGACAATGGACAGTTGCAGTGGTGGCTGACGTGAAGCCTGATTCTCTGCTATGACATACAGACTGATTCTCTGCTGACATGAAAACAGATTCTCTGTTACGGGACCTCTCTCCTCTGCCTGGGTGCTGGGCCTAAATATATGCCAATGGACTGTTGCAGTGGTGGCTGACGTGAAGCCTGATTCGATGCTATGACATGCAGACTGATTCTCTGCTGACATGAAGCCAGATTCTCTGTTACGGGACCTCTCTCCTCTGCCTGGATGCTGGGCCTAAATATATGACAATGGACTGTTGCAGTGGTGGCTGACGTGAAGCCTGATTCTCTGCTATGACATGCAGACTGATTCTCTGCTGACATGAAGACAGATTCTCTGTTACGGGACCTCTCTCCTCTGCCTGGGTGCCTGGGCCTAAATATATGCCAATGGACCGTTCCAATGTTGGGTGACGTGAAGCCTGATTCTCTGCTATGACATGCAGACTGATTCTCTGCTGACATGAAGCCAGATTCTCTGTTACGGGACCTCTCTCCTCTGCCTGGATGCTGGGCCTAAATATATGACAATGGACTGTTGCAGTGGTGGCTGACGTGAAGCCTGATTCTCTGCTATGACATGCAGACTGATTCTCTGCTGACATGAAAACAGATTCTCTGTTACGGGACCTCTCTCCTCTGCCTGGGTGCCTGGGCCTAAATATATGCCAATGGACCGTTCCAATGTTGGGTGACGTGAAGCCTGATTCTCTGCTATGACATGCAGACTGATTCTCTGCTGACATGAAGACAGATTCTCTGTTACGGGACCTCTCTCCTCTGCCTGGATGCTGGGCCTAAATATATGACAATGGACTGTTGCAGTGGTGGCTGACGTGAAGCCTGATTCTCTGCTATGACATGCAGACTGATTCTCTGCTGACATGAAGACAGATTCTCTGTTACGGGACCTCTCTCCTCTGCCTGGGTGCCTGGGCCTAAATATATGCCAATGGACCGTTCCAATGTTGGGTGACGTGAAGCCTGATTCTCTGCTATGACATGCAGACTGATTCTCTGCTGACATGAAGCCAGATTCTCTGTTACGGGACCTTTCTCCTCTTCCTGGGTGCTGTGCCTAAATATATGACAATGGACTGTTGCAGTGGTGGCTGACGTGAAGCCTGATTCTCTGTTATGACATGCAGACTGATTCTCTGCTGACATGAAGACAGATTCTCTGTTACGGGACCTCTCTCCTCTGCCTGGTGCTGGGCCTAAATATATGACAATGGACTGTTGCAGTGGTGGCTGACGTGAAGCCTGATTCTCTGCTATGACATACAGACTGATTCTCTGCTGACATGAAAACAGATTCTCTGTTACGGGACCTCTCTCCTCTGCCTGGGTACCTGGGCCTAAATATATGCCAATGGACTGTTCCAATATTGGGTGACGTGAAGCCTGATTCTCTGCTATGACATGCAGACTGATTCTCTGCTGACATGAAGACAGATTCTCTGTTACGGGACCTCTCTCCTCTGCCTGGGTGCTGGGCCTAAATATATGACAATGGACTGTTGCAGTGGTGGCTGACGTGAAGCCTGATTCTCTGCTATGACATGCAGACTGATTCTCTGCTGACATGAAGCCAGATTCTCTGTTACGGGACCTATCTCCTCTGCCTGGCTGCTGGGCCTAAATATATGACAATGGACTGTTGTAGTGGTGGCTGACGTGAAGCCTGATTCTCTGCTATGACATGCAGACTGATTCTCTGCTGACATGAAGATAGATTCTCTGTTACGGGACCTCTCTCCTCTGCCTGGGTGCTGGGCCTAAATATATGACAATGGACTGTTCCAATGTTGGGTGACGTGAAGCCTGATTCTCTGCTATGACATGCAGACTGATTCTCTGCTGACATGAAGATAGATTCTCTGTTACGTGACCTCTCTCCTCTGCCTGGTTGCCTGGGCCTAAATATATGCCAATGGACTGTTCCAATGTTGGGTGACGTGAAGCCTGATTCTCTGCTATGACATGCAGACTGATTCTCTGCTGACATCAAGACAGATTCTCTGTTACGGGACCTCTCTCCTCTGCCTGGGTGCCTGGGACTAAATATATGCCAATGGACTGTTCCAATGTTGGGTGACGTGAAGCCTGATTCTCTGCTATGACATGCAGACTGATTCTCTGCTGACATGAAGCCAGATTCTCTGTTACGGGACCTATCTCCTCTGCCTGGCTGCTGGGCCTAAATATATGACAATGGACTGTTGTAGTGGTGGCTGACGTGAAGCCTGATTCTCTGCTATGACATGCAGACTGATTCTCTGCTGACATGAAGATAGATTCTCTGTTACGGGACCTCTCTCCTCTGCCTGGGTGCTGGGCCTAAATATATGACAATGGACTGTTGCAGTGGTGGCTGACGTGAAGCCTGATTCTCTGCTATGACATGCAGACAGATTCTCTGCTGACATGAAGACAGATTCTCTGTTACGGGACCTCTCTCCTCTGCCTGGGTGCTGGGCCTAAATATATGACAATGGACTGTTGCAGTGGTGGCTGACGTGAAGCCTGATTCTCTGCTATGACATGCAGACTGATTCTCTGCTGACATGAAGACAGATTCTCTGTTACGTGACCTCTCTCCTCTGCCTGGTTGCCTGGGCCTAAATATATGCCAATGGACTGTTCCAATGTTGGGTGACGTGAAGCCTGATTCTCTGCTATGACATGCAGACTGATTCTCTGCTGACATGAAGCCAGATTCTCTGTTACGGGACCTCTCTCCTCTTCCTGGGTGCTGGGCCTAAATATATGACAATGGACTGTTGCAGTGGTGGCTGACGTGAAGCCTGATTCTCTGCTATGACATGCAGACTGATTCTCTGCTGACATGAAGACAGATTCTCTGTTACGGGACCACTCTCCTCTGCCTGGTGCTGGGCCTAAATATATGCCAATGGACTGTTGCAGTGGTGGCTGACGTGAAGCCTGATTCTCTGCTATGACATGCAGACTGATTCTCTGCTGACATGAAGACAGATTCTCTGTTACGGGACCTCTCTCCTCTGCCTGGGTGCTGGGCCTAAATATATGACAATGGACTGTTGCAGTGGTGGCTGACGTGAAGCCTGATTCTCTGCTATGACATGCAGACTGATTCTCTGCTGACATGAAGACAGATTCTCTGTTACGGGACCTCTCTCCTCTGCCTGGGTGCTGGGCCTAAATATATGACAATGGACTGTTGCAGTGGTGGCTGACGTGAAGCCTGATTCTCTGCTATGACATGCAGACTGATTCTCTGCTGACATGAAGACAGATTCTCTGTTACGGGACCCATCTCCTCTGCCTGGGTGCCTGGGCCTAAATATATGCCAATGGACCGTTCCAATGTTGGGTGACGTGAAGCCTGATTCTCTACTATGACATGCAGACTGATTCTCTGCTGACATGAAGACAGATTCTCTGTTACGGGGCCTCTCTCCTCTGCCTGTGTGCTTGGCCTAAATATATGACAATGGACTGTTGCAGTGGTGGCTGGCGTGAAGCCTGATACTCTGCTATGACATGCAGACTGATTCTCTGCTGACATGAAGACAGATTCTCTGTTACGGGACCTCTCTCCTCTGCCTGGGTGCCTGGGCCTAAATATATGCCAATGGACTGTTCCAATATTGGGTGACGTGAAGCCTGATTCTCTGCTATGACATGCAGACTGATTCTCTGCTGACATGAAGACAGATTCTCTGTTACGGGACCTCTCTCCTCTGCCTGGGTGCTGGGCCTAAATATATGACAATGGACTGTTGCAGTGGTGGCTGACGTGAAGCCTGATTCTCTGCTATGACATGCAGACTGATTCTTTGCTGACATGAAGACAGATTCTCTGTTACGGGACCTCTCTCCTCTGCCTGGGTGCTGGGCCTAAATATATGACAATGGACTGTTGCAGTGGTGGCTGACGTGAAGCCTGATTCTCTGCTATGACATGCAGACTGATTCTCTGCTGACATGAAGACAGATTCTCTGTTACGTGACCTCTCTCCTCTGCCTGGTTGCCTGGGCCTAAATATACAGTCATGTGAAAAAATTAGGACACCCTTTGAAAGCATGTGGTTTTTTGTAACATTTTTAATAAAAGGTTATTTCATCTCCGTTTCAACAATACAGAGAGATTAAAGTAATCCGACTAAACAAAGAAAACTGAAGAAAAGTCTTTTCAAGATCTTCTGTAAATGTCATTCTACAAAAATGCCTATTCTAACTGAGGAAAAAGATAGGACACCCTTGCCCCTAATAGCGAGTGTTACCTCCTTTGGCTGAAATAACTGCAGTGAGACGGTTCTTGTAGCCATCTACCAGTCTTCGACATCGGTCTGAGGAAATTTTACCCCACTCCTCAATGCAGAACTTTTTCAGCTGTGAGATGTTTGAGGGTTTTTTTTGCACGTACAGCCCTTTTCAAGTCACCCCACAGCATCTCAATGGGATTCAAATCTGGACTTTGACTTGGCCATTCCAGGACTCTCCATTTCTTCTTTTTCAGCCAATCTTTGGTTGATTTACTAGTATGTTTTGGGTCATTGTCATGTTGCATGGTCCAGTTCCGCTTCAGCTTTAATTTTCTAACTGAGGGTCTCACATGTTCTTCAAGCACCTTCTGATACACAGTAGAATTCATCGTGGATTCTATGATGGTGAGCTGACCAGGTCCTGCTGCAGCAAAGCAGCCCCAAACCATGACACTTCCACCTCCATGCTTCACAGTTGGTATGAGGTTCTTTTCTTGGAATGCTGTGTTTGGTTTACGCCAAACATGTCCTCTGCTGTTGTGTCCAAATAATTCAATTTTGGACTCATCTGTCCAAAGAACATTATTCCAGAAGTCCTGGTCTTTGTCAACTTTATCTCTGGCAAATGTCAGTCTGGCCTCGATGTTTCTCTTGGAAAGCAAAGGTTTCCTCCTTGCACACCTCCCATGCAAGTTAAACTTGTACAGTCTCTTTCTGATTGTAGAGGCATGTACTTCTACATCAACAGTAGCCAGAGCCTGCTGTAGTTCTCGAGATGACACTTTAGGGTTTTTGGAGACCTCTTTTAGCATCTTGCGGTCTGCTCTTGGGGTGAACTTGCTGGGGCGACCAGTCCTGGGCATGTTGGCAGTTGTTTTGAAAGCCCTCCACTTGTAGACTATCTTCCGGACAGTGGAATGGCTGATTTCAAAATCTTTTGAGATCTTTTTAAATCCCTTCCCAGACTCATAGGCTGCTACAATCTTTTTTCTGAAGTCCTCTGACAGCTCTTTTGCTCTCACCATGGTGCTCACTCTCACTTCAACAGTCAGGAGCACACCAAACTAAATGTCTGAGGTTTAAATAGGGCAAGCCTCATTCAACATGCAGAGTAACGATCTACTAATTATGTGCACCTGGTGTGATATACCTGTGTGAGATCTGAGCCAATTTAAGAGGGAATACATGTGAGGGTGTCCTATCTTTTTCCTCAGTTAGAATAGGCATTTTTGTAGAATGACATTTACAGAAGATCTTGAAAAGACTTTTCTTCAGTTTTCTTTGTTTAGTTGGATTACTTTAATCTCTCTGTATTGTTGAAACGGAGATGAAATAACCTTTTATTAAAAATGTTACAAAAAACCACATGCTTTCAAAGGGTGTCCTAATTTTTTCACATGACTGTATGCCAATGGACTGTTCCAATGTTGGGTGACGTGAAGCCTGATTCTCTGCTATGACATGCAGACTGATTCTCTGCTGACATGAAGACAGATTCTCTGTTACGGGACCTCTCTCCTCTGCCTGGGTGCTGGCCTAAATATATGACAATGGACTGTTGCAGTGGTGGCTGACGTGAAGCCTGATTCTCTGCTATGACATGCAGACTGATTCTCTGCTGACATGAAGACAGATTCTCTGTTACGTGACCTCTCTCCTCTGCCTGGTTGCCTGGGCCTAAATATATGCCAATGGACTGTTCCAATGTTGGGTGACGTGAAGCCTGATTCTCTGCTATGACATGCAGACTGATTCTCTGCTGACATGAAGACAGATTCTCTGTTACGTGACCTCTCTCCTCTGCCTGGTTGCCTGGGCCTAAATATATGCCAATGGACTGTTCCAATGTTGGGTGACGTGAAGCCTGATTCTCTGCTATGACATGCAGACTGATTCTCTGCTGACATGAAGACAGATTCTCTGTTACGGGACCTCTCTCCTCTGCCTGGGTGCCTGGGACTAAATATATGCCAATGGACTGTTCCAATGTTGGGTGACGTGAAGCCTGATTCTCTGCTATGACATGCAGACTGATTCTCTGCTGACATGAAGCCAGATTCTCTGTTACGGGACCTATCTCCTCTGCCTGGCTGCTGGGCCTAAATATATGACAATGGACTGTTGTAGTGGTGGCTGACGTGAAGCCTGATTCTCTGCTATGACATGCAGACTGATTCTCTGCTGACATGAAGATAGATTCTCTGTTACGGGTCCTCTCTCCTCTGCCTGGGTGCTGGGCCTAAATATATGACAATGGACTGTTGCAGTGGTGGCTGACGTGAAGCCTGATTCTCTGCTATGACATGCAGACAGATTCTCTGCTGACGTGAAGACAGATTCTCTGTTACGGGACCTCTCTCCTCTGCCTGGGTGCCTGGGACTAAATATATGCCAATGGACTGTTCCAATGTTGGGTGACGTGAAGCCTGATTCTCTGCTATGACATGCAGACTGATTCTCTGCTGACATGAAGCCAGATTCTCTGTTACGGGACCTCTCTCCTCTGCCTGGCTGCTGTGCCTAAATATATGACAATGGACTGTTGTAGTGGTGGCTGACGTGAAGCCTGATTCTCTTCTATGACATGCAGACTGATTCTCTGCTGACATGAAGACAGATTCTCTGTTACGGGACCTCTCTCCTCTGCCTGGGTGCTGGGCCTAAATATATGACAATGGACTGTTGCAGTGGTGGCTGACGTGAAGCCTGATTCTCTGCTATGACATGCAGACTGATTCTCTGCTGACATGAAGACAGATTCTCTGTTACGGGACCTCTCTCCTCTGCCTGGGTGCCTGGGCCTAAATATATGCCAATGGACCGTTCCAATGTTGGGTGACGTGAAGCCTGATTCTCTGCTATGACATGCAGACTGATTCTCTGCTGACATGAAGCCAGATTCTCTGTTACGGGACCTCTCTCCTCTTCCTGGGTGCTGGGCCTAAATATATGACAATGGACTGTTGCAGTGGTGGCTCACGTGAAGCCTGATTCTCTGCTATGACATGCAGACTGATTCTCTGCTGACATGAAGACAGATTCTCTGTTACAGGACCTCTCTCCTCTGCCTGGTGCTGGGCCTAAATATATGCCAATGGACTGTTGCAGTGGTGGCTGACGTGAAGCCTGATTCTCTGCTATGACATGCAGACTGATTCTCTGCTGACATGAAGACAGATTCTCTGTTACGGGACCTCTCTCCTCTGCCTGGGTGCTGGGCCTAAATATATGCCAATGGACTGTTGCAGTGGTGGCTGACGTGAAGCCTGATTCTCTGCTATGACATGCAGACTGATTCTCTGCTGACATGAAGACAGATTCTCTGTTACGGGACCTCTCTCCTCTGCCTGGGTGCTGGGCCTAAATATATGACAATGGACTGTTGCAGTGGTGGCTGACGTGAAGCCTGATTCTCTGCTATGACATGCAGACTGATTCTCTGCTGACATGAAGACAGATTCTCTGTTACGGGACCCATCTCCTCTGCCTGGGTGCCTGGGCCTAAATATATGCCAATGGACCGTTCCAATGTTGGGTGACGTGAAGCCTGATTCTCTACTATGACATGCAGACTGATTCTCTGCTGACATGAAGACAGATTCTCTGTTACGGGGCCTCTCTCCTCTGCCTGTGTGCTTGGCCTAAATATATGACAATGGACTGTTGCAGTGGTGGCTGGCGTGAAGCCTGATACTCTGCTATGACATGCAGACTGATTCTCTGCTGACATGAATTCAGATTCTCTGTTACGGGACCTCTCTCCTTTGCCTGGGTGCCTGGGCCTAAATATATGCCAATGGACTGTTCCAATATTGGGTGACGTGAAGCCTGATTCTCTGCTATGGCATGCAGACTGATTCTCTGCTGACATGAAGACAGATTCTCTGTTACGGGACCTCTCTCCTCTGCCTGGGTGCTGGGCCTAAATATATGACAATGGACTGTTGCAGTGGTGGCTGACGTGAAGCATGATTCTCTGTATTGACATGCAGACTGATTCTCTGCTGACATGAAGACAGATTCTCTGTTACGGGACCTCTCTCCTCTGCCTGGGTGCCTGGGCCTAAATATATGCCAATGAACTGTTCCAATGTTGGGTGACGTGAAGCCTGATTCTCTGCTATGACATGCAGACTGATTCTCTGCTGACATGAAGCCAGATTCTCTGTTACGGGACCTCTCTCCTCTGCCTGGCTGCTGGGCCTAAATATATGACAATGGACTGTTGTAGTGGTGGCTGACGTGAAGCCTGATTCTCTGCTATGACATGCAGACTGATTCTCTGCTGACATGAAGACAGATTCTCTGTTACGGGACCTCTCTCCTCTGCCTGGGTGCCTGGGACTAAATATATGCCAATGGACTGTTCCAATGTTGGGTGACGTGAAGCCTGATTCTCTGCTATGACATGCAGACTGATTCTCTGCTGACATGAAGCCAGATTCTCTGACTGGACCTATCTCCTCTGCCTGGCTGCTGGGCGTAAATATATGACAATGGACTGTTGCAGTGGTGGCTGACGTGAAGCCTGATTCTCTGCTATGACATGCAGACAGATTCTCTGCTGACATGAAGACAGATTCTCTGTTACGGGACCTCTCTCCTCTGCCTGGGTGCTGGGCCTAAATATATGACAATGGACTGTTGCAGTGGTGGCTGACGTGAAGCCTGATTCTCTGCTATGACATGCAGACTGATTCTCTGCTGACATGAAGACAGATTCTCTGTTACGGGACCTCTCTCCTCTGCCTGGGTGCCGGGGCCTAAATATCTATGAATGGACTGTTCCAGTGGTGGGTGACGTGAAGCCAGATTCTCTGCTATGGGACCTCTCTCCAATTGATATTGTTTAATTTTTATTTATTTTATTTTAATTTTAATTCTTTTCCCTATCCACATTTGTTTGCAGGGGATTTACCTACATGTTGCTGCCTTTTGCAGCCCTCTAGCCCTTTCCTGGGCTGTTTTACAGCCTTTTTAGTGCCGAAAAGTTCGGGTCCCCATTGACTTCAATGGGGTTCGGGTTCGGGACGAAGTTCGGTTCGGGATCGGATCCCGAACTCGAACATTTCCGGGAAGTTCGGCCGAACTTCTCTAACCCGAACATCCAGATGTCCGCTCAACTCTACTTCTAAGGTCAGACAGGTAAACACTTGTTGATTGGCTGCTCTGCAGCCTTTCAAAAAGCGCCAAGAAAGCGCCGAACACCGAACCCAAACTTTTACGGAAATGTTCGGGGTACAAAAATCCAAAAGTTCGGTATATACCCAAACTTTACAGTTTGGGTTCGCTCAACCCTACTTATTACTATGTAGTGGACTGTGATCATACAACTGGTGAAGACACATATTGCCCAACCATGACCCATGAACTTGCTTTATTAATGAAGGGCATGGATCTTTTGCCTATCCAGTTACATTTAGTGAATGCACCCCTTTTGATCACTAGTGTTGAGCGCAAATATTCGAATATCGATTTTTTTTTTGCGAATATCGGCACTTTGCTAATTCACAAATATTTCGAATATAGTGCTATAAATTCGATATTTCGAATATTCGTTTTTGTGTTTTTTTTATTGTTATATTTTTTCTTTCCAACTTCCCAAAAGTAGTTCTTACCTGTCCTTAGGATTCCTGGCTTTCTGGCTGCTCCAGTCAGTGCCCGTTGCCGCTTCTGACGACTTCCGTGCTCATGGAGCGTCCCTATCACCATGGGAACGTCTCCATACTAGAATGTACTGTCGGATTTGAGAATTACGTTGAAATCGCAATTCGATTAATTCAAGTTATAATAATCGAATTTCGATTTCAACTTAGCACTGCTACATTCCATATTAATTAATTCTAGCCTAATATGGAATATAGCAGTGCTAAGTTGAAATCGAAATTTGATTATTATAACTTGAATTAATCAAATTGCTATTTCAACTTGGACCTGGTTTACTATGGTTGGCTTGGTAGAATTAGCGAATATGACGAATGTATTCGTCATATTCCTCAAAACGAAGATAACACCTAATATACCAGAGTCCACAGAAAATCTATTACTAAACGAGATAGACGAGGCGGCAAATCATAATGAGGTGGTTATTATGGGGGACTTCAACTACCCAGATATAGACTGGGAAACTGAAACTTGTATATCTCATAAAGGAAACAGGTTCTTGGCAATAACCAAAGACAATTACCTCTCCCAACTGGTTCAGGACCCGACTAGAGGGACGGCCATACTGGACTTAGTATTAACCAATAGGCCGGACAGAACAACAGATGTGCAGGTTGGGGGACACCTGGGAAATAGTGACCACAAAGTAATAACCTTCCAATTATCATTCAAAAGAGCGTTTCTACAGGGAGGAACAAAAATACCAAACTTCAAAAAAGCTAAATTTAGCCAACTAAGAGAGGCCATAGGCCAAACTAACTGGGACAAAGTCCTCAAAAATAAAAATACAGCCACAAAATGGGATATCTTTAAAAACATCCTAAAATCTCATTGTGAGAGGTACATACCGTATGGTAATAAAAGGTTAAGGAACAAAAAGAAACCAATGTGGATAAATAGAACTGTAAAGAAAGCAATAAATGACAAAAAGAAAGCATATCATTCACTGAAACAGGAGGGGAGCACGGAAGCACTGAAAAACTATAAGGAAAAAAATAGAACATGTAAAAAACAAATAAAAGCGGCCAAACTAGAGACCGAGAGATTAATTGCCAAAGAGAGTAAAACTAACCCTAAAATGTTCTTCAATTATATAAATGTTAAAAAGTATAAATCTGAAGGTGTCGGCCCTCTAAAGAGTAATGAGGGGGAAGTCGCAGAGAGCGATGAGGAGAAAGCAAAGCTGTTAAATATTTTTTTCTCCAATGTATTCCCTGAGGAAAATAAATTGTCAGATGACATGCAGAATGCAAAAATAAATTCCCCATTAAAAGTGTCCTGTCTGACCCAGGAAGAAGTACAACAGCGACTTAAAAAGATTAAAATAGACAAATCGCCAGGACCGGATGGCATACACCCCCGTATCCTAAAGGAATTAAGTAATGTCATAGCCAGACCCTTATTTCTGATATTTGCAGACTCTATACTGACAGGGAATGTCCCACAGGATTGGCGCATGGCATATGTGGTGCCAATATTCAAAAAGGGGCCAAAAACAGAGCCTGGATACTATAGGCCGGTAAGTTTAACATCTGTTGTGGGTAAACTGTTTGATGGTTTTCTGAGAGATGCTATATTAGAGCATCTCAACAGAAATAAGCAAATAACGCCATATCAGCATGGCTTCGTGAGGGATCGGTCATGTCAGACTAATTTAATCAGTTTCTATGAGGAGGTAAGTTCTAGACTTGACAGCGGCGAATCAATGGATGTCGTATATCTGGATTTCTCCAAAGCATTTGACACTGTACCACATAAAAGGTTAGTATATAAAATGAGAATGCTCGGACTGGGAGAAAACATCTGTATGTGGGTAAGTAACTGGCTCAGTGATAGAAAACAGAGGGTGGTTATTAACGGTACACACTCAGATTGGGTCACTGTCACTAGTGGGGTACCTCAGGGGTCAGTATTGGGCCCTATTCTCTTCAATATATTTATTAATGATCTTGTAGAAGGCTTGCACAGTAAAGTATCAATTTTCGCAGATGACACTAAACTGTGTAAAGTAATTTACACTGATGAGGACAGTATACTACTACAGAGGGATCTGGATAGACTGGAGGCTTGGGCAGATAAGTGGCAGATGGGGTTTAACACTGATAAATGTAAAGTTATGCACATGGGAAGGAAAAATGCAAGTCAACCGTACATACTAAATGGTAAAACACTCGGTAACACTGACATGGAAAAGGATCTAGGAATTTTAATAAACAGCAAACTAAGCTGCAAAAACCAGTGTCAGGCAGCTGCTGCCAAGGCCAACAAGATAATGGGTTGCATCAGAAGGGGCATAGATTCCCGTGATAAGAACATAGTCCTACCACTTTACAAATCGCTAGTCAGACCGCACATGGAGTACTGTGTACAGTTCTGGGCTCCTGTAAACAAGGCAGACATAGCAGAGCTGGAGAAGGTCCAGAGGAGGGCATCTAAAGTAATAACTGGAATGGGGCAACTACAGTACCCTGAAAGATTATCAAAATTAGGGTTATTCACTTTAGAAAAAAGACGACTAAGGGGAGATCTAATTAATATGTATAAATATATCAGGGGTCAGTACAGAGATCTATCCCATCAGCTATTTATCCCCAGGACTGTGACTGTGACGAGGGGACATCCTCTGCGTCTGGAGGAAAGAAGGTTTGTACACAAACATAGAAAAGGATTCTTTACGGTAAGAGCAGTGAGACTATGGAACTCTCTGCCTGAGGAGGTGGTGATGGTGAGTACAATAAAGGAATTCAAGAGGGGCCTGGATGTATTTCTGGAGTGTAATAATATTACAGGCTATAGCTACTAGAGAGGAGTCTTCCTCTGGATCAACTTGCGGGATAACAGGCCGAACTGGATGGACAAATGTCTTTTTTCGGCCTTATGTACTATGTTACTATGTTACTATGTTACAAAGTATTCTCCATCTTCGTTTTAGCTCCATATTCGTCAATTTCGCTAATTCTAGCAATCAAATAGGAAAGTTGACTATAGAGACAGCTATGTTTAATTAGCTATGCGATTATATTACTTTGCTTTTTTTTTATTGAATAGTTAAATACTTGATTATTATAATGATTCTATTTATAAAAAAAAAAAAAAGCAAAGTAATATAATCACATAGCTAATTAAACATAGCTGTCTCTATAGTCAACCTTCCTATTTGATTGCTAGAATTAGCGAAGTTGACGAATAGGTAGCTAAAACGAAGATGGAGAATACTTCGTTATCTTCGTTTTGAGGAATATGACGAATACATTCGTCATATTCGCTAATTCTAGATATCAAACCAATAGGAAAGTAGCCTAAATTAAAATCGCAATACGCGATTATTAAAATCGCATATTAATCCTGATAACTAGAATAATGCCGAATATTCGATTTTGACGAATATGAAACGAATATTCTATCGAATATTTGCAAATTTCGTCGAAATCGAATATGGCACCTGCCGCTCATCACTATTGATCACTACCAAGGTATCGATTGCTAAACAGTAGAAAACTGTTGTAATTCCGAGCTCATCTGAGATAATCATAGTAATTAGAGATGAGCAAATTTCTCAAGAATTAGATTCAACCTCTTCACCGAATTTTCCGAAAAGATTAGATTCCATATGAATTTATTTGTGGCCATTCGTGTTAAAAAACAGCTATTTCCTGGCTTCAGAGAACCTTTATAGTGGTGTAGAACTCTGTGCCTTGCAGTAACATGCATAGGGAGTCTGCTGTGGTAGTGAAGCAATACTGTGAGTCAGTGTGACTTGCAGATGACAGGAGTTGCTTTTAGAATCAGTGCACACTTCACTTATTTGGACAGTTACGGTGCCAAAACTGACCAAATAACTCAAGTGTGAACTCGAGTTAGCCTTACAGGTCGATGTTAGCGTCAAGAAGAAGTGCACTTCTTTTACACCATTGTCAGTGGATTCCCCATAGATGTCTACAGAACTTGTTCTATTAAACGCTTATACAAGTAGAGCCCCCCTGACAGAGTAGAGTGGGTGTCAGCAGTAAGTTTTTATTGACATCACTGATTATTTTGCCCTTCCTCTAATCTGTCAGAACAATAACCCCCAAAAAACGGATCCTGTCTGTTGAGCATCCACCTTCACTCAGTCAGCATTTGGTCAGTAATCCAACAGTATTGCTAATGCAAAAAAAAAAAAAATTCTGATGGGACCATACAGGGCTTACAGCTGCTATATAGACATAGACCATTTTGTGTCTCATTTTTCCTTCCTTCTGACAGATCAGAAGAAGGGTCAAATAAATGAAGATGTCAACCAGGCCAAAAAGGCAAAATAGTGGCCCAGTACACAGATTGGCCCAATGACATAGTAGTGAGGTGCAAGCAGCATGAGGAGACCACAGAGTGGCCCAGAGACAGAGTTGTGAGTTGGAAGCAGCATGAGGAGACCACAGAGTGGGAAGGTAACATAGTGTGGCGGTGGCAGCAGCAGCCGCATGAGGAGGCTGCAGAGTGTCACAATGACAGAGTGTGGAGGTGGCAGCATCACCATAAGGAGGCTACAGAGTGGCCCAGAGACAGAGTTGTGAGTTGGCAGCAGCATGAAGAGGCCACAGAGTAGCACAATTACATAGTGTGGAGGTGGTAGCAGCAGCAGCAGCATGAGGAGGTCACAGAGGGGCAAGGTGACATCAGCATGAGGAGACCACAGAGTGGCAAGGTGACATCAGCTTGAGGAGACCACAGTGTGTGGAGGTGGCAGCAGCAGCAGTATGCAGAGATCGCATAGTGGCACAATAACAGAGTGTGGAGGTGGCAGAAGCAGCATGAGGAGACCTGAGTGGTAAGGTGGCAGCAGCATCAGGAGACCACAGAGTAACCAGGTGACAGAGTGGGGAGGTGGGTGGCAATAACAGTACCCGCTGACAATGATTGGTGAAAAAAGGAGCACTTGGCATCAGATGTGTGGCATTGAGCGGGTGGCAGCATTAGAATAGTTTCTGAGGGCACAGGACCTGCTCCTGGGCCATGCCAACTAAGCGTTGTGGCTGACGAACTCACTGACTCTTGCTACCACCTGCTGGTTCAGGTCCTGCTCAAGGTCTAGCTGATCATGGCTCTACCAGCAAGAAGAAAGAAATATGAAGCCAGTTTCAAACTTAAAGTTGTAAACTTTGCCATGGAACATAATAACTGAGCTGCTGCAAGACAATATGGAGCAACAGAAAATAAGGTTTGGGACTGGAAAGCAAATGAAAAAGCATTCAAGAGTATGCCAAGGGGTAAGTGTGCATTAAGAAAAGGCACCCCACATTGGCCAGAACTTGAAAAACATGTAGCAGACATGGTGAATGAGATTCGCCAAAACGGTTATGTAGTGACACAAAATAAAATATGTTTATTTGCACTTCAGTGGGCCAAATCTAACCCAGATCACAGCAACAGAATTAAGGCCACTGTATCCTGGTGTACTAGATTCTTGGAAAGGCATAATATGGTACTGAGGCAAAAGACGAAAATTGCACAACAATTACCTGCAGATCTTGATGCCAAAGTAAATAGCGTTGGAGGGGTAGTCTTATACGGCGAGTAAAGCCTAAATCCTATATTTTAACTGGAAAAGATGGGGGTCGTCTTATACACCCAGTCGTCTTATACGCCGGAAAATACTGCTTCCACCAAATACTGATTGAGGACTGCAATATACCTGCTTCCACAAAATACTGATTAAGGGGATTGATATATCTGTTTCCACCAAATATCGATTGGGTCCTGTGATACACCCGCTTCAACAAAATACAAATTTAGGGGATTGATATACCTGCTTCCACCAAATATTGATTAAGCCTGCAAGATACTTGCTTCCACAAAATATTGATTAAGGGCTTTATTATACCTGTTTCCACCAAATATTGATTGAGGGCTACGATATACCTGCTTCCACAAAATACTAATTAAGGGGTTCGATATACCTGTTTCCACCAAATATTGATTGTGGCCTGCGAAATACCTGCTTCCACAAATACTGCTCTTCACTAGGGACTTAGGCACAGGGTAATTTTGAAAATGACAGGTAGAGGAAGAGAAAGGCCATTCCGCAGGGGTGGTAGTGGTCGGTCAGGTGCACCAGGCTGGAGCCTAAGTGGGAAGTTGGAGAAGACGTGTGCGATTATTTCAAAGGACCCATCAGAGTTGATTGAGTTGCTCATTCAGCCTTCCATTTCTGCACACTCCTCATCCTCTGTATTTTCCCATCCATTCCCAGACCTTACTTATGCCCAGACATTGTTGACATCAGATGAGGAAGAAGAGGAAGCAACAGCCGCCGTCCAGCGGTCTGACGACATTACCCATATCAGCCCAAGGAGGGAGGTCCCCGCTGTTGCTGCCTACTCTGAGATCTCAAATGTCAGTGGTGGTGAAGGTGAGGATGATGACGTGTCAATGTACATCACGTGAGTGCCCATAAGAGAGGAAAAGGAGGGGAGTTTAGCGGAAGAGACGAAGCAGCAGAGAGGGAGGAGAAGCAGGCAGAGCTCGCAGGGCAGAGGAGGCAAAAAGCAGACTGCAAATGTATCTGCAAATGTCACTTCTGGCACTCCCAGGACGCCAGCACATGGCTCCGCAGTGTGGGCTTTTTTTAACGTGTCAGCTGCTGACAATAGTGTTGCCATCTGCAGCCTGTAAGCCCAACACTCACCTAGGGATGACTGCCTTAAGAAGGTACCTGGACTCCCATCACCAAGCCTAGTGGGAGCAACGCCGTAAGAACCCACAAAGCCACACTCCTGGAGCTCCACGTCTTGCCTCTTCTACTCTTCTATACTCCCATTTGTCCCCCACCTTCCACCGTGCCGTCGTTTTCATCAGGCAGAAGGCAGGCTTCTGTGGCACAAATGTTCGAGCATAAAAAGTTGATGACGCCGGATAACCCTCTAGCCCAATGGCTGACCGCTGGCTTGTCGGAACTGCTAGCCCGCCAACTACTGCCAGATAAACTGGTGGACTCGGAGGCCTTTAGAAAATTTGCGGCCATTGGCACTCTGCAATGGAAGGTCCAGAGAAGGAAATATTTCTCCCAGAAGGGCATCCCAGAGTCACAGAATATGGCCATGTTCAGCAGCAAGTGAATATACAGTATCTCTGGCACACAGTGTCGGTGCCAATAAACAGCTGACCACAGACACGTGGTCTAGCAAACACTGGCAGGGAAGGTGCATAACATTTACTTCCCACTGGGTAAACCTTCTGACGGCCATCAAGCATGTAACACGTGGCTCCCGTGTGGATTTGGTGTTACCGCCACGGATTTCATGCAAGCCTGCCTCTTCTTCTCCTCTTCCTACACCGTCTCCTCCTTGGCTGACAACTTTTTTTACACAGCTACCGCCTCGTCCGCTGCACCCCCCGCCCCCTAGCTCCCCAGAACCTATTTGACGTGCCAGGTAAGACCTTGCCATGCTGTGCTTCGGCTGTTGTGCCTGGAAGCCAAGAGCCTCACCAGTCCTGCACTGCTTTCAGATTTGCGGTCACAGGCCGATCAGTGGCTAACTCTGCTCAATTTGACACAAGTGGTGTGCGACAATGGTGCCAATCTACTGAGCGTGCTGAAACAGGACAAAATGAGACACGTGCCATGTATGGCACATGTCCTGAACTTAGTCGTGCAGCGATTCGTTGCCAAATACCGCGGGTTCCAGGAAATCTTGCGGCATGCCAGGAAAATCTCTGGCCATATTAGAAGATTTTACACGGCCATGGCTCTCCTTGCTGACGTTCAGCGGCGATACCACCTGCCCGTTAGACATATTATTTGTGACAGCCCAACGCACTGGAACTCCACCTTGTATATGCTTGATAGGCTGCTCCGGCAGCAACGTACCGCTAATGACTACTTGTATGAACTCTGCAGCAGGATAGGTTCTGGGGAGCTTGGTTTATTTTCGCCGTGCCAATGGCTGCTCATGAGCGACACATGCAGACTTCTGCGGCCATTTGATGAGATCACCAAACTGGTCAGTCGCAGCCAGGGCACCACCAGTGACATCGTACCTTACGCCTTATTACTGGAGCGTGCATGGGGAAGGCTTAACAAAAAACTGCCACACTGACGAGTGGGTGATTTTACCCCAAACACTCCGCACTGACTAACTGTTACCGGCGCCGCCTTCGTTATCCCCTGCACCACTACTTTCCGGGTAGTTAGGCTCCTACAAAGCGGATGGTCTACCCCAGGCATGTTTGGCTCCCGACCTCCCACTGCTGCCACCCTGCTGACTCCTGGCCACGCTAGTGACTTGCATCACTTGCCAGCTGCCACCCTCTTATCCCGATGATGAAGCCCCTTCATCACCCAGCTCCCAATTGCAATCAGCTACATCATCATCAAGTACTGCGTGCACATCACTGATGTCCTCCTCAATGGTCTATGAGCCAGGAGCCTGACCGCTTGCAACACCAGCTCCCACGCCACTCTCCTCATCACTACTTTCCCACCTACCGGCGGAAGCGGCGGATGTCTCCTCCAAATCTTGGCTGACCAGTAGCTGATGACTGTCCTTTAATAGCTCGTACTCGCTGTATAGTGAATCTGAGCTCACAGCTTATAATACTTATCTGGCTGAGGGAACAGAAAAGCACAGAGGCAGGTTGAGGACAGGTGAGGGCACAGGACCTGGTTCCGGGCCATGTCAACTAAGGGTTGTGTCTGGCGAACCCACCGACTCTTGGCTGGGGGTGTCTGATGTCACTTGGGTCAAAATGGATGACCAAATCAACCATTTAAGAACCGCTGGGTTTCTGCGGTAGTTGACACCGGGAGCTCAAGCCTCTCGCTGACACTCCGGCTGCCACGCCCTCTTACTCTGCTGTGACCTGTGCCTGAGCCAGAAACATTTATGCCTTTGCCACTCCTCTGTGCAAGACCTGTCACTTCTCTGTCTGACATACAGTTAAATAAATAAAAAGAAAATGAATACAACCCAAAAAAGGCTTTAGAACATATAACTGCACTGCTGAATGGCAAATAATACTTTTTTCCCACTAATACACCCCAAAAAAGGCTGTAATGTTGTCACTTCACAGCACAACAGCTAACAAGCCTTTTTTTTCCACTAATAACCCTCAAAAAAGGCTTCAGAGCATATAATTGCACCGCTGAACGGCAAATAATACTTTTTTCCCCCACTAATACACCCCAAAAAAGGCTGTAATTTTCTCACTTCAATGCACATTGGCAAATAAGCCCTTTTTTCCACTAATACACCCCAAAGATGGCTCCTGCACAAGGGCCAATAAGACGTACAAATATTTCCTAGTAATACACCTTGTTAATGGCTGCATCACACATCACTTGTACTCCAATAACAAGCAAGGTGTGCTGGAATTACAGAGGTATCATCTATTGCAAACCTAAAAGCAGCAGAATAATTCCTCCCTATCCTTTCCCTACACCTAGACTAAGCTTTCCCTGAACTTGTAAATCATTTTTTTAGCACAATGAAGTCTTTCCTAGCACTGTCCCTAGCGCCGGCTGACGTCTCTCACTGCACTAAGTACACTGGAAGATTGCAGAATTCAAGATGGCTGAGGCTATTTACAGGGCTGTGATATCATAGGGGCTGGCTGCTGATTGGGTGTATGCATGGCATAGTGGTTGATTCCTCATTCCCACAGTTCTTAGCTCCATGTCCTAACATGTTGTCACTAATCCAGCGGGTGTGAACCCACTGTGCCACATGTCCTACCTCCTCTAAGAGTGTTGTTTAAGTGAACCCCTTGATTCTTCACAGATGGTTGGGATAGACTTTCTTGAGGGGAACACCAGGTCGCTACGTCTTGAGGAGGATAGGCACATGAGGTAGCTGGTCCAGGTGGACCAGGAGATACCTGAGAAAGGAATCAGAAGTACAAGCGATGTCAGCAGGCAGGGTCGTTACCAGGAGCCAAGTACAGGACCAAAGGATGAGGCCGAAGTGTAGTCAGACAGTCAAAAGGTCAGGGCAGGTGACACAGGTACAGGTCAGGCAATCCGGGTCAGCAACTGGAGAGTCAAGGCAAGCAGGCAGGGATCAGACAGGTAGCAGAATCCAGGAACACTAGTACGAGTCAGAAACACAGGAACACAAGTGGTAATCAGGTACCTTAGCAGGACACAAGGACCTTGACACTGAGGCATCTGGGTAGCAGGCTGAGCCACTTATATATGACCAGGAGGGCAAGGATTGGTCAGCGAGGTCACAGGACCTAACCCATAAAGCCCAGGAAGTGACGCGCCGGCCCTTAAGGAAGTTACTGCAAGTATGCTGTAGCCAGGGCTGAGAGGAAACTGTGGAGCAGATCCCAGAACCACAGTACCTACACAGACAGAGCCCAGGACTGCAGCGCTGAATGGGAAACACTGGCCACAGATCACCGCTGAACACGGTGCCTGGGACTGCGGCGGTAATCAGGGAACAATGGCGCACAGCAGCCACTGTTACACATGTGCAGCAGCCATTTTAGGAAAAAATTACATTTGTTACCACGAAGCGTGAGGAAATTCGGATTTTGTGCGAATCGAATTTTTGATGAAATTTGAATCGAATTCCACTTCGTCAATTTCGATTCGCTCATCTATAATAGTAATTAATACATTTATATTACAGCAATCCTTTAGAAACCAACAACCAAAGATTTTCAAATCCTGGTCTTGAAGACATTATTGTTCTAATTGATCAGATTCTAAATTGTAATATTGTTCCCATTGTATACATGGCAGGGTGCATTGTGCGGTACACACAGGTTGAAATTCTTAAACATCTTAGGGTCCATTCACACGTCCGTATGTGTTTTTCGGATCTGCAAATTGCAGATCCGCAAAACACGGACACCTGCCATGTGTGTTCCGCATTTTGCGGACTGCACATCGCCGGCACTCTCATAGAAAGTGCCTTTTCTTGTCCGCAATTGCGGGCAAGAATAGGAAATGTTCTATATTTTTGCAGAACGGAAGTGCGGATCCGGAAGTGCGGATCCGCAAATACGGATGCAGACAGCACATTCTGGCCCCATTGAAAATGAATGGGTCCTCACCTTTTCCGAAAAAATTGCGGAATGGATGCGGACCCATTGCGGACATGTGAATGGACCCTTATACTGTACCTTGATCTTCGTATTGCTTTGCCCAAGGTTTTTACATTGGGTTTCAATGCTATTGCTATATAGACATCCTGTCACATTTATATCATTGAAATTTGATTTGGGATTTTTAGTTGTTACTATTGTGCAATTTTTTTAGCAAACTGGTCAATAGCAGGGCTGTCTTTATTGCCTATAGCAACTATAAGGCCTCTTTCACACGGGCGTTGCGGGAAAATGTGCGGGTGCGTTGCGGGAACACCCACAATTTTTCTGCGCGAGTGCAAAACATTGTAATGCGTTTTGCACTCGCGCGAGAAAAATCGCGCATGTTTGGTACCCAAACCCGAACTTCTTCACAGAAGTTCGGGCTTGGGATCGATGTTCTGTAGATTGTATTATTTTCCCTTATAACATGGTTATAAGGGAAAATAATAGCATTCTGAATACAGAATGCATAGTAAAACAGTGCTGGAGGGGTTAAAAAAATAAATAAAAATTAACTCACGTTAGTCCACTTGATCGCGGCCTGGCATCTCCTTCTGTCTCCTTTCGTCACAACCAGACATCTGAGAAGCTCTGACAGATGCCTTTCAGAACCTCCTCCTTGAGACACCTTTGTTTTGGTTTTCAGTTCCTCATCTCGTTAGCCTCTCTCAGCTGTCATGTAGTTGGACTGATTGCATCCCCTTAAATTCCTCCCCATAATGCATTAGTGTGCGGTTTATACAGCTTCCTGGAGTGTGTGTACATGCTGATCCTATTTCCCAGTCTTCTACAAGATAAGTGTTGTACATTCATTTGTGATTTTATGTTTGCTGGATCCCAGGTGACCCTCACTCCCTCCGTGTCTGGTGTAGGGAGCCGGTGGTCGTGTCCCCTCACTATTATAGGGTGTTCAGGTGTTACACATTCGAGGTACGAGGATATGCGATCATCTACCATTGGGATGTTCGCATAGGCTGAGCAGTCAGGGAGAGTGCCAGGTCTTATGCAGGGGTCTTCCTTTTTGTTCCTTAGTTTTGGATCCAGTGAGTCATATATTCATTTTGTATTGTCTTGTTTCCTGTACACCTTCCGTGACACCTTTGTTGAATAGGACCTGTGGTGAGCATTAATTCCAGGAACAGGACCTTTGATGACGTCACTCCGGTCATCACATGGTACGTCACATGATCTTTTACCATGGTGATTGACCATGGTAAAAGATCAAGTGACGTACCATGTGATCACCGGATGACGTCATCAAAGGTCCTGTAATTAATGCTCACCACAGGTCCTATTCAACAAAGGAGACAGAAGGAGATGCCGGGGCTACGCGATCAAGTGGACTAAGGTGAGTTACATTTTTTTTTAACCCCTCCAGCGCTAGTTTACTATGCATTCTGTATTCAGAATGCTATTATTTTCCCTTATAACCATCTTATAAGGGAAAATAATGGGTCGGTATTCAGTGCAGGTGCAATGTGTTCAACTCACGCATCGCATCCGCGCAGAATACTCGCCCGTGTGAAAGGGGCCTAACAGACAGTGGGCGTGGAACCACTGCGTCAACTAACCTGTTTGACTTTAAGCTATTCCTGAGGGCATTGTCCTGACAGTCTCTTGTATCCACCCTTTAACCCCTATACAGGGATCTTGCCTTCACTGCAGGGGCAAAGGATCAGTACGGACAACAGGCACAAGTCAGATCAGATGGCAGAGGATAAGAATCCAGGAATCAGGCAGCCAAACAATGCAGGGTCTAACAAGCCAGCAGAACAAAACAGTATCTGTTGCGTGGGCATTGCAACGGGTGAGACAAACGGACCGGAATATATACCGTAGGTTAATTAATTGGCTGATAAGTCAAACATTTGCACACACAGCAAACAGGGGAACTAACCCTTGAAGTAATGCAGGGAATAGTCTATTTAATACACAGAAAAGGCTTTTTTTGACATGACCGTGGTTTTGTTCCGCATCCAAGACCCATTTTTTGTGGCTCGGGTGCGGACCCATTCACTTCAATGGGGCCGCAAAAGATGCGGACAGCACTCTGTGTGCTGTCCGCATCCGTTGCTCTGTTCCGTGGCCCCACAAAAATGATGAGTCATGTCCTATTCTTGTCTGCTTTGCGGACAAGAATAGGCATTTCTATAATGGGCCTTCTGTTCCGTTACGCAAATTGCAGAAGGCACACGGACGGCATCCGTGTTTTGTGGATCCACATTTTGCAGACCGCAAAACACGGCACAGTCATGTGAATGAGCCCAAAGGAAGAAGCCTTGAACTCAAATTTAAACCTGCAGTGTGGGACATGGGCTTTTAGCTGCAGGGAAGAGGGGGAGTCAGAATTTAGGTGAGTAATGCAGCACCTGTGCCCGTCCCAGGTAGCAGAACTGCAACGGTCACGGAGTGCCACCATAACAGCAACCATTCAGAGCTCAGCTTTCTGTTTTGAAATTGTTCTGGAAAATATGAAACTGTTCTCTGTTTGCCATGGGTAATCTTACTATTATGCCTCATGCACACGAACGTCTGTATTTTGCGGTCCACAAAAAATACAGTTGACGTCCATGTGCATTCTGTATTTTGCGGAACGGAATAGTTGGCCCCTAATAGAACAGTGCTATCCTTGTCCGTAATGCGGATAATAATAAGACATGTTCTATTTTTTTGCGGAACGGAAATACGGACATACGGAAACAGAATGCAAGCGGAGTAACTTCCGTTTTTTTTTGCGGACCCATTGAAATGAATGGTTCAGTATACAGTCCGCAGAAAAAAAACGGTACGGACACGGAAAGAAAATACGTTTATGTGCATTGGGCCTTAGACAGTTTGGCTAGATTAGGTCTACAGTATCATATCTGTAACCTGTCCTTGTTCTCCTCTTGCAGACTGTGTTGGACTGTTTATGTTTGAAAAAAATGAAAAATAATAACAATAAAAATGTTGAAAAGATAAAATACATTTAAACTAAGAAATTCTTCATTTTATTAACCTACCAAGTTGTGTCTCCATGTTATCAGTGCTGGTGTAACATTCAGCAGATCTGGATGTGATGGATCAAATATTCCGACAAGCGTCTTTGAGGAAATTCCACGTGATCCACTCACTCTTACTACCCAGTTTGCAATATACAGAGGTGACAACCATTCTCCTTTCTCATTAATAAGCATTCCATCTAGAGCATCTTGAGAGTGCAGTCGTTTGATGTACTGTGTTAACTTGAACAAAAAAGAATGATTGTGATAATTATATTAATATCAGTATTTTAATGAAAATATTATTAAATTAAAATTAATTTTAAATATAGTGACCTTAAAATTGTACATAACATTAATATATACAGTGGGGAAAATAAGTATTTGATACACTGGCAATTTTGCAAGTTTTCCCACCTATAAAAAATGGAGAGGCCTGTAATTTTTATCATAGTTACACTTCAACTGTGAGAGACGGAATCTAAAAAATAATAATCCAGAAAATCACATTGTATGATGATAATTAATTTGCATTTTATTGCATGAAATAAGTATTTGATCACCTATCGACAGCAATAATTTTAGCTCTCACAGACCTGTTAGTTTTTTCTTTGAGAGGGAGAGAATAGGAGAGAATCTTTAATCAGAACTCCAATTGAACTCAGCGATCTACATAGATTTAGTTGTGTGGGTGCAGTGCACAATCTTTTTACCCTGCCCTGAGCCCAGTAACAGAGAAAAATAACTTTTATCTGTCTGTTAGTTAGGTGGGCGGAGGAGGCCATTTTATGCAAGCTCAGTGCACCAGCACTGCATCTGTGCTTTTGTGACATTAACCCCTTAAGGACACATGACGTACCGGTACGGCATGTTTCCCGAGTCCTTAAGAACACATTACGTACCGGTATGTCATGTGTTGTTCCGATCACCGCCGCCCGGCGGGCGGTGATCGGAACAAGGTGCCTGCTCAAATCATTGAGCAGGCACCTCGGCTAAATGCGCGGGGGGGGGGGGGGGGTTCGGTGACCCCCCCCCCCCCGTGTTGGCGATCGCAGCAAACCGCAGGTCAATTCAGACCTGCGGTTTGCAGCGCTTTCTGCAGTTTCTGATCCCCGCGGTGATCAGAAACTTTAAAATGCCCAATATTAAGATTTTTTCACCCCCCCCTGCACCCCTGATTGATTTTATGCCGGCGTGTGGGGCAGGCGGTGCGAGGGGTGCGGGAGGCGGGATTGCGATCCCCCGCCCGCCTCCTCTTGAATATTCATTGGCATCCAGTGGGTATATAAGAGTGTCAGCACATTGCTGACGCTCTGGTATAAATGGCTGACATCTGTGCTGTGATGTCAGCTGTTTAACCCTTTCCATACCGCGGTCCGTACAGACCGCTGTATGAAAAGGTTAATAGTCAGGGAGCTCCCTCCCTCTCCCATCGGGGGGCTGCTGTGCCTTTGCAGCCCCCAGACAGGATGGGGTCACAGAAGGAGGGAGCCCCCCTCCTTCCCCTTCCCCGTCTGCTCAGTTGTGGCAGACGGGGAAGGTTCCCATGGCAACAGGACGCCTTCTCAGGCATCCTGCTGTCCATGGTGCTGAACAGATCTGTGCTAAAGGCATAGATCTGTTCAGACAAAGTGTAAGTAAAATACATTACAGCACACTATATAGTGTACTGTACTGTATTATACAGACATCAGACCCACTGGATCTTCAAGAACCAAGTGGGTCTGGGTCAAAAAAAATAAAAAAAGTGAAAAAAGTAAAAGATAAAAAAACACATTTATCACTGAATAAAAATAAATAAAAAAATGCACTACACATATTAGGTATCACCGCATCTGAAACGTCCTGATCTATAAAACGGTCATGTTACTTTCCCCGCATGGTGAACGCCATAAAAATAAAAAAATAAAAACTATGAGGAAATTGAAATTTTGCCCACCTTACCCAAAAAAGGTAATAAAAGTGATCAAAAAAGTTGCATGTACGCCAAAATAGTACCAATCAAACCGTCATCTCATCCCACAAAAAAATCATACCCTACCCAAGATAATCGCCCAAAAACTTAAACTATGGCTCTTAGACTATGGAAAAACTAAAACATGATTTCCCATATGTCTATTTCATGTTTGAATTATTTTGGGAATTATTTTTTATTTTTTGGGGATGTTACAAGGCTTACAAATTTTTCAGAAATTTACAAAAACCCAATTTTTAGGGACCACTACAGGTCTGAAGTCACTTTGCGAGGCTTACATAATAGAAACCACCCAAAAATGACCCCATCTAAGAAACTACACCCCTCAAGGTATTCAAAACTGATTTTGCATACATTGTTAACCCTTTAGGTGTTGCACAAGAGTTATTGGCAAATGGGGATGAAATTTGAGAATTTAATTTTTTTGTCTAATTTTGCATTTTAACCCATTTTTTCCACTAACAAAGCAAGAGTTAACAGTCAAATAAGACTGTATCTTTATTGCCCTGTCTCTGCCATTTACAGAAACACCCAATATGTGGCTGTAAACTACTGTACGGCAACACAGCGGGGCATAGAGAGAAAGGTGCGCCGTTTGGTTTTTGGAGGGCTGATTTTTATGGACCGGTTTATTTACACCGTGTCCTGTTTCAACCCCCCTGATGCACCCCTGGAGTAGAAACTCCCTAAAAGTGACCCCATTTTGGAAACTACGGGATAAGGTAGCATTTTTTTGGGACTATTTTTAGGGTACATATGATTTTTGGGCAAGGTTACCAAAAATTGCAATTCTGAAATTCCATCTCCATTTGCATTAACTGTTGAGGAACACCTAAAGGGTTAATAAAGTTTGTATAATCAGTTTTGAATACCTTGAGGGGTGTAGTTTCTTAGATGGGGTCACTTTTAGGGGGTTTTTACTCTAGGGGGCATCAGGGGGGCTTCAAAAGGGACATGGTGTCAATAAAAAAGGCCATCAATATCGGCCTTCCAGAAACCATGTCGGTCCTTTCCTTTCGTGGCCTCCCTTTTACTGATACAAGCCGTTTACAACCACAAATGTGGCATTTCTGTAAACTGCAGTATCAGGGTAATAAATATTATCTTTTGTTTGGTTGTTAACCCTTGTTTTGTTACCGGAAAAAACGGATTGAAATGGAAAAGTGCCAGGGGGTTAGGTCATGGGATAATTTTATAGAGGAGATTCTTACGGACGTGGCGATACCTAATAAGTCTACTTTTTTTTTTACAATTATTTAGGTTTTTGACTATATTATCCTTTTTGATACAAAAAAAAAATTGTATCTGTAAAGTCAAAGAGTCATTATTATTATTTTTTTTATCCGATTATCTTATGTGGGGGCTCATTTCTTGCGGGATGAGCGGACGGTTTTATTGGCACTATTTTGGTGGCTATAAGACTTTTTGATCGCTTGCTATTAGAGTTGAGCAAACACCTGGATGTTCGGGTTCGAGAAGTTCGGCTGAACTTCCCAGAAATGTTCGGGTTCGGGATCCGAACTCGACCCAAACTTCGCCCCGAACCCGAACCCCATTGAAATCAATAGGGACCCGAACTTTTCGGCACTAAAAAGGCTGTAAAATAGCCCAGGAAAGGGCTAGAGGGCTGCAAAAGGCAGCAAAATGTGGGTAAATCCCCTGCAAACAAATGTGGATAGGGAAATGAATTAAAATTAAAATAAAATCAATTAAAATTAACCAATATCAATTGGAGAGAGGTCTCATGGCAGAGAATCAGGCTTCATGTCATAGCAGAGAATCAGGCTTCACGTCACACACCACTGGAACAGGCCATTGTCAGATATTTAGGCCCCGGCACCCAGACAGAGGAGAGAGGTCCCATAACAGAGATTCAGGCTTTATGTCATAGCAGAGAATCAGTCTTCACGTCAGCCAAAACTGGAACAGTCCATTGTCAGATATTTAGGCCCTGGCACCCAGGCAGAGGAGAGAGGTCCCATAGCAGATATTCAGGCTTCATGTCAGCAGAGAATCAGTCTTCATGTCATAGCAGAGAATCAGGCTTCAAGACGCAGCAGTTGGCACCTGTGTTTCATCATCAGAGACGTGCTGAGGTGGTATTCCCATGTCCTCATCATCAGGAAACATAAGTGGTTGTGCATAAGAGACTGCTGCATAACTTGAGGCTCAGACAGTTTCCCTGATATGCATGGGGGTGATGTGACAGACTGATGGGCTTGGTTTTCATGCTCCATCTGTGCGCTTTCTGCAGAAGACTGGGTGGGAGATAATGTGAACGTGCTGGATCCACGGTCGGCCACCCAATTGACTAATGCCTGTACCTGCTCAGGCCTTACCATCCTTAGAACGGCATTGGGCCCCACCAAATATCGCTGTAAATTCTGGCAGCTACTGGGACCTGATGTAGTTGGTTCACTAGGACGTGTGGCTGTGGCAGAACGGCCACGTCCTCTCCCAGCACCAGAGGGTCCACTAACACCACCACGACCATGTCCGCGTCCCTTACTAGATGTTTTCCTCATTGTTACCGTTCACCACAATAAGAAAAAAAATTTGGGGCCCAATGTATTGAATTTAAATTCAGGCCTTTTTTTTCAGACACCTAACACTATCTGGCTATCTACTTAGGTACCGTATTACACTAATACAGGCACAGCAGTAACCACAGATTTAGCTGAATATAAATTGTAGGCCTATTATTTAGGCCCTGGATGACAGGTATATGTTTACGGACAGAATTAGACTTGGAAATGCACGGTAGCGTTTGAAGTTATTGAGAATGACCCTATCCACACCTTCAATCTAATATACCCTTTTATGGATAGATTTAAACTGGCCTGATACAGCAGAAACCACTGATTTAGGGAATTGCTAAGTTGGGAATTGTATTCAACCCAGAACAAAAACTGTGCTTCGGCAGACAGCAGACAGTATTACAATTGGCTAGTGTTGAGGAAGGGTGGAGCGTGTTGTATGGGTGTGTGTATGTGTATGTATTGGCGGTGCAGAGGGCGATGTGCGCAGATGTGCCCAGCACCTGCGCCCATCCGCCTCCGATATTCCCCAGGGGCTCATCCATGCCCCTGTGGGAATTCATATAGTGTGGCCCGCGAATACATATACATATATACATGTGTATATATGTGATGTGCCCTTTTATCAATATATATATATATGTGGCCCCTTGATATTGCCCCCTTGATATATATATATATATATATATATATATATATGTGCCCCCTTGATATTGCCCCCTTGATATATATGTGTGCCCCCTTGATATTGCCCCCTTGATATATATATATATATGTGCCCCCTTGATATTGCCCCCTTGATATATATATATATATGTGCCCCCTTGATATTGCCCCCTTTGATATATATGTGCCCCCTTCATGCCCCCATATGTACTGTCCGTTCATATATGCTTATAGATGTGCCCCAAGCATCTATGGGCATATATGCCGGAATTATGCTGCCTGCTGGAGGGGTGGAGGAGACCGACAGTTGGACAATCATGCGTCGGCCTCTACAAAGGACAGAGGATCAATGAGATCCTCTGCCCTTTGTCACCATCTCCGATCGCGCCGGAGATGGTACGCCTAACAGAGACATGGGAACAAAGAGTTCCCATGCCCCTGTGAGTGGCTGACCTCCGGCGCTGTAATTACAGCCGGAGGTAGGCGTCCTCTTCACAGGCGGGAGGATCAAAGGATCCCCCCCCTGGAAGCGCGCTCCAAGATCCTCGGGCCGGCGCGGTGACGTCACATCACCGCGCCGGCCCACGTGTTCAGGCCGGCCGTGCGCATGCGCACGGCGGCAAAAGGGGGACTGCGAGCGGGCGCCGCCAAGTTTAAATAGGCAGGCGGCGCTCCGCTCAGCAGTCCGAAATACCACCGGGCAGGACATCATCCCCTGGACTGACGAGCCCCCCTGGAAAACGAGCAGAACCTTAAGTATCATTTAACCCCCACTATCCCACCAACGTTATTAACCCCCACTATCCCACCAACGCTATTATCCCCCCCACTATCCCCCAACGCTATTCTATCTACCCCCCCCCCCACTATCTGGTTATTAACCCCTGCCATACCCCCATTATATTAACCCCTGCCATACCTCCATTCCCCTGGTTAACCCCTGCCATACCCTCATTCCCCGGGTTATTATATTAACCCCTGCCATACCCTCATTCCCTTGGTTATCTGATTCCCCTGATTAACCCCTGCCATACCCCCATTCCCTTGGTTATCTGATTCCCCTGATTAACCCCTGCCATACCCACATTCCCTTGGTTATCCTCGTCGTACACCTTAGGAATAGAATTAGTCAGGTGGGTGGGTTGTTAATGTTACTTGTATGTGTGTATTGTATAGTTAGTTTGTGGGTGGAATTTGGGAACGTGTAGTGTAGTTGAGTACTGTATATTTAGTGTTGTGTTGTCAGTATTGCGTGCGTAGTGTATTGTAATAAATACTGTGTTACTTGTACCCTTTGTGTAGTGTGTACTTGTTAGCGGTAGTAAGTAAGGCGCATGCAGCTAGCATTAGTGATTAGTGTAAAGCATAGCGAAAATATTGTTGTTATTGTTATATAAAGGTATAAATAGGCGGAGTCTTCACTAGACGGTTCCTCCTATTTATGAATATTAATTATCGATATCCGCATAATATTGGTAATTAATATTCCCCCTTTACATTGGCGAGCCAGGCCCACTGCGTGGATTTTGCGTTTGTTTTTGGTCTTAAGGCTGAGGGTCGCTAGTACTGTGAATTATCGGGCAGGAGAGACGCGGTCAGCGGAGTGTCTGAGCGTCTAGGACCCGATAATTGGACAGGAGAAGCGATACTTCCCTTACAGTACCAGAAATAAAACAAAATCTTTTGCAGAGAATCTATAATCTATCTGTGTACTAATATTTTTGTATTTGCTTTACACGTCACCGTCGCTGGGGTGTGAAGAAGGATACGTCACGGAAAGAGATCCATCTTCGTTGGAGGTACATAGAAGTCCGGCTGGTCGGGAAGAAGCGATCCGGAAGAAAAGGACTTCTTTCAAGCAGCTGCAAGGGACGGGAAAGTACAGCACCAACAAGAAGATGGAGGCTCAGAAAAATGTGAGTATGAACTTCTCCACACTCCAACACTTAGCCAAAAACAGCACTTTTAATCCCATTGTTCCTACTACATGCAAATCCGCTGAGCTGCTGTGGTCCGCTTTACTGGACCAGGCTTACGCTCATGACCGGGTTTGTATTAGTAGGAGTGTCTTCAACAAGACCACCAAACGCCTCCAAATGCTAGCCAAATTGGTTCTTTCCTATGAGGATACCATTTGGAAGGCGGAACACATAGAGACACTTGCCAGCACAAGAAAGGCAGGGGAGGTTGCGGACAAGGCAAACTTCCACTGCAATTGTTGTGTTGATAACTGTAAAATAATTCACACACTAGAGGTTCAATTACAAGAAGAAGCCCAGTGTACAGTCGAGAGGGGGAGAGAAATCTGTGTGCTAGAGTCGAGACTCTCGGATAAGGACAGTCTCTACTCTGACATGGACAGAGAGCTACTCCGGCTGTACACTGAGATTAATCAGTATTGGAACAATACGGTATCTACGGATGCCCTGATTGTTCAGATGAGGGAGGACCTGGCTGCAAAGACGCAAACCATTGCAGACTTGCAGCGGGCAATCTCCAATTTGTCCAGGCCTAGTACCAACGGTATGGTGCCCACGAAACAAGTTTGTGTTTCGGGAACGGCACAGGAGGAGACAGCGGCGACAGCGCCAAGGTCTTCGACGGATAATACATCCGCAGTGGTAGATACTAGGGGACATGTGGTCTCTACGATTCACCCCGACACCCGGGGAGAATAGGAGTAGCAACCGTTACCAGGAACA
Organism: Bufo gargarizans; assembly: GCF_014858855.1. NCBI lineage: Eukaryota > Metazoa > Chordata > Amphibia > Anura > Bufonidae > Bufo > Bufo gargarizans. Next base: position 24,683,677 of record NC_058080.1, on the reverse strand, counting down.
GGACAACGGTTGGGGAGAGGAGAGTGGAGGGGTATATTCCGCTTCCAATCCGCCAACACGTCCGGAAAAACAGGAAGAGATGTATCCTAACCATTCCAGTATGGAAAGGATAAACTTCCTGTTACGGATCTGCAAGGAGATCCCGAAATATGATCCCCATGTAGATCCGTTCGCTTCATGCGATATTTTCAAAGGTCACTGTAACAAATATTCAGTGGCTCCGGAATATCGCATGGAGCTGTTCAGATTATGGTTACCAACACACCTTATTCAAAGGTATGAGGTAACGGGGAGGATGCAACCCACGAATGGCCAGTTTCATGATAAGGAAGAACGTCTCTCCATACTCACGAGACTGGCCACGGGTCACTGGGATGTCACTCCAGAGGTCCTGTCCAAGTTCAAGCCTACTATACATGATGAACCCTTGTCATTGTGTAGTCGGTTTGAAGCAATGTACAGGAGGGTTACCAAAGATCAGGTTATTGGGATTCCACAAGGCATGGTGTGCATGTTTGTGGAAAAATTCCCATATCTTGATACTGCAATCCGGCTGAGTGCAGCTAGGGAGCCATCCCTCACGGACGCAGCCATGATTATTGAGCAGTGTAGACAAGACATACTGCTCAGTAAGAAGTCTGTGAAAGTGAGGGAGCGTGTGCCTGTATACGGTAGGTCACAAGACGACCGGGTACAACACACGAGGTATACATCCACCGTTCGCCCCACGGCCCCACCGTTGGAAAGGGCAGGAAACTTTCGTTGTTTCCTGTGCTTACAAGAGGGGCACATAAAAAGAAATTGTCCACAGTGGTTAAAGATTAACCGGACAAATTCTGAGAAAAATGGCAATAATAACGGTTTCAGGATGAAACCCAATTTTGCCAGGCCTGTGGGGGGACAGGTTGATATGAATCTGGGACATTTATCAGGGCAAGCACCAAAATACTTGGCGGTCATGAATGTCCCAGGGGGCGTGGAATCAAGAGATTCCACACCTAAGGATCAGGAACAGAGCGCAAGAGTGGCAGTATGTACCACACAAATACCTACTGGGAGTCTGGTGGATATCGAATGAGGATTAGGGGTCCCTAAAGAGTTGGCACCAGTATGTCCAATCATACTGGATCCTTCAGGGAGACCCCATATAAAAGCCACGATAAAAGATAAAGAAACGGAAATCATGCTTGATACTGGGGCGGAAATTTCCATTACCAATATCAAACATGATCTACTCCCCAACAGCCCTCAGTGTGTGGTGATCGGATTTGATCACCAACAAGGGGGGGTGAAGGCCCACAGAATTGATGAGGTAATCATTCAGATTACCAGGTGCACTACCCTCAGGATACCCATGTGGTATTACCCCGGTTCTGATAACATTATTGGAACCGATGTAATGACACAAAATGGGTGGATCCTGGATCTGGCAAATTGCATTGTGTGGAAAGGTCCCAGACGAGCCAAGGTGTTTGTCATTCAACGCCAGTATCTGGGACCACCTTTGCCAGCAGTAGATAACTCTACTGATGTGCTGGAACACAAGTGGCCTGAGGTCTCACACAATCCAGACCTTGAGCCTATTGTGTACAAGCACCCTGATCTGTGGGCCCAAAGTAAGAATGACTGTGGCAGACTGATTGGCGTTTTGGTGGACATACAGGGTCCTGACCCTCCACCTCAACGCCAATATCGATTTCCACCAGAGGCCACCCATTCAATTATGGACACAATCCTTGAATTGAAGACTAGGGGTGTGGTCATTGAGGGCAACTCAAAGTGCAACAATGCCCTCTGGCCAGTTAAGAAAAAGGACACGAATGCATGGAGGCTGACCATAGACCTCCGTGTCCTTAACAAATACACCCCAATGTCAGCCCCAGTGGTGGCCCAGACTCCCGACATCATGGCCAGAATAAGTGGCAAAAGCCGCGTATTCTCGACCATCGATGTTGCCAACGGGTTCTTCTCCATCGAACTCACGGAATCGTGTCGGTACAAATTTGCTTTCACGGTGGGGGACAAACAGTACATGTTTGCTGTACTGCCCCAGGGGTTCCATAGCAGCGCCACGTATTTCCATCAGGCATTGGCGGCTGTGCTGAGTGTATTCTCACGACCGGAATGCCTCCTACAATAGGTGGATGACTTGCTTTTGCATACAGAAACCATGGAGGAACACTTGGTTCTGTTGAAAGAGCTGCTAGGACTCCTGGCAAAGTCAGGACTCAAGCTGAGTCCCCATAAGGCAAATTTGGGTAAAGCAGAGGTAACTTTCCTTGGGGTCCAAATTTCCTGTGGAACCAAAGATATCATGACGGCCCGTGTGGAAGCCATGGTAAAGTTACCCAGGCCTGGCACCCTTCCGGATTTGAGAAAATTCCTGGGGGTTGCCAACTTCATTAGGGAGTTCATAGAGGATTTCGCGGCCAAAGCGAGACCTCTCTACGAACTCCTTCGGGGAGAGGAACCCTCAATCAAAGGATGGTCCGATGCGCAGGAAGAGGCCTTTTCAACCCTGAAAAGGGACCTCTCCTCGGCGCCTGTGTTGGCCACTCCACATTCAGATGGGGAACTGGCCATACAGGCGCATGCAGGGATCGAGTCTATCGCAGCGGTCCTGGTACAGAAAGTAGGCTACGAGACCAGACCGCTGGGATATTTCTCCAGGCTGCTTTCGCCCGTCGAACGAGGGTTCGATGAATGCGCCAAGCAATTGGCAGCCATACACTATGCTGTTAAGACCACAGAGCATATTGTTGGCTTCCGGCCCCTCACTTTGCAGACTCCACATTCACCGTTGACCCTTTTGCTCCGTGATACTCTCCCTGGAGTCTCCCAACAGAGATTCGGGAGATGGATCATGGATCTCAGCGGCCGGAATCTGCAGGTGGACCACAAGGCCAAGTATGTTCTGTCCCAGTTGCTTAACCTGACTGGAACTGAACATGACTGTGGCCAACCGGTAATGGACGACTCTCCACAGATGTTCAGGACTGACAAACATCCAGATGACAGAGTCATCTTTGTTGATGGCTCTCGGTTCTATCTGGATGGGGAATATGTCACAGGTTTTGCTGTGCTGGATGAGACCACTGGTACCCAGAGTCTTGTCCGGTTACCGGGTCACATGTCAGCACAGCGGGCAGAGCTGGAGGCTGTTAAAGAGGCTCTGCTTCTTCACCCTCCAGGGAAACGAACTATATATAGCGACAGCTCATATGTAGTTCGCTCCCTCACATTGCACCTGGACGTTTGGAAGAGAAGAGGATTTGTGGACAGCCAAAACAAACCTCTGGCTCATGTGTCAGTCCTGAAGGAGCTGTGGGAGTGGGGTATGGCACACGTGGCGGAAGCAGCCATCATAAAAATCCTGGCGCATCAAAAAGGGGATGAACCCTTGACAACAGGTAACAACCAGGCAGACGAACTGGCAAAACTAGCAGCAGTGTCTGGGACCTTTAGGGAACCAGGCGCTGAGCCACTGCCCGCATACCGGATTGCAGCGCATACCCATCTGAGTGACAGCCCGGTGTCATTCGAGGAGGAACAAGCTAAGGATCCTCTTCTAATGACACACATCCAAGTACCACAGCATCCCTGGTCCTTACATCAGGGGATCCTGTGTTACGACACCGGTACACAGTCGCTTCCTCTCCCGGTGGTTCCACAGCATCTGCAAGCAGAGCTGACACGGTTGAACCACCAAATGTTTGGACATCTTGGCCGGAATAAGCTCTTGCCTCTCCTGAGAGACAAATTGTACTGGCCCGGAATGTCCAACACAGTAGAAGAGGTTACGCAACAGTACCTGGTGTGTGCTCAGGTTAACCCAAGGGCATCTGCCTTGAAGCCAGTGTTACAGCGGGTTCCTCCTGCTGATGGTCCATGGTCCGCTATCCAAATTGATTTCATCTGACCTTTGCCAACGGGGAGTCGTAACTGTCGTTACGCCCTGGTGGTAGTGGATGTCTTCTCGAAGTGGGTAGAAGCCATCCCTACGGTCAATGATTCGGCCTCCACCACTGCCCGTGTTCTCTGGGAACAAGTTCTGTCACGATGGGGGTTACCCAGATTGATAGAATCCGACAGAGGGACCCATTTCACGGGTAAGGTCATGAAAGCGCTTTGTGGTCTCCTAGACATAAAGCAAAGGTTTCATGTCCCTTATCACCCTCAGTCAGCGGGCATCGTGGAGCGGATGAACCGGACCATCAAAACCCGGCTTTCCAAGGCACTGCTGGAGAAAGGTTCCTCTTGGGTAACCTCCCTTCCAGCTGTGCTAATGGGTATCCGAGCCACAGAGGCCTCTAGTACCGGTATCTTCCCATTTGAACTCATGACCGGACGTAAGATGCCCCTATGTCTACCAAACGAACCCCAAGTGTCGGAGCCCACGAAGAACGCCATCGCCAGGGACTTGTTTCTTCAACAGGTTCAGCAGAACCTGAAGGAGTTACTGCCTCATGCAGCTATACGGTTACACAAACCGTATCTACAGGGGGAAACACCTATGCCCTCTGTAGGAGAAATGGTAATGGTGAAAGTCTTTCGACGGGCCGGCCCATGGGACGCAAACTGGGAAGGACCATACAAGGTCCTTGAAGTGATGGGGGACACCATCCTGAAGGTACAAAGGCCTGTCACGAGCAAGAAGAAATCCCGTAGACGCCAGGAAGTTTTTTGGATTCACATCGACCAGGCCAAAGCCACCCGAGCCTCCCCAACTCAATAACGAAAACCGTTCCGAGTTGGGTGAGAGGGGGGAGGGCTTGGTGGGTCGAATATGAATCCAATACACTTAACACATTCCATCTCATTGCAGAACACAAGAGGGAGACACTCCATGGGACCACACTGCCAGGGAAGAGCTAGGCACTCTCTGAATGGGATACGTATCCAGCTTGTGACACTGGTGGTAAGCATGTTGATGGCGGGCTCAGCCTCTTCAGGGGAGGACCTGGGGACTAATATTGGTATGGCCAGCATGGACTCACTTGATGGACCCGGCCTTTTAATGGTGGAATGTTTGGGTGGCAAAATCCTGGAACCATACGAGAACGTTACCTTTACACCAGGTCAATGGTATCTGTATGGTTTCCAGAGAGAGGGTTTTGCCAACGGTGTAATTCAGCATTATACCCCGGTGGAGAATGTGTCTGCCATACAACATGACTTGCACGCTCTCTGTCTCAAGGAATACAGGCATTTTCAGGACTTGGACCCTGTACCTATCAAATCCTTAAGATGGGTATCTAGGAATCCACACTTGCACCCTTACCAGCAAGTGAGAGCCAACACTACCACAGTGTTGTGTACAAAGGAGGGTTTGCTGAGTCCTGAAGATGTCACTGGGGCAGAGTACAGCGGTTGGTATATCCTGAAAGCTACCTTCCTAGGGAAGGATAGCAGGAACGGGTTGAGGGTTAGGACATATTTCGATAGGCCCATTCCGGTAAAAGGCACCCTGAAGGCTTATTGTATGTTGAGGGATTCCCAGATGATTATCACCAGGGAATCCAGTTATGTACAGGGACATGTATCCACAGATTACTTGCGAACCAGCATAATGATGCTAAAGTTAAACTGCAGTGACTCTGATCAGGCCATCTGGAATGATCAGAGTGGTCCGGTAAAACTGGAGGGTTTGTATCGAGCCACAGTTTTAAAGGTACGGACTGATGCCAAGGACCCAAGGTATGCACAGTTAAAGGGGTCTCCATCCATACGGTCTTTCATGATTACGATCATGAGAGACAACTGCGTTCCTGAGGTGACGGGATACTATTTCATCACCTATGCCCACTGGGAACAGGATACCCAGATGGTGATGTTGGACACTAATCCCTGGAGGTGGGATTTAGTGTGCAATGGGGTGGACACCCCTACAGTGGATGTATGGATGGATGGTACCCCTATGACTGAGGAATACCGGGGTAGGTATGTGTCTTCCGATTGGACAGACTCCAGGGGCAGGGACATTAACTTTGACATCAATATAGATGGTTCATTCAAGTGGCCTTTTTGCGAGGCAGCCGACGAAGGGTGCTGGACCTTTACTCAATGGGTCTATCTGTCTCAAACCAAACCCGTAGGGAAACTAGTGTTACAGGCTGGAGAAGACGAACAATGGTATCCATTCAAAGGACGGGGACGGGTCTGTGTTACGGTAGTAAGGGTCCCCAACGAAACAGAAGGTCTCCAACCCGTAAGACCACATTCAGACTCTTGCACCACCCCTATCCATCAATTGGCAGACCCTGTAGCTCCTCAACTGTCATCCCCCTGGAAGATCATCACGGAGGCAAAATTCATCCTGTTTACCTGGAGAATTTCCGTAGATGACTTCCGAGTGGATCACTGGGATCACAGGTGTGAGGAGTTCGTTAGGAACCAAATTGACATGGTAAGAGGTTGGATAGAGGCGGGGCAAGAGGTCAGGAAAGATGACTCTCGACTCAGGAAGAACAGGGGGAGGAGAGACCTGGTGGCTATGGGACTTGGCGGAGGTGCTTTGGGAGTGGGTGCCCTGAACACTATGGATATGGAAGTCCTGAGCAGTAAGCTTGGGGAGGTTGCGCAACACGCCGAGGAAGGATTCAAGACCCAGATTGATGTAGACCACGTCTTAGAGGGTTTACAACACTCGCACATTGATGCCACTACCTCTCTATCTTCTGCTATACGTGAGAAGTTTAGGAGGTTAGTTGTGGGTCTTTTGGAGGAGCAGGATCGGGCTCAGCTTGCTCTGGCGTGTACGCAGGTCCAAAGTGAACTTTCGGACAACCTTAAACATATTGTCACGGCACTTCACAACGGCCACTTCCCATTCAACCTCCGTCAGCGAATAAGTCCACTGATTTCTCCTTTTGCCATTAATCACACCAACTGGTGGGTGGTTCAGTGGCATGGATGTAAAAATTTTACCTGCACTGCTTCGTCCCTGGCACCTGTATCCGGTCGCATCAGACAAGGATACAGTGTCATCAATCTAGGAACGATGATTAACAACCAGACGGTGCTTCATCCCCAGCTCCCCTCGGGCGTTCTAACCTATGAGGAGGGCCATCCCTCTTTGTTTGATACAGAGAGATGTCGGATAAGGGAGAATGCCATCCTCTGTCAGGGTAGTCGGGAGCGGATGCTCAGACACCAGTGTTGGAACACCGAGGGGTCCTGTGAGATGAAGGCCAACCCAATGCCCTCATCCTCTTTGAAATATTTGGGGCAGGGGTATTGGTGTTGGTACCAAGGGAGTGATCCATCATATGCAATTTTTGGGCTTAACTGCACCGAACGAGGAACACTCCACCCCGGAGCGTACTGCACCCTTAGTCCCGTTTTAGGTTTGAACGTCGCAGAGCAGCAGGGAAGAACCCCGATTAACCCAGAGAAAAGACTTGACATCCGCCCCGATGTTCCTGTAAGACTTCAGAAGATTCCTCTTGGGTTCGGCAAAGAACTTAGGCATCTCCTGATGGATTTCAGCCAAGAGGAAGAGATCATACAACGTCTTCGGGAGACGGAGAAGCAAGCCACCATTCAACTCACCCATGACAGAATAAAGATTATCGCGGTTGCCACAGCATTGGACAAGGACTCAAAGGTTTCGTGGTGGGAGAGTCTTTTCGGATACAGTCCTAAGGCAACGTCATTTTTCAATTTATTGATACACCCGGTGATAGTGCTTCTGGTTCTGGTTGGACTCATGTACCTTGGACTATGGTGGATGTATCGGAGAGTCAAGAGACTAACGGACCAACTAAACCAGAACCAGACGGCACTTCATGAAGTCAACCGCCGAAGGCCCAGGGCTTGACTTCACAAGAAGTCCTGAGGCCTAATCACCCAAAGGACAGGACAATTGGACTGAACTCTTGGGTTTGGGGGGGGGGGGGGGTTGGGGGTTATTGTGTAAATAGGTGGTGTGAATGGGGATAGAATAGGGCACGATAGGGACAGGCCCCCTCTGGTTGCCATTTGCCACTTTGACCCCTGAACGGTAAGGATCATGAGGGAAAACCTGGATGTGTAGTGTAACGGAGGTATTCCCGTTGTTAGAATTTAGGTACCGTGACATCACCTCTATTGAAGCAAAGAAATATATATATCTGACCTGCCTTGTAAAGACTGATTCAGCTGTCCATGGGAGAACCGCACCCATCCTTCACTCAAGATGGAACAAGACATGCTTAAGGAGAGTTGGCGCAGAATGGAGACTGAGACTGCAAGGGTGGACCCACTCCAGATTCTTTGGGCGTGGACGACACCTGAAGATCGGCAGCAATGCCAAGAGACGGCGAGGGTGTGGTCATTCTAAACTTCAGGAGTGACCTACACCGGAAGAAGTGAGAAGAAAGACCAGTCAAAGACTGCGAGGTTCAAGCCACTCCGGAAATCCAGACAAGGCAGAAGAGAGTTCCTAGGAAAAGAAGACAACGGTGTATCCTGTGGATGGGGGAGTCGGTTACGGTGAAGGGCAGGTCGGAGGAAGTCATCGGGTTAGATGATGTCTAGGTACCTAAGAGACAGGGTGCACTCCGGTTTTCCTGGACCATCACCAAGGATGGGGTTGAGGGGGGCAAAGATGCCTCCACCCTTCCCCCCAAGATATTGTCGTATTTCCGACAACAGGGGGATTGTTGAGGAAGGGTGGAGCGTGTTGTATGGGTGTGTGTATGTGTATGTATTGGCGGTGCAGAGGGCGATGTGCGCAGATGTGCCCAGCACCTGCGCCCATCCGCCTCCGATATTCCCCAGGGGCTCATCCATGCCCTTGTGGGAATTCATATAGTGTGGCCCGCGAATACATATACATATATACATGTGTATATATGTGATGTGCCCTTTTATCAATATATATATATGTGGCCCCTTGATATTGCCCCCTTGATATATATATATGTGCCCCCTTGATATTGCCCCCTTGATATATATATGTGCCCCCTTGATATATATATATATATATATGTGCCCCCTTGATATTGCCCCCTTGATATATATATATATGTGCCCCCTTGATATTGCCCCCTTGATATATATATATGTGCCCCCTTGATATTGCCCCCTTTGATATATATGTGCCCCCTTCATGCCCCCATATGTACTGTCCGTTCATATATGCTTATAGATGTGCCCCAAGCATCTATGGGCATATATGCCGGAATTATGCTGCCTGCTGGAGGGGTGGAGGAGACAGCGCCGGACAGCGCCGGAGGTAGGCGTCCGCTTCACAGGCGGGAGGATCAAAGGATCCCCCCCCTGGAAGCGTGCTCCAAGATCCTCGGGCCGGCGCGGTGACGTCACATCACCGCGCCGGCCCACATGTTCAGGCCAGCCGTGTGCATGCGCACGGCGGCAAAAGGGGGACTGCGAGCGGGCGCCGCCAAGTTTAAATAGGCAGGCGGCGCTCCGCTCAGCAGTCCGAAATACCACCGGGCAGGACATCATCCCCTGGACTGACGAGCCCCCCTGGACTGACGAGCCCCCCTGGAAAACGAGCAGAACCTTAAGTATCATTTAACCCCCACTATCTCACCAACGTTATTATCCCCCCCACTATCCCACCAACGCTATTATCCCCCCCACTATCCCACCAACGCTATTCTATCTACCCCCCCCCCCCCACTATCTGGTTATTAACCCCTGCCATACCCCCATTATATTAACCCCTGCCATACCTCCATTCCCCTGGTTAACCCCTGCCATACCCTCATTCCCCGGGTTATTATATTAACCCCTGCCATACCCTCATTCCCTTGGTTATCTGATTCCCCTGATTAACCCCTGCCATACCCCCATTCCCTTGGTTATCTGATTCCCCTGATTAACCCCTGCCATACCCCCATTCCCTTGGTTATCCTCGTCGTACACCTTAGGAATAGAATTAGTCAGGTGGGTGGGTTGTTAATGTTACTTGTATGTGTGTATTGTATAGTTAGTTTGTGGGTGGAATTTGGGAACGTGTAGTGTAGTTGAGTACTGTATATTTAGTGTTGTGTTGTCAGTATTGCGTGCGTAGTGTATTGTAATAAATACTGTGTTACTTGTACCCTTTGTGTAGTGTGTACTTGTTAGCGGTAGTAAGTAAGGCGCATGCAGCTAGCATTAGTGATTAGTGTAAAGCATAGCGAAAATATTGTTGTTATTGTTATATAAAGGTATAAATAGGCGGAGTCTTCACTAGACGGTTCCTCCTATTTATGAATATTAATTATCGATATCCGCATAATATTGGTAATTAATATTCCCCCTTTACAGCTAGCCACAGCTGAAACACCAGATTTAGGGTACTGCTATTTTGGCAATTGTATTTTACCCCTCAATAAAATAGCAAGCACAGCCAAGCCCCTGATGTAGGATATAGCAAAAAAAAACAACACACTATTGATGGTTAAAAATGGACTTGGTGGCAGCTTGTGCTGGCGCACCACAAGACACAAAATGGCCGCCGATCACCCCAGAAAAAAGTGACTGAAAAACGCTCTGGGCAGCCTTAAAACGGTGAGCAATTGAATTGCAGAGGTTGTATGATACACAGCTGTATATCGATCACTTCAGTAAGTAAATCCCTGCCTAATCTGGCCCTAACAGCAGCAGCTGCATCCTCTCCCTACACTAAGCTCAGCAGAGTGACGTGCGGCGCTACGTGACTCCAGCTTAAATAGAGGCTGGGTCACATGCTGCACTGGCCAATCACAGTTATGCCAATAGTAGGCATGGCTGTGATGTCCTCTTGGGGCAAGTAGTATGACGCTTGTTGATTGGCTGCTTTGCAGCCTTTCAAAAAGCGCCAATAAAGCTCCGAACACCAAACCCGGACTTTTACGAAAAGGTTATAGACTATATTATCCTTTTTGATACAAAGAAAAATTTTGGGTATCTCTAAAGTCTAAGAGTCATTTATTTTATTTTTTTATCAGATTATCTTATGTGGGGGCTCATTTTTTGCGGGATGAGAGGATGGTTTTATTGGCACTATTTTGGGGGCTATATGACTTTTTGATCGCTTGCTATTAAACTTTTTATTATGTAAGGTGACAAAAAAATCTTTTTTTGCACCTTTTTTTTTTATGGACCGTGTTAATCTGGGGAGTTAGGTCATGGGTAGAGTTGAGCGAACACCTGGATGTTCGGGTTCGAGAAGTTCGGCCGAACATCCCGGAAATGTTCGGGTTCGGGATCCGAACCCGATCCGAACTTCGTCCCGAACCCGAACCCCATTGAAGTCAATGGGGACCCGAACTTTTCGGCACTAAAAAGGCTGTAAAACAGCCCAGGAAAGAGCTAGAGGGCTGCAAAAGGCAGCAACATGTAGGTAAATCCCCTGCAAACAAATGTGGATAGGGAAATGAATTAAAATAAAAATTAAATAAATAAAAATTAACCAAAATCAATTGGAGAGAGGTTCCATAGCAGAGAATCTGGCTTCCCGTCACCCACCACTGGAACAGTCCATTCTCAGATATTTAGGCCCCGGCACCCAGGCAGAGGAGAGAGGTCCCGTAACAGACAATCTGGCTTCATGTCAGCAGAGAATTAGTCTGCATGTCATAGCAGAGAATGAGGCTTCACGTCAGCCACCACTGCAACAGTCCATTGGCATATATTTAGGCCCAGCACCCAGGCAGAGGAGAGAGGTCCCGTAACAGACAATCTGGCTTCATGTCAGCAGAGAATCAGTCTGCATGTCATAGCAGAGAATCAGGCTTCACGTCACCCACCACTGCAACAGTCCATTGTCATAAATTTAGGCCCAGCACTAGTGTTGAGCGGCATGTCCCATATTCGAATTCGCGAAATTTTGTGAATATTCGAAAGAATATTCGTAAAATATTCGCGATTATTCAAATTCGTTATTATTTCGCATATGCGATAATTCGAATTTTCGCATCGCATAATACATATATTTTATGCAAAATTCACATGTGCGCTAATGAAATCGCCTTACGAAGATTCGCAACTCAATTCAATCACTAATGTATGAATGCAATGCCCTTTGCCTCTGTTCTGGGACAAGTGTAGATATTCGCATGTGCGCTAATAAAATCGCCTTACGAAGATTCGCACCTCAATCACTTTCTAGGGAATGTGAGACTTTTGGGAATCAATCGAGATACAGTGGGGGGTGATGACAGTAGTTGACAGAGTACAGATCAATGTAATCTGTAAGGTGGAAAGTAAAATAAAAAATACGAATTTTCGTTAATCGAATTTTACGAAGTTCTACGTATTCGCGAATATGGTGCTATACTATATGAATGCACAGGCCTTTGCCTCTCTGTTCTGGGGACAAGTGTAGATATTTGCATTTGCGTTAATAAAATCGCCTTACGAAGATTCGCAGCTCAATTCAATCACTAATGTATGAATGCAAAGCCCTTTGCCTCTGTTCTGGGACAAGTGTAGATATTCGCATGTGCGCTAATAAAATCGCCTTACGAAGATTCGCAACTCAATTCACTAATGTATGAATGCAAAGCCCTTTGCCTCTGTTCTGGGACGTGCCGATATTCGCATGTGCGCTAATAAAATCGCCTTACGAAGATTCGCGCCTCAATCACTTTCTAGGCAATGTGAGTAAGATCTGAGCTGTTGGACCTTTGGGAAACAATCAATTATATGTGTACTGTAATTTTGTGGGGGGGGGGAAAAAACAAAAAACGAATATTCGTTTTTACGAATATATAGCACTATATTCGAAATATTCGCGAAATCGCGAAGTTGCGATATTCGCGAAAAAAATTTGCTTTTCGAATATTCGCGCTCAACACTACCCAGCACCCAGGCAGAGGAGAGAGGTCCCGTAACAGACAATCTGGCTTCATGTCAGCAGAGAATCAGTCTGCATGTCATAGCAGAGAATGAGGCTTCACGTCAGCCACCACTGCAACAGTCCATTGGCATATATTTAGGCCCAGCACCCAGGCAGAGGAGGGAGGTCCCGTAACAGAGAATCTGTCTTCATGTCAGCAGAGAATTAGTCTGCATGTCATAGCAGAGAATGAGGCTTCACGTCAGCCACCACTGCAACAGTCCATTGGCATATATTTAGGCCCAGCACACACACAGGCAGAGGAGAGAGGTCCCGTAACAGAGAATCTGGCTTCATGTCAGCAGAGAATTAGTCTGCATGTCATAGCAGAGAATGAGGCTTCACGTCAGCCACCACTGCAACAGTCCATTGGCATATATTTAGGCCCAGCACACACACAGGCAGAGGAGAGAGGTCCCGTAACAGAGAATCTGGCTTCATGTCAGCAGAGAATCAGTCTGCATGTCATAGCAGAGAATGAGGCTTCACGTCAGCCACCACTGCAACAGTCCATTGGCATATATTTAGGCCCAGCACCCAGGCAGAGGAGGGAGGTCCCGTAACAGAGAATCTGTCTTCATGTCAGCAGAGAATTAGTCTGCATGTCATAGCAGAGAATGAGGCTTCACGTCAGCCACCACTGCAACAGTCCATTGGCATATATTTAGGCCCAGCACCCAGGCAGAGGAGGGAGGTCCCGTAACAGAGAATCTGTCTTCATGTCAGCAGAGAATTAGTCTGCATGTCATAGCAGAGAATGAGGCTTCACGTCAGCCACCACTGCAACAGTCCATTGGCATATATTTAGGCCCAGCACACACACAGGCAGAGGAGAGAGGTCCCGTAACAGAGAATCTGGCTTCATGTCAGCAGAGAATCAGTCTGCATGTCATAGCAGAGAATGAGGCTTCACGTCAGCCACCACTGCAACAGTCCATTGGCATATATTTAGGCCCAGCACACACACAGGCAGAGGAGAGAGGTCCCGTAACAGAGGATCTGGCTTCATGTCAGCAGAGAATCAGTCTGCATGTCATAGCAGAGAATCAGGCTTCACGTCAGCCACCACTGCAACAGTCCATTGTCATAAATTTAGGCCCAGCACCCAGGCAGAGGAGAGAGGTCCCGTAACAGAGAATCTGGCTTCATGTCAGCAGAGAATCAGTCTTCATATCATAGCAGAGAATCAGGCTTCACGTCACCCACCACTGTAAGAGTCAATTTTCATAAATTTAGGCCCAGAACCCAGGCAGAGGAGAAAGGTCCCGTAACAGACAATCTGGCTTCATGTCAGCAGAGAATCAGTCTTCATATCATAGCAGAGAATCAGGCTTCACGTCACCCACCACTGTAAGAGTCAATTTTCATAAATTTAGGCCCAGAACCCAGGCAGAGGAGAAAGGTCCCGTAACAGACAATCTGGCTTCATGTCAGCAGAGAATCAGTCTTCATATCATAGCAGAGAATCAGGCTTCACGTCACCCACCACTGTAAGAGTCAATTTTCATAAATTTAGGCCCAGAACCCAGGCAGAGGAGAAAGGTCCCGTAACAGACAATCTGGCTTCATGTCAGCAGAGAATCAGTCTTCATATCATAGCAGAGAATCAGGCTTCACGTCACCCACCACTGCAACAGTCCATTGGCATATATTTAGGCCTAGCACACAGGCAGAGCAGAGAGGTCCCGTAACAGACAATCTGGCTTCATGACAGCAGAGAATCAGTCTGCATGTCATAGCAGAGAATCAGGCTTCACGTCAGCCACCACTGCAACAGTCCATTGTCATAAATTTAGGCCCAGCACCCAGGCAGAGGAGAGAGGTCCCGTAACAGAGGATCTGGCTTCATGTCAGCAGAGAATCAGTCTGCATGTCATAGCAGAGAATGAGGCTTCACGTCAGCCACCACTGCAACAGTCCATTGTCATAAATTTAGGCCCAGCACCCAGGCAGAGGAGAGAGGTCCCGTAAAAGAGGATCTGGCTTCATGTCAGCAGAGAATCAGTCTGCATGTCATAGCAGAGAATGAGGCTTCACGTCACCCACCACTGCAACAGTCCATTGGCATATATTTAGGCCTAGCACACAGGCAGAGCAGAGAGGTCCCGTAACAGACAATCTGGCTTCATGACAGCAGAGAATCAGTCTGCATGTCATAGCAGAGAATCAGGCTTCACGTCAGCCACCACTGCAACAGTCCATTGGCATATATTTAGGCCTAGCACACAGGCAGAGCAGAGAGGTCCCGTAACAGACAATCTGGCTTCATGTCAGCAGAGAATCAGTCTGCATGTCATAGCAGAGAATGAGGCTTCACGTCAGCCACCACTGCAACAGTCCATTGTCATAAATTTAGGCCCAGCACCCAGGCAGAGGAGAGAGGTCCCGTAACAGACAATCTGGCTTCATGTCAGCAGAGAATTAGTCTGCATGTCATAGCAGAGAATCAGGCTTCATGTCAGCCACCACTGCAACAGTCCATTGGCATATATTTAGGCCTAGCACACAGGCAGAGGAGAGGTTCATTCAACTTTGGGTAGCATCGCAATATAATGGTAAAATGAAAATAAAAATAGGATTGAATGAGGAAGTGCCCTGGAGTCCAATAATATATGGTTATGGGGAGGTAGTTAATGTCTAATCTGGACAAGGGACGGACAGGTCCTGTGGGATCCATGCCTGGTTCATTTTTATGAACGTCAGCTTGTCCACATTGGCTGTAGACAGGCGGCTGCGTTTGTCTGTAATGACGCCCCCTGCCGTGCTGAATACACGTTCAGACAAAACGCTGGCTGCCGGGCAGGCCAGCACCTCCAAGGCATAAAAGGCTAGCTCTGGCCACGTGGACAATTTAGAGACCCAGAAGTTGAATGGGGCCGAACCATCAGTCAGTACGTGGAGGGGTGTGCACACGTACTGTTCCACCATGTTAGTGAAATGTTGCCTCCTGCTAACACGTTGCGTATCAGGTGGTGGTGCAGTTAGCTGTGGCGTGTTGACAAAAGTTTTCCACATCTCTGCCATGCTAACCCTGCCCTCAGAGGAGCTGGCCGTGACACAGCTGCCTTGGCGACCTCTTGCTCCTCCTCTGCCTTGGCCTTGGGCTTCCACTTGTTCCCCTGTGACATTTGGGAATGCTCTCAGTAGCGCGTCTACCAACGTGCGCTTGTACTCGCGCATCTTCCTATCACGCTCCAGTGCAGGAAGTAAGGTGGGCACATTGTCTTTGTAGCGTGGATCCAGCAGGGTGGCAACCCAGTAGTCCGCACAGGTTAAAATGTGGGCAACTCTGCTGTCGTTGCGCAGGCACTGCAGCATGTAGTCGCTCATGTGTGCCAGGCTGCCCAGGGGTAAGGACAAGCTGTCCTCTGTGGGAGGCGTATCGTCATCGTCCTGCCTTTCCCCCCAGCCACGCACCAGTGATGGACCCGAGCTGCGTTGGGTGCCACCCCGCTGTGACCATGCTTCATCCTCATCCTCCTCCACCTCCTCCTCATCCTCGTCCTCCTCGTCCTCCAGTAGTGGGCCCTGGCTGGCCACATTTGTACCTGGCCTCTGCTGTTGCAAAAAACCTCCCTCTGAGTCACTTCGAAGAGACTGGCCTGAAAGTGCTAAAAATGACCCCTCTTCCTCATCCTCCTCCTCCTCCTCCTGGGCCACCTCCTGTTCCATCATCGCCCTAAGTGTTTTCTCAAGGAGACATAGAAGTGGTATTGTAACGCTGATAACGGTGTCATCGCCACTGGCCATGTTGGTGGAGTACTCGAAACAGCGCAACAGGGCACACAGGTCTCGCATGGAGGCCCAGTCATTGGTGGTGAAGTGGTGCTGTTCTGTAGTGCGACTGACCCGTGCGTGCTGCAGCTGAAACTCCACTATGGCCTGCTGCTGCTCGCACAGTCTGTCCAGCATGTGCAAGGTGGAGTTCCACCTGGTGGGCACGTCGCATATGAGGCGGTGAGCGGGAAGGCCGAAGTTACGCTGTAGCGCAGACAGGCGAGCAGCGGCAGGATGTGAACGCCGGAAGCGCGAACAGACGGCCCGCACTTTATGCAGCAGCTCTGACATGTCGGGGTAGTTGTGAATGAACTTCTGCACCACCAAATTCAGCACATGCGCCAAGCAAGGGATGTGCGTCAAACCGGCTAGTCCCAGAGCTGCAACGAGATTTCGCCCATTATCACACACCACCAGGCCGGGCTTGAGGCTCACCGGCAGCAACCACTCGTCGGTCTGTTGTTCAATACCCCGCCACAACTCCTGTGCGGTGTGGGGCCTGTCCCCCAAACATATGAGTTTCAGAATGGCCTGCTGACGTTTACCCCGGGCTGTGCTGAAGTTGGTGGTGAAGGTGTGTGGCTGACTGGATGAGCAGGTGGAAGAAGAGGAGGAGGAAGCCGAGAAGGAGGAGGTGGCAACAGGAGGCAAAGAATGTTGCCCTGCGATCCTTGGCGGCGGCAGGACGTGCGCCAAACAGCTCTCCGCCTGGGGCCCAGCTGCCACTACATTTACCCAGTGTGCAGTTAGGGAGATATAGCGTCCCTGGCCGTGCTTACTGGTCCACGTATCTGTGGTTAGGTGGACCTTGCTACAGATGGCGTTGCGCAGTGCACACTTGATTTTATCGGATACTTGGTTGTGCAGGGAAGGCACGGCTCTCTTGGAGAAGTAGTGCCGGCTGGGAACAACATACTGTGGGACAGCAAGCGACATGAGCTGTTTGAAGCTGTCTGTGTCCACCAGCCTAAATGACAGCATTTCATAGGCCAGTAGTTTAGAAATGCTGGCATTCAGGGCCAGGGATCGAGGGTGGCTAGGTGGGAATTTACGCTTTCTATCAAATGTTTGTGAGATGGAGAGCTGAACGCTGGCGTGTGACATGGTTGAGACGCTTGGTGACGGAGGTGGTGGTGGTGGTGTTGGTGGTACATCCCCTGTTTGCTGGGCGGCAGGTGCCAACGTTCCTCCAGAGGCGGAGGAAGAGGCCGAGGCGGCAGCAGCAGAAGAGGTAGCAGGGGGAGCCTGAGTGACTTCCTTGGTTTTAAGGTGTTTACTCCACTGCAGTTCATGCTTTGCATGCAGGTGCCTGGTCATGCAGGTTGTGCTCAGGTTCAGAACGTTAATGCCTCGCTTCAGGCTCTGATGGCACAGCGTGCAAACCACTCGGGTCTTGTCGTCAGCACATTGTTTGAAGAAGTGCCATGCCAGGGAACTCCTTGAAGCTGCCTTTGGGGTGCTCGGTCCCAGATGGCGGCGGTCAGTAGCAGGCGGAGTCTCTTGGCGGCGGGTGTTCTGCTTTTGCCCACTGCTCCCTCTTTTGCTACGCTGTTGGCTCGGTCTCACCACTGCCTCTTCCTCCGAACTGTGAAAGTCAGTGGCACGACCTTCATTCCATGTGGGGTCTAGGACCTCATCGTCCCCTGCATCGTCTTCCACCCAGTCTTGATCCCTGACCTCCTGTTCAGTCTGCACACTGCAGAAAGACGCAGCAGTTGGCACCTGTGTTTCGTCATCATCAGAGACATGCTGAGGTGGTATTCCCATGTCCTCATCATCAGGAAACATAAGTGGTTGTGCGTCAGTGCATTCTATGTCTTTCACCGCTGGGGAAGGGCTAGGTGGATGCCCTTGGGAAACCCTGCCAGCGGAGTCTTCAAACAGCATAAGAGACTGCTGCATAACTTGAGGCTGAGACAGTTTCCCTGGTATGCATGGGGGTGATGTGACAGACTGATGGGGTTGGTTTTCAGGCGCCATCTGTGCGCTTTCTGCAGAAGACTGGGTGGGAGATAATGTGAACGTGCTGGATCCACTGTCGGCCACCCAATTGACTAATGCCTGTACCTGCTCAGGCCTTACCATCCTTAGAACGGCATTGGGCCCCACCATATATCGCTGTAAATTCTGGCGGCTACTGGGACCTGAGGTAGTTGGTACACTAGGACGTGTGGATGTGGCAGAACGGCCACGTCCTCTCCCAGCACCAGAGGGTCCACTAACACCACCACGACCATGTCCACGTCCGCGTCCCTTACTAGATGTTTTTCTCATTGTTATGGTTCACCACAACAACAAATATATTATTTGGCCCAATGTATTGTATTCAAATTCAGCGGGATATAAATTTGAGGCCTAGTATTTAGGCGCTGGGTGACCGGTATGGATTTAGTGACAGAATTAGACTTGGAAATGCACAGAAGCGTGTGTGTGAAGTTATTCTGAATGACCCAATGTGCACCTTGAATATTATATACCCTTTTTGGGATAGATTTCAAATAGCTCTGATATAGCAGAAACCACTAAATTATGAAATTGCTAAATTGGGAATTGTACTTCAACCCAGAACAAAAAATGTGCTTTGACGGGCACTAAATAACTTTCCCAGCTACAACAGGACAACGGTAACGAGAGATTTAGAGGGATTTAAATTTGAGGCCTAGTATTTAGGCGCTGGGTGACAGGTATGGGTTTAGTGACAGAATTAGACTTGGAAATACACAGTAGCGGGTGTGTGTGAAGTTATTCTGAATGACCCTATGTGCACCTTCAATATTATATACCCTTTTATGGATAGATTTCAAATAGCTCTGATATAGCAGAAACCACTAAATTATGAAATTGCTAAATTGGGAATTGTACTTCAACCCAGAACAAAAAATGTGCTTTGACGGACACTAAATATCTTGCCCAGCAACAACAGTACAGCGGTGGGTAACGAGAGATTTAGAGGGATTTAAATTTGAGGCCTAGTATTTAGGCGCTGGGTCACCGGTATGGATTTAGTGACAGAATTAGACTTGGAAATGCACAGAAGCGTGTGTGTGAAGTTATTCTGAATGACCCTATGTGCACCTTCAATATTATATACCCTTTTAGGGATAGATTTCAAATAGCTCTGATATAGCAGAAACCACTAAATTATGAAATTGCTAAATTGAGAATTGTACTTCAACCCAGAACAAAAAATGTGCTTTGACGGACACTAAATATCTTGCCCAGCAACAACAGTACAGCGGTGGGTAACGAGAGATTTAGAGGGAATTAAATTTGAGGCCTAGTATTTAGGCGCTGGGTCACCGGTATGGATTTAGTGACAGAATTAGACTTGGAAATACACAGTAGCGGGTGTGTGTGAAGTTATTCTGAATGACCCTATGTGCACCTTCAATATTATATACCCTTTTAGGGATAGATTTCAAATAGCTCTGATATAGCAGAAACCACTAAATTATGAAATTGCTAAATTGGGAATTGTACTTCAACCCAGAACAAAAAATGTGCTTTGACGGACACTAAATATCTTGCCCAGCAACAACAGTACAGCGGTGGGTAACGAGAGATTTAGAGGGAATTAAATTTGAGGCCTAGTATTTAGGCGCTGGGTCACCGGTATGGATTTAGTGACAGAATTAGACTTGGAAATACACAGTAGCGGGTGTGTGTGAAGTTATTCTGAATGACCCAATGTGCACCTTCAATATTATATACCCTTTTAGGGATAGATTTCAAATAGCTCTGATATAGCAGAAACCACTAAATTATGAAATTGCTAAATTGGGAATTGTACTTCAACCCAGAACAAAAAATGTGCTTTGACGGACACTAAATATCTTGCCCAGCAACAACAGTACAGCGGTGGGTAACGAGAGATTTAGAGGGATTTAAATTTGAGGCCTAGTATTTAGGCGCTGGGTCACCGGTATGGATTTAGTGACAGAATTAGACTGGGATATGGCCAAAAAATAAACAGACTATTGCTGGTTAAATGCACTTGGTGTGACAGCTTCACCCTGATGTAGGCTTTAGCCAAAAAACAACCACACCATTGAGGGTTAAATGCACTTGGTGACAGGCGCAGCTTGCCCCTGATTTTGTATATGGCCAAAAAATTAACAGACTATTGCTGGTTAAATGCACTTGGTGTGACAGCTTCACCCTGATGTAGGCTTTAGCCAAAAAACAACCACACCATTGAGGGTTAAATGCACTTGGTGACAGGCGCAGCTTGCCCCTGATGTAGTATATGGCCAAAAAATAAACAGACTATTGCTGGTTAAATGCACTTGGTGTGACAGCTTCACCCTGATGTAGGCTTTAGCCAAAAAACAACCACACCATTGAGGGTTAAATGCACTTGGTGACAGGCGCAGCTTGCCCCTGATTTTGTATATGGCCAAAAAATGAACAGACTATTGCTGGTTAAATGCACTTGGTGTGACAGCTTCACCCTGATGTAGGCTTTAGCCAAAAAACAACCACACCATTGAGGGTTAAATGCACTTGGTCGCAGCTTGTGCTGGCGCACCACAAGACACAAAATGGCCGCCGATCACCCCAGAAAAATGAGACTGACAAACGGTCTGTGCAGCCTAAAAACAGTGAGCAATTGAGGATCAGCAGCTCAATGATCCACAGCTGCAGATCGATCAGTTAATCAAGTCCTTTGGAGGAGTTAATCTGCCTAATCTCGCCCTACTGTCGCAGCCGCAACCTCTCCCTACGCTAATCAGAGCAGAGTGACGGGCGGCGCTATGTGACTCCAGCTTAAATAGAGGCTGGGTCACATGGTGCTCTGGCCAATCACAG
Source organism: Bufo gargarizans (assembly GCF_014858855.1). Lineage (NCBI taxonomy): Eukaryota > Metazoa > Chordata > Amphibia > Anura > Bufonidae > Bufo > Bufo gargarizans. The sequence continues at coordinate 24,662,277 of NC_058080.1, read as the reverse complement.
CCATGCCAATAGTAGGCATGGCTGTGATGGCCTCTTGGGGCAAGTAGTATGACGCTTGTTGATTGGCTGCTTTGCAGCCTTTCAAAAAGCGCCAAGAAAGCGTCACAAAAGCGCGAAGAAAGCGACGAACACCGAACCCGAACCCGGACTTTTACGAAAATGTCCGGGTTCGGGTCCGTGTCACGGACACCCCAAAATTCGGTACGAACCCGAACTATACAGTTCGAGTTCGCTCATCCCTAGTCATGGGGTATTTTTATAGAGGAGATTATTACCTACCCGGCGATACCTAATAGGTCTACTTTTAATAATTTTTTTTTTGGGTGTCTCAAGTCTGAGAACCAGTTTTTTTATCGGATGTCAGTGCTAAATTGGGATATAAATTTAGTACTCCATGGAAGTGTGATACTCCCTGAAGCAACCAATAACGCAGAGGCCCGGATGATCGGGGCACGTGTCACATTGAGTTGTGGTGTCATTCCGTATCCCCCTCCTGTGACACACTCTGCACCTTTTTGGGGTTTGTCCCTTCTTTCCAGTATGGGGGACCACATCTGGAAAGTGTTGGCCAGGGACGATACGGGCGCCTACAGTTCCCGAGGTACTCCGGCCCGCTCTTTCTCGGTCTGAAAAGATTAGGGCCTTGAGGACTGCCTCATAGAACTGAAGGAATGTCCCTGTGTTGCCAGCGCTCCGGGACAGCACAAAAGAGTTGTACATGGCAACCTGTACCAAGTAGACCGCAACTTTTTTGTACCATGCCCGGGTTTTTTCGCATGGCGTTATATGGCTTGAGGATTTGATCAGAGAGATCAACTCCTCCCGTATACCGATTGTAGTCGACGATACAATCGGGCTTGAGGACCGTTGCCGCGGTACCTCGCACACGGACAGGGGTGATGCCGTTACCATGAATTGTGGACACCATAAGGACATCCCTCTTGTTCTTATACCTAACCAGCAACAGGTTTCCACTGGTAAGGGCACGGGTCTCACCCCTGGGGATAGGTACCTGGAGGGGGAGGGCAGGGAGGCCGCTTTGATTTTTCCGCACGGTCCCACAAGCGGAAGTGGATCAAGCGGATACTGGTATAAAAGTTATCCACGTACAGGTGGTAACTCTTATCCAGCAGTGGGTGCATAAGGTCCCACACAAGTTTCCCGGTAACACCCAGAGTGGGGGGACATTCTAGAGGTTCAATCCGGGAATCTCGCCCCTCGTATACACGAAATTTGTAAGTGTACCCTGAGGTACTCTCACAAATTTTGTATAGCTTCACGCCATACCTCGCCTGCTTGGAGGGCACATACTGGCGGAAAATGAGTCTCCCCTTGAACGCAATGAGAGACTCATCAACCGCGACCTCACTTCCAGGTACTAGGCCTCCATGAATTTGGCCCCAAAGTGATCGATGACCGGCTGTATCTTATACAGATGGTCATGGGCAGGATCACCTCTGGGGGGACATGCTGCCTTATCGGAATAATGCCGACATTTCCGGATGGCCTCAAACCGGGAGCGTGTCATGGCCGTACTGTAAAGTGGGGTCTGGTATAGGACGTCCCCACTCCAGTACAGCCTGACACTGGGTTTCTTGACCAGGCCCATATGCAGCACGAGGCCCCAAAATGTCCTCATTTCGGCTGCACTGACCGGCGTCCAGCCACCGGGCCTGGCCAAAAAGGAGCCCGGGTGTTGAGCAACGAACTGTTGGGCGTACAGGTTTGTCTGCTCCACCATCAGATTTACCAGTGGGTCACTGAAAAAATGAAAAAAAAATGTCATATTCAGTGTAGCCCACTGTGGAAATCTGGATTCCTGATTGGCCTACAAAATCAGGAATCACAGGCTCGTATAGCTCTGGGCTATACCAGACTAGTTCACCGGCAGGGTGGATTTAACTGGTGGGCCGGGAAACCAGTACGAGCCCCAGAGCTGCTCGTACTCGTGTGGGCCACTAACATGGCGGTCCCCTTGCTCCGCCTGGCGGCGTCTCCGCCGCCTTGGGGGATCATCATTATCGCTAGATGATGAGGAGGACGCGGATGACAACAGGAATGTGGGGTCATCCTCGTCCTCACTGGGACTCTCGGAGTCGGAGGCAAGCTGGGCGTATGCCTCCTTGGCCGAGAACGTCCGGCGGGCCATAGAGGAGTGTGTGTCTGCGTGTGTATGTGCGTGTGTGTAAAACTTTATTTGGTGTGCGTGTGTGTGGGGGCACGGGTGTTCACGAACTCACCCTAAAACTAACAGAAAAAAAAAAAAGGGCAAAAAATGTGAAAAAAATAAAAATCAAAACCGCTGATCAACCGTCCGAAGTTGATCAGCGGTGGGGTCTGCGATTCGCGATTTTGTGGCCACAGTCAGCGTACACAAAAAAAAATTAAAAATTATCCTGCACACTAAAAAAGTGTGTGGAGGGGGGCAGAGGGGGGCAAGCGGCAGCACCCCTGGGGGGTCTAGGGTCACACAGCTGTGCTGTGGACCCCAGACACCCTAACTTAGGGTGATGCAATCAAAACTAATCCAACTAACTTTCCCTTTATTTTCCCTGCCTAACCCAAACTTTCCCTATGCTTTCCCTTTGTACCTGAAGTTCAGATGGGGGGTGCTGGGGCACAGATGGGGTGATGCTGGCAGCGATGGACGATGTGCAGGCAGCTCCTCTCTCCTCCGGCTCCGGAACACAAAAGGAGGAGAAGAGGAGCACTTGCATCATTTGAATCTGCCGCCGACCCGCCCACCGACCAATCAGAGGCGATCCTGAGAGGTGATGTCACCATCACCACTCAGGATCGCTGGATGGTGATTGGTGGGGTAAAATCACACCACTATCACCATCCTGATTTGGGTTATCGGGTCTTCAGAGAGTCGTGGGAAGTCCAACACCCACCTAGGTACAACTGCTTTGCGAAGGCACAAGATCTCACATCACAAATGCCTATGGGATCAACACATGATGAGTACAAGCAGCACACAAACTCAAAGCCACCATCCTCCTCCTGGTCCAGCAACTTCAGCCACGTCAACCACTGCTGTCCTCCTTGACCCCTCTCAACCTTCCGCCACTCCGCCTCTCACCTTCAGCAGTTCCTGCTCATCTGCCCACAGTTAAGTGTCTGTCAAGGAAATGTTTGAGCGTAAGAAGCCAATGTCACAGAGTCACCCCCTTGCCCGGCGTCTGACAGCTGGCTTGTCGGAACTCTTAGCCTGCCAGCTTTTACCATACAAGCTGGTGGAGTCTGAGGCCTTAAAAAAATTTGTAGCTATTGGGACACAGCAGTGGAAGGTACCCGGACGAAATTTATTTTCACAAAAGGCAATCCCCAACCTGTACTCTATTGTGCAAAAGTAAGTCATGGCATGTCTGGCACACAGTGTTGAGGCAAGGGTCCATCTGACCACTGAGACCTGGTCTGCAAAGCACGGTCAGGGCAGGTATATCACCTACACTGCGCATTGGGTAAACCTGCTGACGGCTGCCAAGCATGGAATGCGTGGCTCTGCAGAGGAGTTGGTGACACCGCCACGACTTGCAGGCAGGTCTGCTGCCACCTCCTCTACTCCTCCTTCTCCATCCTCTTCGCTAACCTCCTCGGCTGAGTCCTCTTCTGCTGCTGCGTCTTTCTCCACATCAACTGCACCCCCCAGCTCCCTAGGGGCTATGCCACATCCCGGATACGACAGTGTCATGCCGTCTTGGGGTTGACTTGCCTGAAAGCAGAGAGTCACACCGGACAAGCACTCCTGTCCGCCCTGAACGCACAGGTGGATCAGTGGCTGACTCCGCACCAACTGGAGATCAGCAAAGTGGTGTGTGACAACGGAAGCAATTTGTTAGCGGCATTGAATTTGGGCAAGTTGACACATGTGCCGTGCATGGCACATGTGTTGAATCTGATTGTACAACGCTTTGTGCATAAGTACCCAGGCTTACAGGATGTCCTCAAGCAGGCCAGGAAGGTGTGTGGCCATTTCAGATGTTCCTACACGGTCATGGCACACTTTTCAGATATTCAGCGGCGAAACAACATGCCAGTGAGGCGCTTCATTTGCGACAGCCCGACACGTTGGAATTAAACACTCCTAATGTTCGACCACCTGCTCCAACAAGAAAAAGCCGTCAACGAGTATTTGTATGACCGTTACTGGACGCTCATGTGCAATGCCTGTAGGCTCATGCGTCCTTTTGACGAGGGGACAAACCTAGTCAGTTGCACCGAAGGCACCATCAGCGACATCATCACATTTGTTTTCTTCCTGGGGTGTGCCCTGCGAAGAGTGCTGGATCAAGCCGTAGATGAACGTGAAGAGGAAGAGTTGTGGTAATCATCACTACCAGAAACAGCCTTAGAGTACAGGTTGGGGATTGCCTTTTGTGAAAATACATTTCGGCCGGGTACCTTCCAGCATCGCTTGCTGGACCTGCGGCAACGCTGGAAGAGGAGTCTGAGGAAGAGGAGTCAGAGGAGGAATGTGGCTTTGAGGAGGAGGAAGACCAACCACAGCAGGAATCCCAGGGTGCTCGTTGTCACCTATCTGGTACCCGTGGTGTTGCACATGGCTGGGGGGAAGAACAGACCTTCAATGAGATCACAGAGGATGAGGAAAGGGAGATGAGTAGCTCGGCATCCAACCTTGTGCAAATGGGGTCTTTCATGCTGTCATGCCTGTTGAGGGACTCTCGTATAAAAAGGCTGAAGGAGAACGACCTGTACTGGGTGGCCACGCTACTAGACCCTCGGTATAAGCAGAAAGCGCCTGAAATGTTACCGAATTACCTGAAGTCGGAAAGGATGCAGCAGTTCCAAAACAAGTTCAAATGTATGCTTTACACAGCGTATAAGGGTGATGTCACAGCACAACGGGAATCTAACAGGGGAAGAGGTGAAAGTAATCCTCCTCCTTCCACGACCACGCCGGCAAGGACAAAACGCTTTACAGATGTGTTGTTGATGGAGGACATGCGGAGTCCTACGCATCGCCACAGCCCTTTCCGGGTCCACCCTCAGAGAACGACTCGACCGACAGGTAGCAGACTACCTCGCCTTAACTGCAGATATCGACACTCTGAGGAGCGATGAACCCCTTGACTACTGGGTGTGCAGGCTTGACCTGTGGCCTGAGCAATCCCAATTTGCGATAGAACTTCTGGCCTGCCCCCCTTCAAGTGACCTGTCAGAAAGCAGCAGGAGGTATTGTCACTGAGAAGAGAAGTCGCCTAGGTCAAAAAAGTCTAGATTACCTCACCTTTATTAAGATGAATGAGGCATGGATCCCGAAGGGAATGACAGTGGGGGATGCATTTGACTAAAAAAGGCCTGATGAGATGCCTTGGGCTATAAAATGGTCCACACGCTGCTGTATTTAATCTCTGCATGCCGGATGACTTGTGTGACCTCTCCGCCACCAACTAGGGTTCAAGCCGCAATGTTTTAGTGAACTTTCTGCCTGGAAAACATCAATTTTTCCGGCCGCTGCTACAGCAGCATCTGCAACAATACCTAATTTTTCAGGCATGTGTACATGCCTAATTTTTCTGGCCTCTGGTGCTGCACTGTGGCTGCAAAAACAAAACAGAAAAAAAAGGCACATACATGTGTCAATTCCCCTTCGTGATCGTTACCTTGTTGTGGTGAATGGGCTTGCGTATCACAATGAAGCGACCACCTCTATGAGTGTGTTGGCAATGGCAATGTTGGCACACCCCAGATGATAAGGTCGTTGCTTCATTGTGAACAGACCAAAAGCGATCGGCTGGATAATTTTGCATAGAAAAAACATTAATTTTCTTTGTGATCATCTAAGGTGATCATTAAAGCCTACTAGGCCAACAATGGGCCCACACTGCAGAATCATTGTTTTCTGGGTCACTTAACTGTCACTGAACTACCTCAGCACGACCATAGGCTTTGAAAAATCGCCATGAATGCAATCTCCCAAACGTGCGCACGAGCACAGTCATCACTACACCAAGATTGACGCATAGAGGAATAAAATGTATGTCATGAGTGTGTCAACTATTGACAACTCTTTGCGGTTGTCTAAACTCTATTCGATACACGTCCCCTGATAGGAATAGTACTACTTAACATACCACTCATATCTGGTAGCACAGTAAATTGCACGGCGCACGCGCAGTGCCCCAAATTGGCAGTAGGAGGACCAACCAAGCATCTTTGTCCATCTCCCGGTTCTTAAAATCTATTCCACACACTTCCCCTAATAGGGACGTAACAGGGATTAAACTGATAGGAATAGTACTACTTAACATACTACTCATATCTGGTAGCACAGTAAATTGCACGGCGCACACGCAGTGCCCCAAATTGGAAGTAAGAGGACCGACCAAGCATCTGTTTCCATCTCCCGTTTCCTAAAATCTATTCCATACACCACACCGGCCCCTGATAGGGGACAAAACAGAGATTAAACTGGTAAGAACAGATTTTTATAATAAAAAAAAAAGAGTACAGCCTCTGCGGAGCTGGGTATTTTTTGGCCACGTTACTGAACGCTCATGCACAATGGCTGTAGGCTCATGCGTCCTTTTGCGGAGGTGACAAACCTGGTCAGTCAAACCTAAGGCAACATCATCGACCTTATCCCATATGCGTTTTTTCTGGAGCGTGCCCTGGAAGAGTGCTGGATCAGGCCACAGATGAGCATGAAGAAGAAGAGTTGTGGTCACCATCACCACCAGAAGCAGTCTTGTTGTCGTTAATTGCTGGACCTGCGGCAACGCAGAGAGGGGAGTCTGAAGAAGAGGAGTCAGAGGAGGAAGGTGGCTTTGAGGAGGTGGAAGACCAACCACAGCAGGCATCCCAGGAGGCTTGTTGTCACCTTTCGAGGGACCCTTGGTGTTGTACGTGGATGGGTGGAGGAAGAGACCTTCAATGAGGACAAGGAAAGGGACATGGCTGGCTTGGTATCCAACCTTGTGCAAATGGGGAGTTTGCGGTTGTGCAAATGGACTGTTTGCGGTTGTTTGCGGTGCGTTAAACGGGGAGTTTGGTCTGTCAGAGATCGGTCTGTCACTGTGAAGCGGGCGTAACCCTTACACTACCTGATCGATACAACATCATACCTGATGTTTTAAAGCACGTTATTCCAAACAATTTAGGAATGTTAGGTGATTTATGCCCTTTATGGATTAAAACCCGACTCTGCGTCAACTACGTAATTTTCCATGGGAGTTTTGCCATGGATCCCCCTCCGGCATGCCACAGTCCAGGTGTTAGTCCCCTTGAAACAACTTTTCCATCACTATTGTGGCCAGAAAGAGTCCCTGTGGGTTTTAAAATTTGCCTGCCTATTGAAGTCTATGGCATTTCACCCGGTTCGCCCGTTCGCGAACATTTGCGGAAAATCGCGTTCGCCGACATCTCTAGTAGAGAATGCTCATTTAATGTGTTGCTCTGCGGCATGATGCAAACCACTAGTCTTGAGTGAATCGAGCTTCGGATCCTTGATCAGAAGTCAATGTATTCAATAACTTTGATTCTAATGCTGTCTCTGTACAGCAGGGGTCCTCAAACTATGGCCCGCGGGCCACATGCGGCCCTCCGAGGACACTGATCCGGCCCGCCGGGTGTTTTGGCCGTTTCAGCAATTCTGGCAGGGCACAGCAGGAGATGAGCACTGCTCTTCCATTGCGCTCATCTCCATAGTGATCTGCATCGCCGTCCTCAGGACAGCGATACAGATTGCTGTGCTGTGGCAGGGGAGGGAGATGCGTCTCCCTTCCCTGTTCGTCTGATTTGCTGAAGAAAAAAAGAGAGAGGGACCACAGAGTGAGGCGCCAGTCGAGACAGAGGAAGGTATCAATAAAGGTTTCTGGAGGGTACGTATAGTTGACCCCTACGGATAATTTATACTGACACCAGAAGTATCTAATATTTAGACCAATTATTAGTCGCTGGATGGCGGTAGGTGCATTCAGGAGAGTGTAAACAGGAATAATCCCTGAACATTCAAATCCTGAATAGGTGTGGTACAATAAAATCAAGTAGCAGTGAGATCCAAACTAATGATACCAGGTTTGGTCCCATATAGAATCAGTAAAAATAGATATAAATAAATATAATCAATATAAAAGATATAAAATCAAAAGTTATTAGTGGTCTCCACTCACTTCACTGGGAGGAAATTTTGAGCGAGAAAGCTCAAGACACCCAACAAAAAAATCCTCCCAATCCTGGATCTCTTCAAGAATCTTAGGATGAGGCAGCAGTCCCAAAGTCGGTACTTCTTGCAAAAAATCCTTTATTTCCAAACAACAGGAAAATAGAGCTCTACGCGTTTCGGGGCCCAGCGTAAGTCCCCTTCATCAGGAGCAGAATGATATTACATATAACAAACAGGCATTTTATACCCAAATTGTAAGGTCAAACAACATGGTGTCCTGGGGTTGGAGTGATGTCACTTCAGGGTCATGCACACATCGGCAGTAAAATCATTGATACAGTCATTGTTAACTTACATTTTTCGTGGGACAGATGGTGTAGTTTAAGGCAAGTGTATCTAGTTATACAATATGGGTTTTGTTCCAAAAACCAGCTCAGGTGGCGGAGCGTATCGCACATACATAATGCAGACAATTGCACTAATCATAAACAAGACAAGTTACAAACTGGTACAGAAGGGGAGAGGGCCCTGCCCGTGAGGGCTTACAATCTACATGGTATGGGAGAATAGACATGTATATCATCCTTAACCAGCCATTGTTATACTGCAGCGCAATTGCTCTTTCTTGTATTTTGGATATTTCACACTCTTTTGGAGTGTACCCTAATAATAAAAAAATTTAAATAATTTAAACCAAAAACCAGTGTTGGCTACTTCGTCCTCCTCCACTGCCGCTTCCACCTACACCGCTAGGTCCACCGCCTCTTCAAACTCCTACTCCATATGGACCTCCACCTTTTTTTTTTTATTTGTACGTATTTAATTTTGTCATTACACTAATTTGTCTGTTACATTTTCGGGTGAAATTCACCAATTTTTGGGTGTGATATACCACTCCTATACCTAGTAGATAGGTAAAAAAAAATCACTAACTTATCTGTTACATATCGGGTGAAATTCACCAATAGTTGGGTGTGATATACCACTGCTATACCTAGTAAACATGTAAAAAAAAAAAATACTAATTTGTCTGTTACATTTTCGGGTCAAATTCACAAATTTTTGGGTGTGATATACCACTGCTCTTCCTAGTAGACAGGTTAAAAAAATTCAATAATTTGTCTGTTAAATTTTGGGTGAAATTCACCAATTTTTGGGTGTGATATATAATACTGCTCTATCTACTAGACAGGTAAAAAAAATCACTAATTTGTCTGTTACATTTTTGGGTGAAATTAACCAATTTTTGGCTGTGATATACCCTTGCTCTACCTAGTTGACAGCTTAATAAATTTCACAATTTTTTCTGTTACATTTTCAGGGGACATTCAACAATTTTTGGCTGTGATAGACCCCTTCTCTGCCTAGTAGACAGGTTAATACATTTCACAAATTTTTCTGTTACATTCTTGGGTTGACATTTTACAATTTTTGCTGTGCATACACCCTTGCTCTGCATAGGTGACAGGGACTTAAATTTCTAAAATTCATTAATTGGCCCTTTCATTCGATCCTTCTGCTTTAATAACTTGTCCCGCATTTCCGCTTCATCCCATTGCAGCCATTGACCTCCCTTGGATGATGTCTCCCTTTCTCCCGCGCCCTCTCTGGCGTGGAACCATGATTCACTGATAACCGTGATCAACATGGTAGGCTCAGAAAAGAACATTGAAAGTTGATAGAGAAGATATTTAAATGGATGGTGGACGTCACATGGGACGTGTGATCAGGCAGAATTTATCTATAGTTCACAGAAATACCACCATTCTAAAACATAACCTTTAATGCGTTTATGTTAAAAAAGTCAATACACCCTTATAATTATAGATAATTGATAATAAGAAAAGAAAATCAAAATCTAAGGTCAGGTTGCTATTCCCTTGCACGGTGTTTGCAGAAGGGTTAGGAGATGTTAGTGGGGTCTATTGGGGGCAATATCCCTATTTCTGGCCCTAGTACAGTGACCCTGCCTAAATACGGAATAGCCGCCCCGATAGGGGCGATCCCGTTTCTCGTGCCTCCTAGTATCCCTAGATGGACCCTAGCACGGGAAGGATAACCTGTAGAATAGGTAGCCCTATCAGGAGACCTAAGCTATTATAAGTACAAAAAGTAATAAACAAATAAATACAAATACCCAGAAGTAGTGACAGAAAGCACCCAAATTGTTGAAGTAAATAGTATAAAGTAATAGAAAAATTTGTTAATAAAGATGTCCAATATCGTCCCTACGCATTTCGCCTGGTTGGTGTAAGGCTCATCAGGGGACATAATTGACCATGGAGTACCTATCACCATTATTAATCACCTGAGCACTTCAAATAATACTATATACAAGTTAATTTATTTATTTTTCTTTATCTATTTTTTTCTCTCTTTTATGATAATGAGGAAATCACTGGAGCATATGATAAAAATTAACTACCAGCTATTAACTGGCTAATCAATTTAGAAAATTATCAAGCTGGCTTGTAGAGCAGGAGACATTGGTCATGCAGATGTAGTCTAGGCACTGATATTTGACGTGACCTAGAATGACCCCAAAGTCTTGTGTTCTGGGCTGAAGCCAAACTGGGGTATACCAATTATATAGACAAGTATATGACCCGCAATTAAATTAATTAAAACAATGCCTATTTCATTTCCCACCGGTCACTGAATGAATATGCCTAAATTGCATCAGGTGTAGTAAAATATAGATACATCCGATGCCTTTGGCATAACACAATGATAACTATGGCCAGTTCTGGGAAGGTTACCAATCCACATAGATGATACAAAGTAAGTTGTAGTACTGATATGGTTAGCGGTACTTGCGTTCCCTTTGTGGCTATTCAAATGGACCATCTGTGATGTCCGAAATTTAGGAGGCCAGTATCGGTGTGGGCATCATGATGACACAGAAGCGCAGGTATAGCAGCAAGGTGCTGCAGGCGTTTTTACCTTATAAAGGTTCCTTCCGGGTATCGGGTGAAGTGGGACACCCACGTGATGTTGGTGCCGTGTAACGTCTGACGTCAGACGCCGGCACGTGACCGGGTGAGGTCAGACGCCGACACGTGACCGGGTGATTCACTATGGATGTACAGGCCGGATAGCGTCTGTCATCAGACGCCACCACATGATCAGTGTGCCGGTCACATGACTGCTAATCCGAGCCATTGTGAGGAGGCGGGACGAAAACAATTATAGCTAACTAAGGAGTAATGATCGAATAGTATAGCTACCTTAGTGCATTATGATTTAGCAGGAGACAAATACACATAAATATAATATAATTCATATAACCAGGTACAGATATAAATATGGCTAATTTGGTATCCCAGACTGATAAGTTAATATATATGTGGCCAGTTGATGAATTGATTAAATTCTTTGAAGGGTGACTGGCTAGTACATAATAAGGATCAAGTATGGAGGGGTTTACCTCCCAGTCAACAAATGTTGTACTATATAAAAGATATATTGATCCTTAAGGATAAAGAGGACGCCTTAAATGAAACACGCAAAGTCTATGCACATATTTAATCCAGCTGGTGTGACAGTGTTTAACCTGAAGATCCACCTGGATTCTTTTTGTTTTATCAATTTATCTAAGTCCTCAGCTCTTTTAGACATTTTTAATACCTCAATCATAAAAAAATGAATAGTTTTAGTGGATCCAGCATGGTTGGTCCATATATGTCTTGATATAGGTTTGTCCCGTTTATTGCGGATGTCCCCAATGTGTTCAAGGATTCGCTTTTTGAACATCCTTTTGGTTTTACCTATATATTTGAGTCCACAGTCACATTGAGCCATATAAATGATCCCAGAGGTATTACAGTTAGCAAAGCTACGGATATAAAATGTCCGATCTTCCAAGCTGTTCGTAAAGGTTTTTCCTGGAGTTATAAATGTGCATGCTTTGCATTTGCTGCACTTGAAAGTGCCCATCTGTCTGTTAGATAACCACGTACTTTTTTCTGGGGACTCAAAGTGACTATGGACCAATGTGTCGCCTGCATTGCGTCCACGTCTATAGGTGATAGTCGGATTTTCAGATAATACATGGGTCAGGTCAGGGTCTGTCTTTAATAGAGACCAGTATCAATTTAAAATGTCTCGAACTTGTTGGGATTCTGAGTCAAAAGTTCCAATAATTCTAATTGGATCTTGAAGGTTCTTTTTCTTGATTTGCGGTTGTAGCAGGGCAGTACGATCTCTTGAGTTAGCCCAATCCCATACTTCATAAAGGCATGGACTTGGGTAACACATCTGTTTGACCGATTAAAGAGCTTAGATGCTTCGTGTGTAAAGTTTTTGTTTTCAGAACAATTTCTCTGAACTCTTAAAAACTGCCCCTTTGGGATGCCCCTTTTTAGAGGGGTGGGGTGAAAACTGTCCCAACGTGGAAGACTATTGGTGGAGGTCTTCTTTCTAAAGAGGGTCGTCTTAATGTAGTTATGTTCATCTCTTTCTAGACAAACATCCAGAAAATTGATGGTGTTGCGGTGTATTTCTGAAGTAAAGAATAATCCAATATGGTTAGAATTAAGTGTGTCCATAAATTGTTGAAACTCACTGACTGTCCCTGACCAAAGAAGTAAAATATAATCTATGAACCTGGACCAGTGTGTGATGAATCTGGTCCAGGGTAACATAGATTGACAGAATACAACCGTGTCCTCCCACCAGCACAGGAGCAGATTTGCTGGAGAAGTTGAAAGATAAATTGGTTGTGTTGGTACAGGTCCGTCGACCTAGAGTCTAAAAAAATTTGACTGCTGACCTTGTTATGAGGAATTAAGGGGTGTAGAGGGCTTCTACGTCTATTGAGGCAAACCAGCTGTCAGATTCTATGTTGACACCTTCAACTCTTTGCAGTAGGTCTGTCGTATCCCGTAAGTATGAAGGGAGTATGGAAACAAAGGGATGTAAAACTTTATCAATGTACACACCAGCATGATGGGTTAGGCTCTCAATCCCCGATACTATGGGGCGTCCTTTTAGGGGACTAGTCCCCTTGTGTATTTTTGGGAGCCCATAGAAAGTTGCTATTTTTGGGGTGGTAGATAGCAGATATTCATATTCTTTCCGGTCTATACATCTATTTTCTAGACCCTCCTGTAAAATCTGAGATAGCTCAGCCTGAAATTTGTCAGTTGGGTCCCCCCTAAGGACTACATAGCTGTTTTTGTCTGAAACTAAGGAGAGGCACATGTCTCAATATTGTTGTAATGAAAGAACAACAATGTTCCCCCCCTTGTCAGATGACTTAATTATGATGTCCCTGTTTGTGCTGAGGTTTCGCAGTGCCGTCATTTCTGCCTGGGTGTAGTTTTTGTTAGGGGTAGTGTAACCTATTTTTTCTAGAGCCTGTGTAACTGACTTTAAGAAGATGTCTATGTTTGCATCATTCAAAGTTTTAGGTGGCATTTTGACACTTTTGTTTCTCAAGGTGGTAAAGGGGCCCTGTCCACTGGGTCGTTCACTTTCCCCTAAAAGATGTACAAGAGTGTCGATCCCCTCTAGATGGCTGGCTTTTTCAGCACGCAAACAAATTTAGACTGGCGGCTAACAGAAGCCAGTGAGATCTTCTCAGATAAAGAATTAACCTCATCTAATATAACTAGTCCCTTAATTAAAACCACCTTCAAAGACCTGTACGACATTCATAAGGAATATATCAAGGTGTGGGGGGTAGGGATGAGCGAACCCGAACTGTATAGTTCGGGCTCGTACCGAATTTTGGGGTGTCCGTGACACGGACCCGAACCCGAACATTTTCGTAAAAGTCTGGGTTCGGGTTCGGGGTTCGGCGCTTTCTTGGCGCTTTTTGAAAGGCTGCAAAGCAGCCAATCAACAAGCGTCATACTACTTGCCCCAAGAGGCCATCACAGCCATGCCTACTATTGGTATGTGACCCAGCCTCTATTTAAGCTGGAGTCACGTAGCGTCGCACGTCACTCTGCTCTGATCAGTGTAGGGAGAGGTTGCAGCTGCTGTTAGGGCGAGATTAGGCAGTGATTAACTCAGCAAAAACACTTAATTCAGTGATCGATCTACAGCTGTGGATCATTGAACTGCTGCTATTTAACTGCTCACTGTTTTTAGGCTGCCCAGAGCGTTTTTATGTCACTTTTTTCTTGGGTTATCGGCAGCCATTTTGTGTCTTCTGGTGCGCCAGCACAAGCTGCCACCAAGTCCATTTAACCATCAATAGTGTGGTTATTTTTTTGCTATATCCTACATCAGGGGCTTGGCTGTGCTTGCTATTTTATTGAGGGGTAAAATATAATTGCCAAAATAGCAGTACCCTAAATCTGGTGTTTCAACTGTGGCTAGCCAATTGTAATACTGTCTGCTGTCTGCCGAAGCACAGTTTTTGTTCTGGGTTGAATACAATTCCCAACTTAGCAATTCCCTAAATAATTTTTTTCTGCTGTATCAAGCCAAGTTTAAATCGATCCATAAAAGGGTATATTAGATTTAAGGTGCGGATAGTGTCATCCTCAATAACTTCACACGCTACCGTGCATTTCCAAGTTTAATTCTGTCCGTAAACGTATACCTGTCACCCAGCGCCTAAATAATAGGTCTAAAATTTATATTCAGCTAAATCTGTGTTTATTGCTGAGGCTGGTCAATTCATTTAGTGTACGCCAAAGTACAGTTTTTGTTCTGGGTTGAAATACAATTGCCAACTTAGCAATTCCCAAAATCAGTGGTTTCTGCTGTATCAGACCTACTTTAAATCTATCCATAAAAGGGTATATTAGTTTGAAGGTGCTGATAGGGTCATTCTCAATAACTTCACAGACACGCTACTGTGCATTTCCAAGTCTAATTCTGTCCGTAAAAGGAAAATCTGTCATCCAGGGCCTAAATACTAGGCCTACAATTTTTATTCAGCTAAATCTGTCGTTACTGCTGTGCCTGTATTAGTGTAATACGGTACCTTAATAGATAGCCAGATAGTGTTAGGTGCCTGTAAAAAAAGGCCTGAATTTGAATTCAATACATTGGGCCAAATATTTTTTTTCTTATTGTGATGAACGGTAACAATGAGGAAAACATCTAGTAAGGGACGCGGACATGGTCGTGGTGGTGTTAGTGGACCCTCCGGTGATGGGAGAGGACGTGGCCGTTCTGCCACAGCCACACGTCCTAGTGAACCAACTACCTCAGGTCCCAGTAGACACCAGAATTTACAGCAATATTTGGTGGGGCCCAATGCCGTTCTAAGGATGGTAAGGCCTGAGCAGGTACAGGCATTAGTCAATTGGGTGGCCGACAGTGGATCCAGCACGTTCACATTATCTCCCACCCAGTCTTCTGCAGAAAGCGCACAGATGGCGCCTGAAAACCAAGCCCATCAGTCTGTCACATCACCCCCATGCATATCAGGGAAACTGTCTGAGCCTCAAGTTATGCAGCAGTCTCTTATGCTGTTTGAAGACTCTGCTGGCAGGGTTTCCCAAGGGCATCCACCTAGCCCTTCCCCAGCGGTGGAAGAGATAGAATGCACTAACGCACAACCACTTATGTTTCCTGATGAGGACATGGGAATACCACCTCAGCACGTCTCTGATGATGACGAAACACAGGTGCCAACTGCTGCATCTTTCTGCAGTGTGCAGACTGAACAGGAGGTCAGGGAGGAAGACTGGGTGGAAGACGATGCAGGGGACGATGAGGTCCTAGACCCCACATGGAATGAAGGTCATGCCACTGACTTTCAGAATTCGGAGGAAGAGGCAGTGGTGAGACCGAGCCAACAGCGTAGCAAAAGAGGGAGCAGTGGGCAAAAGCAGAACACCCGCCGCCAAGAGAGTCTGTCTGCTACTGGCCACCGCCATCTGGGACCAAGCACCCCAAAGGCAGCTTCAAGGAGTTCCCTGGCGTGGCAGTTCTTCAAACAATGTGCTGACGACAAGACCCGAGTGGTTTGCACGCTGTGTCATCAGCCTGAAGCGAGGCATTAACGTTCTGAACCTTAGCACAACCTGCATGACCAGGCACCTGCATGCAAAGCATGAACTGCAGTGGAGTAAACACCTTAAAAACAAGGAACTCACTCAGGCTCCCCCTGCTACCTCTTCTGCTGCTGCCGTCTCGGCCTCTTCTTCCGCCTCTGGAGGAACGTTGGCACCTGCCGCCCAGCAAACAGAGGATGTACCACCAACACCACCACCTCCGTCACCAAGCATCTCAACCATGTCACACGGCAGCGTTCAGCTCTCCATCTCACAAACATTTGAGAGAAAGCGTAAATTGCCACCTAGCCACCCTTGATCCCTGGCCCTGAATGCCAGCATTTCTAAACTACTGGCCTATGAAATGCTGTCATTAAGGCTGGTGGACACAGACAGCTTCAAACAGTTCATGTTGCTTGCTGTTCCACAGTATGTTGTTCCCAGCCGCCACTACTTCCCCAAGAGAGCCGTGCCTTCCCTGCACAACCAAGTATCCGATAAAATCAAGTGTGCACTGCGCAACGCCATCTGTGGCAAGATCCACCTAACCACAGATACGTGGACCAGTAAGCACGGCCAGGGACGCTATATCTCCCTAACTGCACACTGGGTAAATGTAGTGGCGGCTGGGCCCCAGGCGAAAAGCTGTTTGGCGCACGTCCTTCCGCCGCCAAGGATCGCAGGGCAACATTCTTTGCCTCCTGTTGCCTCCTCCTCCTACTCGGCTTCCTCCTCCTCTTCTTCCACCTGCTCATCCAGTCAGCCACACACCTTCACCACCAACTTCAGCACAGCCCGGGGTAAACGTCAGCAGGCCATTCTGAAACTCATATGTCTGGGGGACAGGCCCCACACCGCACAGGAGTTGTGGCGGGGTATAGAACAACAGACCGACGAGTAGTTGCTGCCGGTGAGCCTCAAGCCCGGCCTGGTGGTGTGCGATAATGGGCGAAATCTCGTTGCAGCTCTGGGACTAGCCGGTTTGACGCGCATCCCTTGCCTGGCGCATGTGCTGAATTTGGTGGTGCAGAAGTTTTTTGACAACTACCCCGACATGTCAGAGCTGCTGCATAAAGTGCGGGCCGTCTGTGCGCGCTTCCGGCGTTCACATCCTGCCGCTGCTCGCCTGTCTGCGCTACAGCGTAACTTCGGCCTTCCCGCTCACCGCCTCATATGCGACGTGCCCACCAGGTGGAACTCCACCTTGCACATGCTGGACAGACTGTGCGAGCAGCAGCAGGCCATAGTGGAGTTTCAGCTGCAGCACGCACGGGTCAGTCGCACTGCAGAACAGCACCACTTCACCACCAATGACTGGGCCTCCATGCGAGACCTGTGTGCCCTGTTGCGCTGTTTCGAGTACTCCACCAACATGGCCAGTGGCGATGACGCTGTTATCAGCGTTACAATACCACTTCTATGTCTCCTTGAGAAAACACTTAGGGCGATGATGGAAGAGGAGGTGGCCCAGGAGGAGGAGGAGGAAGAGGGGTAATTTTTAGCACTTTCAGGACAGTCTCTTCGAAGTCCAAGAGATATATGAGATCTGCACACCCTAGATGGTGGGTGCTCGTAGAGGACAGACGTCAGTAGATTCACTTGAGAAATCCACGGCACACCAAATACGTTTCATCAATTACCGTATATACTCGAGTATAAGCCGACCCGAGTATAAGCCGAGGCCCCTAATTTTACCCCCAAAAATGGGAAAAATTAGTGACTCGAGTATAAGACTAGGGTGGGAAATGCAGCTATAATGCAGAGTGTATGTGTATATAATGCACACACTCTACATTATATACACACATCTGCAAGAGGGTGACTCAGATTGATGGGAGTCTGACTCTGACTCCCTGTATTTAATGCAGAGTGTGTGCATTATATACACACACACTCTGCATTAAATACAGGGAGCCATCTACAGATCTCCCCCCTAAACAGTGCTATCCACAGATTCCCCCCTAAACAGTGCCATCCACAGATCCCCCCTCCCCTAAACAGTGCCAGGATGGCACTGTTTAGGGGAGGGGGGATCTGTGGATGGCACTGTAGGGGGATCTGTGGATGGCACTGCCATCCACAGATCCCCCTACAGTGCCATCCACAGATCATTCTCCCCGACGCTCACAGCAGTATATTTATAAAGTAGTATTCATCAGTATTCTTTAACTTTGGATATCTTACTTTGTCTTTACTCTGGTAATAGCAGCCGCAGGCAGTGCGGGGAGCGGCGCTCACTCACTGACGTCACGCGCCTGCTCCCACTATGCGGCGCAGGCGCGTGACGTCAGTGAGTGAGCGCCGCCCCCCGCACTGCCTGCATTACCGGAGCAAAGACAAAGTAAGATAGTAGACTCGAGTATAAGACGAGGAGGCTTTTTGAGCACAAAAATTTGTGCCCAAAAACTCGTCTTATACTCGAGTATATACGGTAATCATTTTTAATTCATAGTAGTTTGTACATCAATTATTTGTTCCATCCAGAGCAATTTGTAAGCAATATTTTTAGTTAAGCAGTACAACCCCAACGTTTCGGTCGGTGTCGACCTTTATCAAGGGATCTGTAAAGAATACATAGTAGAATAATAAATATTGTGGACGGAACAATGATGCAGCACTAGAGATCTGGTTCATCCTCCACTATATTACATCATAATATCCATAACATTCTTAATATTCCTTCCATTCCTTATCACATATATTCCCTATGGCTCCAAATTACATTTCTTCCTTATCATATTTCCTCTTTATTATTATCCACACACCCAGTATATTTAGTATAATATATTTCATATAATATGTTTACCATAGTCCTGATTCCAGGTTCAGATTATATACTTATTAGTGCATCGCTCTATTTAACATGTTTAACATTCTATATAGCGCCTACAGAGAAAAAGGGCATAGTCTTTGCCCTTTCCAGTCCTCAATTAGGCTATGCGCATGCGCCCGTCCCTTGACAACACTGACACAAGACGTCAGATATCCCGTTCCTTAGTAATCACATTCAGTGATAATGTGCATGCGCGCGCAGCCGGTTGACGTCAGACGCAGGCGCCACCACATGGGAGATGCTACACTCTACACTAGCATATAAGGGCCGCATTAGCGTACGGACGCACGCCTCCAGAGCAGACCCTGCATATTCAAGACACAGGTAAGGCACCCCCTGGCAGATCCTTGTTATATTAGCACCTCGGTAAAACTTATGGAAGCCTCCATGACCACAGCAGATACATTTAACCTTGCTCTAAGTATATCATCTGGGGTACTTTATACCTCCTTTACACTGTCCTTATGTCTACTCCTCTGGGTGCCACGTTAGTATATCCCTCGATCATCTAGCCTATTTTATTTCTGTATGTCTATCTATCACCCCTACCCAATAGTGCTCCCCTCCTCCCTATATGGTCCCGTACTCTATATATATATGCCTCTTATAGCCATTATAAATATTTATTATTCCAATGCATTTAATCCTGAGTATTTATCCATGCATCTAGGTACTGACAGTGTTTTACATCCTAGCAATGTACAAGCTGTGTGTATATATATTTGCCTTCTTTCCAGTTGCTTTTTCCGTTTTTTTCCGTTTTTTTACTCTTGTCTTGCGATTTCTTTTTCCCCCTTTTTTCTCTTCCACCCTGGATCCCTGAGCTGAAGCTGTTAGCAGACTCAGACTTTATAATTCTCATAATTCTTATACTATAGGATAAGACACCTTACGCTGAAATGTATTGTTTAATTTATTCATAATCTCTAGTGCTGCATCATTGTTCCGTCCACAATATTTATTATTCTACTATGCATTCTTTACAGATCCCTTGATAAAGGTCGACACCGACCGAAACGTTGGGGTTGTACTGCTTAACTAAAAATATTGCTTACAAATTGCTCTGGATGGAACAAATAATTGTACAAACTACTATGAATTAAAAATGATTAATTGATGAAACGTATTTGGTGTGCCGTGGATTTCTCAAGTGAGTCTCTTCGAAGTGACTCAGAGGGAGGTTTTTTGCAACAGCAGAGGCCAGGTACAAATGTGGCCAGCCAGGGCCCACTACTGGAGGACGAGGATGAGGAGGAGGTGGAGGAGGATAAGGATGAAGCATGTTCACAGCGGGGTGGCACCCAACGCAGCTCGGGCCCATCACTGTTGCGTGGCTGGGGGGAAACGCAGGACGATGACGATACGCCTCCCACAGAGGACAGCTTGTCCTTACCTCTGGGCAGCCTGGCACACATCAGCGACTACATGCTGCAGTGCCTGCGCAACGACAGCAGAGTTGCCCACATTTTAACGTGTGCGGACTACTGGGTTGCCACCCTGCTGGATCCCAGGTACAAAGACAATGTGCCCACCTTACTTCCTGCACTGGAGCGTGATAGGAAGATGCGCGAGTACAAGCGCACGTTGGTAGACGCGCTACTGAGAGCATTCCCAAATGTCACAGGGGAACAAGTGGAAGTCCAAGGCGAAGGCAGAGGAGGAGCAAGAGGTCGCCAAGGCAGCTGTGTCACGGCCAGCTCCTGCGAGGGCAGGGTAAGCATGGCAGAGATGTGGAATAGTTTTGTCACCACGCCACAGCTAACTGCACCACCACCTGATACGGAACGTGTTAGCAGGAGGCAACATTTCACTAACATGGTGGAACAGTACGTGTGCACACCCCTCCATGTACTGACTGATGGTTCGGCCCCATTCAACTTCTGGGTCTCCAAATTGTCCACGTGGCCAGAGCTAGCCTTTTATGCCTTGGAGGTGCTGGCCTGCCCGGCGGCCAGCGTTTTGTCTGAACGTGTATTCATCAAGGCAGGGGGTGTCATTACAGACAAATGCAGCCGCCTGTCTACAGCCAATGTGGACAGGCTGACGTTCATAAAAATAAACCAAGCATGGATCCCACAGGACCTGTCCATCCCTTGTGCAGATTAGACATTTATAACTACCTCAACTTAACCATATATTATTGTACTCCAGGGCGCTTCCTCATTCAATCCTTTTTTATTTTCATTTTACCATTATATTGCAGGGCAACCCAAAGTTGAATGAACCTCTCCTCTGTCTGGGTGCCGGGGCATAAAAATATATCTGACGGTGGCCTGTTCCAGTGTTGGGTGACATGAAGTGTGATTCTCTGCTATGACATGAAGCCTGAATCTCTGCTATGGGACCTCTCTCCTCTGTCTGGGTGCCGGGGCCTAAAAATATCTGACAGTGGCCTGTTCCAGTGTTGGGTGACATGAAGCATGATTCTCTGCTATGACATGAAGCCTGATTCTCTGCTATGGGACCTCTCTCCTCTGTCTGGGTGCCGGGGCCTAAATGTCTGACAATGGCCTGTTCTAGTGGTGGGTGACGTGAAGCCTGATTCTCTGCTATGACATGCAGTCTGATTCTCTGCTATGACTTGAAGCCCGATTCTCTGCTATGACATGAAGCCTGATTCTCTGCTATGGGACCTCTCTTCTCTGTCTGGGTGCCGGGCCTAAATATCTGACAATGGCCTGTTCCAGTGGTGGGTGACGTGATGCCTGATTCTCTGCTATGGGGCCTCTCTCCTCTGTCTGGGTGCCGGGGCCTAAATATCTGACAATGGCCTGTTCCAGTGGTGGGTGACGTGAAGCCTGATTCTCTGCTATGACATGAAGCCTGATTCTCTGCTATGACTTGAAGCCTGATTCTCTGCTATGACATGAAGCCTGATTCTCTGCTATGGGACCTCTCTCCTCTGTCTAGGTGCCGGGACCTAAATATCTGACAATGGCCTGTTCCAGTGGTGGGTGACATGAAGCCTGATTCCTTGCTATGGGACCTCTCTCCTCTGTCTGGGTGCCGGGGCCTAAATGTCTGACAATGGCCTGTTCTAGTGGTGGGTGACGTGAAGCCTGATTCTCTGCTATGACATGCAGTCTGATTCTCTGCTATGACTTGAAGCCCGATTCTCTGCTATGACATGAAGCCTGATTCTCTGCTATGGGACCTCTCTTCTCTGTCTGGGTGCCGGGCCTAAATATCTGACAATGGCCTGTTCCAGTGGTGGGTGACGTGATGCCTGATTCTCTGCTATGGGGCCTCTCTCCTCTGTCTGGGTGCCGGGGCCTAAATATCTGACAATGGCCTGTTCCAGTGGTGGGTGACGTGAAGCCTGATTCTCTGCTATGACATGAAGCCTGATTCTCTGCTATGACTTGAAGCCTGATTCTCTGCTATGACATGAAGCCTGATTCTCTGCTATGGGACCTCTCTCCTCTGTCTAGGTGCCGGGACCTAAATATCTGACAATGGCCTGTTCCAGTGGTGGGTGACGTGAAGCCTGATTCTCTGTTATGACTTGAAGCCTGATTCTCTGCTATGACTTGAAGCCTGATTCTCTGCTATGACTTGAAGCCTGATTCTCTGCTATGACATAAAGCGTGATTCTCTGCTATGGGACCTCTCTCCTCTGTCTGGGTGCCGGGGCCTAAAAATATCTGACAATGGCCTGTTCCAGTGGTGGGTGACATGAAGCCTGATTCTCTGCTATGGGACTTCTCTCCTCTGTCTGGGTGCCGGGGCCTAAATATCTGACAATGGCCTGTTCCAGTGGTGGGTGACATGAAGCCTGATTCTCTGCTATGACATGAAGCCTGATTCTCTGCTATGACTTGAAGCCTAATTCTCTGCTATGACATGAAGCCTAATTCTCTGCTATGGGACGTCTCTCCTCTGTCTGGGTGCCGGGGCCTAAATATCTGACAATGGCCTGTTCCAGTGGTGGGTGACGTGAAGCCTGATTCTCTGCTATGACATGAAGCCTGATACTCTGCTATGAAATGAAGCATGATTCTCTGCTATGACTTGAAGCCTGATTCTCTGCTATGACATGAAGCTTGATTCTCTGCTATGGGACCTCTCTCCTCTGTCTGGGTGCCGGGGCCTAAATATCTGACAATGGCCTGTTCTAGTGGTGGGTGACGTGAAGCCTGATTATCTGCAATGACATTGAGCCTGATTCTCTGCTATGACTTGAAGCCTGATTCTCTGCTATGACATGAAGCCTGATTCTTTGCTATGACATGAAGCCTGATTCTCTGCTATGGGACCTCTCTCCTCTGTCTGGGTGCCGGGGCCTAAAAATATCTGACAGTGGCCTGTTCCAGTGTTGGGTGACATGAAGCCTGATTCTCTGCTATGACATGAAGCCTGATTCTCTGCTATGACATGAAGCCTGATTCTCTGCTATGGGACCTCTCTCCTCTGTCTGGGTGCCGGGGCCTAAATATCTGACACTGGCCTGTTCCATTGGTGGGTGACATGAAGCCTTATTCTCTGCTATGACATGAAGCCTGATTCTCTGCTATAGGACCTCTCTCCTCTGTCTGGGTGCCGGGCCTAAATATCTGACAATGGCCTGTTCCAGTGGTGGGTGACGTGAAGCCTTATTCTCTGCTATGACATGAAGCCTGATTCTCTGCTATGACTTGAAGCCTGATTCTCTGCTATGACTTGAAGCCTGATTGTCTGCAATGACATAAAGCCTGATTCTCTGCTATGGGACCTCTCTCCTCTGTCTGGGTGCCGGGGCCTAAAAATATCTGACAATGGCCTGTTCCAGTGGTGGGTGATATGAAGCCTGATTCTCTGCTATGGGACCTCTCTCCTCTGTCTGAGTGCCGGGGCCTAAATATCTGACAATGGCCTGTTCCAGTGGTGGGTGAAGTGAAGCCTGATTCTCTGCTATGACATGAAGCCTGATTCTCTGCTATGACTTGAAGCCTGATTCTCTGCTATGACTTGAAGCCTGATTCTCTGCTATAACATGAAGCCTGATTCTCTGCTATGGGACCTCTCTCCTCTGTCTGGGTGCCGGGGCCTAAATATCTGACAATGGCCTGTTCCAGTGGTGGGTGACGTAAAGCCTGATTCTCTGCTATGACATGAAGCCTGATTCTCTGCTATGACTTGAAGCCTGCTTCTCTGCTATGACATGAAGCCTGATTCTCTGCTATGGGACCTCTCTCCTCTGTCTGGGTGCCGGGGCCTAAATATCTGACAATGGCCTGTTCTAGTGGTGGGTGACGTAAAGCCTGATTCTCTGCAATGACATGAAGCCTGATTCTCTGCTATGACTTGAAACCTGATTCTCTGCTATGATATGAAGCCTGATTCTCTGCTATAGGACCTCTCTCCTCTGTCTGGGTGCCGGGGCCTAAATATCTGACAATGACCTGTTCCATTGGTGGGTGACATGAAGCCTGATTCTCTGCTATGGGAACTCTTTTTTATTAGAAAAATACAAAACATAACAGACAAGAAAAAAACAAAACAGAACAGCTTCTCAGCTGGCCTAGCCTCACTCATACTCACATTCATACCAATACCCTATAAAAACTATATACAAACTATATACAAATGCTAAAAAAGAAATGAAACTTACTTAGCCGGTACAGCTGTAAAACCCAAAAAAGAAAAACTTGACTACTCGTCAATAAAACAAAAACGCAAATAAGACAAATAAAACAATAATAACAATAATAATAATAGTACAAAACAAACAATTTTTTTTATTTTTTTTATTACCTTTTTATTAATATAACACATAAAGCAAAACAAACCTCACCTCGCTAATCTAGCCCTAACCCCCACTACCTACTTCATCACCCTTCACCCAAGGCTGACCTCCGCCTCACGTCTCTCTCGTGTCCGCATAGTCCGAGGCCAGCCCTACCTCCACCACCCACATCTAGCCCCTCGCCCCATGTCCACCCATGTCCGCATAGTCCAGGGCTAGATGCAGGCCTCCCACTTCAATACACACAAAAAACACTTAAAAGCACAAATAAAAGACCCCTTCCCTCACCCACCCAACCTAACTAGCCCCAACTCATTCTATCCTAATAAACAACATAAACAACATAACTATTTAACACACACTGCAAAATATTTTAATATACAGAACTACCCGAAGGCCCAAGTCTCTGTAAGCCTTTCTTCAAAGCTCAACATTTCACAAAACAAAAATCTACGGTGAAAGCATCAGCCCACCACCAGGAAACATATGACTAGGCTAGGGTACGCTAAAAGCAAAGCCTCTCCAGATGAGAGAGGCCCTACTGGTACCCAGTCTCTCATACTCCAAAGAACGCACCTTCACCAGGTCACCCAGAATGTTCCTACATACCACGTCCACTGGGAGGACTTTCTGCTGCGTTGAAACTAAGCACCGTGCATTCCACGTGTAGAACCTAACCACTTTACTGACTAAAAAACATGTGCACAGGTCCCTTCTACCAATGTCGCTGAGCACTCCATAAGCCCACTCCGCATAGGAGAGGCTGGCTAGCCTAGGCCAGCCAATGGAAGCTCACACCCGTTGGTAAACCTCTGTATTAAAGGGACACTGAATCAGGAAGTGATCCATACTTTCCAGTATGGAGCCACACTCCTCCCGGGGACAACCCCTTTCATCAGAGTTCCTGTATTTCAAGTTGTCCCTCACATACAGCCTCCCGTGAAAGCAGCGCCAAGCCAAGTCCCAAAACTTCAAGAGGATCCTTGCAGAATTTAGCAACTGTAACCCCTTGTCTAGATCCCGGCTTGAGCAATCCCTGAGGGCCAGGGGCTTCTGGAAGTGGGACAACAAGACCCTCTCGTCAAGGGACCTCCTTGACAGAGTCCTGATCTCCCTCACCTCCAAACCCCACCGGCGGATCACCTTCAGAATCGGGATGACGTAAGTCGGAAGATATCCGTAAGGCGTACGCAAGTCCTTCACTTGCCCTCCTGTCTCCCATTCCTGGTAGAAAGGCCGAAACCACCCCCGGCAGGAGACTACCCACGGAGAAGCCCTCTCCATCCAGAGGTTCGCCAGATTCGCTTTAACAAAGGTGTTTACAAGAAACACCACGGGGTTGACCATAGATAACCCCCCTAGTCTCCTCGTGCGGTAAGTCACCTCTCTCTTGATCAGGTTCAGTCTATTCCCCCATAAGAGCTGGAAGAACAGACTATAAACCCGAGTCCAGAGAGGCTCTGGCAAGATACACACGCTACCCAAATAGATAAGCAAAGGGAGTAAGTAGGCCTTGATCAGGTTTACCCTTTCCCTGAGGGTCAAAGACCAACCCTTCCACTGGTCGACCTTCTGAGCGGCGATCTTAAGCCTGTCGTCCCAATTTTGAGTGGGATAGTCCCCATGGCCAAAATGGATGCCTAGGACTTTGGCTGACGACTTGGGCCCTGGGAGGGTGTCCGGGAGATCAAAAACTGGATCACCCCCTCCCAGCCAGAGAATCTCACACTTATCCCGATTGATCATGGACCCAGGTGCCTCCGAGTAGCGATCCACTTCAGACATCACGTACTCCGCCTCCCCTCTCGAGGATACGAAAATGGTGACATCGTCAGCGTACGCTACTACCCTCAGAGTGGCTTCCGGCGCCGTCTGATCCATCCCGACTCCCGCCAACGGTCCACGATCGATCCGCTTAAGAAAGGGATCAATCGCGAACACGTATAAAAGCGGGCTCAAAGGACAACCCTGGCGGACGCCAGACCCAACCTCAAAAGAGCAGCCAGACCAACCGTTCACAAGCGGGAAACTCTCTGCCCCTGCATACAAGATCTTTAACCAATCGACAAACCCCCCCCGGCAGGCCATACTTCAGAAGGACCGACCAGAGGTACTCATGGTTCACCCGATCAAACGCCTTTGCTTGATCTAAGGACAGCATGTACCCCCTCCAGTAGCCTGCTCTACTCTGCTCCACTGCCTCTCGGACACCGAGTACAGCACTAAAAGTGCTGCGGCCTGGAACCGAGCAATGCTGGGCCACCGAAAGGAGTTGGGGTGCAAATTTTACCAGCCTATTAAAAAGTATCTTGGCCAGAATCTTTCTGTCCGTATTAAGAAGTGCTATGGGACGCCAGTTCTCAATACGGCTCGGATCTTTACCCTTTGATAGAAGGATCAGAGCTGACCTCCTCATTGACCGAGGCAGAGTGCCCGAGGATAAACACTCATTGAATACCTCAGTCAAGAGGGGACATAAAGAGTCCTTAAAGGTCTTATAAAACTCAGATGTTAAGCCATCCGGGCCTGGCGACTTCTTCAGAGCTAACCCTTCCACCGCCAAGATAACTTCCTCCTTCCTGATCTCTTCTACCAAACCGTCAAAAGAGAGGTGAGCTCCTGACTCAGGGGTGACCCAGCCAGGAAATCCGACATCTTGTCCCGATTCAGATCCCTCCTCCCCAAGAGGCACGGGTAAAAGGATCTAACGACTTCCAGGATCCCTGATCTGGACCTGCTCAGAGATCCCGTACTATCGACCAGTCCTGTTATTAACTTACTCTTCACTGACATCTTACAATTTCTGTAGGGGTCAGGCGAGCGGTACCTCCCAAAGTCCCTCTCAAAAACTAAAGATGTGTGCCTATCATACTGGCACCTCTTGAGCAAAGATTTCACCCTGGAGATATCCTCGCGGCTACCACCAGTCGAGACCAGATGCTCGAGTTTCCTCCTCAGACCCTGATACAGGCGGTACCTGTCCAGGGACCTGAGGCTCGAGAGCCAGCGGAAGAACTTTGCAGCCCGATCTTTGAATATCTCCCACCACTCTGACTTAGTATCACAGAGATCCAGTAAAGGTACCTGACTCTGAAGGAAGTCCTCAAAGGATTGTCTCACCTCTGCTTCCTCCAAGACACCCGAATTCAGCTTCCAATAACCTCTTCCCATTTGGGGGGATTCTGAAATATTCAGAGAAAACATAATCAAACAGTGATCGGAGAATTCCACCTCCACAACCCTTAAAGAGGACCTTTCACTACTCTACAAACGAAAAACTAACTATACCTGTGGGCAGAGCGGCGCCCAGGGGTCCCCCTGCACTTACTAGTAAGTCTGGGCGCCGCTCCGTTCGCCCGGTATAGGCTCCGGTGTCTGCGCTCCCTCTGACTGATTTCTTGTAGGAGGCGTGTCCCTTGCTGCACTGCTGGCCAATCGCAGCGCACAGCTCATAGCCAGGCTATGAGCTGTGCGCTGCGATTGGCCAGCAGTGCAGCAAGGGACACGCCTCCTACAAGAAATCAGTCAGAGGGAGCGCAGACACCGGAGCCTATACCGGGCGAACGGAGCGGCACCCAGGCATACTAGTAAGTGCAGGGGGACCCCTGGGCGCCGCTCTGCCCACAGGTATAGTTCGTTTTTCGTTTGTAGAGTAGTGAAAGGTCCTCTTTAAGAGCGAAAAGGTAGCCTCCTCCTTCAAATAAAACCTATCTATTCTAGACCTTACCTGACTACCTCTATAGAAAGTGAAACCCCCGTGGCCTGGGGTATGCCTAATGTGGACATCCTCCAGACGAGCCTCACTAGCTACTCTATTCAGAAAAATACTATCATAAGTCAGCCGGTTTCTGGTGCCTCCCCTGTCTTGGGGCCTTGTGACAGTATTAAAGTCCCCACCAAAAACCACCTGCCGGCTTGTAAAAAGGAAAGGCTTAATCCTCATAAAGAGACATTTCCTGTCCCACCTGGACTGGGGCCCGTAGATATTAATCAGGCGCAGTTCCTGTCCCTTCATGAGGACATCCAAGATTAAACACCTCCCCATTTCTAATTCAATTACTCGTCGACATTCTACCGGTGCGGTAAAAAGGACCGCCACTCCGCTATACGGCTCAGCCGCAAGAGACCAGTAGGAGGGCCCTGGTCTCCACTCCCTCTTGGCTTTATAAATCGCTGCCAAATCTGGCAGCCTGGTCTCTTGCAAAAACAAAATGTCAGCTTCAACACGGCTGAGAAAATCGAAGGCTGTGAAACGAGCCGCATCCGACTTAATGCTGGCGACATTAATGGTCGCCAGAGTCAGCAGAGCGGGTACCGCCATAAAGAGTAGTTAAATTAGACGGCCTTCTTCCCATCCTTCTCCCCCCTCCCGGGGCTGCCTTCTAGAGCAGCACGACCTCTCTTGAGGGAGATAGTGGTATCCATCTCTGCCACCACCACCTCTCTCTGCGCACCACTCCTGGCTTTCTCAGTCTCAGGGCCCGGTTTTGCCACCCCTCCTGAGGACCTTGCATCCCCACCAGAGGGGGGAGCGGGGCCCCCTGAAGGCCCTCCCTCCTTCGCCCCCGGCCCCTCACCTTCAACCTCCTCCTCAGCAGAGGAGGCAGAGGTCTCATCCAAGATGAGGTACCGGTTGGAGAGCTCCAGAGGGGAGCCGGTTACACCTTCCCTGGCAACTTTGGTCGGGCTAGATCTTTTTTTAGTACGCCGTTTCCGTCTACTTTGGGACTCTGCCCCACTACCCTCTGCAGAACTTTCGTAGTGCGAGGACAGAGTCTCTTCGGCCCGATCCAGTCTCTCAATCTCCTCCTCCAGCTCGCTGCCCCCTAGGGTCTCGGATTCAGGAGGGGCAGTCGTTTGGGAAGGAGCGGGCATCACCCCAGGACGGGGTTCCTCCCCCTCCCTCTCCGCCTGACGCCTCTCTCTCCGCCTCTGTCGGGACGGGTTGTTCCGGTTCCTCACTGACCCCTTAACTCCACTGCCTTTGCCAGCACCTGCCTCAGCCGAAGGGACCTCCCGGCCCGCTCCTGCATGAGCTCGGGCCGCATTGGCCTCAGAGAGAGGACAGCGACTGAAGGGGTGCCCGAGCTCCTCACACAGGTTGCATCTTATCTCCTCACAAGATGCAGCAAGATGAACTGTCCCCCCACACAACGCGCACTTCTGCGCTTGGCGCTGAAGTGTGTGGGGCTGCCGCACTTGTGACAGTGCTTAGGCTGCCCTCTGTAGAAAACCAAGATCCTGTCTCGGCCGATAAAGGCAGATGATGGAATGTGGGAAACTGTACTACCCAGACGCCTAAGCTTGATATTAAACGTCCAGGCACCCGACCAAATGCCAAACTCGTCCAGGTTTTTAGCTGGTATTCCCTGGACCTCTCCGTACCGTCCCAGCCAGGTCATGATGTCAATACAAGAGAGAGACTCGTTACGGGTCAGCACGGTCACTCTCTTGACCTCACTCTGGCGGGTTATCGCTTTTGCAACGAAACCACGCCAGTCCGGCATGTTCTTCACCAGCTCATATCCGGACCAGAAGAGCTCAAGCCCCTCCGGCCGGACAAAGCTGATGTCAAACTCCTTGGAGCCAAAAGGATGGATCAAGGCAAAAATGTCAGTAGCCTTGAAACTCATCCCAAGCAGGAGCTCCACTACCCTCTTTCTAGTAGGGCAAGCTTCATCGCTACTCCACTTGAGACAGACCACATTCCGTCTGGCTCCAGGGCCGGTTGTGGGTGAAGACCAGGCGGTCTCGCCCCCGTTCTGTTCTCGGAAGGTCCGAAATCCATGTCTGTTGAACCAGAATGAACATTCCACCTTCTCTCCCTCAACGGAAAAGGAGCTCTCCCCCTTTTTGAGGGCCTCCAGCAGTCGCCGCTGCAAGTCACCGTTACCAGACCCTGAGAGCGAGGAAGCCAAAGAAGTCAGCCCCTCCCCCCCTACAGCCGCAGCCACACTGGCATAACTTCTGCCAGGCGCCATGGATGCAGGAGGGGCAGCAGAACCGGCTCCCCCCCCCCCCACCTGTCACGCCGGACCCCTCTGAGGAGGCCACACGGGGGGACCCCGCCACTTTTCCAGCAGCAGGACAACCCCCCGCATTCACCCCCCCATCAGGATCCGGAGTGACCCCTGACCTAACATTCCCTCTGTAACCATTTTTTTGGGTAACCACTTTTTCAGTAGCCACCTCCATCTCCTCTCCCACCCCCAAACACTCAGCTGGGCCAGCTGGGACCATAACAATCTTATTATTATTAATATTCACATTCTTTGCCTCAGCCTCAGTAGCCCTTGTCACCACTTCCTTGGCTTCATTGGCATTATTTGCATTGTGGTGGACCATGGCCTCCGCCACTATCACCCCCCTCCCCCCCTCTTCAGAGGAGGACAGAGAGGATGCAGCGGTGTCCACAGCCCTGAAAACCTTGTACCTCTGGTGTTTCATTGCTAGCTTAGCTAGCTTTTTTTCACTTAATTTAGTGTTTGCAGTGCTTTTTATCACGTCCTTAACAGTTCCTATGAGCCAGTGCTCCATGCTTGCTCCAGCCACGTCGCCGCTCTTGGTCACGCCCCCGGCCACGCCCCCTGGCGGCGCGATCTCCCCCGATGCACCCCCAACACCCCGCTCCACCCCCTCATCCCCAACCCTCTCCACCCGCCCACACACAGCAGGGGGAGGGGTACCGGGGACCTCAGGAGCAGAGGGGGCAACGGGAGCCACAGCGGGAGCCGCAGTATCGGCGGGACCATCCTCCAATTTGCGGGTAGACACAGGGGAGGAGGAGGTAACCCCACCACACCGCCGCAATTCAACCGAGCACTTTTCCAGTGCTATAGCTGATGCGACGGTGGGCGGAGCCACACCGGATGTAGCCACGCCATCTCCCCTCGTCACTGACTCCTCACTGTTCGGCTTTTCAGCCGCTCCACCCACAAACATCAAACCGCCCCTGTTACTGCAAACAAGGACGGTGTCCTGTGCCATCTTTTTAATAGCTATACTTTCCCTACTCCCACGCTCTGGTCTCACTTCAGAAACCAGGCTAGGGGGGGTAGTGGGGTTAGCCCCCTGGACTGACTTTGCAGTCAGTCCAGAGGGCAGTGGGTGAGAAACATAGACCAATTTCATTTCTTTGTTCTTTTCTTGTTTCTTTGCCTTTTTCCTTTTCTTTTTTCTTGCAGGCTCGTCCTCCAGGAGCTCATTCCCAAAAACAAAGTTTTCAAGGTGAGCCCGGGGGGATTCTAGGTGACCAATTTGCTCCATTAATTTCCCCCCTACCCCACTGCTCTCACTATCCTCCTCCTCTGAGCTTGTGGGGGGGAGACAGACCTGCTCAGGCCGGATCCCTGAGTCCGCAGGCCCTGCAGACTGACCCCCCCCCCCAGGCTCACCACAGACCTTTCCTCCTCATTATCTGAGGGGTCCATTGCTTTTTCCTCCTCCAGTTCTCCTTTAAACCTTTTCTCATTTTTAAGTTTTTCCTCAAAAGGACCACTATTCTTGAGGATAGCGGCCCTCCTGTCCTCCAATATGCATATTTCGTCTTTTAGGACTCTAATCTTAGCCAATATTTCTGGCCTCTTCACCTGAGAGGCTTTGTCCGCTTTTCGTCTTTCACACTTTAGCTCGCCTCTGAGCCTCTTTAAGGCTTTTCCAGCCTCCTCGTACTCCTGGAGATAGGCTGCTATACGGGACAGGCTCCCTGGGCCTCATGCAGCCCCAGTCGGCCTCCACCGTTCCCGACCCACCTCCAGGAGCACCCTGCGTACCTTTAGGAGATTCCATTCTCCTGGACTTGCCGGCCATCTTCACGGCTTCGCCCCTGGGGGCCACAGGGGACACTTCCACATGACCCCTGCTTGATCTTCTGACCCCCGGAGCGGAAGATGGAGCAGAGGCCGGTAACTCGCCTCCCCTACCTACCGCCGGCCTACCCCGGGAAGCAGGATCCTGGGCCTTGCCTGAGCGCATAGCCCAGGCCCTTACCAGCTCCCTAGGGAGAGGCAGGGCCTGGGCTGGGGAGAAAGGTGGAAAACTTCCCCACAAGCCTGGTCACTCCAAGGGGTTAAGGTGATGAAAAATCTCCCTGGGGCCTTAACGAGGTGGAAGTCTCCTGGAGCTGCTGCACGCACACCTTTCCACCGCAGCTGCAGGAAACAGACACGCCCATGCCAGATTCTCTGCTATGGGACCTCTCTCCTCTGTCTGGGTGCCGGGGCCTAAATATCTGACAACGGCCTGTTCCAGTGGTGGGTGACGTGAAGCCTGATTCTCTGCTATGACATGAAGCCTAATTCTCTGCTATGACTTAAAGCCTGATTCTCTGCTATGACATAAAGCCTGATTCTCTGCTATGGGACCTCTCTCCTCTGTCTGGGTGCCGGGCCTAAATATCTGACAATGGCCTGTTCAAGTGGTGGGTGACGTGAAGCCTGATTCTCTGCTATGACATGAAGCCTGATTCTCTGCTATGACATGAAGCCTGATTCTCTGCTATGACTTGAAGCCTGATTCTCTGCTATAACATGAAGCCTGATTCTCTGCTATGGGACCTCTCTCCTCTGTCTGGGTGCCAGGGCCTTAAAATATATGACAGTGGCCTTTTTCAGTGTTGGGTGACATGAAGCATGATTCTCTGCTAAGACATGAAGCCTGATTCTCTGCTATGGGACCTCTCTCCTCTGTCTCGGTGCCGGGACCTAAAAATATCTGACAATGGCCTGTTCCAGTGTTGGGTGACATGAAGCCTGATTCTCTGCTATGGGACCTCTCTCCTCTGTCTGGGTGTCGGGGCCTAAATATCTGACAATGGCCTGGTCCAGTGGTGGGTGACGTGAAGCCTGATTCTCTGCTATAACATGAAGCCTGATTCTCTGCTATGGGACCTCTCTCCTATGTCTGGGTGCCGGGGCCTAAATATCTGACAATGTCCTGTTCCAGTGGTGGGTGACATAAAGCCTGATTCTCTGCTATGACATGAAGCCTGATTCTTTGCTATGACTTGAAGCCTGATTCTCTGCTATGACATGAAGCCTTGTTCTCTTCTATGGGACCTCTCTCCTTTGTCTGGGTGCCTGGGCCTAAATATCTGACAATGGCCTGTTCCAGTGGTGGGTGACGTGAAGCCTGATTCTCTGCTATGACATGAAGCCTGATTCTCTGCTATGACTTGAAGCCTGATTCTCTACTATGACATGAAGCCTGATTCTCTGCTATGACTTGAAGCCTGATTCTCTGCTAGGACATGAAGCCTGATTCTCTGCTATGGGACCTCTCTCCTCTGTCTGGGTGTCGGGGCCTAAATATCTGACAATGGCCTGTTCCAGTGGTATGTGACGTGAAGCCTGATTCTCTGCTATGACATGAAGCTTGATTCTCTGCTATGGGTCCTCTCTCCTCTGTCTGGATGCCGGGGCCTAAATATCTGACAATAGCCTGTTCCAGTGGTGGGTGACGTGAAGCCTGATTCTCTGCTATGACATGAAGCCTGATTCTCTGCTATGGGACCTCTCTCCTCTGTCTGGGTGCCGGGGACTAAATATCTGACAATGGCCTTTTCCAGTGGAGGGTGACGTGAAGCCTGATTCTCTGCTATGACATGAAGCCTGATTCTCTTCTATGACTTGAAGCCTGATTCTCTGCTATGACATGAAGCCTGATTCTCTGCTATGACTTGAAGCCTGATTCTCTGCTATGACATGAAGCCTGATTCTCTGCTATGGGACCTCTCTCCTCTGTCTGGGTGCCGGGCCTAAACATCTGACAATGGCCTGTTCCAGTGGTGGGTGACGTGAAGCCTGATTCTCTGCTATGACATGAAGCCTGATTCGCTGCTATGGGACCTCTCTCCTCTGTCTGGGTGCCGGGGCCTAAATGTCTGACAATGGCCTGTTCTAGTGGTGGGTGACGTGAAGCCTGATTCTCTGCTATGACATGAAGCCTGATTCTCTGCTATGACTTGAAGCCTGATTCTCTGCTATGACATGAAGCCTGATTCTCTGCTATGGGACCTCTCTGCTCTGTCTGGGTGCCGGGGCCTAAAAATATCTGACAATGGCCTGTTCCAGTGGTGGGTGACGTAAAGCCTAATTCTCTGCTATGACATGAAGCCTGATTCTCTGCTATGACTTGAAGCCTGATTCTCTGCTATGACATGAAGCCTGATTCTCTGCTATGGGACCTCTCTCCTCTGTCTGGGTGCCGGGGCCTAAATATCTGACAATGGCCTGTTCCAGTGGTGGGTGACGTGAAGCCTGATTCTCAGCTATGGGACCTCTCTCCTCTGTCAGGGTGCCGGGGCCTTAAAATATCTGACATTGGCCTTTTTCAGTGTTGGGTGACATGAAGCATGATTCTCTGCTATGACATGAAGCCTGATTCTCTGCTAGGGGACCTCACTCCTCTGTCTGCGTGCCGGGACCTAAAAATATCTGACAATGGCCTGTTCCAGTGTTGGGTGACATGAAGCATGATTCTCTGCTATGACATGAAGCCTGATTCTCTGCTATGGGACCTCTCTTCTCTGTCAGGGTGCCGGGGCCTAAATATCTTACAATGGCCTGTTCCAGTGTTGGGTGACGTGAAGCCTGATTCTCTGCTATGACATGAAGCCTGACTCTCTGCTATGACTTGAAGCCTGATTCTCTGCTATGACATGAAGCCTGATTCTCTGCTATGGGACATCTCTCCTCTGTCTCGTTGCCGGGGCCTAAATATCTGACAATGGCCTGTTCCAGTGTTGGGTGACATAAAGCCTGATTCTCTGCTATGGGACCTCTCTCCTCTGTCTGGGTGCCGGGGCCTAAATATCTGACAATGGCCTGTTCCAGTGGTGGGTGACGTGAAGCCTGATTCTCTGCTATGACATGAAGCCTGATTCTCTGCTATGACTTGAAGCCTAAATCTCTGCTATGACATGAAGCCTGATTCTCTGCTATGGGACCTCTCTCCTCTGTCTGGGTGCCGGGGCCTAAATATCTGACAATGGCCTATTCCAGTGGTGGGTGACGTGAAGCCTGTTTCTCTGCTATGACATGAAGCCTGATTCTCTGCTATGACTTGAAGCCTAAATTCTCTGCTATGGGACATCTCTCCTTAGTCTCAGTGCCGGGGCCTAACTATCTGACAATGGCCTGTTCCAGTGTTGGGTCACATGAAGCCTGATTCTCTGCTATGGGACCTCTCTCCTCTGTCTGGGTGCTGGGGCCTAAATATCTGACAATGGCCTGCTCCAGTGGAGGGTGACGTGAAGCCTGATTCTCTGCTATGACATGAAGCCTGACTCTCTGCTATGACTTGAAGCCTGATTCTCTGCTATGACATGAAGCCTGATTCTCTGCTATGGGACATCTCTCCTCTGTCTCGTTGCCGGGGCCTAAATATCTGACAATGGCCTGTTCCAGTGTTGGGTGACATGAAGCCTGATTCTCTGCTATGGGACCTCTCTCCTCTGTCTGGGTGCCGGGGCCTAAATATCTGACAATGGCCTGTTCCAGTGCTGGGTGACGTGAAGCCTGATTCTCTGCTATGACATGAAGCCTGATTCTCTGCTATGACTTGAAGCCTGATTCTCTGCTATGGGACCTCTCTCCTCTGTCTGGGAGCCACGGCCTAAAAATATCTGACAATGGCCTGTTCCAGTGGTGGGTGACATGAAGCCTGATTCCTTGCTATGGGACCTCTCTCCTCTGTCTGGGTGCCGGGGCCTAAATATCAGACAATGGCCTGTTCCAGTGATGGGTGACGTGAAGCCTGATTCTCTGCTATGACTTGAAGCCTGATTCTCTGCTATGACATGAAGCCTGATTCTCTGCTATGGGAACTCTCTCCTCTGTCTGGGTGCCGGGGACTAAAGATCTGACAATGGCCTGTTCCAGTGGTGGTTGACGTGAAGCCTGATTCTCTGCTATGACATGAAGCCTGATTCTCTGCTATGGGAACTCTCTCCTCTGTCTGGGTGCCGGGGACTAAAGATCTGACAATGGCCTGTTCCAGTGGTGGGTGACGTGAAGCCTGATTCTCTGCTATGACATGAAGCCTGACTCTCTGCTATGACTTGAAGCCTGATTCTCTGCTATGACATGAAGCCTGATTCTCTGCTATGGGACATCTCTCCTCTGTCTCGTTGCCGGGGCCTAAATATCTGACAATGGCCTGTTCCAGTGTTGGGTGACATGAAGCCTGATTCTCTGCTATGGGACCTCTCTCCTCTGTCTGGGTGCCGGGGCCTAAATATCTGACAATGGCCTGTTCCAGTGCTGGGTGACGTGAAGCCTGATTCTCTGCTATGACATTAAGCCTGATTCTCTGCTATGACTTGAAGCCTGATTCTCTGCTATGGGACCTCTCTCCTCTGTCTGGGAGCCGCGGCCTAAAAATATCTGACAATGGCCTGTTCCAGTGGTGGGTGACATGAAGCCTGATTCCTTGCTATGGGACCTCTCTCCTCTGTCTGGGTGCCGGGGCCTAAATATGAGACAATGGCCTGTTCCAGTGATGGGTGACGTGAAGCCTGATTCTCTGCTATGACTTGAAGCCTGATTCTCTGCTATGACATGAAGCCTGATTCTCTGCTATGGGAACTCTCTCCTCTGTCTGGGTGCCGGGGACTAAAGATCTGACAATGGCCTGTTCCAGTGGTGGGTGACATGAAGCCTGATTCTCTGCTATGACATGAAGCCTGATACTCTGCTATGACTTGAAGCCTGATTCTCTGCTATGACATGAAGCCTAAATCTCTGCTATGGGACCTCTCTCCTCTGTCTGGGTGCCGGGCCTAAATATCTGACAATGGCCTGTTCCAGTGGTGGGTGACGTGAAGCCTGATTCTCTGCTATGACATGAAGCCTGATTCTCTGCTATGACTTGAAGCCTGATTCTCTGCTATGACATGAAGCCTAAATCTCTGCTATGGGACCTCTCTCCTCTGTCTGGGTGCCGGGCCTAAATATCTGACAATGGCCTGTTCCAGTGGTGGGTGACGTGAAGCCTGATTCTCTGCTATGACATGATGCCTGATTCTCTGCTATGACTTGAAGCCTGATTCTCTGCTATGGGACCTCTCTCCTCTGTCTGGGTGCCGGGGCCTAAAAATATCTGACAATGGCCTGTTCCAGTAGTGGGTGACATGATGCCTGATTCCTTGCTATGGGACCTCTCTCCTCTGTCTGGGGCCCGGGGCCTAAATATCAGACAATGGCCTGTTCCAGTGGTGGGTGATGTAAAGCCTGATTCTCTGCTATGACTTGAAGCCTGATTCTCTGCTATGACATGAAGCCTGATCCTCTGCTATGGGAACTCTCTCCTCTGTCTGGGTGCCGGGGACTAAATATCTGACAAAGGCCTTTTCCAGTGGTGGGTGACGTGAAGCCTGATTCTCTGCTATGACATGAAGCCTGATTCTCTGCTATGGGAACTCTCTCCTCTGTCTGGGTGCCGGGGCCTAAATATCTGACAATGTCCTGTTCCAGTGGTGGGTGACATGAAGCCTGATTCTCTGCTATGACATGAAGCCTGATTCTTTGCTATGACTTGAAGCCTGATTCTCTGCTATGACATGAAGCCTTATTCTCTTCTATGGGACCTCTCTCCTTTGTCTGGGTGCCAAGGCCTAAATATCTGACAATGTCCTATTCCAGTGGTGGGTGACATGAAGCCTGATTCTCTGCTATGACATGAAGCCTGATTCTCTGCTATGACTTGAAGCCTGATTCTCTGCTATGACATGAAGCCTGATTCTCTGCTATGACTTGAAGCCTGATTCTCTGCTAGGACATGAAGCCTGATTCTCTGCTATGGGACCTCTCTCCTCTGTCTGGGTGTCGGGGCCTAAATATCTGACAATGGCCTATTCCAGTGGTGGGTGACGTGAAGCCTGATTCGCTGCTATAACATGAAGCTTCATTCTCTGCTCTGGGTCCTCTCTCCTCTGTCTGGATGCCAGGGCCTAAATATCTGACAATGGCCTGTTCCAGTGGTGGGTGACGTGAAGCCTGATTCTCTGCTATGACATGAAGCCTGATTCTCTGCTATGACTTGAAGACTGATTCTCTGCTATGACATGAAGCCTGATTCTCTGCTATGGGACCTCTCTCCTCTGTCTGGAAGCCTTGGCCTAAATTTCTGACAATGGCCTGTTCCAGTGGTAGGTGACGTGAAGCCTGATTCTCTGCTATGACATGAAGCCTGATTCTCTGCTATGACTTGAAGCCTGATTCTCTGCTATGACTTGAAGCCTGATTCTCAGCTATGACTTGAAGCCTGATTCTCAGCTATGACTTGAAGCCTGATTCTCTGCTATGACATGAAGCCTGATTCTCTGCTATGGAACATCTCTCCTCTGTCTCGGTGCCGGGGCCTAAATATCTTACAATGGCCAGTTCCAGTGTTGGGTGACGTGAAGCCTGATTCTCTGCTATGACATGAAGCCTGATTCTCTGCTATGGGACCTCTCTCCTCTGTCTGGGTGCCGGGGCCTAAATATCTGACAATGGCCTGTTCCAGTGGTGGGTGACGTGAAGCCTGATTCTCTGCTATGACATGAAGCCTGATTCTCTGCTATGACTTGAAGCCTAAATCTCTGCTATGACATGAAGCCTGATTCTCTGCTATGGGACCTCTCTCCTCTGTCTGGATGCCGGGGCCTAAATATCTGACAATGGCCTGTTCCAGTGGTGGGTGACGTGAAGCCTGATTCGCTGCTATAACATGAAGCTTCATTCTCTGCTCTGGGTCCTCTCTCCTCTGTCTGGATGCCAGGGCCTAAATATCTGACAATGGCCTGTTCCAGTGGTGGGTGACGTGAAGCCTGATTCTCTGCTATGACATGAAGCCTGATTCTCTGCTATGACTTGAAGACTGATTCTCTGCTATGACATGAAGCCTGATTCTCTGCTATGGGACCTCTCTCCTCTGTCTGGAAGCCTTGGCCTAAATATCTGACAATGGCCTGTTCCAGTGGTAGGTGACGTGAAGCCTGATTCTCTGCTATGACATGAAGCCTGATTCTCTGCTATGACTTGAAGCCTGATTCTCTGCTATGACTTGAAGCCTGATTCTCAGCTATGACTTGAAGCCTGATTCTCAGCTATGACTTGAAGCCTGATTCTCTGCTATGACATGAAGCCTGATTCTCTGCTATGGAACATCTCTCCTCTGTCTCGGTGCCGGGGCCTAAATATCTTACAATGGCCAGTTCCAGTGTTGGGTGACGTGAAGCCTGATTCTCTGCTATGACATGAAGCCTGATTCTCTGCTATGGGACCTCTCTCCTCTGTCTGGGTGCCGGGGCCTAAATATCTGACAATGGCCTGTTCCAGTGGTGGGTGACGTGAAGCCTGATTCTCTGCTATGACATGAAGCCTGATTCTCTGCTATGACTTGAAGCCTAAATCTCTGCTATGACATGAAGCCTGATTCTCTGCTATGGGACCTCTCTCCTCTGTCTGGATGCCGGGGCCTAAATATCTGACAATGGCCTGTTCCAGTGGTGGGTGACGTGAAGCCTGATTCTCTTCTATGACATAATGCCTGACTCTCTGCTATGACTTGAAGCTTGATTCTCTGCTATGACATGAAGCCTTTTTCTTTGCTATGGGACATCTCTCCTCTGTCTCGTTGCCGGGGCCTAAATATCTGACAATGGCCTGTTCCAGTGTTGGGTGACATGAAGCCTAATTCTCTGCTATGGGACCTCTCTCCTCTGTCTGGGTGCCGGGGCCTAAATATCTGACAATGGCCTGTTCCAGTGGTGGGTGACGTGAAGCCTGATTCTCTGCTATGACATGAAGCCTGATTCTCTGCTATGACTTGAAGCCTAAATCTCTGCAATGACATGAAGCCTTATTCTCTGCTATGGGACCTCTCTCCTCTGTCTGGGTGCCGGGGCCTAAATATCTGACAATGGCCTATTCCAGTGGTGGGTGACGTGAAGCCTGATTCTCTGCTATGACATGAAGCCTGATTCTCTGCTATGACTAGAAGCCTAAATTCTCTGCTATGGGACATCTCTCCTCTGTCTCAGTGCCGGGGCCTAACTATCTGACAATGGCCTGTTCCAGTGTTGGGTCACATGAAGCCTGATTCTCTGCTATGGGACCTCTCTCCTCTGTCTGGGTGCTGGGGCCTAAATATCTGACAATGGCCTGTTCCAGTGGTGGGTGACGAGAAGCCTGATTCTCCGCTATGACATGAAGCCTGATTCTCTGCTATGACTTGAAGCCTGATTCTCTGCTATGACATGAAGCCTGATTCTCTGCTATGGGACCTCTCTCCTCTGTCTGGGTGCCGGGGCCTAAATATCTGACAATGACCTGTTCCAGTGGTGGGTGACGTGAAGCCTGATTCTCTGCTATGACATGAAGCCTGATTCTCTGCTATGACTTGAAGACTGATTCTCTGCTATGACATGAAGCCTGATTCTCTGCTATGGGACCTCTCTCCTCTGTCTGGAAGCCGGGGCCTAAATATCTGACAATGGCCTGTTCCAGTGGTAGGTGACGTGAAGCCTGATTCTCTGCTATGACTGGAAGCCTGATTCTCTGCTATGACTTGAAGCCTGATTCTCAGCTATGACTTGAAGCCTGATTCTCAGCTATGACTTGAAGCCTGATTCTCTGCTATGACATAAAGCCTGATTCTCTGCTATGGAACATCTCTCCTCTGTCTCGGTGCCGGGGCCTAAATATCTTACAATGGCCAGTTCCAGTGTTGGGTGACGTGAAGCCTGATTCTCTGCTATGACATGAAGCCTGATTCTCTGCTATGGGACCTCTCTCCTCTGTCTGGGTGCCGGGGCCTAAATATCTGACAATGGCCTGTTCCAGTGGTGGGTAACGTGAAGCCTGATTCTCTGCTATGACATGAAGCCTGATTCTCTGCTATGACTTGTAGCCTGATTCTCTGCTATGACATGAAGCCTGAATCTCTGCTATGACTTAAAGACTGATTCTCTGCTATGACTTGAAGCCTGATTCTCTGCTATGACATAAAGCCTGATTCTCTTCTATGGGACCTCTCTCCTCTGTCTGGGTGCCGGGGCCTAAATATCTGACAATGGCCTGTTCCAGTGGTGGGTGACGTGAAGCCTGATTCTCTGCTATGACATGAAGCCTGATTCTCTGCTATGACTTGAAGCCTAAATCTCTGCTATGACATGAAGCCTGATTCTCTGCTATGGGACCTCTCTCCTCTGTCTGGATGCCGGGGCCTAAATATCTGACAATGGCCTATTCCAGTGGTGGGTGACGTGAAGCCTGATTCTCTGCTATGACATGAAGCCTGATTCTCTGCTCTGACTTGAAGCCTAAATTCTCTGCTATGGGACATCTCTCCTCTGTCTCAGTGCCGGGGCCTAACTATCTGACAATGGCCTGTTCCAGTGTTGGGTCACATGAAGCCTGATTCTCTGCTAGGACATGAAGCCTGATTCTCTGCTATGGGACCTCTCTCCTATGTCTGGGTGTCGGGGCCTAAATATCTGACAATGGCCTGTTCCAGTGGTGGGTGACGTGAAGCCTGATTCGCTGCTATAACATGAAGCTTCATTCTCTGCTCTGGGTCCTCTCTCCTCTGTCTGGATGCCAGGGCCTAAATATCTGACAATGGCCTGTCCCAGTTGTGGGTGACGTGAAGCCTGATTCTCTGCTATGACATGAAGCCTGATTCTCTGCTATGACTTGAAGACTGATTCTCTGCTATGACATGAAGCCTGATTCTCTGCTATGGGACCTCTCTCCTCTGTCTGGAAGCCGGGGCCTAAATATCTGACAATGGCCTGTTCCAGTGGTAGGTGACGTGAAGCCTGATTCTCTGCTATGACATGAAGCCTGATTCTCTGCTATGACTTGAAGCCTGATTCTCTGCTATGACTTGAAGCCTGATTCTCAGCTATGACTTGAAGCCTGATTCTCAGCTATGACTTGAAGCCTGATTCTCTGCTATGACATGAAGCCTGATTCTCTGCTATGGAACATCTCTCCTCTGTCTCGGTGCCGGGGCCTAAATATCTTACAATGGCCAGTTCCAGTGTTGGGTGACGTGAAGCCTGATTCTCTGCTATGACATGAAGCCTGATTCTCTGCTATGGGACCTCTCTCCTCTGTCTGGGTGCCGGGGCCTAAATATCTGACAATGGCCTGTTCCAGTGGTGGGTGACGTGAAGCCTGATTCTCTGCTATGACATGAAGCCTGATTCTCTGCTATGACTTGAAGCCTAAATCTCTGCTATGACATGAAGCCTGATTCTCTGCTATGGGACCTCTCTCCTCTGTCTGGATGCCGGGGCCTAAATATCTGACAATGGCCTGTTCCAGTGGTGGGTGACGTGAAGCCTGATTCTCTTCTATGACATAATGCCTGACTCTCTGCTATGACTTGAAGCTTGATTCTCTGCTATGACATGAAGCCTTTTTCTTTGCTATGGGACATCTCTCCTCTGTCTCGTTGCCGGGGCCTAAATATCTGACAATGGCCTGTTCCAGTGTTGGGTGACATGAAGCCTAATTCTCTGCTATGGGACCTCTCTCCTCTGTCTGGGTGCCGGGGCCTAAATATCTGACAATGGCCTGTTCCAGTGGTGGGTGACGTGAAGCCTGATTCTCTGCTATGACATGAAGCCTGATTCTCTGCTATGACTTGAAGCCTAAATCTCTGCAATGACATGAAGCCTTATTCTCTGCTATGGGACCTCTCTCCTCTGTCTGGGTGCCGGGGCCTAAATATCTGACAATGGCCTATTCCAGTGGTGGGTGACGTGAAGCCTGATTCTCTGCTATGACATGAAGCCTGATTCTCTGCTATGACTTGAAGCCTAAATTCTCTGCTATGGGACATCTCTCCTCTGTCTCAGTGCCGGGGCCTAACTATCTGACAATGGCCTGTTCCAGTGTTGGGTCACATGAAGCCTGATTCTCTGCTATGGGACCTCTCTCCTCTGTCTGGGTGCTGGGGCCTAAATATCTGACAATGGCCTGTTCCAGTGGTGGGTGACGTGAAGCCTGATTCTCCGCTATGACATGAAGCCTGATTCTCTGCTATGACTTGAAGCCTGATTCTCTGCTATGACATGAAGCCTGATTCTCTGCTATGGGACCTCTCTCCTCTGTCTGGGTGCCGGGGCCTAAATATCTGACAATGACCTGTTCCAGTGGTTGGTGACGTGAAGCCTGATTCTCTGCTATGACATGAAGCCTGATTCTCTGCTATGACTTGAAGACTGATTCTCTGCTATGACATGAAGCCTGATTCTCTGCTATGGGACCTCTCTCCTCTGTCTGGAAGCCGGGGCCTAAATATCTGACAATGGCCTGTTCCAGTGGTAGGTGACGTGAAGCCTGATTCTCTGCTAT
This sequence comes from Bufo gargarizans, assembly GCF_014858855.1. Taxonomy (NCBI): domain Eukaryota; kingdom Metazoa; phylum Chordata; class Amphibia; order Anura; family Bufonidae; genus Bufo; species Bufo gargarizans. The sequence goes on along the minus strand of NC_058080.1, from coordinate 24,618,284 downwards.
GACATGAAGCCTGATTCTCTGCTATGACTTGAAGCCTGATTCTCTGCTATGACTTGAAGCCTGATTCTCAGCTATGACTTGAAGCCTGATTCTCAGCTATGACTTGAAGCCTGATTCTCTGCTATGACATAAAGCCTGATTCTCTGCTATGGAACATCTCTCCTCTGTCTCGGTGCCGGGGCCTAAATATCTTACAATGGCCAGTTCCAGTGTTGGGTGACGTGAAGCCTGATTCTCTGCTATGACATGAAGCCTGATTCTCTGCTATGGGACCTCTCTCCTCTGTCTGGGTGCCGGGGCCTAAATATCTGACAATGGCCTGTTCCAGTGGTGGGTAACGTGAAGCCTGATTCTCTGCTATGACATGAAGCCTGATTCTCTGCTATGACTTGTAGCCTGATTCTCTGCTATGACATGAAGCCTGAATCTCTGCTATGACTTGAAGACTGATTCTCTGCTATGACTTGAAGCCTGATTCTCTGCTATGACATAAAGCCTGATTCTCTTCTATGGGACCTCTCTCCTCTGTCTGGGTGCCGGGGCCTAAATATCTGACAATGGCCTGTTCCAGTTGTGGGTGACGTGAAGCCTGATTCTCTGCTATGACATGAAGCCTGATTCTCTGCTATGACTTGAAGCCTAAATCTCTGCTATGACATGAAGCCTGATTCTCTGCTATGGGACCTCTCTCCTCTGTCTGGATGCCGGGGCCTAAATATCTGACAATGGCCTATTCCAGTGGTGGGTGACGTGAAGCCTGATTCTCTGCTATGACATGAAGCCTGATTCTCTGCTCTGACTTGAAGCCTAAATTCTCTGCTATGGGACATCTCTCCTCTGTCTCAGTGCCGGGGCCTAACTATCTGACAATGGCCTGTTCCAGTGTTGGGTCACATGAAGCCTGATTCTCTGCTAGGACATGAAGCCTGATTCTCTGCTATGGGACCTCTCTCCTATGTCTGGGTGTCGGGGCCTAAATATCTGACAATGGCCTGTTCCAGTGGTGGGTGACGTGAAGCCTGATTCGCTGCTATAACATGAAGCTTCATTCTCTGCTCTGGGTCCTCTCTCCTCTGTCTGGATGCCAGGGCCTAAATATCTGACAATGGCCTGTTCCAGTGGTGGGTGACGTGAAGCCTGATTCTCTGCTATGACATGAAGCCTGATTCTCTGCTATGACTTGAAGACTGATTCTCTGCAATGACATGAAGCCTGATTCTCTGCTATGGGACCTCTCTCCTCTGTCTGGAAGCCGGGGCCTAAATATCTGACAATGGCCTGTTCAAGTGGTAGGTGACGTGAAGCCTGATTCTCTGCTATGACATGAAGCCTGATTCTCTGCTATGACTTGAAGCCTGATTCTCTGCTATGAATTGAAGCCTGATTCTCAGCTATGACTTGAAGCCTGATAACTCAGCTATGACTTGAAGCCTGATTCTCTGCTATGACATGAAGCCTGATTCTCTGCTATGGAACATCTCTCCTCTGTCTCGGTGCCGGGGCCTAAATATCTTACAATGGCCAGTTCCAGTGTTGGGTGACGTGAAGCCTGATTCTCTGCTATGACATGAAGCCTGATTCTCTGCTATGGGACCTCTCTCCTCTGTCTGGGTGCCGGGGCCTAAATATCTGACAATGGCCTGTTCCAGTGGTGGGTGACGTGAAGCCTGATTCTCTGCTATGACATGAAGCCTGATTCTCTGCTATGACTTGTAGCCTGATTCTCTGCTATGACATGAAGCCTGAATCTCTGCTATAACTTGAAGCCTGATTCTCTGCTATGACTTGAAGCCTGATTCTCTGCTATGACATAAAGCCTGATTCTCTTCTATGGGACCTCTCTCCTCTGTCTGGGTGCCGGGGCCTAAATATCTGACAATGGCCTGTTCCAGTGGTGGGTGACGTGAAGCCTGATTCTCTGCTATGACATGAAGCCTGATTCTCTGCTATGACTTGAAGCCTAAATCTCTGCTATGACATGAAGCCTGATTCTCTGCTATGGGACCTCTCTTCTCTGTCTGGATGCCGGGGCCTAAATATCTGACAATGGCCTGTTCCAGTGGTGGGTGACGTGAAGCCTGATTCTCTTCTATGACATAATGCCTGACTCTCTGCTATGACTTGAAGCTTGATTCTCTGCTATGACATGAAGCCTTTTTCTTTGCTATGGGACATCTCTCCTCTGTCTCGTTGCCGGGGCCTAAATATCTGACAATGGCCTGTTCCAGTGTTGGGTGACATGAAGCCTAATTCTCTGCTATGGGACCTCTCTCCTCTGTCTGGGTGCCGGGGCCTAAATATCTGACAATGGCCTGTTCCAGTGGTGGGTGACGTGAAGCCTGATTCTCTGCTATGACATGAAGCCTGATTCTCTGCTATGACTTGAAGCCTAAATCTCTGCAATGACATGAAGCCTTATTCTCTGCTATGGGACCTCTCTCCTCTGTCTGGGTGCCGGGGCCTAAATATCTGACAATGGCCTATTCCAGTGGTGGGTGACGTGAAGCCTGATTCTCTGCTATGACATGAAGCCTGATTCTCTGCTATGACTTGAAGCCTAAATTCTCTGCTATGGGACCTCTCTCCTCTGTCTAGGTGCCGGGGCCTAAATATCTAACAATGGCCTATTCCAGTGGTGGGTGACGTGAAGCCTGATTCTCTGCTATGACTTGAAGCCTGATTCTCTGCTATGACATGAAGCCTGATTCTCTGCTATGGGAACTCTCTCCTCTGTCTTGGTGCCGGGGCCTAAATATCTGACAATGTCCTGTTCCAGTGGTGGGTGACATGAAGCCTGATTCTCTGCTATGACATGAAGCCTGATTCTTTGCTATGACTTGAAGCCTGATTCTCTGCTATGACATGAAGCCTTATTCTCTTCTATGGGACCTCTCTCCTTTGTCTGGGTGCCAAGGCCTAAATATCTGACAATGTCCTATTCCAGTGGTGGGTGACATGAAGCCTGATTCTCTGCTATGACATGAAGCCTGATTCTCTGCTATGACTTGAAGCCTGATTCTCTGCTATGACATGAAGCCTGATTCTCTGCCATGACTTGAAGCCTGATTCTCTGCTAGGACATGAAGCCTGATTCTCTGCTATGGGACCTCTCTCCTCTGTCTGGGTGTCGGGGCCTTAATATCTGACAATGGCCTGTTCCAGTGGTGGGTGACGTGAAGCCTGATTCGCAGCTATAACATGAAGCTTCATTCTCTGCTCTGGGTCCTCTCTCCTCTGTCTGGATGCCAGGGCCTAAATATCTGACAATGGACTGTTCCAGTGGTGGGTGACGTGAAGCCTGATTCTCTGCTATGACATGAAGCCTGATTCTCTGCTATGACATGAAGCCTGATTCTCTGCTATGGGACATCTCTCTGTCTCGCTGCCGGGGCCTAAATTTCTGACAATGGCCTGTTCCAGTGTTGGGTGACATGAAGCCTGATTCTCTGCTATGGGACCTCTCTCCTCTGTCTGGGTGCCGGGGCCTAAATATCTGACAATGGTCTGTTCCAGTGGTGGGTGACGTGAAGCCTGATTCTCTGCTATGACATGAAGCCTGATTCTCTGCTATGACTTGAAGCCTGATTCTCTGCTATGACATAAAGCCTGATTCTCTGCTATGGGAACTCTCTCCTCTGTCTGGGTGCCGGGGCCTAAATATCTGACAATGTTCTGTTCCAGTGGTGGGTGACATGAAGCCTGATTCTCTGCTATGCCATGAAGCCTGATTCTTTGCTATGACTTGAAGCCTGATTCTCTGCTATGACATGAAGCCTTATTCTCTTCTATGGGACCTCTCTCCTTTGTCTGGGTGCCAAGGCCTAAATATCTGACAATGTCCTATTCCAGTGGTGGGTGACATGAAGCCTGATTCTCTGCTATGACATGAAGCCTGATTCTCTGCTATGACTTGAAGCCTGATTCTCTGCTATGACATGAAGCCTGATTCTCTGCTATGACTTGAAGCCTGATTCTCTGCTAGGACATGAAGCCTGATTCTCTGCTATGGGACCTCTCTCCTCTGTCTGGGTGTCGGGGCCTAAATATCTGACAATGGCCTGTTCCAGTGGTGGGTGACGTGAAGCCTGATTCGCTGCTATAACATGAAGCTTCATTCTCTGCTCTGGGTCCTCTCTCCTCTGTCTGGATGCCAGGGCCTAAATATCTGACAATGGACTGTTCCAGTGGTGGGTGACGTGACGCCTGATTCTCTGCTATGACATGAAGCCTGATTCTCTGCTATGGGACCTCTCTCCTCTGTCTGGGTGCCGGGGCCTAAATATCTGACAATGGCCTGTTCCAGTGGTGGGTGACGTGAAGCCTGATTCTCTGCTATGACATGAAGCCTGATTCTCTGCTATGACTTGAAGACTGATTCTCTGCTATGACATGAAGCCTGATTCTCTGCTATGGGACCTCTCTCCTCTGTCTGGAAGCCGGGGCCTAAATATCTGACAATGGCCTGTTCCAGTGGTAGGTGACGTGAAGCCTGATTCTCTGCTATGACATGAAGCCTGATTCTCTGCTATGACTTGAAGCCTGATTCTCTGCTATGACTTGAAGCCTGATTCTCAGCTATGACTTGAAGCCTGATTCTCAGCTATGACTTGAAGCCTGATTCTCTGCTATGACATAAAGCCTGATTCTCTGCTATGGAACATCTCTCCTCTGTCTCGGTGCCGGGGCCTAAATATCTTACAATGGCCAGTTCCAGTGTTGGGTGACGTGAAGCCTGATTCTCTGCTATGACATGAAGCCTGATTCTCTGCTATGGGACCTCTCTCCTCTGTCTGGGTGCCGGGGCCTAAATATCTGACAATGGCCTGTTCCAGTGGTGGGTAACGTGAAGCCTGATTCTCTGCTATGACATGAAGCCTGATTCTCTGCTATGACTTGTAGCCTGATTCTCTGCTATGACATGAAGCCTGAATCTCTGCTATGACTTGAAGACTGATTCTCTGCTATGACTTGAAGCCTGATTCTCTGCTATGACATAAAGCCTGATTCTCTTCTATGGGACCTCTCTCCTCTGTCTGGGTGCCGGGGCCTAAATATCTGACAATGGCCTGTTCCAGTGGTGGGTGACGTGAAGCCTGATTCTCTGCTATGACATGAAGCCTGATTCTCTGCTATGACTTGAAGCCTAAATCTCTGCTATGACATGAAGCCTGATTCTCTGCTATGGGACCTCTCTCCTCTGTCTGGATGCCGGGGCCTAAATATCTGACAATGGCCTATTACAGTGGTGGGTGACGTGAAGCCTGATTCTCTGCTATGACATGAAGCCTGATTCTCTGCTCTGACTTGAAGCCTAAATTCTCTGCTATGGGACATCTCTCCTCTGTCTCAGTGCCGGGGCCTAACTATTTGACAATGGCCTGTTCCAGTGTTGGGTCACATGAAGCCTGATTCTCTGCTATGGGACCTCTCTCCTCTGTCTGGGTGCTGGGGCCTAAATATCTGACAATGGCCTGTTCCTGTGTTGGGTGACATGAAGCCTGATTCTCTGCTATGGGACCTCTCTCCTCTGTCTGGGTGCCGGGGCCTAAATATCTGACAATGGCCTGTTCCAGTGGTGGGTGACGTGAAGCCTGATTCTCTGCTATGACATGAAGCCTGATTCTCTGCTATGACTTGAAGCCTAAATCTCTGCAATGACATGAAGCCTTATTCTCTGCTATGGGACCTCTCTCCTCTGTCTGGGTGCCGGGGCCTAAATATCTGACAATGGCCTATTCCAGTGGTGGGTGACGTGAAGCCTGATTCTCTGCTATGACATGAAGCCTGATTCTCTGCTATGACTTGAAGCCTAAATTCTCTGCTATGGGACATCTCTCCTCTGTCTCAGTGCCGGGGCCTAACTATCTGACAATGGCCTGTTCCAGTGTTGGGTCACATGAAGCCTGATTCTCTGCTATGGGACCTCTCTCCTCTGTCTGGGTGCTGGGGCCTAAATATCTGACAATGGCCTGTTCCTGTGGTGGGTGACGTGAAGAATGATTCTCTGCTATGACATGAAGCCTGACTCTCTGCTATGACTTGAAGCCTGATTCTCTGCTATGACATGAAGCATGATTCTCTGCTATGGGACATCTCTCCTCTGTCTCGCTGCCGTGGCCTAAATTTCTGACAATGGCCTGTTCCAGTGTTGGGTGACATGAAGCCTGATTCTCTGCTATGGGACCTCTCTCATCTGTCTGGGTGCCGGGGCCTAAATATCTGACAATGGTCTGTTCCAGTGGTGGGTGACGTGAAGCCTGATTCTCTGCTATGACATGAAGCCTGATTCTGTGCTATGACTTGAAGCCTGATTCTCTGCTATGACATGAAGCCTAAATCTCTGCTAGGGGACCTCTCTCCTCTGTCTGGGTGCCAGGGCCTAAATATATGACAATGGCCTGTTCTAGTGGTGGGTGACGTGAAGCCTGATTCTCTGCTATGACATAAAGCCTCATTCTCTGCTATGACTTGAAGCCTGATTCTCTGCTATGACATGAAGCCTGATTCTCTGCTATGGGACCTCTCTCCTCTGTCTGGGTGCCGGGCCTAAATATCTGACAATGGCCTGTTCCAGTGGTGGGTGACGTGAAGCCTGATTCTCTGCTATGACATGAAGCCTGATTCTCTGCTATGACTTGAAGCCTGATTCTCTGCTATGACTTGAAGCCTGATTCTCTGCTATGGGACCTCTCTCCTCTGTCTGGGTGCCGGGGCCTAAAAATATCTGACAATGGCCTGTTCCAGTGGTGGGTGACATGAAGCCTGATTCTCTTCTATGAGACCTCTCTCCTCTGTCTGGGTGTCGGGGCCTAAATATCAGACAATGGCCTGTTCTAGTGTTGGGTGACGTGAAGCCTGATTCTCTGCTATGACATGAAGCCTGATTCTCTGCTATGACTTGAAGCCTGATTCTCTTCTAGGACATGAAGCCTGATTCTCTGCTATGGGACCTCTCTCCTCTGTCTGGGTGCCGGGGGCCTAAATATCTGACAATAGCCTGTTCCAGTGGTGGGTGACGTAAAGCCTGATTCTCTGCTATGACATGAAGCCTGATTCTCTGCTATGACTTGAAGCCTAAATCTCTGCTATGACATGATGCCTGATTCTCTGCTATGGGACCTCTCTCCTCTGTCTGGGTGCCGGGGCCTAAATATCTGACAATGGCCTATTCCAGTGGTGGGTAACGTGAAGCCTGATTCTCTGCTATGACATGAAGCCTGATTCTCTGCTATGACTTGAAACCTAAATTCTCTGCTATGGGACATCTCTCCTCTGTCTCAGTGCCGGGGCCTAACTATCTGACAATGGCCTGTTCCAGTGTTGGGTCACATGAAGCCTGATTCTCTGCTATGGGGCCTCTCTCCTCTGTCTGGGTGCTGGGGCCTAAATATCTGACAATGGCCTGTTCCAGTGTTGGGTCACATGAAGCCTGATTCTCTGCTATGGGACCTCTCTCCTCTGTCTGGGTGCTGGGGCCTAAATATCTGACAATGGCCTGTTCCAGTGGTGGGTGAAGTGAAGCCTGATTCTCTGCTATGACATGAAGCCTGACTCTCTGCTATGACTTGAAGCCTGATTCTCTGCTATGACATGAAGCCTGATTCTCTGCTATGGGACCTCTCTCCTCTGTCTGGGTGCCGGGGCCTAAATATCAGACAATGGCCTGTTCCAGTGGTGGGTGACATGAAGCCTGATTCTCTGCTTTGGGACCTCTCTCCTCTGTCTGGGTGCCGGGGCCTAAATATCAGACAATGGCCTGTTCCAGTGGTGGGTCACGTGAAGCCTGATTCTCTGCTATGACTTGAAGCCTGATTTTCTGCTATGACATGAAGCCTGATTCTCTGCTATGACTTGAAGCCTGATTCTCTGCTCGGACATGAAGCCTGATTCTCTGCTATGAGACCTCTCTACTCTGTCTGGGTGCCGGGGCCTAAATATCTGACAATGGCCTGTTCCATTGGTGGGTGACATGAAGCCTGATTCTCTGCTATGACATGAAGCCTGATTCTCTGCTATGGGACCTCTCTCCTCTGTCTGGGTGCCGGGGCCTAAATATCTGACAATGGCCTGTTCCATTGGTGGGTGACATGAAGCCTGATTCTCTGCTATGACATGAAGCCTGATTCTCTGCTATGACTTGAAGCCTGATTCTCTGCTATGACATGAAGCCTGATTCTCTGCTATGGGACCTCTCTCCTCTGTCTGGATGCCGGGGCCTAAATATCTGACAATGGCCTGTTCCAGTGGTAGGTGACGTGAAGCCTGATTCTCTGCTATGACATGAAGCCTGATTTTCTGCTATGACTTGAAGCCTGATTCTCTGCTATGACTTGAAGCCTGATTCTCAGCTATGACTTGAAGCCTGATTCTCTGCTATGACATTAAGCCTGATTCTCTGCTATGGGACCTCTCTCCTCTGTCTGGGTGCCGGGCCTAAACATCTGACAATGGCCTGTTCCAGTGGTGGGTGACGTGAAGCCTGATTTTCTGCTATGACATGAAGCCTGATTCTCTGCTATGACATAAAGCCTGATTCTCTGCTATGGGACCTCTCTCCTTTGTCTGGGTGCCGGGGCCTAAATATCTGACAATGGCCTGTTCTAGTGGTGGGTGACGTGAAGCCTGATTCTCTGCTATGACATGAAGCCTGATTCTCTGCTATGACTTGAAGCCTGATTCTCTGCTATGACATGAAGCCTTATTCTCTTCTTTGGGACCTCTCTCCTTTGTCTGGGTGCCGGGGCCTAAATATCTGACAATGGCCTGTTCCAGTGGTGGGTGACGTGAAGCCTAATTCTCTGCTATGACATGAAGCCTGATTCTCTGCTATGACTTGAAGCCTTATTCTCTGCTAAGACATGAAGCCTGATTCTCTGCTATGGGACCTCTCTCCTCTGTCTGGGTGCCGGGGCCTTAATATCTGACAATGGCCTGTTCCAGTGGTGGGTGACGTGAAGCCTGATTCTCTGCTGTGACATGAAGCCTGATTCTCTACTATGACTTGAAGCCTGATTTTCTGCTATGGGACATCTCTCCTCTGTCTCGGTGCCGGGCCTAAATATCTGACAATGGCCTGTTCCAATGTTGGGTGACATGAAGCCTGATTCTTTGCTATGGGACCTCTCTCCTCTGTCTGGGTGCCGGGGTCTAAATATCTGACAATGGCCTGTTCTAGTGGTGCGTGACGTGAAGCCTGATTCTCTGCTATGACATGAAGCCTGATTCTGTGCTATGACTTGAAGCCTGATTCTCCGCTATGACATGAAGCCTGATTCTCTGCTATGGGACCTCTCTCCTCTGTCTGGGTGCCGGGGCCTAAATATCTGACACTGGCCTGTTCCATTGGTGGGTGACATGAAGCCTTATTCTCTGCTATGACATGAAGCCTGATTCTCTGCTATAGGACCTCTCTCCTCTGTCTGGGTGCCGGGGCCTAAATATCTGACACTGGCCTGTTCCATTGGTGGGTGACATGAAGCCTTATTCTCTGCTATGACATGAAGCCTAATTCTCTGCTATAGGACCTCTCTCCTCTGTCTGGGTGCCGGGGCCTAAATATCTGACAACGGCCTGTTCCAGTGGTGGGTGAAGTGAAGCCTGATTCTCTGCTATGACATGAAGCCTGATTCTCTGCTAAGACTTAAAGCCTGAATCTCTGCTATGACATGAAGCCTGATTCTCTGCTATAGGACCTCTCTCCTCTGTCTGGGTGCCGGGGCCTAAATATCTGACAATGGTCTGTTCCAGTGGTGGGTGACGTGAAGCCTGATTCTCTGCTATGACATGAAGCCTGATTCTGTGCTATGACTTGAAGCCTGATTCTCTGCTATGACATGAAGCCTAAATCTCTGCTAGGGGACCTCTCTCCTCTGTCTGGGTGCCGGGGCCTAAATATATGACAATGGCCTGTTCTAGTGGTGGGTGACGTGAAGCCTGATTCTCTGCTATGACATAAAGCCTCATTCTCTGCTATGACTTGAAGCCTGATTCTCTGCTATGACATGAAGCCTGATTCTCTGCTATGGGACCTCTCTCCTCTGTCTGGGTGCCGGGCCTAAATATCTGACAATGGCCTGTTCCAGTGGTGGGTGACGTGAAGCCTGATTCTCTGCTATGACATGAAGCCTGATTCTCTGCTATGACATGAAGCCTGATTCTCTGCTATGACTTGAAGCCTGATTCTCTGCTATGGGACCTCTCTCCTCTGTCTGGGTGCCGGGGCCTAAAAATATCTGACAATGGCCTGTTCCAGTGGTGGGTGACATGAAGCCTGATTCTCTTCTATGAGACCTCTCTCCTCTGTCTGGGTGCCGGGGCCTAAATATCAGACAATGGCCTGTTCCAGTGTTGGGTGACGTGAAGCCTGATTCTCTGCTATGACATAAAGCCTGATTCTCTGCTATGACTTGAAGCCTGATTCTCTTCTAGGACATGAAGCCTGATTCTCTGCTATGGGACCTCTCTCCTCTGTCTGGGTGCCGGGGGCCTAAATATCTGACAATAGCCTGTTCCAGTGGTGGGTGACTTAAAGCCTGATTCTCTGCTATGACATGAAGCCTGATTCTCTGCTATGACTTGAAGCCTGATTCTCTGCTATGACATGAAGCCTTATTCCCTTCTTTGGGACCTCTCTCCTTTGTCTGGGTGCCGGGGCCTAAATATCTGACAATGGCCTGTTCCAGTGGTGGGTGACGTGAAGCCTAATTCTCTGCTATGACATGAAGCCTGATTCTCTGCTATGACTTGAAGCCTGATTCTCAGCTATGACTTGAAGCCTGATTCTCTGCTATGACATGAAGCCTGATTCTCTGCTATGGGACCTCTCTCCTCTGTCTGGGTGCCGGGCCAAAACATCTGACAATGGCCTGTTCCAGTGGTGGGTGACGTGAAGCCTGATTTTCTGCTATGACATGAAGCCTGATTCTCTGCTATGACATAAAGCCTGATTCTCTGCTATGGGACCTCTCTCCTTTGTCTGGGTGCCGGGGCCTAAATATCTGACAATGGCCTGTTCTAGTGGTGGGTGACGTGAAGCCTGATTCTCTGCTATGACATGAAGCCTGATTCTCTGCTATGACTTGAAGCCTGATTCTCTGCTATGACATGAAGCCTGATTCTCTGCTATGGGACCTCTCTGCTCTGTCTCGGTGCCGGGGCCTAAAAATATCTGACAATGGCCTGTTCCAGTGGTGGGTGACTTGAAGCCTAATTCTCTGCTATGACATGAAGCCTGATTCTCTGCTATGACTTGAAGCCTGATTCTCTGCTATGACATGAAGCCTTATTCTCTTCTTTGGGACCTCTCTCCTTTGTCTGGGTGCCGGGGCCTAAATATCTGACAATGGCCTGTTCCAGTGGTGGGTGACGTGAAGCCTAATTCTCTGCTATGACATGAAGCCTGATTCTCTGCTATGACTTGAAGCCTTATTCTCTGCTAAGACATGAAGCCTGATTCTCTGCTATGGGACCTCTCTCCTCTGTCTGGGTGCCGGGGCCTTAATATCTGACAATGGCCTGTTCCAGTGGTGGGTGACGTGAAGCCTGATTCTCTGCTGTGACATGAAGCCTGATTCTCTACTATGACTTGAAGCCTGATTTTCTGCTATGGGACATCTCTCCTCTGTCTCGGTGCCGGGCCTAAATATCTGACAATGGCCTGTTCCAATGTTGGGTGACATGAAGCCTGATTCTTTGCTATGGGACCTCTCTCCTCTGTCTGGGTGCCGGGGCCTAAATATCTGACAATGGCGTGTTCCAGTGGTGGGTGACGTGAAGCCTGATTCTCTGCTATGGAATGAAGCCTGATTCTCTGCTATGACTTGAAGCCCTATTCTTTGCTATGACATGAAGCTTAATTCTCTGCTATGGGACCTCTCTCCTCTGTCTGGGTGCCGGGGCCTAAATATCTGACAATGGCCTGTTCCAGTGGTGGGTGACGTGAAGCCTAATTCTCTGCTATGACATGAAGCCTGATTCTCTGCTATGACTTGAAGCCTGATTCTCTGCTATGACATGAAGCCTGATCCTCTGCTATAGGACCTCTCTCCTCTGTCTGGGTGCCGGGGCCTAAATATCTGACACTGGCCTGTTCCATTGGTGGGTGACATGAAGCCTTATTCTCTGCTATGACATGAAGCCTGATTCTCTGCTATAGGACCTCTCTCCTCTGTCTGGGTGCCGGGGCCTAAATATCTGACAACGGCCTGTTCCAGTGGTGGGTGAAGTGAAGCCTGATTCTCTGCTATGACATGAAGCCTGATTCTCTGCTAAGACTTAAAGCCTGAATCTCTGCTTTGACATGAAGCCTGATTCTCTGCTATGGGACCTCTCTCCTCTGTCTGGGTGCCGGGGCCTAAATATCTGACAATGGCGTGTTCCAGTGGTGGGTGACGTGAAGCCTGATTCTCTGCTATGGAATGAAGCCTGATTCTCTGCTATGACTTGAAGCCCTATTCTTTGCTATGACATGAAGCTTAATTCTCTGCTATGGGACCTCTCTCCTCTGTCTGGGTGCCGGGGCCTAAATATCTGACAATGGCCTGTTCCAGTGGTGGGTGACGTGAAGCCTAATTCTCTGCTATGACATGAAGCCTGATTCTCTGCTATGACTTGAAGCCTGATTCTCTGCTATGACATGAAGCCTGATCCTCTGCTATGGGACCTCTCTCCTCTGTCTGGGTGCCGGGGCCTAAATATCTGACAATGGCCTGTTCCAGTGGTGGGTGACGTGAAGCCTGATTCTCTGCTATGGGACCTCTCTCCTCTCTCTGGGTGCCAGGGCCTTAAAATATCTGACAGTGGCCTTTTCCAGTGTTGGGTGACATGAAGCATGATTCTCTGCTATGACATGAAGCCTGATTCTCTGCTAGGGGACCTCTCTCCTCTGTCTGGGTGCCAGGACCTAAAAATATCTGACAATGGCCTGTTCCAGTGTTGGGTGACATGAAGCATGATTCTCTGCTTTGACATGAAGCCTGATTCTCTGCTATGGGACCTCTCTTCTCTGTCTGGATGCCGGGGCTCAAAAATATCTGACAATGTCCTCTTCCATTGGTGGGTGACATGAAGCCTTATTCTCTGCTATGACATGAAGCCTGATTCTCTGCTATGGAACATCTCTCCTCTGTCTCGGTGCCGGGGCATAAATATCTTACAATGGCCTGTTCCAGTGTTGGGTGACATGAAGCCTGATTCTCTGCTATGGGAACTCTCTCCTCTGTCTGGGTGCCGGGGCCTAAATTTCTGACAATGGCCTGTTCCAGTGGTGGGTGACATGGAGCCTTATTCTTTGCTATGACATGAAGCCTGATTCTTTGCTATGACTTGAAGCTTGATTCTCTGCTATGACATGAAGCCTTATTCTCTTCTATGGGACCTCTCTCCTTTGTCTGGGTGCCGGGGCCTAAATATCTGACAATGGCCCATTCCAGTGGTGGGTGACGTGAAGCCTAATTCTCTGCTATGATATGAAGCCTGATTCTCTGCTATGACTTGAAGCATGATTCTCTGCTATGACATGAAGCCTGATTCTCTGCTATGGGACCTCTCTCCTCTGTCTGGGTGTCGGGGCCTAAATATCTGACAATGGCCTGTTACAGTGGTGGGTGACGTGAAGCCTGATTCTCTGCTATTACATGAAGCCTGATTCTCTGCTATGGGACCTCTCTCCTCTGTCTGGGTGCCAGGGCCTAAAAATATCTGACAATGGCCTGTTTCAGTGGTGGGTGATGTGAAGCCTAATTCTCTGCTATGACATGAAGCCTGATTCTCTGCTATGACATGAAGCCTGATTCTCTGCTATGGGAAATCTCTCCTCTGTCTGGGTGTCGGGGCCTAAATATCTGACAATGGCCTGTTCCAGTGGAGGGTGACGTGAAGCCTGATTCTCTGCTATGACATGAAGCTAGATTCTCTGCTATGGGACCTCTCTCCTCTGTCTGGGTGCCGGGGCCTAAATATCTAACAATGGCCTGTTCCAGTGGTGATTGACGTGAAGCCTGATTCTTTGCTATGACATGAAGCCTGATTCTCTGCTATGACTTGAAGCCTGATTCTCTGCTATGACATGAAGCCTGATTCTCTGCTATGGGACCTCTCTCCTCTGTCTAGGGGCCGGGGCCTAAATATCTGACACTGGCCTGTTCCATTGGTGGGTTACATGAAGCCTTATTCTCTGCTATGACATGAAGCCTGATTCTTTGCTATAGGACCTCTCTCCTCTGTCTGGGTGCCGGGGCCTAAATATCTGACAACGGCCTGTTCCAGTGGTGGGTGACATGAAGCCTGATTCTCTGCTATGACATGAAGCCTGATTCTCTGCTATGACTTAAAGCCTGATTCTCTGCTATGACATGAAGCCTGATTCTCTGCTATGGGACCTCTCTCCTCTGTCTGGGTGCCGGGGCCTAAATATCTGACAATGGCCTGTTCCAGTGGTGGGTGACGTGAAGCCTGATTCTCTGCTATGACATGAAGCCTGATTCTCTGCTATGACTTGAAGCCTGATTCTTTGCTATGACATGAAGCCTGATTCTCTGCTATGGGACCTCTCTCCTCTGTCTGGGTGCCGGGGCCTAAATATCTGACAATGGCCTGTTCCAGTTGTGGGTGACGTGAAGCCTAATTCTCTGCTATGACATGAAGCCTGATTCTCTGCTATGACGTGAAGCTTGATTCTCTGCTATGACTTGAAGCCTGATCATTTGCTATGACATGAAGCCTGATTCTCTGCTATGGGACCTCTCTCCTCTGTCTGGGTGCCGGGGCCTAAATATCTGACAATGGCCTGTTCCAGTGGTGGGTGACGTGAAGCCTGATTCTCTGCTATGGGACCTCTCTCCTCTGTCTGGGTGCCGGGGCCTTAAAATATCTGACAGTGGCCTTTTCCAGTGTTGGGTGACATAAAGCATGATTCTCTGCTATGACATGAAGCCTGATTCTCTGCTAGGGGACCTCTCTCCTCTGTCTGGGTGCCGAGACCTAAAAATATCTGACAATGGCCTGTTCCTGTGTTGGGTGACATGAAGCATGATTCTCTGCTATGACATGAAGCCTGATTCTCTGCTATGGGACCTCTCTTCTCTATCTGGGTGCCGGGGCCTAAAATATCAGACAATGGCCTGTTCCATTGGTGGGTGACATGAAGCTTTATTCTCTGCTATGACATGAAGCCTGATTCTCTGCTATGGGACATCTCTCCTCTGTCTCGTTGCCGGGGCCTAAATATCTGACAATGGCCTGTTCCAGTGTTGGGTGACATGAAGCCTGATTCTCTGCTATGGTACCTCTCTCCTCTGTCTGGATGCCGGGGCCTAAATATCTGACAATGGCCTGTTCCAGTGGTGGGTGACATGAAGCCTGATTCTCTGCTAGGGGACCTCTCTCCTCTGTCTGCGTGCCGGGACCTAAAACTATCTGACAATGGCCTGTTCCAGTGTTGGGTGACATGAAGCATTATTCTCTGCTATGACATGAAGCCTGATTCTCTGCTATGGGACCTCTCTTCTCTGTCTGGGTGCCGGGGCCTAAATATCTTACAATTGCCTGTTCCAGTGTTGGGTGACGTGAAGCCTGATTCTCTGCTATGACTTGAAGCCTGATTCTCTGCTATGACATAAAGCCTGATTCTCTGCTATGGGACCTCTCTTCTCTGTCTGGGTGCCGGGGCCTAAATATCTGACAATGGCCTGTTCCAGTGGTGGGTGACGTGAAGCCTGATTCTCTGCTATGACATGAAGCCTGATTCTCTGCTATGGGACCTCTCTCCTCTGTCTGGGTGCCGGGGCCTAAATATCTGACAATGGCCTATTCCAGTGGTGGGTGACCTGAATCCTGATTCTCTGCTATGACATAAAGCCTGATTCTCTGCTATGACTTGACGACTTAATTCTCTGCTATGGGACATCTCTCCTCTGTCTCAGTGCCGGGGCCTAACTATCTGACAATGGCCTGTTCCAGTGTTGGGTCACATGAAGCTTGATTCTCTGTTATGGGACCTCTCTCCTCAGTCTGGGTGCTGGGGCCTAAATATCTGACAATGGCCTGTTCCAGTGGTGGGTGACGTGAAGCCTGATTCTCTGCTATGACATGAAGCCTGACTCTCTGCTATGACTTGAAGCCTGATTCTCTGCTATGACATGAAGCCTGATTCTCTGCTATGGGACATCTCTCCTCTGTCTCGCTGCCGGGGCCTAAATATCTGACAATGGCCTGTTCCAGTGTTGGGTGACATAAAGCCTGATTCTCTGCTATGGTACCTCTCTCCTCTGTCTTGGTGCCTGGGCCTAAATATCTGACAATGGCCTGTTCCAGTGGTGGGTGACGTGAAGCCTGATTCTCTGCTATGACTTGAAGCCTGATTCTCTGCTATGGGACCTCTCTCCTATGTCTGGGTCCCGGGGCCTAAATATCTTACAATGTCCTGTTCCAGTGGTGGGTGACATGAAGCCTGATTCTCTGCTATGACATGAAGCCTGATTCTTTGCTATGACTTGAAGCCTGATTCTCTGCTATGACATGAAGCCTTATTCTCTTCTTTGGGACCTCTCTCCTTTGTCTGGGTGCCGGGGCCTAAATATCTGACAATGGCCTGTTCCAGTGGTGGGTGACGTGAAGCCTAATTCTCTGCTATGACATGAAGCCTGATTCTCTGCTATGGGACCTCTCTCCTCTGTCTGGGTGCCGGGGCCTTAATATCTGACAATGGCCTGTTCCAGTGGTGGGTGACGTGAAGCCTGATTCTCTGCTGTGACATGAAGCCTGATTCTCTACTATGACTTGAAGCCTGATTTTCTGCTATGGGACATCTCTCCTCTGTCTCGGTGCCGGGCCTAAATATCTGACAATGGCCTGTTCCAATGTTGGGTGACATGAAGCCTGATTCTTTGCTATGGGACCTCTCTCCTCTGTCTGGGTGCCGGGGCCTAAATATCTGACAATGGCCTGTTCTAGTGGTGCGTGACGTGAAGCCTGATAATCTGCTATGACATGAAGCCTGATTCTGTGCTATGACTTGAAGCCTGATTCTCTGCTATGACATGAAGCCTGATTCTCTGCTATGGGACCTCTCTCCTCTGTCTGGGTGCCGGGGCCTAAATATCTGACACTGGCCTGTTCCATTGGTGGGTGACATGAAGCCTTATTCTCTGCTATGACATGAAGCCTGATTCTCTGCTATAGGACCTCTCTCCTCTGTCTGGGTGCCGGGGCCTAAATATCTGACACTGGCCTGTTCCATTGGTGGGTGACATGAAGCCTTATTCTCTGCTATGACATGAAGCCTGATTCTCTGCTATAGGACCTCTCTCCTCTGTCTGGGTGCCGGGGCCTAAATATCTGACAATGGCCTGTTCCAGTGGTGGGTGAAGTGAAGCCTGATTCTCTGCTATGACATGAAGCCTGATTCTCTGCTATGACTTAAAGCCTGAATCTCTGCTATGACATGAAGCCTGATTCTCTGCTATGGGACCTCTCTCCTCTGTCTGGGTGCCGGGGCCTAAATATCTGACAATGGCGTGTTCCAGTGGTGGGTGACGTGAAGCCTGATTCTCTGCTATGGAATGAAGCCTGATTCTCTGCTAAGACTTGAAGCCCTATTCTTTGCTATGACATGAAGCTTAATTCTCTGCTATGGGACCTCTCTCCTCTGTCTGGGTGCCGGGGCCTAAATATCTGACAATGGCCTGTTCCAGTGGTGGGTGACGTGAAGCCTAATTCTCTGCTATGACATGAAGCCTGATTCTCTGCTATGACTTGAAGCCTGATTCTCTGCTATGACATGAAGCCTGATTCTCTGCTATGGGACCTCTCTCCTCTATCTGGGTGCCGGGGCCTAAATATCTGACAATGGCCTGTTCCACTGGTGGGTGACGTGAAGCCTGATTCTCTGCTATGGGACCTCTCTCCTCTCTCTGGGTGTCGGGCCCTAAAATATCTGACAGTGGCCTTTTCCAGTGTTGGGTGACATGAAGCCTGATTCTCTGCTAGGGGACCTCTCTTCTCTGTCTGGGTGCCGGGGCCTAAAAATATCTGACAATGTCCTCTTCCATTGGTGGGTGACATGAAGCCTTATTCTCTGCTATGACATGAAGCCTGATTCTCTGCTATGGAACATCTCTCCTCTGTCTCGGTGCCGGGGCCTAAATATCTTACAATGGCCTGTTCCAGTGTTGGGTGACATGAAGCCTGATTCTCTGCTATGGGAACTCTCTCCTCTGTCTGGGTGCCGGGGCCTAAATTTCTGACAATGGCCTGTTCCAGTGGTGGGTGACGTGAAGCCTGATTCTCTGCTATGACATGAAGCCTGATTCTCTGCTATGGGACCTCTCTCCTATGTCTGGGTCCCGGGGCCTAAATATCTGACAATATCCTGTTCCAGTGGTGGGTGACATGGAGCCTTATTCTCTGCTATGACATGAAGCCTGATTCTTTGCTATGACTTGAAGCCTGATTCTCTGCTATGACATGAAGCCTTATTCTCTTCTATGGGACCTCTCTCCTTTGTCTGGGTGCCGGGGCCTAAATATCTGACAATGGCCTATTCCAGTGGTGGGTGACGTGAAGCCTAATTCTCTGCTATGACATGAAGCCTGATTCTCTGCTATGACTTGAAGCCTGATTCTCTGCTATGACATGAAGCCTGATTCTCTGCTATGGGACCTCTCTCCTCTGTCTGGGTGTCGGGGCCTAAATATCTGACAATGGCCTGTTACAGTGGTGGGTGACGTGAAGCCTGATTCTCTGCTATTACATGAAGCCTGATTCTCTGCTATGGGACCTCTCTCCTCTGTCTGGGTGCCGGGGCCTAAAAATATCTGACAATGGCCTGTTCCAGTGGTGGGTGACGTGAAGCCTGATTCTCTGCTATGACATGAAGCCTGATTCTCTGCCATGACATGAAGCCTGATTCTCTGCCATGACATGAAGCCTGATTCTCTGCTATGGGACCTCTCTCCTCTGTCTGGGTGTCGGGGCCTAAATATCTGACAATGGCCTGTTCCAGTGGTGGGTGACGTGAAGCCTGATTCTCTGCTATGACATGAAGCTAGATTCTCTGCTATGGGACCTCTCTCCTCTGTCTGGGTGCCGAGGCCTAAATATCTAACAATAGCCTGTTCCAGTGGTGATTGACGTGAAGCCTGATTCTTTGCTATGACATGAAGCCTGATTCTCTGCTATGACTTGAAGCCTGATTCTCTGCTATGACATGAAGCCTGATTCTCTGCTATGGGACCTCTCTCCTCTGTCTAGGGGCCGGGGCCTAAATATCTGACACTGGCCTGTTCCATTGGTGGGTTACATGAAGCCTTATTCTCTGCTATGACATGAAGCCTGATTCTTTGCTATAGGACCTCTCTCCTCTGTCTGGGTGCCGGGGCCTAAATATCTGACAACGGCCTGTTTCAGTGGTGGGTGACGTGAAGCCTGATTCTCTGCTATGACATGAAGCCTGATTCTCTGCTATGACTTAAAGCCTGATTCTCTGCTATAACATGAAGCCTGATTCTCTGCTATGGGACCTCTCTCCTCTGTCTGGGTGCCGGGGCCTAAATATCTGACAATGGCCTGTTCCAGTGGTGGGTGACGTGAAGCCTGATTCTCTGCTATGACATGAAGCCTGATTCTCTGCTATGACTTGAAGCCTGATTCTTTGCTATGACATGAAGCCTGATTCTCTGCTATGGGACCTCTCTCCTCTGTCTGGGTGCCGGGGCCTAAATATCTGACAATGGCCTGTTCCAGTGGTGGGTGACGTGAAGCCTAATTCTCTGCTATGACATGAAGCCTGATTCTCTGCTATGACGTGAAGCTTGATTCTCTGCTATGACTTAAAGCCTGATTCTTTGCTATGACATGAAGCCTGATTCTTTGCTATGGGACCTATCTCCTCTGTCTGGGTGCCGGGGCCTAAATATCTGACAATGGCCATTTCCAGTGGTGGGTGACGTGAAGCCTGATTCTCTGCTATGGGACCTCTCAACTCTGTCTGGGTTCCGGGGCCTTAAAATATCTGACAGTGGCCTTTTCCAGTGTTGGGTGACATAAAGCATGATTCTCTGCTATGACATGAAGCCTGATTCTCTGCTAGGGGACCTCTCTCCTCTGTCTGGGTGCCGAGACCTAAAAACATCTGACAATGGCCTGTTCCAGTGTTGGGTGACATGAAGCATGATTCTCTGCTATGACATGAAGCCTGATTCTCTGCTATGGGACCTCTCTTCTCTATCTGGGTGCCGGGGCCTAAAATATCAGACAATGGCCTGTTCCATTGGTGGGTGACATGAAGCTTTATTCTCTGCTATGACATGAAGCCTGATTCTCTGCTATGGGACATCTCTCCTCTGTCTCGTTGCCAGGGCCTAAATATCTGACAATGGGCTGTTCCAGTGTTGGGTGACATGAAGCCTGATTCTCTGCTATGGTACCTCTCTCCTCTGTCTGGATGCCGGGGCCTAAATATCTGACAATGGCCTGTTCCAGTGGTGGGTGACGTGAAGCCTTATTCTCTGCTATTACATGAAGCCTGATTCTCTGCTATGGGACCTCTCTCCTCTGTCTGGGTGCCGGGGCCTAAATATTTGACAATGGCCTGTTCCAGTGGTAGGTGACGTGAAGCCTGATTCTCTGCTATGACATGAAGCCTGATTCTCTGCTATGACTTGAAGCCTGATTCTCTGCTATGACTTGAAGCCTGATTCTCTGCTATGATATGAAGCCTGATACTCTGCTATGGGACCTCTCTCCTCTGTCTCAGTGCCGGGCCTAAAAATCAGACAATGGCCTGTTCCAGTGGTGGGTGACGTGAAGCCTGATTCTTTGCTATGGGACCTCTCTCCTCTGTGTGGGTGCCGGGGCCTAAATATCTGACAATGGCCTGTTCTAGTGGTGATTGACGTGAAGACTGGATCTCTGCTATGACATGAAGCCTGATTCTCTGCTATCACTTGAAGCCTGATTCTCTGCTATGACATGAAGCCTGATTCTCTGCTATGGGACCTCTCTCCTCTGTCTGGGTGCCTGGGCCTAAATATCTGACACTGGCCTGTTCCATTGGTGGGTGACATGAATCCTTATTCTCTGCTATGACATGACGCCTGATTCTCTGCTATAGGACCTCTCTCCTCTGTCTAGGGGCCGGGGCCTACATATCTGACACTGGCCTGTTCCATTGGTGGGTGACATGAAGTCTTATTCTCTGCTATGACATAAAGCCTGATTCTTGGCTATAGGACCTCTCTCCTCTGTCTGGGTGCCGGGGCCTAAATATCTGACAACGGCCTGTTCCAGTGGTAGGTGACGTGAAGCCTGATTCTCTGCTATGACATGAAGCCTGATTCTCTGCTATGACTTAAAGCCTGATTCTCTGCTATGACATGAAGCCTGATTCTATGCTATGACATGAAGCCTGATTCTCTGCTATGGGACCTCTCTCCTCTGTCTGGGTGCCGGGGCCTAAATATCTGACAATGGCCTGTTCCAGTGGTGGGTGACGTGAAGCCTAATTCTCTGCTATGACATAAAGCCTGATTCTCTGCTATGGGACCTCTCTCCTTTGTCTGGGTGCCGGGGCCTTAAAATATCTGACAGTGGCCTTTTCCAGTGTTGGGTGACATGAAGCATGATTCTCTGCTATGACATGAAGCCTGATTCTCTGCTAGGGGACCTCTCTTCTCTATCTGGGTGCCGGGGCCTAAAATATCTGACAATGGCCTGTTCCATTGGTGAGTGACATAAAGCCTTATTCTCTGCTATGACATGAAGCCTGATTCTCTGCTATGGGACATCTCTCCTCTGTCTCGGTGCCGGGGCCTAAATATCTTACAATGGCCTGTTCCAGTGTTGGGTGACATGAAGCCTGATTCTCTGCTATTGCACCTCTCTCCTCTGTCTGGGTGCCGGGGCCTAAATATCTGACAATGGCCTGTTCCAGTGGTGGGTGACGTGAAGCCTGATTCTCTGCTATGACATGAACCCTGATTCTTTGCTATGACTTGAAGCCTGATTCTCTGCTATGAAATGAAGCCTTATTCTCTTCTATGGGACCTCTCGCCTTTGTCTGGGTGCCGGGGCCTAAATATCTGACAATGGCCTGTTCCAGTGGTGGGTGTTGTGAAGCCTGATTCTCTGTTATGACATGAAGCCTGATTCTCTGCTATGGGACCTCTCTCCTCTGTCTGGGTGCCGGGGCCTAAATATCTGACAATGGCCTGTTCCAGTGGTAGGTGACGTGAAGCCTGATTCTCTGCTATGACTTGAAGCGTGATTTTTTGCTATGACATGAAGCCTGATTCTCTGCTATGGGACCTCTCTCCTCTGTCTGGGTGCCGGGGCCTTAAAATATCTGACAGTGGCCTTTTCCAGTGTTGGGTGACATGAAGCATGATTCTCTGCTATGACATGAAGCCTGATTCTCTGCTAGGGGACCTCTCTTCTCTATCTGGGTGCCGGGGCCTAAAATATCTGACAATGGCCTGTTCCATTGGTGAGTGACATAAAGCCTTATTCTCTGCTATGACATGAAGCCTGATTCTCTGCTATGGGACATCTCTCCTCTGTCTCGGTGCCGGGGCCTAAATATCTTACAATGGCCTGTTCCAGTGTTGGGTGACATGAAGCCTGATTCTCTGCTATTGCACCTCTCTCCTCTGTCTGGGTGCCGGGGCCTAAATATCTGACAATGGCCTGTTCCAGTGGTGGGTGACGTGAAGCCTGATTCTCTGCTATGACATGAACCCTGATTCTTTGCTATGACTTGAAGCCTGATTCTCTGCTATGAAATGAAGCCTTATTCTCTTCTATGGGACCTCTCGCCTTTGTCTGGGTGCCGGGGCCTAAATATCTGACAATGGCCTGTTCCAGTGGTGGGTGTTGTGAAGCCTGATTCTCTGTTATGACATGAAGCCTGATTCTCTGCTATGGGACCTCTCTCCTCTGTCTGGGTGCCGGGGCCTAAATATCTGACAATGGCCTGTTCCAGTGGTAGGTGACGTGAAGCCTGATTCTCTGCTATGACTTGAAGCGTGATTTTTTGCTATGACATGAAGCCTGATTCTCTGCTATGGGACCTCTCTCCTCTGTCTGGGTGCCGGGGCCTTAAAATATCTGACAGTGGCCTTTTCCAGTGTTGGGTGACATGAAGCATGATTCTCTGCTATGACATGAAGCCTGATTCTCTGCTAGGGGACCTCTCTCCTCTGTCTGGGTGCCAGGACCTGAAAATATCTGACAATGGCCTGTTCCAGTGTTGGGTGACATGAAGCATGATTCTCTGCTATGAGATGAAGCCTGATTCTCTGCTATGGGACCTCTCTTCTCTGTCTGGGTATCTGGGCCTAAAAATATCTGACAATGGCCTCTTCCTTTGGTGGGTGACATGAAGCCTGATTCTCTGCTATGACATGAAGCCGTATTCTCTGCTATGGGACATCTCTCCTCTGTCTCGGTGCCGGGGCCTAAATATCTTACAATGGCCTGTTCCAGTGTTGGGTGACATGAAGCCTGATTCTCTGCTATGGGACCTCTATCCTCTGTCTGGGTGCCGGGGCCTAAATATCTGACAATGGCCTGTTCCAGTGGTGGGTGACGTGAAGCCTGATTCTCTGCTATGACATGAAGCCTGATTCTCTGCTATGGGACCTCTCTCCTCTGTCTGGGTGCCGGGGCCTTAAAATACCTGACAGTGGCCTTTTCCAGTGTTGGGTGACATGAAGCATGATTCTCTGCTATGACATGAAGCCTTATTCTCTGCTAGGGGACCTCTCTCCTCTGTCTGGGTGCCGAGACCTAAAAATATCTGACAATGGCCTGTTCCAGTGTTGGGTGACATGAAGCATGATTCTCTGCTATGACATAAAGCCTGATTCTCTGCTATGGGACCTCTCTTCTCTATCCTTGTGCCGGGGCCTAAAATATCTGACAATGGCCTGTTCCATTGGTGGGTGACATGAAGCCTTATTCTCTGCTATGACATGAAGCCTGATTCTCTGCTATGGGACATCTCTCCTCTGTCACGGTGCCGGGGCCTAAATATCTTACAATGGCCTGTTCCAGTGTTGGGTGACATGAAGCCTGATTCTCTGCTATGGTACCTCTCTCCTCTGTCTGGGTGCCGGGGCTTAAATATCTGACAATGGCCTGTTCCAGTGGTGGGTGACGTGAAGCCTGATTCTCAGCTATGACATGAAGCCTGATTCTTTGCTATGACTTGAAGCCTGATTCTCTGCTATGACATGAAGCCTTATTCTCTTCTATGGGACCTCTCTCCTTTGTCTGGGTGCCGGGGCCTAAATATCTGACAATGGCCTGTTCCATTGGTGGGTGTTGTGAAGCCTGATTCTCTGTTATGACATGAAGCCTGATTCTCTGCTATGGGACCTCTCTCCTCTGTCTGGGTGCCGGGGCCTAAATATCTGACAATGGCCTGTTCCAGTGGTGGGTGACGTGAAGCCTGATTCTCTGCTATGACATGAAGCCTGATTCTCTGCTATGACTTGAAGCCTGATTCTTTGCTATGACATGAAGCCTGATTCTCTGCTATGGGACCTCTCTCCTCTGTCTGGGTGCCGGGGCCTTAAAATATCTGACAGTGGCCTTTTCCAGTGTTGGGTGACATGAAGCATGATTCTCTGCTATGACATGAAGCTTGATTCTCTGCCATGGGACCTCTCTTCTCTGTCTGGGTGCCGGGGCCTAAAAATATCTGACAATGGCCTCTTCCATTGGTGGGTGACATGAAGCCTTATTCTCTGCTATGACATGAAGCCTGATTCTCTGCTATGGGACATCTCTCCTCTGTCTCGGTGACGGGGCCTAAATATCTTACAATGGCCTGTTCCAGTGATGGGTGACATGAAGCTTGATTCTCTGCTATGGGACCTCTCTCCTCTGTCTGGGTGCCGGGGCCTAAATATCTGACAATGGCCTGTTCCAGTGGTGGGTGACGTGAAGCCTGATTCTCTTCAATGACATTAAGCCTGATTCTCTGCTATGATATGAAGCCTGATTCTTTGCTATGACTTGAAGCCTTATTCTCTTCTATGGGACCTCTTTCCTTTGTCTGGGTGCTGGGGCCTAAATATCTGACAATGGCCTGTTCCAGTGGTGGGTGACGTGAAGCCTGATTCTCTGCTATGACATGAAGCCTGATTCTCTTCTATGACTTGAAGCCTGATTCTCTGCTATGACATGAAGCCCGATTCTCTGCTATGACATGAAGCCTGATTCTCTGCTATGGGACATCTCTCCTCTGTCTCGGTGCCGGGGCCTAAATATCTTACAATGGCCTGTTCCAGTGTTGGGTGACATGAAGCCTGATTCTCTGCTATTGCACCTCTCTCCTCTGTCTGGGTGCCGGGGCCTAAATATCTGACAACGGCCTGTTCCAGTGGTAGGTGACGTGAAGCCTGATTCTCTGCTATGACATGAAGCCTGATTCTCTGCTATGACTTAAAGCCTGATTCTCTGCTATGACATGAAGCCTGATTCTATGCTATGACATGAAGCCTGATTCTCTGCTATGGGACCTCTCTCCTCTGTCTGGGTGCCGGGGCCTAAATATCTGACAATGGCCTGTTCCAGTGGTGGGTGACGTGAAGCCTAATTCTCTGCTATGACATAAAGCCTGATTCTCTGCTATGGGACCTCTCTCCTTTGTCTGGGTGCCGGGGCCTTAAAATATCTGACAGTGGCCTTTTCCAGTGTTGGGTGACATGAAGCATGATTCTCTGCTATGACATGAAGCCTGATTCTCTGCTAGGGGACCTCTCTTCTCTATCTGGGTGCCGGGGCCTAAAATATCTGACAATGGCCTGTTCCATTGGTGAGTGACATAAAGCCTTATTCTCTGCTATGACATGAAGCCTGATTCTCTGCTATGGGACATCTCTCCTCTGTCTCGGTGCCGGGGCCTAAATATCTTACAATGGCCTGTTCCAGTGTTGGGTGACATGAAGCCTGATTCTCTGCTATTGCACCTCTCTCCTCTGTCTGGGTGCCGGGGCCTAAATATCTGACAATGGCCTGTTCCAGTGGTGGGTGACGTGAAGCCTGATTCTCTGCTATGACATGAACCCTGATTCTTTGCTATGACTTGAAGCCTGATTCTCTGCTATGAAATGAAGCCTTATTCTCTTCTATGGGACCTCTCGCCTTTGTCTGGGTGCCGGGGCCTAAATATCTGACAATGGCCTGTTCCAGTGGTGGGTGTTGTGAAGCCTGATTCTCTGTTATGACATGAAGCCTGATTCTCTGCTATGGGACCTCTCTCCTCTGTCTGGGTGCCGGGGCCTAAATATCTGACAATGGCCTGTTCCAGTGGTAGGTGACGTGAAGCCTGATTCTCTGCTATGACTTGAAGCGTGATTTTTTGCTATGACATGAAGCCTGATTCTCTGCTATGGGACCTCTCTCCTCTGTCTGGGTGCCGGGGCCTTAAAATATCTGACAGTGGCCTTTTCCAGTGTTGGGTGACATGAAGCATGATTCTCTGCTATGACATGAAGCCTGATTCTCTGCTAGGGGACCTCTCTTCTCTATCTGGGTGCCGGGGCCTAAAATATCTGACAATGGCCTGTTCCATTGGTGAGTGACATAAAGCCTTATTCTCTGCTATGACATGAAGCCTGATTCTCTGCTATGGGACATCTCTCCTCTGTCTCGGTGCCGGGGCCTAAATATCTTACAATGGCCTGTTCCAGTGTTGGGTGACATGAAGCCTGATTCTCTGCTATTGCACCTCTCTCCTCTGTCTGGGTGCCGGGGCCTAAATATCTGACAATGGCCTGTTCCAGTGGTGGGTGACGTGAAGCCTGATTCTCTGCTATGACATGAACCCTGATTCTTTGCTATGACTTGAAGCCTGATTCTCTGCTATGAAATGAAGCCTTATTCTCTTCTATGGGACCTCTCGCCTTTGTCTGGGTGCCGGGGCCTAAATATCTGACAATGGCCTGTTCCAGTGGTGGGTGTTGTGAAGCCTGATTCTCTGTTATGACATGAAGCCTGATTCTCTGCTATGGGACCTCTCTCCTCTGTCTGGGTGCCGGGGCCTAAATATCTGACAATGGCCTGTTCCAGTGGTAGGTGACGTGAAGCCTGATTCTCTGCTATGACTTGAAGCGTGATTTTTTGCTATGACATGAAGCCTGATTCTCTGCTATGGGACCTCTCTCCTCTGTCTGGGTGCCGGGGCCTTAAAATATCTGACAGTGGCCTTTTCCAGTGTTGGGTGACATGAAGCATGATTCTCTGCTATGACATGAAGCCTGATTCTCTGCTAGGGGACCTCTCTCCTCTGTCTGGGTGCCAGGACCTGAAAATATCTGACAATGGCCTGTTCCAGTGTTGGGTGACATGAAGCATGATTCTCTGCTATGAGATGAAGCCTGATTCTCTGCTATGGGACCTCTCTTCTCTGTCTGGGTATCTGGGCCTAAAAATATCTGACAATGGCCTCTTCCTTTGGTGGGTGACATGAAGCCTGATTCTCTGCTATGACATGAAGCCGTATTCTCTGCTATGGGACATCTCTCCTCTGTCTCGGTGCCGGGGCCTAAATATCTTACAATGGCCTGTTCCAGTGTTGGGTGACATGAAGCCTGATTCTCTGCTATGGGACCTCTATCCTCTGTCTGGGTGCCGGGGCCTAAATATCTGACAATGGCCTGTTCCAGTGGTGGGTGACGTGAAGCCTGATTCTCTGCTATGACATGAAGCCTGATTCTCTGCTATGGGACCTCTCTCCTCTGTCTGGGTGCCGGGGCCTTAAAATACCTGACAGTGGCCTTTTCCAGTGTTGGGTGACATGAAGCATGATTCTCTGCTATGACATGAAGCCTTATTCTCTGCTAGGGGACCTCTCTCCTCTGTCTGGGTGCCGAGACCTAAAAATATCTGACAATGGCCTGTTCCAGTGTTGGGTGACATGAAGCATGATTCTCTGCTATGACATAAAGCCTGATTCTCTGCTATGGGACCTCTCTTCTCTATCCTTGTGCCGGGGCCTAAAATATCTGACAATGGCCTGTTCCATTGGTGGGTGACATGAAGCCTTATTCTCTGCTATGACATGAAGCCTGATTCTCTGCTATGGGACATCTCTCCTCTGTCACGGTGCCGGGGCCTAAATATCTTACAATGGCCTGTTCCAGTGTTGGGTGACATGAAGCCTGATTCTCTGCTATGGTACCTCTCTCCTCTGTCTGGGTGCCGGGGCTTAAATATCTGACAATGGCCTGTTCCAGTGGTGGGTGACGTGAAGCCTGATTCTCAGCTATGACATGAAGCCTGATTCTTTGCTATGACTTGAAGCCTGATTCTCTGCTATGACATGAAGCCTTATTCTCTTCTATGGGACCTCTCTCCTTTGTCTGGGTGCCGGGGCCTAAATATCTGACAATGGCCTGTTCCATTGGTGGGTGTTGTGAAGCCTGATTCTCTGTTATGACATGAAGCCTGATTCTCTGCTATGGGACCTCTCTCCTCTGTCTGGGTGCCGGGGCCTAAATATCTGACAATGGCCTGTTCCAGTGGTGGGTGACGTGAAGCCTGATTCTCTGCTATGACATGAAGCCTGATTCTCTGCTATGACTTGAAGCCTGATTCTTTGCTATGACATGAAGCCTGATTCTCTGCTATGGGACCTCTCTCCTCTGTCTGGGTGCCGGGGCCTAAATATCTGACAATGGCCTGTTCCAGTGGTGGGTGACGTGTAGCCTGATTCTCTGCTATGGGACCTCTCTCCTCTGTCTGGGTGCCGGGGCCTTAAAATATCTGACAGTGGCCTTTTCCAGTGTTGGGTGACATGAAGCATGATTCTCTGCTATGACATGAAGCTTGATTCTCTGCCATGGGACCTCTCTTCTCTGTCTGGGTGCCGGGGCCTAAAAATATCTGACAATGGCCTCTTCCATTGGTGGGTGACATGAAGCCTTATTCTCTGCTATGACATGAAGCCTGATTCTCTGCTATGGGACATCTCTCCTCTGTCTCGGTGCCGGGGCCTAAATATCTTACAATGGCCTGTTCCAGTGATGGGTGACATGAAGCTTGATTCTCTGCTATGGGACCTCTCTCCTCTGTCTGGGTGCCGGGGCCTAAATATCTGACAATGGCCTGTTCCAGTGGTGGGTGACGTGAAGCCTGATTCTCTTCAATGACATTAAGCCTGATTCTCTGCTATGATATGAAGCCTGATTCTTTGCTATGACTTGAAGCCTTATTCTCTTCTATGGGACCTCTTTCCTTTGTCTGGGTGCTGGGGCCTAAATATCTGACAATGGCCTGTTCCAGTGGTGGGTGACGTGAAGCCTGATTCTCTGCTATGACATGAAGCCTGATTCTCTTCTATGACTTGAAGCCTGATTCTCTGCTATGACATGAAGCCTGATTCTCTGCTATGGGACCTCTCTCCTCTGTCTGGGTGTCGGGGCCTTAATATCTGACAATGGCCTTTTCCAGTGGTGGGTGACGTGAAGCCTGATTCTCTGCTATGACATGAAGCCTGATTCTCTGCTATGGGACCTCTGTCCTCTGTCTGGATGCCGGGGCCTAAATATCTGACAATGGCCTGTTCCAGTGGTGGGTGACGTGAAGCCTGATTCTCTGCTATGACATGAAGCCTGATTCTCTGCTATGATATGAAGCCTGATTCTCTGCTATGGGACCTCTCTCCTCTGTCTGGTTGCCGGGGCCTAAATATCTGACAATGGCCTGTTCCAGTTGTAGGTGACGTGAAGCCTGATTCTCTGCTATGACATGAAGCCTGATTCTCTGCTATGACTTGAAGCCTGATTCTCTGCTATGACTTGAAGCCTGATTCTCTGCTATGACATGAAGCCTAATTCTCTGCTATGGGACCTCTCTCCTCTGTCTGGGTGCCGGGCCTAAACATTTGACAATGGCCTATTCCAGTGGTGGGTGACGTGAAGCCTGATTCTCTGCTATGACATGAATCCTGATTCTCTGCTATGACATGAAGCCTGATTCTCTGCTATGGGACCTCTCTCCTCTGTCTGGGTGTCGGGGCCTAAATGTCTGACAATGGCCTGTTCTAGTGGTGGGTGACGTGAAGCCTGATTCTCTGCTATGACATGAAGCCTGATTCTCTGCTATGACTTGAAGCCTGATTCTCTGCTATGACATGAAGCCTGATTCTCTGCTATGGGACCTCTCTCCTCTGTCTGGGTGCCGGGGCCTAAATATCTGACAATGGCCTGTTCCAGTGGTGGGTGATGTGAAGCCTGATTCTCTGCTATGGGACCTCTCTCCTCTGTCTGGGTGCCGGGGCCTTAAAATATCTGACAATGGCCTGTTCAAGTGTTGGGTGACATGAAGCATGATTCTCTGCTATGACATGAAGCCTGATTCTCTGCTATGGGACCTCTCTTCTCTATCTGGGTGCCGGGGCCTAAAATATCTGACAATGGCCTGTTCCATTGGTGGGTGACATGAAGCCTTATTCTCTGCTATGACATGAAGCCTGATTCTCTGCTATGGGACCACTCTCCTTTGTCTGGGTGCCGGGGCCTAAATATCTGACAATGGCCTGTTCCAGTGGTGGGTGACGTGAAGCCTGATTCTCTGCTATGACATGAAGCCTGATTCTCTTCTATGACTTGAAGCCTGATTCTCTGCTATGACATGAAGCCTGATTCTCTGCTATGGGACCTCTCTCCTCTGTCTGGGTGTCGGGGCCTAAATATCTGACAATGGCCTTTTCCAGTGGTGGGTGACGTGAAGCCTGATTCTCTGCTATGACATGAAGCCTGATTCTCTGCTATGGGACCTCTGTCCTCTGTCTGGATGCCGGGGCCTAAATATCTGACAATGGCCTGTTCCAGTGGTGGGTGACGTGAAGCCTGATTCTCTGCTATGACATGAAGCCTGATTCTCTGCTATGATATGAAGCCTGATTCTCTGCTATGGGACCTCTCTCCTCTGTCTGGTTGCCGGGGCCTAAATATCTGACAATGGCCTGTTCCAGTTGTAGGTGACGTGAAGCCTGATTCTCTGCTATGACATGAAGCCTGATTCTCTGCTATGACTTGAAGCCTGATTCTCTGCTATGACTTGAAGCCTGATTCTCTGCTATGACATGAAGCCTAATTCTCTGCTATGGGACCTCTCTCCTCTGTCTGGGTGCCGGGCCTAAACATTTGACAATGGCCTATTCCAGTGGTGGGTGACGTGAAGCCTGATTCTCTGCTATGACATGAATCCTGATTCTCTGCTATGACATGAAGCCTGATTCTCTGCTATGGGACCTCTCTCCTCTGTCTGTGTGTCGGGGCCTAAATGTCTGACAATGGCCTGTTCTAGTGGTGGGTGACGTGAAGCCTGATTCTCTGCTATGACATGAAGCCTGATTCTCTGCTATGACTTGAAGCCTGATTCTCTGCTATGACATGAAGCCTGATTCTCTGCTATGGGACCTCTCTCCTCTGTCTGGGTGCCGGGGCCTAAATATCTGACAATGGCCTGTTCCAGTGGTGGGTGATGTGAAGCCTGATTCTCTGCTATGGGACCTCTCTCCTCTGTCTGGGTGCCGGGGCCTTAAAATATCTGACAATGGCCTGTTCAAGTGTTGGGTGACATGAAGCATGATTCTCTGCTATGACACGAAGCCTGATTCTCTGCTATGGGACCTCTCTTCTCTATCTGGGTGCCGGGGCCTAAAATATCTGACAATGGCCTGTTCCATTGGTGGGTGACATGAAGCCTTATTCTCTGCTATGACATGAAGCCTGATTCTCTGCTATGGGACCACTCTCCTTTGTCTGGGTGCCGGGGCCTAAATATCTGACAATGGCCTGTTCCAGTGGTGGGTGTCGTGAAGCCTGATTCTCTGTTATGACATGAAGCCTGATTCTCTGCTATGGGACCTCTTTCCTCTGTCTGGGTGCCGGGTCCTAAATATCTCACAATGGCCTGTTCCAGTGGTGGGTGACGTGAAGCCTTATTCTCTGCTATGACATGAAGCCTGATTCTCTGCTATGACTTGAAGCCTGATTCTCTGCTATGACCTGAAGCCTGATTCTCTGCTATGGGACCTCTCTTCTCTGTCTGGATGCCGGGGCCTAAATATCTGACAATTGCCTGTTCCAGTGGTAGGTGACGTGAAGCCTGATTCTCTGCTATGACATGAAGCCTGATTCTCTGCTATGACTTGAAGCCTGATTCTCTGCTATGACTTGAAGCCTGATTCTCTGCTATGACATGAAGCCTGATTCTCTGCTATGGGACCTCTCTCCTCTGTCTGGGTGCCAGGCCGAAACATCTGACAATGGCCTGTTCCAGTGGTGGGTGACGTGAAGCCTGATTCTCTGCTATGACATGAAGCCTGATTCTCTGCTATGACATGAAGCCTGATTCTCTGCTATGGGACCTCTCTCCTCTGTCTGGGTGCCGGGGCCTAATTGTCTGACAATGGCTTGTTCTAGTGGTGGGTGACGTGAAGCCTGATTCTCTGCTATGACATGAAGCCTGATTCTCTGCTATGACATGAAGCCTGATTCTTTGCTATGACTTGAAGCCTGATTCTCTGCTATGACATGAAGCCTTATTCTCTTCTATGGGACCTCTCTCCTTTGTCTCAGTGCCGGGGCCTAAATATCTGACAATGGCCTGTTCCAGTGGTGGGTGTTGTGAAGCCTGATTCTCTGTTATGACATGAAGCCTGATTCTCTGCTATGGGACCACTCTCCTCTGTCTGGGTGCCGGGGCCTAAATATCTGACAATGGCCTGTTCCAGTGGTGGGTGACGTGAAGCCTGATTCTCTGCTATGACATGAAGCCTGATTCTCTGCTATGACATGAAGCCTGATTCTCTGCTATGGGACCTCTCTCTTCTGTCTGGATGCCGGGGCCCAAACATCTGACAATGGCCTGTTCCAGTGGTGGGTGACGTGAAGCCTGATTCTCTGCTATGACATGAAGCCTGATTCTCTGCTATGACATGAAGCCTGATACTCTGCTATGGGACCTCTCTCCTCTGTCTGGGTGCCGGGGCCTAAATGTCTGACAATGGCCTGTTCTAGTGGTGGGTGACGTGAAACCTGATTCTCTGCTATGACATGAAGCCTGATTCTCTGCTATGACTTGAAGCCTGATTCTCTGCTATGACATGAAGCCTGATTCTCTGCTATGGGACCTCTCTGCTCTGTCTGGGTGCCGGGGCATAAAAATATCTGACAATGGCCTGTTCCAGTGGTGGGTGACATAAAGCCTGATTCTCTGCTATGGGACCTCTCTCCTCTGTCTGGGTGCCGGGGCCTAAATATCTGACAATGGCCTGTTCTAGTGGTGGGTGACGTGAAGCCTGATTCTCTGCTATGACATGAAGCCTGATTCTCTGCTATGAAAAGAAGCCTGATTCTCTGCTATGGGACCTCTCTCCTCTGTCTGAGTGCTGGGGCCTAAATATCTGACAATGGCCTGTTCCAGTGGTGGGTGTTGTGAAGCCTGATTCTCTGTTATGACATGAAGCCTGATTCTCTGCTATGGGACCTCTCTCCTCTGTCTGGGTGCCGGGGCCTAAATATCTGACAATGGCCTGTTCCAGTGCTGGGTGACGTGAAGCCTGATTCTCTGCTATGACAGGAAGCCTGATTCTCTGCTATGACATGAAGCCTGATTCTCTGCTATGGGACCTCTCTCCTCTGTCTGGATGCCGGGGCCCAAACATCTGACAATGGCCTGTTCCAGTGGTGGGTGACGTGAAGCCTGATTCTCTGCTATGACATGAAGCCTGATTCTCTGCTATGACATGAAGCCTGATACTCTGCTATGGGACCTCTCTCCTCTGTCTGGGTGCCGGGGCCTAAATGTCTGACAATGGCCTGTTTTAGTGGTGGGTGACGTGAAACCTGATTCTCTGCTATGACATGAAGCCTGATTCTCTGCTATGACTTGAAGCCTGATTCTCTGCTATGACATGAAGCCTGATTCTCTGCTATGGGACCTCTCTGCTCTGTCTGGGTGCCGGGGCATAAAAATATCTGACAATGGCCTGTTCCAGTGGTGGGTGACATAAAGCCTGATTCTCTGCTATGGGACCTCTCTCCTCTGTCTGGGTGCCGGGGCCTAAATATCTGACAATGGCCTGTTCTAGTGGTGGGTGACGTGAAGCCTGATTCTCTGCTATGACATGAAGCCTGATTCTCTGCTATGAAAAGAAGCCTGATTCTCTGCTATGGGACCTCTCTCCTCTGTCTGAGTGCCGGGGCCTAAATAT
This sequence comes from Bufo gargarizans, assembly GCF_014858855.1. Taxonomy (NCBI): domain Eukaryota; kingdom Metazoa; phylum Chordata; class Amphibia; order Anura; family Bufonidae; genus Bufo; species Bufo gargarizans. The sequence continues at coordinate 24,584,056 of NC_058080.1, read as the reverse complement.
CTGACAATGGCCTGTTCCAGTGATTTTCTGCTATGACATGAAGCCTGATTCTCTGCGATGAGACCTCTCTCCAATTGATATTGGTTAATTTAAATTTATTTTATTTTTATTTTAATTCATTTCCCTATCCACATTTGTTTGCAGGGGATTTACTTACATTTTGCTGCCTTTTTCAGCCCTCTAGCCCTTTCCTGGGCTATTTTACAGCCTTTTTAGTGCAGAAAAGTTCGGGTCCCCATTGACTTCAATAGTGTTCGGGTACGGGGCGAAGTTCGGGTCGAGTTCGGATCCCGAACCCGAACATTTCCGGGAAGTTCGGCCGAACTTCTCGAACCCGAACATCCAGGTGTTCGCTCAACTCTACTGTTGAAGACTGGAAAAATGTTGCCTGGTCTGATGAGTCTCGATTTCTGTTGAGACATTCAAATGGTAGAGTCCGAGTTTGACATAAACAGAATGAGAACATGTATCCATCCTCTGATGGCTACTTCCAGCAGGATAATGCACCATGTCACAAAGCTCGAAATCATTTCAAATTGGTTTCTTGAAGATGACAATGAGTTCACTGTACTAAAATGGCACCCATAGTCACCAGATCTCAACCCAATCCCCACCTTTTATGCACTACCCAAGGTGCATAAAGGGAAGAACCCAATACCTGGGCGCCCGATAGTTTCGGGAAATGACTCCCTTAGCCAACCTGCCAGCGAGTATGTAGATGAGATATTGAGACCGTTTGTATCATCCTTACCGTCGTATATAAAAGATACGACTGATGTATTAGCTAAAATCAGGGGAATCTCCTTGTCCTCATCTACATACCTGGCGAGTTTGGACGTTGAAGCCCTTTACAGTAATATCGATCACACACTGGGCCTAGAGGCTATAAAATATTTTTTGGACACCAATGAGTTCATTTTATGTCTATTGAGATTCATTTTAAGTCACAATTATTTTCTCTGTAACGGTACCTTCTATCAGCAGATGAATGTTGCTATTTTATTTTTTGGGTGGTGGGAAGACACTATAGTATTCACGGACACAATGGCACAATTCACGAATCACATTTTATTTTGGGGGAGATTTATCGATGATGTGTTGTTATTCTGGGAGGGAGAGGAAGAATTATTCCGTACCTTCGTTGGCGTGCTGAATCATACCAAAATAGGTATGCACTTTACCTTTGAAATAGGTAAGTCAAATATGTTTCTTAGATTTGAAGATTCAGAAAGACCTGGATGGCCAATTCCTTACTGATATTTTTAGAAAGCCTACTGCGACTAATAATCTCCTCCATTGGACGAGCTGGCACCTGGTGGCCTTGAAGAAAGGAATACCAGTGGGGCAGTACTTAAGAGCTAAGAGAAATTGTACAACGGAGGAGTCTTTCAAAAAAGAAGCTGATGAACTCTACAAGCGATTTAGGAGTAGAGGCTACCCTGGTAAATGTTTAAAAAGGGCATATAATCGTGTTAAGAATATCTATAGGGAAGAACTGTTATCTCATGACTATGGGAAAAAGAAAAATGAGGAAAAGAGGATAAGATGCATCGGCACTTATGACTGCAATAACCAACAAATAATGAAAATTCTTAAAAAGCACTGGAGAATACTTACCAGCGATGATGAATTAAGACCTGTTTTATCACCATATCCCAGTGTAACATATAGGAGGGGACAAAATCTAAAGGATAAACTGGTTCACAGTTTCTTGCCTGCAAAGGAAACAATAAATACAACTTGGTTAAAATCTAGTATTGTTGGCTCCTTTACATGTGGTAACTGTACCTTTTGTAAGTACCTACCCAGAGTAAAGAAATTCAGAAACCCCATAGATGGACGTGAATATGCAATAAGAGAATATTTTAATTGCCACAGTAGCGGGATTATTTATATTGCATCCTGTAATTGCCCGAAATTGTACGTGGGCAAAACCACACAGGAGCTGAGTCGAAGAATATCTGGACACATCAGTGCAATAAATACAGGGAAAGATACGTCTCTCTATAGGCATATTACATACGCCCATGGGGGAAATCTTTAAGTCCTCAAATTTTGGGGACTGACGAAAAAAACTGGGACCTAGGAGTGGAAATCTGGATATTAAACTTTTACAGGAAGAAGCCAGGTGGATACAGAGGTTGCAGACCCTAAGTCCAGGAGGCCTAAATTAAGGCTTTTCATATACAGCCTTAATTTAATATAAGCATATGAAATAGCAAACATAAAGAAAATTATTTGACAATAAAAAATAACAAGGAGGAAAAATAAAGGATACTGACCCCCATAAAATCCCCAGAAATTACCCACCCATAGATAAGAAATTTGACCCACCTTAATAAAAACTGATGGGTCCAGCCACAATGATATCCTTGCTTTAGCTATCTCTACAATAAATAAATAATAAAAAATAAAAAATATAATAAAAACTGAATAAAATAAATAAAATAATAAAATCTATAAATTTAATAAAATATATAGATTCAATCTGACGTATTTCAGGATGGTGAATTTGAATGGGGATATAGCTTTACATCTATGAAAGACAGACTGTATATAGTGTGAATGGCCTATATTATATCTAGGGGCCATTCATTATGCTTGTAATAGTACAGTATATATAGGGCAGTTTAATATTAAATAGCGCCTGACTAATAAATTCAAAATTTAACAGTTATGGAAGGAATGCACATTCTATAAAGTGAATCCAAATTGAATATTAATACATCTCTCTATCTTATTGTAGTAATAGAGATAAATCGGGTTGCAGCCATTAATTATATATTGTACGCAATATACTATAGGCATCGATCACCTACAATAAGTCTTTCATCGCTGAAATTGAGCGATCTATTTAGTGTTCCCCTGTCTTTTTCCAATTATAGAATGATAGCTCTGCCATGTAAACATCACCTGACGTCATCGAGGAGAGACCGCACAGGGCAAGCGCACAGGATACACGTCAACTAGACGTCTCCTGGTCTGTGATCACATGCACAGATTGGAGTTACTTGTGATTGCTGATTGGCTGAGAGATCCAGATGGGTGGGATCTCGGAAAGTATAAAGGGAGGTCGGCACAAGCGTGCGCGTACATATGCCCCGCATCCCCTGACGAAGCCGCAACACGCGGCGAAACATGTCGGGAGGGGTGGTGTAATGTGAACCTGTTTTAGGCAGATTGCAAGAGAGTGAGAAGAGTTGTACTGGCTAACAAACACAGAGAGATAGAGAGGAGCACAGTGAGGCAGAGATCAGGTTGGACGCGTAACACCCACCCCTGGTGCAAGGCAGTCTGTACTGCAAGCACAACGAATGTTCAGCAGTGTATCGGATACAGAGATATGTTTACACTGACCTCTATGGAGATAAATAGAGGCAACAGTGTAGCCACTCTAAATCACTGAAAGGAGTATTGCCACAAAAGTGTCAAAGTAGGGTAGTGGTAACATTTTACTAGCCCTAGTACAACAATAATATAGTGGTGACACCCTGAATGAATTAAGCTTCATAGTCTAATTGCTGATCCTATATTAAGAATACCGCAACGTACTTACAACTGACCTGAAATAAAGGCTAGGTTGTTGCACACCAACAGTCCTCACATTACCTATGAAGAGATAGCCACTGTGTTGAGCCAGAGACAAAGACATTGCTCAAATAGGTTGCAAAAAATTGGCAACCAGGCTTATTAATATTTGTCTCATAACTCCTTGCAACTGAGAGTTTTAATTCATTTTTCTTTGTATTTTCTCTATTACAAACAATAAAGTTACGATTTTAACTGTTGGTTAGGGACCCCTAAAGGGATTTTTGGTCCTACAGACCATTGTAGTATAATGAAATAATATCCCGAGGGTCTCTAAAAAGGGACTGTGGAGACAAAAGGGAGTCCAACCCCGTATTAGTATGGTCTTCCTAATAATTCTTTAGGTGAGTGTATATGGTGTATGTATATGTAAACATGTGTCGTGGCGCTGCGTGTCCTCCGTTGAGTAGGGAACCTGTTGTTAAAAATTTGAATCCCACCCCTGCTTATATATAAACTTAATATGCCCCCAAACTGTTTGTATCAGATTGCAATTTCACCCCAGAATCAAGGAGGAATGGATGTAGTTATATATCAAATAAATACACCCCAAAACTGTTTGTATTTGATTCCAATTTCACCCCAGAATCAAGGAGGAATGAAAGTTCATATAGATCAACTAAATACACCCCAAAACTGGTTGTTTTAAACAGCAATTTTACCCCAGATGCAACGGTGAATGGAGGTACTTTTATATATTTAAAATGAATACACCCAAAACTGTTTGTATCAGGCCGCAAATTTACCCTGAAAACAAGGATGAATGGAGGTACTTTTATAAATTTAATATAAATACACCCCAAAATGAGTTGTATCAGACCGCAAATTCACCCCAAATGCAAGGATGAACGAACGTACATTTTTATATTTAAAATAAACACATCCCAAATCTGTTTGTATCAGGAGGCATTTTCAGTATAGAAACAAAGATGAATGCAAGTAGTTAGATATCAACTAAATACACCCCAAAACTGGCTGTATCAGATAGCACTTTCAACCCAATAACAGATGCCTGGATTACTGCAATTACTGTTTAACCCTTTCAGTACTGGGCCACTTTTCACCTTAAATCCCAAGCCGGTTTTTGCAAATCTGACATTTGTCACTTTATGTGCTAATAACGTTGGAACGCTTTTACTTATCCAAGCCATTCTGAGATTGTTTTCTCATGACATATTGAACTTCATTATAGTGGTAAATTTCAGTCAATATTTTTCATTTTTATTTTAAATAAAATACCAAATTTACAAAAATAAAATGAAAAATTAGCAACTTTCCAAATTTCATTTTCTTTGCTTTTAAAACAGATACCTCATATAATAGTTATTACTTTACATTTTCCATATGTCTGCTTTATGTTTGGATCATTTTGTAAATGCCATTTTATTTTTGTGGACGTTTAAAGGTTTAGAAGCAAATCTCCAAAACACAGTTTTTAAGGACCAGATCAGGTCTTAAGTCACTTGAGGCTTGCAAAATAGAAACCACTCAAAAATTACCCATTTTAGAAACTAAACCCCTCAAGGTATTAAAAACTGATTTTACAAACTTTGGTAACTCTTAGGTGTTCCACAAGAATTAAAAGAAAATGTAGATGAAATTTCAGAATTTACAATTTTTGGGCAGATTTTCCATTTTAATCCAGTAACAAAGCAAGGGTTAACAGCCAAACAAAACTCAATATCTATGCCCTGATTGTGTAGTTTACAGAAACACCCCATGCGGTATGTGGTCGTAAACTGCTGTACCGACACACGGCAGGGCGCAGAAGGAAAGCAACGCCATATGGTTTTTGGAGGGCAGATTTCACTGGAATAATGTCAAATTTGAAGACCCCCTGATGCATCCCCTAGAGTAGAACCTCCAAAATTGACTCCATTTTGGAAGCCATGGGATAAGGTGGCAGTTTTGTTGTTAATATTTTAGGGTACATATGATTTTTGGTTGCTCTATATTACACTTTTTGTGAGGCAAGGTAACAAAAAGTAGCTGTATAGGCACTGCTTTTATTTTTTGTCATTTACAATGTTCATCTGACAGGTTAGATCATGAGTAGGGTTGAACGAACCCCAGACCCGAACCCAAACATTTCAGTAAAAGTTTGGGTTCAGTGTTAGTAGATTTCTCAGTGCTTTTTGAAAGGGTGCAGAGCAGCCAATCAACAAGTGTTTAACTCTGTGCCCTTAGAAGCCATCACAGCCATGCCTACTAATGGCATGGCTGTGATTGGCCAGTGTAGCATATGACCCAGCCTCTATATAAGCTGGAGTGACGTAGCCATGCACGTCACTCTGCTGTGCTTAGTGTAGGGAGATGATGCTGCTGGTCATTTCTGGGAGAGAATAGGAGAGAATCTTTGCTCAAAACGTCAATGTAACTCAGCGATCTACAGTAAATACATTTTGTTGTGTGGGTGCAGGGCACAATTTTTTTATTCTGCCCTGAGCCCAGTGACAGAAAAAAAAAACCTTCTATAAGTCAGTTAGGTGGGCGGCGGTGGCGGCCATTTTATGCAAGCTCAGTGCACCAGCACTGCATCTGAGCTTTTGGGACATTGAAATCCAAGCTTTAAAAACAGCACAAATAATCAGTTAAAAAAATTAAAAAATTTACATCATCTGGTGCATTTGCAGGCTTAGTCAGTGTGCAATTTAAGCTAGAAATACAGCCATCATTTTCTGGGTTTTTAAAAAAGCCCAAAAACACTTTTTTACAAATCTACAAGTGTTAAATTCAATACAGCTTTCATATTCTGTTACAAAAAAAAGACTTTTTGGGCAATATACAACATCTGTATTAGCCATTGTGCAATTTTAACTAGAAATACAGCCATCATTTACTTGATTTTTAAAAACACACTTTTTTGCCAGATTCCACTATTTTTCTGGCCTTGCAGCATCAGCACGTGTGAAATTCCAGGGTTATATACTGCTGTCAAATTCAGTTATTAAACAAACACCCGTTTGGGCAAAAAAAAAATTGTTGGCAGCCTTTGCTGCAGATGTCATTGTGAGATACCGCTTTTATATACTGTCTTTCTATTCAGTTATTTAAAATAAAGCCATTTTGGGCACAATTCTTTGATAGCGGGTTAGTGTGGGTCAGGACGTGTGAGATACACCCTTAATATATTTGGGTTATATTCAGATATTTTAAATACCGCTATTTGGTGCACAAATCTTAAATTGAGGCCTAGTGTGGGTCAGGTGGTGTGAGATCCACACTGTATATACAGCGCTTATATTCTTCTATTTATAAAACACCCTTTTTGGGGCAAAATACACAATTTTTCAGGCCTTTCAGCATCAGCACGTTTGAAATTCCAGGGTTATATACTGCTGCCATATTCAGTTATTAAACACCCATTTGGGCAAAAAGTTTATTTGGCAGCCTATGCTGCATATGTCATTGCGAGATACACCCTTTTTATATTTGGGTTATATTCATATATTTGAAATACCATTTAAAATGGCAGAGATCATGCAGGATGAGACTTTTTATAGGGCTGTGACATCATAAGGGCTGGCTATCTGCTGATTGGTTGTCTGCATGGCATTGTGGGTGCTCCCTCATTCATGGGCTTCTTACTTTCACTTTCTAACATGTGCAGCAGCCATTTTAGAAAAAATTTGATTCGTTACCACGAAGCGTGAGGAAATTCGACTTGGGGGCAAATCAAATTTTTCCAGAAATTCTGATCCAATTCCACTTTGTCAACTTTGATTTGCTCATCTCTAAGTACCATATAAGCATTTTACATTACATTGGTCAACTACTGTAATAAGAAAGAGGCCAACCATTTTAGGAGCTAGTACCTGTATGTGAGAATTTTCAACAATTATGAGTCTAAGAGTCTTTAACATCTTTGAATTGGTATCCAGCACTCACTACACTACTGACTTACTATTTTTGCAAACATTGTCTATGTCATTAGAAATACAATATATATTGACAATTCCTTCAGTCATGGCTGTTATACATATACTCAGTGTATCCTACTCACCTTGTATTTATATTCACCTACTGAAATATTGTGCTTCCTATGATTATGAAAAGCTATATCTATATTATGTAAAGCCCGAGCCATCAGTAAGACTGCCACGTACACTTGATAAGGAGTTAAATCTTCAGGAAAATGAAAGAGGTTGCCGTGAAATCGCTCCTCTCCTGAGCAGTTATGGAAAGGAGTGATATATGTAATTGGAATAAGCAAGTTCTTCAATTTATTTCTTGAAAAACAATGGAATACAGCCATCCAAATATCTTCCAACAACGGATCAGAAGGTTGATTGTAAAACTCTACTTTAGAAAAATACTCCTGCATCCCAGTAAAATTGTAACTGTGAGGTGAAAACACCAAACTACAATTAGCAAGAACTTCTCCTTTTCTATAATGTACGAGCTCTGTAGCAAATGACCATGAAATTGGAAGAATGAGAGTCTTGTTATTCAGAACATCAACTGCACAGTACAAAAACTTTATGTAAGTCAGACTATACGTGCCACAAATAATAATAACATCAGTGGACGATGTCTGTAAAGATACTGGCACATCATCATAATTATTCACAGATACGAGGATGCTGAACTCCACACAAATATGATGATGTGCAAACTTCTTGATTAACTGCTGTAACTCCAGCCGTCCACTGTCATCATCTGATGTGATGATCCCAACCCAGTTCCACTGGAACCTCTCCAGTAGCTTCACCAATGCTAAATATTGTATATTGTCATCGGGTACAGTTCGAAAGAAGTTTGGGTAAAACCTTTTATCACTTAGAAGATGATCTCTTGCTCCATAACTGATCTAAGATTGTGGAAAAAATAGTAATAGCCGAGTCCATATTGTATAATGAGTTGTACATTTAACAATCTGACATGCAGGATAGACGTGAGTGAATTGATTCTAAAATAATACGATTTATTATGAATTTCACAAAAATTCTAATGCCAAACAGATCTAAAGTTTTGGCAGTGTAATTTTACTGTGAAAATTGGTAGGGAAAACAGGAGGGAGACTGAAGGTGAAGGATTACATGACACTGGGAAGGAGTGTTGCTCCGAATCGGCCAAACACTATTCTGTGGGCAGCTGGCAATCTGAAAACTTGTGTTTGGGCTGTGCCTGCAAAAATCAATTAGAGACTAGGGATGAGTGAACCCTTGGATGTTCGTGTGCGACTGGTTCAGCCGAGCTTAATTTCAAAGTTCGGTCCGGGTCCCAAATTTGACCCGAAACCTGAACACAATTGAATTCAATGTAGACCCAAACTTTAGAGCTGTAAAATGGCTGTAAACTAGTCCTAGATAGGGCTAGAAGGCTGCAAAAGGAAGCAAAATGGGGGTAAGAGCAGGGCGATTGCCCTGCAAACAAATATGGATAGGGAAAATGGCTTAAAGTAACATAGAACACATAAAAATAATAATCTTGAACCAGGATACAGAAGTCCAAGTGGAGTAGGAGGTTGAGGAGGCTGTGGACGTGGCGGTGTATGTGGTAAAGGTGGAGGAGGTGGAGGAGGAAGCCAACCCTTTTTTTTCTCTTTATTTTTTTTATTTTTATTTGTCTGTTAATTCTTTGTGTGAACTAGTAGTAGTAGTAGTAGTAGTATTTTTTTATTATTTTTTTTTATTTGTGGAGGCCCCAAAACATTGGGAAATGGCAAACAAAATGCACAAACTGAACTGGAGTATAACAATGGCTGGGTGCGGCTGGTATACTTCTCTATTCTGGCAATAAAAGAAATAATCTTGAGCCAGGAGTTGGAGGTCTGATTGCAAGAGGAGGTGGACGTGGGGGTGTAGGTGGAAGAGGTAGCCAACATTTTTTTTCTTTTTATTTATTTTTTTAATTTTTTTTCTCTGTTTGTAGACACCCCAAAACATTGGGAAATGGCAAAGAGAACACACAAACTGCACTGGAGTATAACAATGGCTGGATGTGGTCAGTAAATCTCTCTACTCTGACCAAGGTATGGACAAGTTTATAAAAAAATACCAAATTTACCAAAGATTTTTGTATAAAATTGCAAACTTCCAAGTTTCAATTTCTCTACTTCTATAATACATAGTAATACCTGAAAAAATAGTTATTACTTTACATTCCCCATATGTCTACTTCATGTTTGGATCATTTTGGGAATGATATTTTATTTTTTTGGGGGATGTTACAAGGCTTAGAAGTTTAGAAGCAAATCTTGAAATTTTTTAGAAATTTTCAAAAACCCAATTTTTAGGGACCAGTTCAGGTCTAAAGTCACTTTGTGAGGCTTACATAATAGAAACCACCCAAAATTACCCCATTCTATAAACTACACCCCTCAAGGTATTCAAAACTGATTTTACAAACTTTGTTAACCCTTTAGGTGTTCCAAAAGAATTAATGGAAAATAGAGATACATTTTCAAAATTTCACTTTTTTGGCAGATTTTCCATTTTAATAATTTCTTTCCAGTTACAAAGCAAGGGTTAACAGCCAATCCAAACTCAATATTTATGGCCCTGATTCTGTAGTTTACATAAACACCCAATATGTGGTCGTAAACTTCTGTACAGGCACATGGCAGGGCACAGAAGGAAAGGAATGCCATACGGTTTTTGGAAGGCAGATTCTGCTGGACTGTTTTTTTTTCTTTTTTTTTTTGTTTTAAAATATTTTATTTTCGCTCTTAGAAAATATATAGTGTAAACAGAACACCAACAGTGGTGTAAATCGGTACCAGACACATATACATGCAAATATACTGTTGTACAGGAAGGATTGGGGATAACAGCAGCTACAATCCATTAGATGAAAACCTCAGCATATATATGTTATATACCAAGACATATGGGGTACAGTCAAATTATTACAAGACAAGACAATGCTGACCTAATTAAAGGAGCGAAATAAAGTAATGGAAACCCTGCACTAGTAATAAGATCACCGACTTCAAACCGCATAGGGTACGTGCAACTGATTCACTTTCCCTACCTACCTACCTACCTCTGGCCATAAAACCAATTTGTAGACTTTGTATTGCAGTGGGACTTACAAGCCAGAGCCTAAGGTTTAAAAAGAGGTATTTTGTCCATGGGGCCCACCTTCACCTTCTCAAAAATGTCGGGTGTGTTCGTGATTCCCAAGAGGCCATCTCCTCGAAACTGCAAATTTGATCCACCTTAAGCCTCCATTGCTCCACCGAGGGTATGCTAGTCTGTAACCAGTATTTGGGTATTAAGAGACGAGCCGCTAACAAAAGCTGTTTGAAGAGAAAGGTAGGGGGAGGGGTAGTATTGTCATTGAAAAAAGAAAGAGCATCTGAGGGAGCACGTGACCGCCCAGGATCACATGATCCTCTCTGGTCACGTGATCCGGATGACATCACTTGAACGCGCACACTGAGTCGCGGTCCCGTGGCGTCATCCTCCCTACCTAAATAGTTCGGACATATATCGAACCGATTATGTTGGCATATTCACTTAATCGAGAGGCACACAAATACACTAGACAAGGAATCTACCGGAGTGTATACATTATAGCCACCTTGATATAAATCCAAAAATATGAGCATTATATTCAGATGTAATTCACAGAATTGCAAATACAAATAAGATATTGATGTATATAGATAAATAAATAAATAAATAATAATACGGTCCCGTGTACCTCCCTTAAAGTGATAACACCTATATGTTAATCCGTGACCACTATTATCCCAATTTTCAATTATATTATAAATAGCAACATATCAATCCCATAATCTATTCCATAATGTGAGTATATAGATCGAACTCATGTACATATTCCATAAATGGCATAATATAAAGTGATCCTATAGTATTATTAAAGTGCATTGTGCATTATAATCAATTCATAATCTATTAGAAAATACATGCAAAATTTATAAAAAATCATTAGAGTATATAAAAGAATATTACCCATGCAAAAATAATTAATGGGTGAATCACAGAACCAAATTGAAAACCAGAAAAAAAGAGAAGGAAGAGAGGAAAGAAGAGAGAAGACAAAAAAGAAAAAAAGGAAGAAAAAGAAAAAAGAAAGAAAGGTAGGAAACAGAAGGGAGAAGAAGGGAAAAGGGAAAAGAAAAGGGGGGGGAGGGAGGAAGGAGGGGAGGAGGGGGGAGATGAAGAAGAAGGGAGGGATAGGGAAGGAAGGGAAAGGAAGGAAGGATGGGGAGGAGAGAAATAAAATAAAACAAGAAAAAAGGCAACAAGGAAAAAGAAAAAACGCCAAATTTCCCAAAATAAGCAAAAGCCTCTGGCCACAATGTGTTAGTCAGAGGGTACCAACAGAGGATACCAACACATATATACCATATATATGCCATACTGGGACTATCAATTACTCTGTTCCCATTATCCACTTAAATGTCACCACATCACATTCCCCAATGCGCATACGCAATGCAGACTGAGGAATACAAGGTGGGGAACCAAAGTCAGACCAGTGATACGCTGCATCCAGGTGGCTTGAATGAATCGACTGGTTTCTCCTCCTTCTTGTAGGTATGACGGATCACATGGGTCTCCACACCCAAAAGGGGTTAATTTGTGTAATTTTAACTTTATTTTTAATCGCTTTTTACCCTTGATCTTCTAGGGTCATCACTGCTGCTGGTTGTCGTGCTGAGTTAGGCCGAACTATGTGTAGGCCTTATACTGGACCCTTAACATCTACCTGCTGCTGATGAAGTCTGTCCTGACCCTGATGACTATGTGTGGGCCTTAGGCCTCTTTCACACGGGCGTCATGTTTTTTGCCCGGATAAGAGGCGGGTGCGTTGCGGGAAAATGCGCGATTTTTCCGCGCAAGTGCAAAACATTGTAATGCGTTTTGCACTTGCGTGAGAAAAATCGCGCATGTTTGGTACCCAAACCCGAACTTCTTCACAGAAGTTCGGGCTTGGGATTGATGTTCTGAAGATTGTATTATTTTACCTTATAACATGGTTATAAGGGAAAATAATAGCATTCTGACTACATAATGCATAGTATAATAGTGCTGGAAGGGTTAAAAAAAAAAAAAGTTAACTCACCTTATCCTCTTGATCGCGTAGTTCCCGGTCTGTTCTTTGCTAGCTGTGGGCTGAATGACCTGTGGTGACGTCAGATCACATGCTCCAATCACATGGTCCATCACCATGGTGATGGAGCATGTGATCTGACATCACCACAGGTCCTTTAGCCCACAGCTAGTAAAGAACAGACCGGGAACTACGCGATCAAGAAGATAAGGTGAGTTAACTTTTTTATTTTTTTTAACCCTTCCAGCACTATTATACTAAGCATTCTGTGTTCAGAATGCTATTATTTTCCCTTATAACCATGTTATAAGGGAAAATAATACAGTGAATAGACTGTCACCTAGAACGTGAAAATCGCGTGAAAATCGCACCGCATCCGCACTTGCTTGCGGATGCTTGCGATTTTCATGCAACCCCATTCACTTCTGTGGGGCCTGCATTGCGTGGATTATCGCACCGCAACACACAAAGAGGAGCATGCTGCGATTTTCACGCAACGCATAAGTGATGTGTGAAAATCACCGCTCATGTGAACAGCCCCATAGAAATGAATGGGTCAGGATTCAGTGCGGGTGCAATGCGTTCAACTCACGCATCGCACCCGCGCGGAGAACTCGCCCGTGTGAAAGGGGCCTTATACTCCAGTGTTACCAATACTTGCTGTTGTAGGTCCTGACACTGCTGAGTTATGGGTGGGCCGTATACTACAGTGTTACCATGTACCTAATGCTGTCTGTTCTGCTGTCTGTTCTGACCCTGGAATAAAGGGGCCTTACAACAAACTTATAAAATTACACCGCAACATTACATTATAAAAAACAAAATCACGCGTTATCAAACAGAAAAAAAGTTATTTATAACAAAAATAAGAAAACATGCCTCTAGGGCAACTTTTTGAGCTCCAATAATATGTAGTCCATTTTTTTGTAATTGGAGAAGGTTCTTTTCCTCCATTTCCCGCACCTTCTTATTGATGTGATGCTGCAATTTTTTGAGTTCCACCATGTCATTTATGAATTTTTTTAAAATTTCTTCTAAGTGCTTTATGCACTTGTTCACTGTTGAAAAAAATAAATAAAAAAAATGTATTTCAATTAGAGTTACTTACAAGACAATTAGTGCATTGTGTGTAGTATGTGTTTAAACACTGCCTATTTACATCTAAATACAATAACTATAGATATTTATGTTAATTATATTTTGGTTTGCTTAGTGATAGTTCGGATAGAGTATAATGTTATTTATTTGGTTAGTTAATAGTTTTTCGGTAGTTTACAGATAATCTCACATTTTTTTTATTTTCCTATTACACTAGTTTCTGTTGTCCCCTCATTGTGGCCACTTTTATCCACTTCATGGCCGACAATTAAGAGTATGCCTCAGCGGGACGTGACTTGACACAGAGGGACAGTCTATTACGGACCAACAGACACCCTGCCCCCAGGCATAAACGTTTGTGAACCGGGGTGCAAATGCTGCTCAGCTAAACAGGCAGCCATGTTAACTAAGGGCTTCTATTTTTCAGATTCATTGCACATGTGCATTGCAGCTCCGGAGATGCAGGGTGGTGGGGGGATCGTGGGATGCTTGTGAATATGTTATGTATACCAAATTATAGTAATGTGTGCACATATTTACCCTCCCGGTGGGGGGTGTAGACTACCTCTTCCTCCTCCTCTTCTGGAACTGGGGGGGCAGAATCTGGTGGCTGGGAAATTCCAGACTCCTCCTCTGTCTTAACTTCCTCTGTCTCGCAAACATCTGGGGGGGGAAGTGGCCTCAATATTTTCTCCCTCCGCCTGCTCCTCACACTCCTCCTCCTCCACGGGCACCTCCTTTAAAAAAAATGGTGTTTTTTTTGTGGTGGTGGAAGGAGGGAACGGGTTGACCTGTAATAACTACACAATGTTAAGAATTAAGAATTTAGACAAACAACTCAGAAATCATAACAAAGGTAAAGATCAAGAAATTCCTATACGGAGGAATCTGCATGAGATTATGAATTATACCAATAGTGGATTTGCCTCATTTTGTTGGTGTTATAGATGGGTAGAACTAGTCTAAGTTACATGGTAGGATGAGGTAACATGGAATTTGTTAGGAAGGTGCCCTATAGGGTATTGTGACTGGGTTATTAATGTTTAGGGAAACCAAATAACAGTTCGTAAATTAGACACAGGGTTATCGGTGACCGGCCCTTTAACTGTGAACTCCATAGAGCCCGTAAGTTGGCAGTTAGAATTTAAGTGAAAGGCTGGCAGGCTTGTATTGGATAATACAGGCAATTTTTTGGGAATATCTCGGGAACGGTATGTCGTATAGAGCCGAGACCCCCGCAAAATTTCTTTCCAGGTAGCAAGGGATGTGTATACCAAGTTTCTTAGAAATTGATGCTTGCATTTTTGAGTTTTTGTTGAACATACACATATACAAATATAATACATACACACATACATTTTTATATATATATATATATATATCTATATATGAAATTTTGAATCCCATGCAAATTATGTGGGGGATATATGCAATGGGGACTTTGACCGGAATACTTAATGATGTTTGCAGTTTATGTAGATATATGCAAAAATACCAATATACAGTTGCAAGAAAAAGTATGTAAACCCTTTGGAATGATATGGATTTATGCACAAATTGGTCATAAAATGTGATCTGATCTTCATCTAAGTCACAACAATAGACAATCACAGTCTGCTTAAACTAATAACACACAAAGCATTACATTTTTACCATGTTTTTATTGAACACACCATGTAAACATTCACAGTGCAAGTGGAAAAAGTATGTGAACCCCTAGACTAATGACATATCCAAGAGCTAATTGGAGTGAGGTGTCAGCCAACTGGAGTCCAATCAATGATATGAGATTTACAGGTGTTGGTTACAGCTGCCCTGCCCTATAAAAAACATACACCAGTTCTGGGTTTGCTTTTCACAAGAAGCATTGCCTGATGTGAATGATGCCTCGCACAAAAGAGCTCTCAGAAGACCTACAATTAAAAATTGTTGATTTGCATAAAGCTTGCAACTATATATTTATGTGTGTGTGAAACGTATGAAGTCATCCGATGACATCATACCTCAGTACCGCGCTGTATGTATAACAATATATATACAATCGAGGTAGAGATGTATGATGTAACATGTATGATTGTACATGTCACACTAGGTATTAAGTAATCATTTGAAAAGGGATGAAATACGGATGTAGTACAGTTAACACACATGCTTTATGAGATGTGTTATGTAAACTTAATGCAATTAAATACGTTAAGATATTTTATAAAATGGCTTTTTTTTGAAGATTAGGTGATGAGTTCAGAAATTTGAGTTAAGAGGTTGTGTGTTAACCATACTACATCTGTACGGATTATCAGAATAAATGAATATATACATTACTGAGTGTTGTAGAGAGAAATACAAAATTTGTGTAAACAGTGTACCTGGGCATAATCGCCTACTATAATCTTCGACCCGATCTGGGTATAGGCGTTTGCGGTCGCAATGCTTTTTTTTAATGGCCTTGTGGTCTTGCCATATCCCGCTTTTTCATTTTAATTCCGCCCGGACAGACCGTACAATGGCCTCTTTTTCAACCCTATTCCAGGTCCAAGGATATCCCCGCTCAAGAAAGCGCTGAAAGATAAAGATGAAAGCATATAATCAATTTTTTTTTTTTATTATACAAATATTCAAAAAAAAATATCCATTATAAAAAAGCAAAAAGTAGTTTAGTCTTTAAAGGGGAAATATTAGATTTAAAGTTACCGTTATAAGATCAGATTGTATTGCGATTATATATATGTGAGGTCTGAGCAATCAGATATTGGCCAGCTAAGCTGCAATGTACCTGTCTAGTTAAGTGACGGTACGGTATTGGGTGTACTGCTGGTTCGCCTCCCCATGGTACTGTCACGGAAGGTGTACAGCAAACTAGAAGACACAAAAGGAAGATCCGACTGACTGGATCCAAAACTAAGGAACAAAAGGGGAAGCCCTGTAACAGACCTGGCTCTCTCCCTGACTGCTCAGCCTATGCAAAATTCTCAATGGTAGAAGATCGCATATCCTCGTACCTTGACTGTATAACACCTGAACACCATATAATAGTGAGGGGACACAACCACCGACTCCCTACACTTTATACGGAGGGAGTCAGGGTCACCTGAGATCCAGCAAACAGGAAAATACAAATGAATGAACAAACTTATCTGTAGAAGACTCAGTAGTAGCATCCAGCATGCATACACTCCAGGAAGTTGTATAAACCGCAAAGTGATGCAGTATGGGAAGGGATTTAAAGGGATGCAATCAGTGCAACTACATGACAGCTGAGAGAGGCTAACGAGATGAGAAAATGAAAGCAAAACAAAAGGAACCTCAAGGAGGAGGTTCTGAAGGACGTCTGTCAGAGCTTCTCAGATGTCTGGTGGTGACAGTACCCCTCCTTCTACAAGTGGACTCTGGACACTCAGAGCCTACCTTCTCAGGATGGGACCTATGGAAAGCCCTGATGAGACGAGTGGCCTTAATGTCCGTCACTGGGACCCACATCCTCTCCTCAGGACCATAACCCTCCCAATGAACGAGGTACTGGAGAGAACCGCGGACAACACAAGAATCCACAATTCTAGAGATCTGAAATTCAAGATTACCATCAACCACAATCGGAGGAGGAGGCAAAGACGGGGGTACAATGGGTTGGACATAAGGTCTTAATAAGGACTTATGAAAAACATTATGGATCTTCCAAGTCTGAGGAAGATCAAGACGGTAGGCAACAGGATTGATGACGGACAAGATTTTGTAAGGCCCAATAAACTTAGGACCCAACTTCCAGGAGGGAACCTTTAATTTGATATTCTTAGTTGACAACCACACCAGATCACCAACACTCAGGTCTGGACCAGGCACACGTCTCTTATCCGCCACACGCTTATATCTCTCACTCATGCTCTTTAGATTATCCTGAATCTTTTGCCAAATCGATGACAAAGACGAGGAGAATCTGTCCTCATCCGGTAAACCAGAAGACCCCTCTCCAGAGAATGTCCAAACTGCGGATGAAACCCATATGCACCAAAAAATGGTGACCTATCAGAGGACTCCTGACGACGGTTATTTAAAGCAAACTCAGCAAGGGACAAAAAAGAACACCAATCCTCCTGATTCTCCACCACAAAACAGCGCAGATATGTCTCCAGATTCTGATTGACGCGCTCTGTCTGACCATTCGACTGCGGGTGAAAAGCAGAAGAGAATGACAACTGAACCCCCAAGCGAGAACAGAAGGCCTTCCAGAATCTGGAAACAAACTGTGTGCCCCTATCAGAGACTATGTCTGAAGGAATACCATGCAATTTGACAATGTGATCAATAAATGCCTGCGCCAGCGTTTTAGCATTGGGCAAGCCAGGAAAAGGAATGAAATGCACCATTTTGCTAAAACGGTCCACCCCCACCAGAATCACAGTCTTCCCCGAGGAACGAGGCAGGTCCATAATGAAGTCCATGGACAGATGTGTCCAAGGACGGGAAGGAATGGGTAACGGAAGGAGAGGACCCGATGGCCGTGAACGAGGGAACTTGGCACAAGCGCAGGTCTCGCAGGCTGCCACAAAACCCTCAACCGACTTACGAAGCGCCGGCCACCAGAATCTCCGAGCGATGAGATCCACTGTGGCTCTTGCCCCCGGGTGCCCAGCAAGGACAGTATCGTGGTGCTCCTTAAAAATCTTGTGTCTCAAAGCGAGAGGCACAAACAACCTGTCACAACCAGACAGCTGAGAAGCTCTGACAGAAGCCTTTCAGAACCTCCTCCTTGAGTTTTATTTTTTTCTTTATTACTCCCAGAAAACTGCCTGAATCTCCTAGAGGGACTAACATTTGCCAAATGATTTATACCTCCACAACAAAAACAAACCTTCCCATGCGGGCTGAATCTTCTATTGTCAGAGGCAATCAACCCCAGCTGCATGGGCTCCTGCTCAGAAGGGGCTGACAGCGACTGAGACCCCTGCACATAGAATGAGACCGCTGCACTGTCCTGGGACTGAGTATGACAGGAAGGAGAGATCTCTCCTCTCTCTCTAAGACGCCTGTCAATACGAACGGCCTGAGACATAGCACAGTCCAAGGAGATAGGCCTCTCATGAAAGGCAAATGCATCTTTCAATCCCTCTGAAAGACCATGGCAAAATTGACTTCGGAGTGCAGGATCATTCCAACCAGTATCAGCTGCCCATCTCCGAAATTCTGAGCAGTATATCTCTGCGGATTGTTTACCCTGGCATAACAGACGTAGTCTAGACTCAGCCAAAGCAACACGATCCGGATCATCATATATCTGACTCAGGGCTAAAAAGAAATCATCCACTGAAAGGAGGGGCCGTGCCCCCACCGGCAGGGAAAAGGCCCACGACTGAGCGTTACCCCATAGCAGCGATATAATGATCCCCACCCTCCGTTCCTCATCACCAGAGGAATGGGGAAGAAGGCGAAAATGGAGTTTGCAAGCCTCTCTGAAACACACAAAATTCTCACTACCCCCGGAGAACGTATCCGGGAGCGAGATCTTAGGCTCAGAACAAACTCCATGAACGCAAGCTGAACCGGTCACTAGAAACTGAGAAAGAGTCTTACGGAGATCAGCTACCTCCAATGAAAGACCCTGGAAGCGTTCAGTCAAAAGTGAAACCGGATCCATGCTTAGACGGTTTTGGCGGCTTATAATGTCACGGAAGGTGTACAGGAAACAAGACAATGCAAAATTAATATATGACTCACTGGATACAAAACTAAGGAACAAACGGGAGACCCCTGCATAAGACCTGGCACTCTCCCTGTCTGCTCAGCCTATGCGAAAATCCCAATGGTGGATGATCGCATATCCACGTACCTCGACTATATACCACCTGAACACCCTACAATAGTGAGGGGACACGACGACCGGCTCCCTACACTAGACACGGAGGGAATCAGGGTCACCTGGGATCCAGCAAACAGAAAATCACAAATTAATGTACAGCACTTATCTTGTAGAAGGCTGGAAAATAGGATCAGCATGCACACACACTCCAGGAAGTTGTATAAGCCGCACACTAATGCATTATGGGGAGGAATTTAAAGGGATGCAATCAGTCCAACTACATGACAGCTGAGAGAGGCTAACTAGATGAGGAACTGAAATTCAAAACAAAGAAAACTCAAGGAGGAGGTTCTGAAAGGCTTCTGTCAGAGCTTCTCAGCTGTCTGGTTGTGACACAACCTACCAGGAGGACAAAGATCAGGAGCCTCTGACTGGGCTACCTGAACCTCTGCCTCCAATTCAGGATAAAGAGCAGAGACCACCACACCTTCAGCCAAAATGGGACCCGGGTCTTCAAAATTCCCACCTCCCGGAAAACAACGTGACAGGGCATCCGCCTTCACATTCTTAACCGGGGGCGGAAAGTGACAACAAAATTAAACCTTGAAAAGAACAAAGACCATCTGGCCTGTCTCAGGTTCAGATGCTTGGCTGACTCCAAGTAGGCCAGATTCTTATGGTCAGTAAACACGGTAATAGGGTGTCTGGCTCCCTCTAGCCAATGGCGCCATTCCTCAAAAGCTAACTTGATGGCCAACAATTCCCTATCTCCCACATCGTAATTTCTCTCTGTGGAGGAGAGTTTCTTCGAGAAAAAGGCACACGGTCGCCATTTGGCAGGAGAGGGACCCTGAGACAAGACGGCACCCACACCCACCTCAGAAGCATCAAGCATGAAGGGTAGAGAAATATCAGGTTGTACCAAGATGGGAGCGGAAGCAAAACTCTCTTTGATATTAGAAAAGGCCTTACACGCCTCTACTGACCAGGAGGAAAAATCTACCCCCTTTCTAGTCATATCAGTGAATGGTTTAACAAAAGAGGAATAATTCAAAATAAACTTCCTGTAATAATTGGCAAAACCCAGAAAACGCATCAGCACCTTCTGATTCTCAGGAAGCTCCCACTCAAGCACAGCGCGGACCTTCTCGGGGTCCATGCGAAAACCAGATGCGGAGAGAAGAAACCCGAGAAATTGCATTTCTGGAACCGCAAACACACATTTTTCCAGTTTAGCATATAATTTATTCTCCCGCAGGATGAGCAAGACCTGATGTAAATGTTCCTTATGAGTTTTGAAATCAGGAGAAAAAATCTAAATATCATCCAGATACACTAATACAAATTTCCCCATTAAATGATAAAAAATGCTGTTCACAAAATGCTGAAAGATGGCTGGAGCATTCATCAAACCAAAAGGCATAACCAAATTCTCAAAATGGCCCTCAAGGGTATTGAAGGCCGTCTTCCATTCGTCTCCTTCTCTGACCCTGACCAGGTTGTATGCCCCTCTTAGATCCAATTTGGAAAAAACTTTAGCCCCCAAAACCTGGTTAAACAGGTCCGGTATCAGAGGAAGCGGATAAGGGTCACGAATTGTGACACTGTTCAGCTCTCTGAAATCCAGACATGGTCTTAAAGAACCATCTTTTTTCTTAACAAAGAAGGGTTGTATGTGTCCCTTTCTCAGACTCTCAGAGATATAAGCACGCATAGCGACCCTTTCAGGTTGGGAGAGATTGTATAAACGAGATTTAGGCAGCTTGGCGCCTGGGATGAGATTAATAGGGCAATCGTACTCCCTGTTAGGGGGCAATTCCTGAACACCACTCTCAGAAAACACATCCGAAAATTCTGAGAGAAAAGATGGTACAGTCTTAGTAGAAACCTCTGAAACAGATGTCGTGAGGCAATTCTCTCTGCAAAAGTCACTCCAACCATTTATTTGCCTCGCTTGCCAATCAATGGTGGGGTTATGTTTAGTGAGCCAGGGTAGCCCCAACACTAGAGGAGTAGGCAACCCGTTTAGGATGAAACATGACACATCCTCAACATGAGTATCACTCACAATCAAACGGATATTGTGAACTATGCCCTTTAACGATTTCTGAGAAAGTGGAACGGAATCAATAGCAAAAACAGGTATATCCTTTCCCAAAGTGCATATCTGGAAACCATGAGTTATAGCAAATTGATTATCAATAAGATTTACAGCTGCTCCACTATCTACAAAAATCTCTCAAAAAATATTCTTGCTCTCTAGCGCCACCCTGGCAGGTAGGACAAAACTGGAACTACAAGCAAAAGGAAAACCTTCAATTTCCTCATCAACCTTGCCAATAGTAACAGATGGAACATTTTTAGAGGATTTTTTTTCTTTTTGTTTCTTTATTACTCTCAAAAAACTGCCTGAATCTCTTAGAGGGACAAACATTTGCCAAATGATTTATACCTCCACAACAGAAACAAACCTTCCCATGAGAGCTGAATCCTCTATTGTTAGAGGCAAGCAAACCCAGCTGCATGCGCCCCTGCTCAGAAGGGATTGAGAGCGAGTGAGACCCCTGTGCACTGAATGAGACCGCCGCACTGTCCTTGGACTGAGTATGACAGGAAGGAGTGATCTCTCCTCTCTCTCTCTAAGACGCCTGTGAATACGAACGGCCCGAGACATGTCAGAGTCCAAGGAGGTAGGTCTCTCATGAAAGGAAAATGCATCTTTCAATCTCTCTAAAGGACCATGGCAAAATTGACTTTGGAGTACAGCATCATTCAAACCAGTATCACCTGCCCATCTCCGAAATTCTGAACAGTATATCTCTGCGGACTGTTTACCCTGGCATAAAAGACGTAATCTAGACTCAGCCAGAGCAATACGATCCGGATCATCATATATCTGACCCAGGGCTAAAAAAAAATCATCCACTGAACAGAGGGGCCGTGCCCCCACTGGCAGCGAAGAGGCCCAGGACTGAGCATTATCCCTGAGCAGCGAGATGATGATCCCCACCCTCTGCTCCTCATCACCAGAGGAATGGGGAAGTAGGCGAAAATGGAGTTTGAAAGCCTCTCTAAAACGAACTAAATTCTCACTACCCCCGGAGAACGTATCCGGGAGCGAGATCTTAGGCTCAGAACAAACTCCATGAACGCAAGCTGAACCAGTCACCTGAAACTGAGATACAGTTTTACGGAGATCTGCTACCTCCAATGAAAGACCCTGCATGTGTTCAGTCAAAAGTGAAACCGGATCCATGCTTGAGACGGTTTTGGCGGTTTATAATGTCACGGAAGGTGTACAGCAAACTAGAAGATCCGACTGACTGGATCCAAAACTAAGGAACAAAAGGGGAATCCCTGTAACAGACCTGGCTCTCTCCCTGACTGCTCAGCCTATGCAAAATTCTCAATGGTAGAAGATCGCATATCCTCGTACCTTGACTGTATAACACCTGAACACCCTATAATAGTGAGGGGACATGACCACCGGCTCCCTACACTTGATACGGAGGGAGTCAGGGTCACCTGAGATCCAGCAAACAGGAAAAAATGAATGAACAAACTTATCTGTAGTAGCATCCAGCATGCATACACTCCAGGAAGTTGTATAAACCGCAAAGTGATGCAGTATGGGAAGGGATTTAAAGGGATGCAATCAGTGCAACTACATGACAGCTGAGAGAGGCTAACGAGATGAGAAAATGAAAGAAAAACAAAAGGAACCTCAAGGAGGAGGTTCTGAAGGACGTCTGTCAGAGCTTCTCAGATGTCTGGTGGTGACAGGTACAGCCTGGGTAACGCTAAATGAACCAGCAAATACTTTTTGTCCGACAAAAAAAGCTCATGGAGATAAATTTTAATCAATATATATTGTGTGTATGGTATATAGTGTGTGGCATATCTTGCATGGCAGGAAAATGGATGTGCTATGTGCATGTGATAGATATTTATCTGTTTTCCATACATACATGCTACTGACATAATGCTGCGAAGTAACAAGAATTCTCAGTGCACCAATTAGTAGTATGTACTATTAGGGGGGGCGGGCGGCGGAGGAAAAAATAAATAAATTATTTGTATCAATGTCGTTTCTTATTCGCATACACGAATATTTAGCAACACTCAATCTACATATAAATAATTTAGACGTAGATCGAGTGTTGCTAAATATTGTTCTGCCATGCATGCAATATTAAATAAAATACAGTGCTGTAATACAATATTACTTACAGTGAGAAGAACTTCTTCTTTTTTAAATCGAATTCGCCCCATTTTCGATCGCCGATTTTAATACAGGCAGACTGCCAAACTCCACTGGTAGCAAAACCGAAACCGAAACCAGGGCACATGACACATAACATGATTACGTCACTCATAAGATCGCGTCCTCACGCGATCATTTATAACATTCCTGATTTTTAGCTAAAAATCGGGAATTTGAATAACAAGATTGATTCCACCCTGCTTCTTGCAATACAGCAAATATTCGAAAAAAATAATGTAGAATCAATCAATTTAGCTAATATAGTGGTAAAATCTTCTTTAGTCTAATAGTTGTAACTTTTTTTTCTCTTCGGAACTTCAGATTTAAAACAAGTTAAGACTCTTAAAAAAAGATATTAGCTAAATTGCTCAATGTTAGTATTTATCGAATAGTCGCTAAATTGCGATATATACTTGTTTTAGAATATGACGAATACTCTAAAAAACTAATATATAGCAATATAGCGAATATATTTGTTATCTAGAATATTCGTATATATATTTTTTTAATATGATATTTTTTTTCCTTCCAGCTTAATTTGCTTGTGGGCCAATGACTCATTGTCCCACAAGCAAGAAACAGTGAGGGATCATGTTTTCAGATGTTTAAAATTCAAAAATATTCGATATAGCGAATATATAGCACTATATTAGAAATATTAGCGAATTCTCAAAGTTGCGATATTCGCTAAAAATATTCGTTATTCGAATATTCGCGCTCAACACTACCAACCAATAGGTAGTGTTGCCTTATAGACTTAAAAAAAAAATCGCAATACGCGAATAATTAAATCACATTTTAATCGCGATAAATAGAATAATGACGAATATTTGATTTTGACAAATATAAGACGAATATTTGTGAAATATCGCAACATCGAATATGGCACCTCCCGCTCATCACTATCAATGATGGGAATTTTTTCAGTGATTCACATTGTGTTTTTTGTACATTCATTTCTAGACCTCAGTATATCCAGGTATTCAGAACCTTGTCATATATTACATGTCACTTTTTTGTGGACTCCGTTCCATGTTTTTGTTTCTACCTTGACTTGCTTGGCTATAAATATGATGCATATCAGTAGTATAATTGTATCTGAGGAAGGAGGCAGCATGCCTCAGAAACATGTTATATGTGATTATATATATTTTATTATTTTAATAATGTATTTCCTACATCAGTATCTCTCACTGGTTGAAAGCCTGCTTTTTTCCGTTTCTGCTGTGGTGCTAATATCGGGAATCCTCTGGATTGGTTGGCAAAGCTGCGGATTACCTTGAGTGTGGAGTAATTTTATACTGTACAGAGTTGTTACTGCCTCACAACACTCTCCCTAGTACAGATACTCTGCATTACTTTTTTTTCTTTTTTATATTTGATGGTACTTCACTATGGAGCACCATACGGTTTAATTTTTTACTGAAATTATGGCATGAATTCATCTTTGATGGAAAACATTTATGAAAGCCATCACTGCCTTGTATTCTCACATTGCAGGGGACGCGGGATGGTCCTTGGACCTATCTCTCTGCAGCAAGGTGCATGTCACTATCAACACGTAGGGCAAGTGCAGGTCTTTCCTGGCCCACTTGGTCAGTGTTTTGCATGGCAGGAACAAGGCTGCACTTCAGAAATGAGATCTCCATGTTTGTCCTAGTTCCCACAATAGGCACTTATTCACATCCTTCTCCATGGGCTTCCTGCCCTTCACAGCAGAAACAGAGCAGAGTGTGTTTTCCACCCCATCTGACTCCTTTCATGTGAGTGAACTGAAGGGTTTTCATTCAGTCTTTGAACTAATGAGCCTGGGTAAGAGAAGCCAAACAGTGAATCAGTTGCTATTGTGCATAATTTTCCATTGGGTGTCTCTCCATAATCAACATTAGCACAAATTTTTGTGTTTTTACAATTTATCTCAGGCAGTGAATTCTTAATATTTGAAGATTGAAACATTTACCGGTAGATGTATTACTGTGAGTATTTACACTAGAAAGCAGAATTCCTAAAGGGCTGAGTAGGATAGAATATTAAAGGGAACCTGCAACTATGAAAATGCAAAATAAACTGTGATATACGGAGGGGCTTGGGTACATCCCTCATTGCACTGAAGGCCTGTATATAGATTCAAATCCTTATATCATCAGAACAGCTAGAGTAATTCGATTTTCTTTAAATAGACATTTTTTAATCACCAGGTTCAACCCTCCTGACCAGCTCGTCTGTCCCACAGGTTGATTTTAATTAGTGTTAGTATATAGCTTGGCCCGCTCCCCCCCCCCCCCCACTCACTGAAGCCATCTGGCACCAGGAGAGAGATAGTGTGTGGACTCTCATTGCAGTCCTTGGTGACCATGTGGCGCCAGGGGTGGTGTGGAGTGGGCCCGGCGTGCATGCTGGTAACTGCTTTCCCTGGATATAATGGAGGCCATTTTGGCACCGAAATTCAGGCGGATCCAGCATGTAAGTGGAACCTGCACTTTCTGAATTATATGATAGCCGCTATGGCACATAACAGGTATATTTAGTGTTAGGAACCCGTCTAACTAGAGACCCGTCTAACTGCCGTGCGGCAGACGGGCTCAAATAATTTTGTACAAAACGATTTGCCAAGTATCTCTAACTTATTAGTTTAGCATTTGCAATTATGATTTGCACTTTATATGGTTTGCAGTGAGCTGTTGCATTGCTTGTTTTGTTCAACCCTACAAGACAGTATGGTTTAAAATGGTAGATCCTGCTGACATGTCATCTCTAAGAACATTTGCTTGCATTAACTTGTACTTACCTGTGTGTATCCATATACACTTAACAGCCGGGCCATATAGAGAGTCGTCTCAGAACGTAAATCTCCAATAAAACCGACCACTGCATCCTTCTCCATACATGAGTAGTTTGGAGCTGTCACCGTGTGTCCGGACAGTATCTGCAGAACATCTTTTATAACTTTATTCACATGTCCACAGGAGTCATATATATGATATCCCAGAGTCACATTGGGCAGAATATCTGAGCGCTGGTTAGTTGTCTCAATAGCAAAGAGAAAAGCCAACAGATGTGTATAATCCCTTACATGAATCCTGTAGAAAACATAAAAAAATTATTGCAAATGTATGTACAGACATTTCCTTCCTTACCTTTCCTCCTAGCTCATGTAATAATAAGATGAGTGGCTTAAAGGGGTTCTCCACTTTTCCTATATATTGCCCATATTGTTTGTATAGGTTAGATATCAGATCGACGGAGGCCAGACGGCCGGCACCCAGGCGATCCTCTGTATGAAGACAAAGCAGCGCTTGTATGATCAGTGTTATCTTCAGTGTTTACTGTTCCCTGTCGCTGCAATGTCACCAATGAGCAGAGATAATTACACCTCCTCGATCTCATTCACTTCCTGCACAGATAAGACACCTATGTTGCAAATTTGTAATGCAATTATTGTGTTTCACAACGTTGGGTCAAAACTGAGATTTCTGTACTATACAAAACACGTTGCAAACTAGTAATATGATAATGTGTCCTCCTGCCACCAATATAACAATGCAGCAAAAGCTTATTTTAACTCTTATAAAAATGTCATTATGTCAAGCTCGTGTGTGGGAGGAAAACACCACACCGAGCAAAAGAAGGAAAAGGAAATACAGGAATAAGGCCTGGAAACTAGGGAAGGAAAATGGACACCTCCTAGAGAAAACCCTAACTCCAGTCCTGACAGATTACTAGTATGAACAGGCCCCGAAGGTAGGCACGTTCAAACACCAGATACCTAGAATCCTATATCGCCCTATAGGACCCTTGAACTAATGGCAGGACTGAGTCTACCTGTTCTTCCAAAGTGAAGGACAAACAGGAGTCTCCCTCAGGCCTAATGACTAGAGTTGAGCGAACACCTGGATGTTCGGGTTCGAGAAGTTAGGCCGAACTTCCCGGAAATGTTCGGGTTTGGGATGCGAACCCGACCCGAACTTCGTCCCAAACCCGAACCCCATTGAAGTCAATGGGGACCCAAACTTTTCGGCACTAAAAAGGCTGTAAAACAGCCGAGGAAAGAGGACACGGTTTTAAATTAGAGGGGCAAAGGTTTAAAAGTAATATAAGGAAGTATTACTTTACTGAGAGAGTAGTGGATGCATGGAATAGCCTTCCTGCAGAAGTGGTAGCTGCAAATACAGTGAAGGAGTTTAAGCATGCATGGGATAGGCATAAGGCTATCCTTCATATAAGATAGGGCCAGGGACTATTCATAGGATTCAGATATATTGGGCAGACTAGATGGGCCAAATGGTTCTTATCTGCCGACACATTCTATGAAAGGGCTAGAGGGCTGCAAAAGGCAGCAACATGTAGGTAAATCCCCTGCAAACAAATGTAGATAGGGAAATGAATTAAAATAAAAATAAAATAAATTAAAATTAACCAATATCAATTGGAGAGAGGTCCCATAGCAGAGAATCTGGCTTCACGTCACCCACCACTGTAACAGTCCATTGTCAGATATTTAGGCCCCGGGACCCAGGCAGAGGAGAGAGGTCCCATAACAGAGAATCTGGCTTCTTGTCACAAGAGAATCAGTCTTCATATCATAGCACAGAATCATGCTTCACGTCACCCAACACTGGAACAGTCCATTGTCAGATATTTAGGCCCAGGCACCCAGGCAGAGGAGAGAGGTCCCGTAACAGAGAATCTGGCTTCATGTCAGCAGAGAATCAGTCTTCATATCATAGCAGAGAATCATGCTTGACGTCACCCAACACTGGAACAGTCCATTGTCAGATATTTAGGCCCAGGCACCCAGGCAGAGGAGAGAGGTCCCGTAACAGAGAATCTGGCTTCATGTCAGCAGAGAATCAGTCTTCATATCATAGCAGAGAATCATGCTTCACGTCACCCAACACTGGAACAGTCCATTGTCAGATATTTAGGCCCAGGCACCCAGGCAGAGGAGAGAGGTCCCGTAACAGAGAATCTGGCTTCATGTCACCAGAGAATCAGTCTTCATATCATAGCAGAGAATCATGCTTCACGTCACCCACCACTGGAACAGTCCATTGTCATATATTTAGGCCCAGGCACCCAGGCAGACGAGAGAGGTCCCGTAACAGAGAATCTGGCTTCATGTCAGCAGAGAATAAGTCTTCATGTCATAGCATAGAATCAGGCTTCACGTCACCCACCACTGTAACAGTCCATTGTCATAAATGTAGGCCCCAGCAACCAGGCAGAAGAGAGAGGTCCCATAATAGAGAATCTGGCTTCATATCACCAGAGAATCAGTCTTCATGTCATAGGAGAGAATCATGCTTGACGTCACCCAACACTGAAACAGTCCATTGTCAGATATTTAGGCCCAAACACCCAGGCAGAGGAGAGAGGTTCCGTAACAGAGAATCTGGCTTCATGTCAGCAGAGAATCAGTCTGCATGTCATTGCAGAGAATCATGCTTCACGTCAACCCACCATTGTAACAGTCCATTGTCATAAATTTAGGCCCCGGCACCCAGGCAGAGGGAGAGGTTCATTGAACTTTGGGTTGCCCCGCAATATAATGGTAAAATAAAAATAGGATTGAATGAGGAAGTGCCCTGGAGTACAATAATATATGGTTAAGGGGAGGTAGTTAATGTCTAATCTGCACAAGGGATGGACAGGTCCTGTGGGATCCATGCCTGGTTCATTTTTATGAACGTCAGCTTGTCCACATTGGCTGTAGACAGGCGGCTGCGTTTGTCTGTAATGACGCCCCCTGCCGTGCTGAATACACGTTCAGACAAAACGCTGGCCGCCGGGCAGGCCAGCACCTCCAAGGCATAAAAGGCTAGCTCTGGCCACGTGGACAATTTAAAGACCAAGAAGTTGAATGGGTCCGAACCATCAGTCAGTACGTGGAGGGGTGTGCACACGTACTGTTCCACCATGTTAGTGAAATGTTGCCTCCTGCTAACACGTTGCGTATCAGGTGGTGGTGCAGTTAGCTGTGGCGTGTTGACAAAAGTTTTCCACATCTCTGCCATGCTAACCCTGCCCTCAGAGGAGCTGGCCGTGACACATCTGCCTTGGCGACCTCTTGCTCCTCCTCTGCCTTGGCCTTGGACTTCCACTTGTTCCCCTGTGACATTTGGGAATGCTCTCAGTAGCGCGTCTACCAACGTGCGCTTGTACTCGCGCATCTTCCTATCACGCTCCAGTGCAGGAAGTAAGGTGGGCACATTGTCTTTGTACCGTGGATCCAGCAGGGTGGTAACCCAGTAGTCCGCACACGTTAAAATGTGGGCAACTCTGCTGTTGTTGCGCAGGCCATGTGTACGAGGCTGCCCAGAGGTAAGGACAAGCTGTCCTCTGTGGGAGGCGTATCGTCATCGTCCTGCGTTTCCCCCCAGCCACGCACAAGTGATGGGCCCAAGCTGCGTTAGGTGCCACCCCGCTGTGACTATGCTTCATCCTCATCCTCCTCCACCTCCTCCTCATCCTCGTCCTCCTCGTCCTCCAGTAGTGGGCCCTGGCTGGCCACATTTGTACCTGGCCTCTGCTGTTGCAAAAAATCTCCCTCTGAGTCACTTCGAAGAGACTGGCCTGAAAGTGCTAAAAATGACCCCTCTTCCTCCTCCTCCTCCTCCTCCTGGGCCACCTCCTCTTCCATCATCGCCCTAAGTGTTTTCTCAAGGAGACATAGAAGTGGTATTGTAACGCTGATAACGGCGTCATCGCCACTGGCCATGTTGGTGAAATACTCAAAACAGCACAACAGGGCACACAGGTCTTACATGGAGGCCCAGTCATTGGTGGTGAAGTGGTGCTGTTCCGCAGTGCGACTGACCCGTGCGTGCTGCAGCTGAAACTCCACTATGGCCTGCTGCTGCTCGCACAGTCTGTCCAGCATGTGCAAGGTGGAGTTCCACCTGGTGGGCACGTCGCATATGAGGTGGTAAGGTGGGAAGGCCGAAGTTACGCTGTAGCGCAGACAGGCGAGCAGCGGCAGGATGTGAACGCCGGAAGCGCGAACAGACAGCCCGCACTTTATGCAGCAGCTCTGACATGTCGGGGTAGTTGTTAATGAACTTCTGCACCACCAAGTTCAGCACATGCGCCAGGCAAGGGATGTGCGTCAAATCGGGTATTCCCAGAGCTGCAACGAGATTTCTTCCATTATCGCACACCACCAGGCCGGGCTTGAGGCTCACCGGCAGCAACCACTCGTCGGTCTGTTGTTCTATACCCCGCCACAACTCCTGTGCGGTGTGGGGCCTGTCCCCCAAACATATGAGTTTCAGAATGGCCTGCTGACGTTTACCCCGGACTGTGCTGAAGTTGGTGGTCAAGGTGTGTGGCTGACTGGATGAGCAGGTGGAAGAAGAGGAGTAGGAAACTGAGTAGGAGGAGGTGGCAACAGGAGCCAAAGAATGTTGCCCTGCGATCCTTGGTGGTGGAAGGACGTGCGCCAAACAGCTCTCCGCCTGGGGCCCAGCCGCCACTACATTTACCCAGTGTGCAGATAGGGAGATATAGCATCCCTGGCCGTGCTTACTGGTCCACGTATCTGTGGTTAGGTGGACCTTGCCACAGATGGCGTTGCGCAGTGCACACTTGATTTTATCGGATACTTGGTTGTGCAGGGAAGGCACGGCTCTCTTGGAGAAGTAGTGCCGGCTGGGAACAACATACTGTGGGACAGCAAGGAACATGAGCTGTTTGAAGCTGTCTGTGTCCACCAGCCTAAATGACAGCATTTCATAGGCCAGTAGTTTAGAAATGCTGGCGTTCAGGGCCAGGGATCGAGGGTGGCTAGGTGGGAATTTACGCTTTCTCTCAAATGTTTGTGAGATGGAGAGCTGAACGCTGCCGTGTGACATGGTTGAGATGCTTGGTGACGCAGGTGGTGATGTTGGTGGTACATCCCATGTTTGCTGGGCGGCAGGTGCCAAAGTTCCTGCAGAGGCGGAGGAAGAGGTCGAGACGGCAGCAGCAGAAGAGGCCGAGGCGGCAGCAGCAGAAGGGGTAGCAGGGGGAGCCTGAGTGACTTCCTTGTTTTTAAGGTGTTTACTCCACTGCAGTTCATGCTTTGCATGCAGGTGCCTGGTCATGCAGGTTGTGCTAAGGTTCAGAACGTTAATGCCTCACTTCAGGCTCTGATGGCACAGCGAGGCACCTAACACTATCTGGCAATTATGTACCGTATTACACTAATACAGGCACAGCAGTAACCACAGATTTAGCTTAATATAAATTTGAGGCCTAGTATTTAGGCGCTGGATGACAGGTATACGTTTACGGACAAAATTAGACTTGGAATTGCACAGTAGCGTGTGTGTGAAGTTATTGAGAATGACCCTATCTGCACCTTGAATCTAATATACCCTTTTAGGGATAGATTTAAAGTAGGCCTGATACAGCAGAAACTACAAATTTAGAGAATTGCTAAATTGGGAATTGTATTTCAACCCAGAAGAAAAACTGTGCTTTGACGGACACTAAATAACTTGACCAGCCACAGCAATAACCACAGATTTAGATGAATATAAATTTGAGGCCTATTATTTAGGCGCTGGGTGACAGGTATACGTTTACACACAGAATTAGACTTGGAAATGCACAGTAGCGTGTGTGTGAAGTTATTCAGAATGACCCTATCTGCACCTTGAATCTAATATACCCTTTTAGGGATAGATTTAAAGTAGGCCTGATACAGCAGAAACCACAAATTTTGAGAATTGCTAAATTGGGAATTGTATTTCAACCCAGAAGAAAAACTGTGCTTTGACGGACACTAAATAACTTGACCAGCCACAGCAATAACCACAGATTTAGATGAATATAAATTTGAGGCCTATTATTTAGGCGCTGGGTGACAGGTATACGTTTACACACAGAATTAGACTTGGAATTGCACTGTAGCGTGTGTGTGAAGTTATTCAGAATGACCCTATCTGCACCTTGAATCTAATATACCCGTTTAGGGATAGATTTAATGTAGGCCTGATACAGCAGAAACCACTCATTTAGAGAATTGCTAAATTGGGAATTGTATTTCAACCCTGAACAAAAATATATCCTTTGCCAGACAGCAGACAATATTACAATTGGCTGGCCACAGCTGAAACACCAGATTTAGGGTACTGCTATTTTGGCAATTGTATTTCACCCCTCCCCTGATGTAGGATATAGCCAAAAAATAACCACACTATTGATGGTTAAATGCATTTGGTGGCAGCTTGCCCCTGATGTAGGATATAGCCAAAAAATAACCACACTATTGATGGTTAAATGCACTTGGTGGAAGCTTGTGCTGGCGCACCACAAGACACAAAATGGCCGCCGATCACCCCAGAAAAAAGTGAATGAAAAACGCTCTGGGCAGCCTAAAAACAGTGAGCAATTGAATAGCAGCAGTTCAATGATCCACAGCTGTAGATCGATTACTGAATTAAGTCTTTTGGAGGAGTTAATCACTGCCTAATCTCGCCCTAACGTCGCAGCTGCATCCTCTCCCTACACTGATCAGAGCAGAGTGACGGGCGGCGCTACGTGACTCCAGCTTAAATAGAGGCTGGGTCACATGCTGCACTAGCCAATCATAGCCATGCCAATAGTAGGCATGGCTGTGACGGCCTCTTGGGCAAGTAGTATGACGCTTGTTGATTGGCTGCTTTGCAGCCTTTCAAAAAGCGCCAAGAAAGCGACAAACACCGAACCTGAACCCGGACTTTTACGAAAATGTTCGGGTTCGGGTCTGTGTCACGGACACCCCAAAATTCGGTACGAACCCGAACTATACAGTTCGGGTTCGCTCATCCCTATTCATAATTTTTCAACCCACCATAATCCCACCTGGTGCGTTTGTACAACCAGCAGATTTTTGGCCTTCTCTGTTTCATGCTATGCTGCTACTGCTACTATTTCTATACTTGCAGCATGCTACTATAACTCCTGAATACACGGAAAAGCCTTTGTTTCCTCTGCTACAGGCATCTTTCTCCCGGTCAGGCATCATTTTTAGAAATGTGTGCAGAAAAAGACACTGTTTCTTATGCTATTAACACATATGTGAGAATAAACAGTACCATGGATCTGCCTGCTTTAAGACATAATTTTTAGACTCTGGGTCCAAACAAGCCACTGTTTTTTCCCCATAACGCTGTGTGTGTTTAACTTTTGCAAAGTCAGATGACCAATGTCACTTTTTGTGGTGATAACTTTAAACGCTGTGACTTATCCAGGCCATTTTGATATAGTTTTTTTCGTCACATATTGTTCTTCATGACACTGGTAAAATGGAGTAAAAAAAATTCATTTTGATTTATAAAAAAATACCAAATTTGCCAAAAATTTGGAAACATTTGCAAGTAAATCTTGAAATTTCTCAGACATTTTCAAAAACCAACTTTTTAAGGACCAGTTTAGGTCTGAAGTCAATTTGTGAGGCTTGCATAGTAGAAACCACCCAAAAATGACCCCATTCTAGAAACTACACCCCTAAAGGTTTTCAAAACTGTTATTTCAAACGTTGTTAACCCTTTAGGTGTTCCACAAGAATTAATGAAATATAGAGATACAATTTAAAAATTTCGCTTTTTTGGAAGATTTTTCCATTTTAATAATTTTTTTCCAGTTACAAGCAAGGGTTCACAACCAAACAAAACTCAAAATGTATGGCTCTGATTCTGTAGTTTGCAGAAACACCCCATATGTGGTCGTAAACCGCTGAATGGGCACACGGCAGGGCGCAGAAGGAAAGGAATGCCATACGGTTTTTGGAAAGCAGATTTTGCTGGACTGTTTTTTTGACACCATGTCCTATTTGAAGCCCCCCTGACTCACCCCTAGAGTACAAACTCCAAACAAGTGACCCCATTTTAGACACTAAACCCCACAAGGTATTCAAAACTGATTTTACAAACTTTGTTAACCCTTTAGGTGTTCTACAAGAATTAATGGAAAATAGAGATACAATTAAAAAATTTCACTTTTTTGGAAGATTTTCCATTTTAATAATTTTTTTCCAGTTACAAAGCAAGGGTTCACAGCCAAACAAAACGCAATATTTATGGCCCTGATTCTGTAGTATACAGAAACAACCCATATGTGGTCATAAACTGCTGTACGGGCACACGGCAGGGCGCTGAAGGAAAGGAATGCCATACGGTTTTTGGAAGGCAGATTTTGCTGGACTGTTTTTTTGACACCATGTCCCATTTGAAGCCCCCCTGATGCACCCCTTGAGTAGAAACTCCATAAAAATTACCCCATTTTAGAAACTACGGGATAGGGTGGCAGTTTTGTTGGCACTAGTTTAGGGAACATATGATTTTTGGTTGCTCTATATTACACTTTTTGTGATACAAGGTAACAAGAAATAGCTGTTTTGGCAGCTGGTTTATTTTTTGTTATTTACAACATTCATCTGACAGGTTAGATCATGTGATATTTTTATAGACCAGGTTGTCACAGACACGGTGATAACTAATATGTATACTTTTTTTATTTATGTAAGTTTTACACAATGATTTCATTTAAAAAAATAAATAAATCATGTTTTAGTGTCTCCATATTCTGAGAGCCATAGTTTTTTCAGTTTTTAGGCGATTATCTTAGGTAGGGGCTCATTTTTTGTGGGATGAGGTGATGGTTAGATTGGTACTATTTTGGTGGGCATACGCATTTTTTATCGCTTGCTGTTGTACTTTTTTCGATGAAAGGTGACAAAAAAAAATGGTTTATTTAGCACAGTTTTTATTTTTTATTTTTTTACGGTGTTCATCTGAGGGGTTAGGTCATGTGATATGTTTATAGAGCCATTCGATATGGACACGGCAATACCTAATATGTCTTTTTTTCCCCAAATTTTTCCCATTTTTTTTTTTACTTAATTTGAGCAAAATTATGTTTTTGTTTATTTTTACTTGAAACTTACATTTTTTGGGGGGGGGGGGAACTTTATTTTTTTCAACTTTTTTTTACTTTATCTTTTTGTCCCACTTTGGGACTTCAACTTTTGGGGGTCTAATCCTTTACAATGCATTCCAATACTTCTGTATTGGAATGCATTGGCTATATAAGTAATACAGTGTGTATTACTCATACAGCTTCCGTCCTGTGAGATCCAGGGGGCTGGATCTCACAGGCTCATTACAGGAAGGCAGCGCCGATGCCTCAGAAAGTCATCGTGCTGCCTTCCATGCTATCGGGTCCCCCCTACAGCCCCACGGGGACCCGATGGCGCCGCTGCCCGCCGCCGCCCGCAACATGTAAAAGCTGAAAACCGCAGGTCTGAATTGACCTGCTGTTTGCGGCGATCACCGATCGCCTGCCCATTTACCTAAGGTTCCTGCTCAATGATTTGGGCACCGGGCTCCGATTACAGCCCGCCGAGCGGCGGAGATCGAAAATACATAGGACGTACAGGTACGCCTTGTGTCCTTAAGTACTAGAACATCAGGGCGTACCTGTACTCCCTATGTCCGGAAGAGATTAACCACCATCTACCCCCAATAAGGGACTATTTTTGGAACATTTATAATTTTAAGACAGATAAATTAAAATTAAACAAGGCCTTTATTAACCGCCTCCGTACGCAAGATTTCCTGTGAACGCGCGCACACAGGCGCGCGCGTTCACAGGAACTGCAGGTAAGCGAGTGGATCTCCAGCCTGCCAGCGGACCTCTGAATGGAGCCTTACAGGGGGGTTATCACCCCATATAGACTCCCTGATCACCCCCCTGTCATTGATCACCCCTCTGTAAGGCTCCATTCAGAGGTCCGTATGTGTTTTGCGGATCCACGGATCGGATCCGCAAAACACATACGGACGTCTGAATGGAGCCTTACAGGGGGGTGATCAATGACAGGATGGTGATCACCCCATATAGACTCCCTGATCACCCCCCTGTCATTGATCACCCCCCTGTAAGGCTCCATTCAGACATTTGTTTGGCACAAGTTAGCGGAAATTGATTTTTTGTTTTTTTTGTTTTTTCTTACAAAGTCTCATATTCCACTAACTTGTGACAAAAAATAAAATCTCGTAAGAACTCACCATACCCCTCACGGAATCCAAATGCGTAAATTTTTTTAGACATTTATATTCCAGACTTCTTCTCACGCTTTAGGGCCCCTAAAATGCCAGGGCAGTATAAATACCCCACATGTGACCCCATTTCAGAAATAAGACACCCCAAGGTATTCGCTGAGGGGCATATTGAGTCCATGAAAGATTGAACTTTTTGTTCCAAGTTAGCAGAAAGGGAGACTTTGTGAGAAGAAACAAAAAAAATCAATTTCCGCTAACTTGTGCCAAAAAAAAATAAAAAATTATATGAACTCGCCATGCCCCTCATGGAATACCTTGGGGTGTCTTCTTTCCAAAATGGGGTCACATGTGGGGTATGGGGGGTATGGGGTCACATGTGGCCTGGCATTTTAGGGGCCCTAATGTGTGAGAAGTAGTTTGTCTTCTTTCCAAAATGGGGTCACATGTGGGGTATTTATACAGCCCTGGCATTTTAGGGTCCCTAAAGCGTGAGAAGAAGTCTGGGATCCAAATGTCTAAAAATGCCCTGTGAAATACGAAAGGTGCTCTTTGGAATGTGGGCCCATTTGCCCACCTAGGCTGCAAAAAAGTGTCACACATCTGGTATCGCCGTACTCAGAAGAAGTTGGGGAATGTGTTTTGGGGTGTCATTTTACATATACCTATGCTGGGTGAGATAAATATCTCGGTCAAATGCCAACTTTGTATAAAAAAATGGGAAAAGTTGTCTTTTGCCGAGATATTTCTCTCACCCAGCATGGGTATATGTAAAAAGACACCCCAAAACACATTGCCCGACTTCTTCTGAGTACGGCGATACCAGATGTGTGACACTTTTTTGCAGCCTAGGTGGGCAAAGGGGCCCACATTCCAAAAAGCACCTTTAGGATTTCACAGGGCATTTTTTACACATTTTGATTTCAAACTACTTCCCACACATTAGGGCCCCTAAAATTCCAGGGCAGTATAACTACCCCACAAGTGACCCCATTTTGGAAAGAAGACACCCCATGGTATTTCGTGATGGGCATAGTGAGTTCATGGAAGTTTTTATTTTTTGTCACAAGTTAGTGGAATATGAGACTTTGTAAGAAAAAAAAAATCATCATTTTCCGCTAACCTGTGACAAAAAATAAAAAGTTGTATGAACTCACTATGCCCATCAGCGAATACCTTAGGGTGTCTACTTTCCGAAATGAGGTTATTTGTGGGGTTTTACTACTGTCTGGGCATTGTAGAACCTCAGGAAACATGACAGGTGCTCAGAAAATTCACATTTTTGTACCATAGTTTGTAAACGCTATAACTTTTACCCAAACCATTTTTTTTACCCAAACATTTTTTTTTATCAAAGACATGTAGAACAATAAATTTAGAGAAAAATTTATAACTGAAAGTGAAAAATGTCATTTTTTTGCAAAAGTTTTGGTAAATTTCGATTGATAACAAAAAAAGTTAAAATGTCAGCAGCAATGAAATACCACCAAATGAAAGCTCTATTAGTGATAAGAAAAGGAGGTTAAATTCATTTGGGTGGTAAGTTGCATGACCGAGCAATAAACGGTGAAAGTAGTGTAGTGCAGAAGTGTAAAAAGTGGTCTGGTCATTAAGGGTGTTTAAGCTAGGGGGGCTGAGGTGGTTAACATCATCAGCCATGCATACCATTCTATACCATGGAATCCCAATACCTTAATCATTACCACAATTAAGGGAGGTGCCAGAGGTACTAGACTTGCCAAAATTCCATTGCCAGTCATTCAAGGAAATATTCCAAACATACCATTTAGGAATTTGTCCAAGAATAGTATGACCAATTATAATATATTTTAGAAGGATCCTCACTTTACCCCTTCTCCTACCTTCAAGACACCTTAAATATACTGTTCTGTCTTCATACACGTTCACACAGTGTGCAGTCTGACATTCAGCATTAACCATTCCTGTCTTCCAAATAAGAGGACTGTTCTTTGTAGTCTAACTTGTTTATTGGTCAACCGGTCATACATATGTGATTGTTTGATTATATACAATTGATTGATTGGTAAAATAGGATTGTTTGGTAAAACTACAAGAATACAAATAATATGTATTAAGCATAGCGTGGCATGTACTATAACATTTCATTAACACTGAAGAATAGTTTAGTGCTCTCATTAAGAGAAACAAAATAAGAGTATTGCAGGTTTGATACCTTTTAATGGCTAACAAAAATAGAAGTAATGATGTTACATAGCGAGCTTTCGAGACATCACCAGTCTCTTCATCAGGCGTGCTACAAGAATATATGAAGAAACAGCAATATATATACAATAAGAACAGAGGCATGGGGGAATGAATGGACATTTGAAAAAAAAAACTAAAAAAAAACAGAGCAACATATTAAAGATCTTGAGAATGAGTCCTTAATTATCTTACAGATAAGGGGTGTGAAAGTTTTATGGTCTCTAAATTGATGTTATCTCAAAGACCTGGTGCCCCGACTATGTCTTCAGATCTTGTAGTGTGTCATAAATCCCGGGGACAAATTCAGTCCAGTATTCAAAGTGTCAAGCAGTGTTATAAATTTGTATTCCCAAATTCTTCTAGCTTTTTGGGATTTGAAGTTACCTTTTAATATGAGAACTTTCATATGTTCTACATTGTGTCCTGGGCTACAGAAATGCTGAGTCACAGGAAAGTGTAGCTTCTTCTCTTTAATTGTGTGGCGGTGGGACCTCATCCTTGCATTGAGTCTCTGTCCTGTTTCTCCAACGTAGAGGCCTCTAACAGGACATTTAGTGCAGAGAATCAGATAAACAACATTAGATGTAGAACATGTGAATGTCCCAGGGATCCTATATTCCTGCTGTGTGTTGGGGATCTGGATCTTATCTGTTGTCATTATATGGGAACAGGTTTTGCATCTGCTTATATTACAGGGATGGGTTCCTTTTTCTGTGGTACCTGGCCTTGAACTTGATCTGATCAAAATGTTCCTTAGATTTGGAGGTTGTCGGTAAGCTAGTAAGGGGGGGGGGGGGGGTCTGGGAAGATTGTTTTTAGTCGTTCATCCTTACGTAGGACATGATGTAATTTTTGGGCAGTTTTCCTCAGTACCTCTAGTTGTGGGTTGTAGGTCACAACCAGAGGTATGCGCTGGTTCTGTTTCTTTTCATTGTATTGGAGAAGTTGACTTCTAGGGATCTTGGTGGCTCTTGTGATCTGATCTTCAATTGAAGCAGGATTGTAGCCCTGGTGTAAAAATGTCCTTTTCAGATATTGTAAATGCTCATCCCTGTCTAATGGGCTGGAGCAGATTCGGTTATATCTGACCGCTTGACTATAGATGATGGACTTTTTAATATGTTTAGGGTGGAAGCTGTCTCATTTGAGGTATGTAGGCCGATCAATAGGTTTCCGATACAGGGATGTCTGTATTGAGCTGTCTTGAAGTTTTATGGTGGTGTCCAGAAAGCTGACTTCTGTGTGAGAATAGTTGAGGGTCAGGTTTATGGTGGGATGGAATTTGTTGAATTGTTCATGAAATTTTATCAGTTCATGTTCAGAGTCGGTCCAGATTATTAGGATGTCATCAATGAAACGGAAGTAGGCCAAGGGTTTTTTGAGACAGGATACCAAAAAGTCATTTTCCAGTTTTGCCATGAACAGATTTGCATATTGCGGTGTCATTCTACTGCCCATGGCGGTCCCAGTACACTGTAAATATATCTCCTTGTCAAAAGAGAAATAGTTATGGGTGAGGATGAATTTGGTCAGTTGTAGTACAGACTCTGAGACGATCCCATTCGCCTCCAAGTATACTCGGCAAGCAGTTAATCCATCATTGTGCGGGATATTCGAATACAAGGATTCCACATCCATGGTTGCCAAGATTGTGCCTTTAGGGAGGGGACCTATGGCTGACAGTTTGTTCAATAAGTCAGTGGTGTCCTGTAGATAACTTTTTGTGTTCCTCACTAATGGTTTCAAGATGCCCTCTATCCAACCTGAGATTTTTTCAGTGAGGGTTCCCACACCTGAAATGATCGGCCTCCCTGGATTCCCTGCTTTGTGTATTTTGGGAAGCATGTAGAATACTCCAATCCTGGGATTCTCAGGTACCAAGTCTAAAAGTTGCGTGGATCCTGCAGGAAGACCTCTGATGACCTTTTTCAACTCTTTTAAATATTTCTGAGTTGGGTCTCCCTCCATTTTGATATAGTATTGTGTGTCTGTGAGTTGTCGGTGTGCTTCTTCTATATAGTCCAAAGTGTTCAAAAGGACTATAGCGCCACCTTTATCTGCAGGTTTTATGGTGATTCCTTTGTTGTTTTTTAAGGTTTGAATCGCCCTCCTTTCCTGTATGTTGATGTTGAATGTTTCTTTTATATGTTTGTCCAGTATTGTAGACTGTACTACATTTCTAAAGAAGTCAATGTACTGGTCCAAAATGGTATTGCGGCCAGGGGGAGGGGTCCATTCAGACTGTTTTTTATCCACCAGTGCCAATTGTGTTTGGCTGTTTGAGTATTCTCTCTCCTGTTTGTCATGGAAACAGGTGTCAGTGTTCATAGATTTTTTTTCAAAATTGCACTTTTGTCTCACTACTGCACATGAGCTGAAAGAGGTCAGCACAGGCTGAGATACAGGATATCCAGTGAAGACTGAGAAATAACAATAAAATAACACTTTAAGGCCGGGGTAAAATCACAGTTTAGATTTTCATTCTTCTGATCCGTCAGAAGAACAGAAAAATAGAAAAATAGATCCTTTCTTTCTAACATCTGTTGTGCTACTTTTTCATCTTTTTTGTCAATTCCACAAATGACTTTTTCTCCCATCTAAAATAATGGATCTCTGATGGAACCGACGAAGACAGGGAAGACAGGGTGTTTTTTGGACACATCGGAACAGAAAACTAAACAGGGATGTGACCCTGGACTAAGAAAGCAAAATTTCAAAACATGAAATTTGGCTATGAAGGCACGAAGGCTTAAAACCCTCCCTTTATGAGCAGAGTTAACAAAATGTGTGAATATTATATATGTGCAAAAATACGCTTTTATAAATTAGCCATAAAAAAAAACTGCAACATAAACTGACCCATGGTGAGGATTTGAGATCTGCTTCCTGTCAATGTATGCACCATATTTCTACTGTGCAATACATAGGGTGAAATTGGTGGCAAATCCGCAGCACGTAATGGAAAGTCTACACACTGTCATATCTTTAAAGGGGTTGTCCAGGTTCAGAGCTAAACCCGGACATTCCTCCATTTCCCCCAGGCAGCCCCCTGACTTGAGCAGTTCATGCTCCGATGCTCTCCTTTTCTCACACTGAAACTGCTTTTTGCAGTAAGACTTTATTTCCCAGAATAATCACAGAATGAACTGGCAGATTCTCAATACTTTCTTATGGACAGTCATTTGTGAGAGATTTTTTTAAGTAGAGCAATCCTAAGTCTCATTTTCGCTCAAAGAGATTTTCCAAGATTTCTCTGGATAGGTCATAAGTATCTGATTGGTGGGGGTCCAACACCAGGGACCTCCACCGATCAGCTGTTTGAGAAGGCACCAGTGCTCCTGTGAGCGCAGTAGTCTTCTTTCTGCATTTCCTAGGCCAGTGTCATTCATCGGTCACGTGGCCTAGGAGCAGCTCAGCCCCATTCAAGTGAATGGGGCTGAGCTGCAATACTAAGCACAGCCACTATACAATGTACAGCACTGTTCTTGGTAACCTGCAAGAAGGACATGGTGTTCACAGGAGTGTTGTTACCTTCTCAAAACAGCTGATCGGCAGGGGGGCCGGCTGTCGGACCCCACAGATCAGATACTGAGGATAGGTCATTAGTATAAAAATCTCAGAAAACCCTTTTAAGTCCTCATGAATGTGGCAGAGCCCGGTGCTGGAGGTCATACTGCAGCACACATGTAGACTATGTAATATAACATGGAATGCAGCTTGTTAGTTTCCTTTAGCATCTTCCAGACAAACAAATCTATATATCTCAATATGAAATTGCAGGATGTACAGTAAGACCTCAGAACCCCTATGGATCTTCTCTTATGGCTGCATATGACACACAGATGAAATATGACTGTGCGAAAGAGGCCTTGACCTCTCTGTTCACTGAGAACTAAACATACTGGAGCTGTAGTCCAACATGCTATAGCGGGTAATATACTGTACATGTGGCGCAAATGCTGAATTCTTCTAGGGAGGAACAGTGGCGTCTCTAGCTTTCAATTTTTTTTTGGGGGGGGGCACACTGGGGGCCAGGACAAAAGTAGGGGGGGCAGCTATAACAATGATACATTTACACAAGTGCGCTTAGAAATGCTGCAACACTTTACCCAATACCTAAAATCGCAACAGGGAAGAAAAGTCCAGCAGTCTGAAAAGTCCAGCCATAGAGAGGGGGATCTGTGGATGACACTGCTATGGGGGGGATCTGTGGATGCCACATACCGTATATAGCATCTTATGCTATATGTGTCATCCACATATCCACCCCATGACAGTGTCATCCCCATTTCCCCCTCCATAACAGTGTCATCCACAGATCTCCCTCCCTATAACAGTGTCATCCACAGATCTCCCTCCCCGCCTCTCACAGGAGTGTACATATATAAAATAAA
Source organism: Bufo gargarizans (assembly GCF_014858855.1). NCBI lineage: Eukaryota > Metazoa > Chordata > Amphibia > Anura > Bufonidae > Bufo > Bufo gargarizans. The sequence goes on along the minus strand of NC_058080.1, from coordinate 24,540,646 downwards.
CATATTTCACATGAACACTTACAGTTACTTGGCTTGGCCCTTGGGGATCTCGAACGCCACTTCAACACTTGGCCGGAGGCTCGGCTGAGCTGATGTTGTGTTTTATCCTAATAAGAAAGATTTGATAATAAGGATTTGGAGAAGGGGCAGAGGGATAGCAGAGCAGGGAGAGGCTGGTGCTGCTACTAGGGGGTCATACCATGGGGGAGTAATAAAGCCCACCATAATGTCCCCCAGTAGAAATAATTCTCCTTATAATGTGCAAAACTTACCCCCTTATGCCCCCAGTTGAGCTAATGTCCCCCATAATGTGCCAGTATAAAATACCCCTATATAGTGCCCCAGTAAATGCCTCCATAGTGCTCCTCTCCCCCGTTCCTGCTAGTGCCCCCCATAATGTACCAGTATAAAATGCCCCATATATCGTGCCCCAGTAGATGCCCTCAGTATCCCCCATAATTTGCAAGTATAAAATACCCCTTCTTAGTGCCCCCCGTAGATGACTCCATAGTACTCCTGTCTCCCCTTCTCCATAGTACCCACCATAATGTGTCCCAGTATAAAATGCTACTGTACAGAGCCCCCCATATAAAACACCCCTTCTTTGTGGCCTCAGTAGATGCCCCTATAGTGCTCACCAATAATGTGCCAGAAATAAGTGCCCCAATAACGTGCCACTGCCAGTAACAAGAGCCCCCCAATGTGCCAGTAATAAGTGCCCCAATAACGTGCCACTGCCAGTAACAAGAGCCCCCCAATGTGCCAGTAATAAGCCCCCATCACGTGCCAGTAATAAGCCCCCGATCACGTGCCAGCAATAAGCCCCCCATCACGTGCCAGTAATAAGCCCCTCAATGTGCCAGTAATAAGCCCCCCATCACGTGCCAGTAATAAGCCCCCCCATTACATGCTAGTAATAAGCCCCCCATTACGTCCCAGTAATAAGCCCCCCATCATGTGCCAGTAATAAGCCCCCATCACGTGCCAGTAATAAGCCCCCCATCACGTGCCAGTAATAAGCCCCCCCATTATGTGCTAGTAATATGCCCCCCATTACATGCCAGTAATAAGCCCCCCATTACGTGCCAGTATTAAGCCCCCCATCATGTGCCAGTATTAAGCCCCCCATCATGTGCCAGTATTAAGCCCCCCCATCATGTGCCAGTATTAAGCCCCACATCATGTGCCAGTATTAAGTCCCCCCATAATGTGCCAGTATTAAGTCCCCCCATCATCATGTGCCAGTATTAAGTCCCCCCCATCATGTGCCAGTATTAAGTCCCCCATCATCATGTGCCAGTATTAAGTCCCCCCCATCATGTGCCAATATTAAGTCCCCCCATCATCATGTGCCAGTATTAATTCCCCCCCATAATGTGCCAATATTAATTCCCCCCCATAATGTGCCAGTATTAATTCCCCCATCGTCATGTGTCAGTATTAAGTCCCCCCATCATCATGTGCCAGTATTAATCCCCCCATTATCATGTGCCATTATTAAGTCCCCCCCATCATGTGCCCGTATTAAGTCCCCCCCATCATGTGCCAGTATTAAGTCCCCCCCATCATGTGCCAGTATTAAGTCCCCCCATCATGTGCCAGTATTAAGTCCCCCCATCGTCATGTGCCAGTATTAAGTCCCCCCATCATCATGTGCCAGTATTAATCCCCCCATCATCATGTGCCAGTATTAAGTCCCCCCATCATGTGCCAGTATTAAGTCCCCCCCATCATGTGCCAGTATTAAGTCCCCCCATCATCATGTGCCAGTATTAAGTCCCCCCATCATCATGTGCCAGTATTAAGTCCCCCCATTGTAATAATCCCCCCCATTGTAATAAGCCCCCCCATTGTAATAATCCCCCCCAATGTGCCAGTAACACTATTGTAAAAAAACAAAAAACAAAACACTTATACTTACCTCAGTGTCAGCGATGCGATGCAGACTCTTCCTGTGTCCCGCGCTGTAAGGCTCAGGTGGCGCGATGACGTCATCGCCCCGCCTGCGCCGGTCTCTGATAGGCTGCCGGCCTAGTGCCGGCAGCCTATCAGAGGAAGGGGAAGGGACACGCCTCTCCCTCCACTGCACCTCCGCTGGCACAGGCAGATTACAATGGAGATGAGCGCAATGGAAGCGCTGATCTCCCTGTGCCCGGCGGCGGCTCACTTGGGGGGGGCATTTTATTTGGGGGGGGCACATGGAGAGGCACAGCATGATGTAGTGGGGGCCATGGCCTCCTCTGGCCCCCCCCTGGCGACGCCACTGGGGAGGAATACCAACATATGTCGGGCATCACATGGAGCATGTCACATTTGTATGAATCTACATATACTTCTATATCTGAGATCATCTCTATGGGTGGCCTATTACATCTCTGTACAAAGCCTGCTAAAACCTGGTATGAATATGGTAGATATTTTCCCTTTTCAACCAATAACAACTTATATGATGATTTTACTGAGAATTTACAATGTTCACCCTCAAAACTGTAAATGTAATTCTGAAGAAGACGCCAGGTGGACTTTTACCTGTACTTATCCCAGAACTCACATAAAGTGATTTATTATTTTATTTTTCTCATCACAGAACTTTTACAAGGGTTTATATCACAGTAAGATAACACATATATCCCTGTATAGACTAAATACAATAAGAGGCGATCGCCTCTCTGATCCCTGTCATTTTCTGTGTAAATGCCAGCTCTGCAGAACTAACATTTGTACTGACCCTGAACACATCCGGTTGTAGTCACTGCTCCCTTTCCAGCTCCATTGTGACACCCAGGAATGTACAGTGAAGATCCCTCCGATAATGATATCTCCTTCCTGAGAATATTCATACTCAAAGGTGTAATCCTTCATTACAAGATGACATTGAGCTGCAGGGTCCTGTATCTCAGAATCACAGAAGGTCACACACAAAACCAGCAAAAGGAACATTTTCAGAAAATAACACAAAATGATAGAAATAATTTTGTGCAGTATCATTGCTTCCATGGTATCTCTGGCACACTAGTGTGTCTGCACAGGCCTGCATCACTGGGAATTATTCAGCAGTAGATCTAGGGATGTGACAGGGAGAGGTTTATATCTTATCACCGGTCAGGTCTGTACCGAGAAATAAGTACAATGTCCTCCTGTGTATTATCTAGAAAAGGACGCAAAATGAGAAAAAAGTCACAACCACCAGGGATCTCTCTGAACTGCAACAAAGAGTTCTAAAAGTGTGTCTGTACTTCAGTAAAACTTTTCACATGTTAAAGTGACAGAAACTACTTATAAAAATATAGGGATTTGGCTTTCAGGGGAAATTTATGCCAAATGTAAAAAGTTCACACTACAGTGATGTTATATCATGAAAGTACAGTAGAAGCAAACAACCCACTCTTCTTGATGGGCGGTCCTCAGGTCATTGAGGTTCGGGAGTACAGAGTTACGAGCCTCTACATGGTGACTCAGCTCATCCCATACGTTTTCAATGGTATTCAGGTCTGGAGAAAGTGCAGGCCACTACATTTGAGGTACCCCAGTCTCCAGCAGCCATTTCCTAATGATGCGACCTTGACGAGCTAACACATTGTCGTCCATGAAGATAAAATTAGGCTTGTATTGTTATGCAGAGGAACAATGACTGAATTAATGACGTTACTCAAGTAGTATGGGCTTGTCACTCTACCAATCACAAAGTGTAGGTCATTTATGTTTGGACTAGACAAACCTGCCCAAACTATAGCACCACCTCCACCAAAGACAAACAGTGGCTGATGATGACATGATGGCATAGACTGGGTGCATCATGCCCTCCCCCTCTCCTCCGGCTTCGCTCCACCACGTCACCTGCTCTGCCTGCTGCCCGGCGTTGGGAGCAGTTCCCGAGCCCTGGAGCTCTCTCTTTCTGGGTCGAACCTCCTTTCTGGTGTGGTGGCTTCTCAGTCTGGTTGTGGTGGTCTGCTGTGGATGGTGTGTGCCTGGCTGAGCCCAGCGCTGTCTGCGATGTGGCTGCGAATTTTCCGGTCCCTCTTCTCCGCTCCCTAAACTGCCTCTAGGACCTTGTGTATCTGCTGAATCCTACTGAATTTCTTTAAGGAGACTGGTGAGACCTTTCCGTTTTAGTTTGAGTTTTTTATTATAATTTTTTCTCCACAACAAACTAATTAACTAATGTACTAATATATAACTAGCTTATTTAATACCACTGCCTACTTGTTGTAGTTGCAGTTCCTTCGGCCCTGTTTGTTTTATTTTTTTATTTGTTTTAGTTTTTATATGTGGACTTCATTCCTTGTCCTTGCTCTGCTGGCTGCCTTTCCCTGAGTTCTTGTCTCTCCTAACAGAATAACTGATTAACTGATTAACATACAAGCAGTTTATCTGGGGGGAAGAAAAAGGAAGAAAAAAAAAAGAGGAAAGAGAAGGAAACGAAAAAAGAGGACGGAAAAAGAAAGGAAAAAGGAAAGAGAAAGAAAAAGGAGAAAAGGGGAGAAGAAAGAATGGAAAAAAGGACAGAAGAAAAGTAAAGAGGAAAGAAAAGGGAAAGAAAAGAGAGGGGGGAAAGAATGGAGGGAGGAGAAAAAAAAGAAAAAAGGAAAGTGGGAAAAGAGAGGAGGAAAAGGAATGGAAAAATAAAAGAAAAAGAGGAGAAGAAGATAAAAAAAAAATAAGGGCCCTAAGTAGGGATGAGCAGACCCGTGAATGTTCTGGTTCGCCAGGTTCGGATGAACTTCGGGTCAAAGAACTTTGGGACCCAAACTCGAACCCGAACCCCATTGAAATCAATGGGGATCTGAACTTTGGTGCACTAAAATGGCTGTAAAATAGTCGTAGCAAGGGCTAGAGGGCTGCAAAATGAGGGTAAGAGCAGGACAGTTGCCCTGCAAACAAATGTGGATAGGGAAATGACTTAAAATAACATAGAATAGAAAAACAAAAAAATTATAATCTTGAACTAGGAGGCGGAGGTCAAAGTGGAGTAGGAGTTTGAGGAGGCGGTGGATGTGGCGGTGTAGGTGGAAGCAGAGGAGGAGGAGGTAGCCAACACTGTTTTTGTTGTTTTTTAATTACATTTTTTCCTTTAGTTTTTTATTTATTTATTTTTCTAAATTTGTGAAGACCCCCAAACATTGGGAAACAGAGAATGCAAAGAGAAAGTGTGCTGGAGTCTAACAATGGCTAGGTGCGGCCAGTATACTTGTCTATTCAGCACAAGGTACAGACTAGTCCTGTGGGATCCATGCCTGGTTCATTTTAATGTTTAACGTGAGCTTGTCCATGTTGGCTGTGGACAGGCGGCTGCGCTTGTCTGTGATCACCACCTCCTGCCATGCTAAACACACGTTCGGACAATACACTGGCCGCAGGGCAGGCCAGCACCTCTAAGGTGTAAAGGGCAAGCTCAGGCCATGGGCCCAATTTGGAGACCCAGAAGATGAAGGGGCAGACCCATCAGTCAGTACGTGTAGGCGTGTGCACATGTACTGTTCTACCATGTTGCTGAAATGCTGCCTTCTGCTAAGACGTTCCTTATAGGCTGGTGGTGCTGGTTGTTGTTGCGTGCTGACAAAGCTTTTCCACATTTCGGACATTTCGGCCTCCCTTCTGAGGTGCTTGTACTCGCGCATCTTCCGATCACGCTCCAGTGACATAATTAAGGATGGCACATTATCCTTGTAGTGGGGATCCAGCAGGGTGGCCACCCTGTAATCAGCACTGGTTAGAATGTGGGCAACTCGGCAGTCGTTGCGCAGGCACTGCAGCAGGTAGTCACTCATGTGTGCCTGGCTGCCCATAGGCAACGACAAGCTGTCCTCTTTTCGAGATGTATCGTCTGTATCCTCTGTATCCCCTCCTCATCATACTCCTCATCCTCCAGGTGTGTCCTGGCTGGACAGATGTGTACCTGGCCTCTGTTGGTGAAGGAACCCAGCCTCCGAGCCACTTGTGAACGACTGGCCAGATAACCGTGGAAATGACCCCTCTTCCTCCTCCTCTTCCTCCTGTGCCACATCCTCTTCCATCATCGCCCGAAGCGTATTTACAAGGAAACATAGAAGTGGGATAGTAACTCTGATGATGGCGCCATCGGCACTGGCCATGTTGGTGGAGTACTCCAAACAGCGCAACACGGCACACACGTCCTGCATAGGGCCCACTGCTGTTCCGCAGAATGACTCACCCCTGTGTGCTGCAGCTAAAACTCCACTATTGCCTGCTGCTGCTTGCACAGTCTCTCCAGCTTTGTGGGTACGCCGCATATGAGGCGGTGAGCGGGAAAGCCTAAGTTATGCTGCAGCGCAGACAGGCGAGCAGCAGCAGGGTGAGAATGCCGAAAGCGCACACAGACGGCCCCCACTTTCTGCAGCAGCTCAAACGTATCGGGGTAATTTTTCAGGAAACTCTGCACCACCAAATTCAGCACATGCGCCAGGCAAGGGATGTGCATTAAACCGGCTAAGCCCAGAGCTGCTACAAGATTTTGCCCATTATCACACACCACCAGGCCAGGCTTGAGGCTCAGTGGCACCAACCACTTCGTTCTGTTGTTCCATGTCCGTTCACAGCTCCTGCTCGGTGTGTGATTTTCCCCCCAAACAGATGAGTTTTAAAACAGCCTGCTGTCGTTTGACCCTGGCTGTGCTGAAGTTGGTGGTGCAGGTGTTACGCTGACCAGATGAAGAGGCGGTAGAGGAGGAGGCAGAGTAGGAGGAGGAGGCAACGAGAAATGTCCTGCAATCCCCGGTGGCAGAAGGACATGCGCCAAACTGCTATATGCCTCAGGCCCAGCCGCCACTGTATTTATCCAGTGTGCAGATAGGGAGATATAATATCCCTGCCTGTGCTTAATGGTCCACGTATCGGTGGTTATGTGGACCTTGCCACAGATGGTGTTGCGCAGTGCACACCTTATTTTCTCTTGTCTGCCACTTGATGTGCAGGGCAAGTATGGCTCGCCTGTAAAAGTAGTGGCGCCCGGAACCATGTACTGTGGGACAGTAACCTCCATAAGGTTTTTAAAAGTCTCTGTCTCCACCAGATGGAATGACAGCATTTCAAATGCCAGGAATTTTGAAATGCTGGCATTCAGGGCCAGGGATCGCTGGTGGGTAGAGGGGGAACTTGGAGCTGGCTTTGGTGTGCTCAGTCCATGGGTGCGGTGGGCAGTAGCAGGCATACTGGCTAGTGGATGGCCACTCTGCTTTTGCACCCTGTTCCCTCTTTTGCTGTGCGGCTGGCGCTGTGTGAACACCACCTCTTCCTTCGAACTGCACATGTCACTCGCATGATCTTGATTCCATGTGGTGTCTAGGACTAGAGATGTCCCGAACTATTCGCCGGCTTGTTCGCGTTCGCCGCGGCGGGCGAACATATGTGATGTTCGGTCCGCCCCCTATTCGTCATCATTGTGTAAACTTTGACCCTGTATCTCACAGTCAGCAGACACATTCCAGCCAATCAGCAGCAGACCCTCCCTCTCAGTCCCTCCCACCTCCTGGACAGCATCCATTTTAGATTCATTCGGAAGCTGCATTCACAGTGAGAGGAGGGACAGTGCTGCTGCTGCTGCTGATTTAATAGGGAAATCGATAGCTAGGCCAGTGTATTCAGTGTCCACTACAGTCCTGAAGGACTCATCTGATCTCTTCTGTAAGGACAGCACCCCAAAAAAGCCCTTTTTAGGGCTAGTACATCTTTCAGCTTTTTTTTTTTTTCCTGTGTAATCTAATTGCAGTTGCCTGCGGCTGCCAGCGTGTGTGTCAGACTCACAGCGTATACTGTGCCCACTTGCCCAGTGCCACCACTCATATCTGGTGTCACAGTAGCTTGCATTTAAAAAAATAAATACATTTTTTTTTATCTGACCACTGATACCTGGTCTGCAAAGCACGGCCAGGGCAGGTATATCACCTACACTGTGCATTGGGTAAACCTGCTGACGGCTGACAAGCATGGAATGCGTGGCTCTGCAGAGGAGTTGGTGACACCCCCACGACTTGCAGGCAAGCCTGCTGCCACCTCCTCTACTCCTCCTACTCCATCCTCTTCCATAACCTCCTCGGCTGAGTCCTCTTCTGCTGCTGCATCTTGCTCCACATCAACGGCACCCCCCCAGCTCCCAGGAGCTATTTCACATCCCGGATACGGCAGTATGACGCCGTCTTGGGGTTGACTTGCCTGAAAGCAGAGAGTCACACCGGACCAGCACTCCTGTCCGCCCTGAACGCACAGGTGGATTAGTGGCAGACTCCGCGCCAACTGGAAATCGGCAAAGTGGTGTGTGACAACGGAAGCAATTTGTTGGCAGCATTGAATTTGGGCAAGTTGACACATGTGCCGTGCATGGCACATTTGTGTAATCTGATCGTACAACGCTTTGTGCATAAGTACCCAGTCTTACAGGACGTCCTCAAGCAGGACAGGAAGGTGTGTGGCCATTTCAGGCGTTCCTACATGGCCATGGCACACTTTTCAGTTATCCAGCGGCAAAACAACATGCCAATGAGGCGCTTGATTTGCGACAGCCCAACACGTTGGAATTCAACACTCCTAATGTTCGACCTCCTGCTCCAACAAGAAAAAGTCGTCAGGCCTGCAGCCGTGCTGAATGGCTGTGTGAAGACAGAGCTCTGTTGTAAAAGTGCCCTTACAGCCTGTATTACAGCGTGATTAGGCCGAATCATGGTCAAGATCGGAGGCTCCAAGGCAGGGGAATCTGCTGCCCAAGTGAAATCTGCTCCAGCAAGCGGCGATATGGATAAATTCGTTAAAAAAGCTGCCGCTACCTACGTTAGCAGGGAAGCTAAGATGGCGCCGGCGTCTCCACATGCGGCCAGCAGAAGACAAGGTGAAGCGATCATGGGCGCGCATGGAGGTGAGGATGACTCTGATACCCTCCCGATCTCCCGCTCTTACCTCAGGGACACTCTGACTGAATCGCTGGCATCTGCTTTAGAACCGATCAGCACTGATATTGGTGCGATAAAACAAGATGTCCGCTACATAGGCCGCAGGGTGGAAGCGCTGGAGGAGACACAAATAGCCCTGTTGGATCATCAAACAGTAGTGACACAAAAGCTGCAGGCGGTACAGATGAATCTGAACACAATTTATAGCTCCTTAGAAGATCAGGAGAACAGAGGCCGTCGCAACAACCTCCGTTTCAGGGGGATACCTGAAACGGTTAATCAGAGTGATATCCCTAACACTGTGATGCAAATATGCTCTTCCTTGCTGGGCCCAGACTCAGTTCATGAGATTTTGTTAGAATGAGCTCACAGGGCTCTGAAGCCAAGCCTGTCCCCCCAGCACCACCGAGAGATGTCATCTGCAAATTTTTAAGCTTCCTTGTAAAAGAAGCAGTGCTAAATAAAGCCAGAGATACGCAAACGGTGCAGTGGGATGGTTATGAGATCCTTGTCTTTCAGGACTTAGCCCAATCTACACTGAGGAAAAGGAGATCCCTTAAGCCACTAACGGGTTGGCTTAGACGGAACAACATCATGTATAGATGGACCTTTCCCTTTGGCCTTACGTTTGTTTATGATGGCCGCAGGATGTAGATCTCGTCCTATGTGGATCTGGAGGCGGAATATGAACATTTGAACATAGCTCCACTGGATATCCAGGACTGGGATCCGGTGCAAGATCGCTGCGGATTACCTGCTCTCCCTCCTATTGAAACCTGGGACAAACTGCATACACCCAAACAGCAGAGAAACAGAAGAGGGAACCAGAAAACCACCCCGAGAAGACTTCCTATGGGAGAATAATTCTCCTCCAGCATAATGAAGGACTAGAGGTCTTGTATTATCCGCACTTCTCCTCCTACTGGGGTATTTCCCCCTTAGTTTCTTTCGCTTGCATCTTATTTTCCCCCTTCTTGATATAGATCTTTACACTCCCTCCGTGATCTAACCAGGCCACTTTCTTGTCATAAGGGCACTGATACTGATCTGTTTTTCTCCCCCCTACTTTACCTTTCCTTCGGGATATTATTTTCCTATTCCTTCCTCTATCCTATGACTATATCTTATTTTCTATCCAATCCTTTATGTTTCCATTTTTTTACCACATAACCTCTTTGCTGATTGTAAAGCAGAAGAGTATGCGGTATAACAGTTACCTGTTATTATTGGTTATATATGTTGTTCTTATAGGTAGAACTATCACTGACATTTTTGATTTGATATATCATTTTAGGATGATGACAATGCAGTTGATGGCTGCATCTGGGAAGGCACATCTATACCCCTGGCTTCTATGGTCACTCGAGCATTCAATAGTTCAGGTACTCCCACTTCTGAGGTAACTAGATGGCGGATTTAAATATTGTCTCCTACAATGTAAAAGGTTTTAACGCGCCTTCCAAAAGATGTCAGATTCTCTCCCTACTTAAAAAAAAAGACTGTTCAATCCTGCTGTTGCAGGAAACACATTTCAGATTTGATCGTTATCCAAATTTATCCCACTCAAAATTTCCGCTATGGTTCCACTGTGGCTCCAACTCCTCAGCATCCAGGGGAGTCAGTGTGGGAATCAGGGGTGATGTGCCTTTCCAATTGTGTTCTCAATTACAGGACCCAGAAGGACGCTACATTTTGATTAAGGGCCGTATTTCAAACCAGGTATACACGTTTATTAATATATACGCCCCAAACACTAACCAACAACAATGGTTTCAAGGTCTCTCCCCAATAATAGAATCCTTTAAAGAGGGTATCACTGTGTTGGGCGGAGACTTTAACCTGGTCATGGACCCCTTGAAAGATACATCTTCCCATAAATCAGCCCTCTCCCATAAAGCTTTGGTGTCCATTAAGAAACAAATTCATAATCAGGACTTCATTGATGTCTGGAGAACCCTCAATCCAGAAACTAGAGATTATACCTTTTTTTCCCAGGCCCATGGTTCATATCAAAGACTAGACCATATTATGATCTCCAGGGAGCATATCCATTTGTGTTCTAAAGCATGGATCGATTCTATCCACTTATCCGATCACTCCCCTATTTTAGTCAACATTTCTACGCCTCAATTGTCCCCAAGGTCTTTTATGTGGAGGCTTAATGAACAACTCCTATCGTCTAAAGAACAAATTCTAGATATCCAGAATTCCATGGAAGAATTTTTCGAGTTTAATGCGCTTCCTGAAACTTCCCCCCATGTAGTCTGGGACACCCACAAGGCCTTCATACGAGGTCAGTTCATCAAGGCAGGCTCAATTCTTAAGAAAAAAAGGAAGGAGCATATGGACCACCTAATGTTGGAAATCCGTAAATTAGAGACCCTTCATAAAAGGTCTTTGCAAGATTCCCAGCTCACCAGACTTAGCGAACTGAGAGCGGAACTGAAAAATTATCTAAACACACAATCCGCGAAGCTTTTCTTGAATTCTCAGTATAAATTCTTCGCTCATGGTGATAAAACATCTAGATTTATGATGAGTAGAATAAAAAAAAGAAGAGCCCATAATTGTATACATAAAATTATCAAGGCTGGAGGTGACCAGGCTTTAACTACAAAGGAGATAGCCCATCAATTCCATGAGTATTACAGGGCCCTATATAATATTCCTCAAATTAGCGGGGATACAGACTCCATATCATCACCTCTATCAATTGAACAATTCCTCGGTCGGATCCCCTTACCCAGCCTTGATGACTCCCAAAGAAGTAAACTTAGCTCTCCATTTACTTTGGAAGAACTGCTGCTCACTATCAAGCAGCTCCCTAAGAATAAAGCCCCTGGCCCAGATGGCTTTCCTGCTCTTTACTATCGTACCTTTAGTGGAATTCTAGCCCCCCACCTGCTGAAAATTTGTAATATGTCCCTAAAAGGCCACCCTTTGACCCCTGAAATGTCAAAAGCGCACATAACTATTATTCCCAAAGACGGGGAAAGATCCCTCCGTTTGCGCTAATTACCGCCCCATATCTCTCCTAAATTTGGATCTAAAGTTACTGGCGAAAATGTTAGCTAACCGCCTATCCCTTCTACTTCCCCTGCTGGTAAACAGAGATCAGACTGGCTTTGTTACTGGAAGAGAGGGTAAAGATAACTCAGCTAGACTAAAAAACATTCCACCCCTCTAGTCTTTCTCAGCACTGATGCTGAGAAAGCATTTGACCGGGTCAAATGGGATTATATGACACTCACCCTGGGAAAGCTTGGCTTACCTCCAGAGTTCGTGGACGCTATCCACTCAATGTACAATAGAGCCTCAGCAGCGGTAATAGTTAACAGTAGAGTTGAGCGAACACCTGGATGTTCGGGTTCGAGAAGTTCGGCCGAACATCCCGGAAATGTTCGGGTTCGGGATCCGAACCCGATCCGAACTTCGTCCCGAACCCGAACCCCATTGAAGTCAATGGGGACCCGAACTTTTCGGCACTAAAAAGGCTGTAAAACAGCCCAGGAAAGAGCTAGAGGGCTGCAAAAGGCAGCAACATGTAGGTAAATCCCCTGCAAACAAATGTGGATAGGGAAATGAATTAAAATAAAAATTAAATAAATATAAATTAACCAAAATCAATTGGAGAGAGGTTCCATAGCAGAGAATCTGGCTTCCCGTCACCCACCACTGGAACAGTCCATTCTCAGATATTTAGGCCCCGGCACCCAGGCAGAGGAGAGAGGTCCCGTAACAGAGAATCTGTCTTCATGTCAGCAGAGAATTAGTCTGCATGTCATAGCAGAGAATGAGGCTTCACGTCAGCCACCACTGCAACAGTCCATTGGCATATATTTAGGCCCAGCACCCAGGCAGAGGAGGGAGGTCCCGTAACAGAGAATCTGTCTTCATGTCAGCAGAGAATTAGTCTGCATGTCATAGCAGAGAATGAGGCTTCACGTCAGCCACCACTGCAACAGTCCATTGGCATATATTTAGGCCCAGCACACACACAGGCAGAGGAGAGAGGTCCCGTAACAGAGAATCTGGCTTCATGTCAGCAGAGAATCAGTCTGCATGTCATAGCAGAGAATGAGGCTTCACGTCAGCCACCACTGCAACAGTCCATTGGCATATATTTAGGCCCAGCACACACACAGGCAGAGGAGAGAGGTCCCGTAACAGAGAATCTGGCTTCATGTCAGCAGAGAATCAGTCTGCATGTCATAGCAGAGAATCAGGCTTCACGTCACCCACCACTGCAACAGTCCATTGTCATAAATTTAGGCCCAGCACTAGTGTTGAGCGGCATGTCCCATATTCGAATTCGCGAAATTTTGTGAATATTCGAAAGAATATTCGTAAAATATTCGCGATTATTCAAATTCGTTATTATTTCGCATATGCGATAATTCGAATTTTCGCATCGCATAATACATATGCTATGCAAAATTCACATGTGCGCTAATGAAATCGCCTTACGAAGATTCGCAACTCAATTCAATCACTAATGTATGAATGCAATGCCCTTTGCCTCTGTTCTGGGACAAGTGTAGATATTCGCATGTGCGCTAATAAAATCGCCTTACGAAGATTCGCACCTCAATCACTTTCTAGGGAATGTGAGACTTTTGGGAATCAATCGAGATACAGTGGGGGGTGATGACAGTAGTTGACAGAGTACAGATCAATGTAATCTGTAAGGTGGAAAGTAAAATAAAAAATACAAATATTCGTAAATCGAATTTTACGAAGTTCTACGTATTCGCGAATATGGTGCTATACTATATGAATGCACAGGCCTTTGCCTCTCTGTTCTGGGGACAAGTGTAGATATTTGCATTTGCGTTAATAAAATCGCCTTACGAAGATTCGCAGCTCAATTCAATCACTAATGTATGAATGCAAAGCCCTTTGCCTCTGTTCTGGGACAAGTGTAGATATTCGCATGTGCGCTAATAAAATCGCCTTACGAAGATTCGCAACTCAATTCACTAATGTATGAATGCAAAGCCCTTTGCCTCTGTTCTGGGACGTGCCGATATTCGCATGTGCGCTAATAAAATCGCCTTACGAAGATTCGCGCCTCAATCACTTTCTAGGCAATGTGAGTAAGATCTGAGCTGTTGGACCTTTGGGAAACAATCAATTATATGTGTACTGTAATTTTGTGGGGGGGGGGGAAAACAAAAAACGAATATTCGTTTTTACGAATATATAGCACTATATTCGAAATATTCGCGAAATCGCGAAGTTGCGATATTCGCGAAAAAAATTTGCTTTTCGAATATTCGCGCTCAACACTACCCAGCACCCAGGCAGAGGAGAGAGGTCCCGTAACAGACAATCTGGCTTCATGTCAGCAGAGAATCAGTCTGCATGTCATAGCAGAGAATGAGGCTTCACGTCAGCCACCACTGCAACAGTCCATTGGCATATATTTAGGCCCAGCACCCAGGCAGAGGAGGGAGGTCCCGTAACAGAGAATCTGTCTTCATGTCAGCAGAGAATTAGTCTGCATGTCATAGCAGAGAATGAGGCTTCACGTCAGCCACCACTGCAACAGTCCATTGGCATATATTTAGGCCCAGCACACACACAGGCAGAGGAGAGAGGTCCCGTAACAGAGAATCTGGCTTCATGACAGCAGAGAATCAGTCTGCATGTCATAGCAGAGAATGAGGCTTCACGTCAGCCACCACTGCAACAGTCCATTGGCATATATTTAGGCCCAGCACACACACAGGCAGAGGAGAGAGGTCCCGTAACAGAGAATCTGGCTTCATGTCAGCAGAGAATCAGTCTGCATGTCATAGCAGAGAATGAGGCTTCACCTCACCCACCACTGCAACAGTCCATTGGCATATATTTAGGCCCAGCACACACACAGGCAGAGGAGAGAGGTCCCGTAACAGAGAATCTGGCTTCATGTCAGCAGAGAATCAGTCTGCATGTCATAGCAGAGAATGAGGCTTCACGTCAGCCACCACTGCAACAGTCCATTGGCATATATTTAGGCCCAGCACCCAGGCAGAGGAGGGAGGTCCCGTAACAGAGAATCTGTCTTCATGTCAGCAGAGAATTAGTCTGCATGTCATAGCAGAGAATGAGGCTTCACGTCAGCCACCACTGCAACAGTCCATTGGCATATATTTAGGCCCAGCACCCAGGCAGAGGAGGGAGGTCCCGTAACAGAGAATCTGTCTTCATGTCAGCAGAGAATTAGTCTGCATGTCATAGCAGAGAATGAGGCTTCACGTCAGCCACCACTGCAACAGTCCATTGGCATATATTTAGGCCCAGCACACACACAGGCAGAGGAGAGAGGTCCCGTAACAGAGAATCTGGCTTCATGTCAGCAGAGAATCAGTCTGCATGTCATAGCAGAGAATGAGGCTTCACGTCAGCCACCACTGCAACAGTCCATTGGCATATATTTAGGCCCAGCACACACACAGGCAGAGGAGAGAGGTCCCGTAACAGAGGATCTGGCTTCATGTCAGCAGAGAATCAGTCTGCATGTCATAGCAGAGAATCAGGCTTCACGTCAGCCACCACTGCAACAGTCCATTGTCATAAATTTAGGCCCAGCACCCAGGCAGAGGAGAGAGGTCCCGTAACAGACAATCTGGCTTCATGTCAGCAGAGAATTAGTCTGCATGTCATAGCAGAGAATGAGGCTTCACGTCAGCCACCACTGCAACAGTCCATTGGCATATATTTAGGCCTAGCACACAGGCAGAGGAGAGAGGTCCCGTAACAGACAATCTGGCTTCATGTCAGCAGAGAATCAGTCTGCATGTCATAGCGGAGAATGAGGCTTCACGTCACCCACCACTGCAACAGTCCATTGGCATATATTTAGGCCTAGCACACAGGCAGAGCAGAGAGGTCCCGTAACAGACAATCTGGCTTCATGACAGCAGAGAATCAGTCTGCATGTCATAGCAGAGAATCAGGCTTCACGTCAGCCACCACTGCAACAGTCCATTGTCATAAATTTAGGCCCAGCACCCAGGCAGAGGAGAGAGGTCCCGTAACAGAGGATCTGGCTTCATGTCAGCAGAGAATCAGTCTGCATGTCATAGCAGAGAATCAGGCTTCACGTCAGCCACCACTGCAACAGTCCATTGTCATAAATTTAGGCCCAGCACCCAGGCAGAGGAGAGAGGTCCCGTAACAGACAATCTGGCTTCATGTCAGCAGAGAATTAGTCTGCATGTCATAGCAGAGAATGAGGCTTCACGTCAGCCACCACTGCAACAGTCCATTGGCATATATTTAGGCCTAGCACACAGGCAGAGGAGAGAGGTCCCGTAACAGACAATCTGGCTTCATGTCAGCAGAGAATCAGTCTGCATGTCATAGCAGAGAATGAGGCTTCACGTCACCCACCACTGCAACAGTCCATTGGCATATATTTAGGCCTAGCACACAGGCAGAGCAGAGAGGTCCCGTAACAGACAATCTGGCTTCATGTCAGCAGAGAATCAGTCTGCATGTCATAGCAGAGAATCAGGCTTCACGTCAGCCACCACTGCAACAGTCCATTGTCATAAATTTAGGCCCAGCACCCAGGCAGAGGAGAGAGGTCCCGTAACAGACAATCTGGCTTCATGTCAGCAGAGAATTAGTCTGCATGTCATAGCAGAGAATCAGGCTTCATGTCAGCCACCACTGCAACAGTCCATTGGCATATATTTAGGCCTAGCACACAGGCAGAGGAGAGGTTCATTCAACTTTGGGTAGCCTCGCAATATAATGGTAAAATGAAAATAAAAATAGGATTGAATGAGGAAGTGCCCTGGAGTCCAATAATATATGGTTATGGGGAGGTAGTTAATGTCTAATCTGGACAAGGGACGGACAGGTCCTGTGGGATCCATGCCTGGTTCATTTTTATGAACGTCAGCTTGTCCACATTGGCTGTAGACAGGCGGCTGCGTTTGTCTGTAATGACGCCCCCTGCCGTGCTGAATACACGTTCAGACAAAACGCTGGCTGCCGGGCAGGCCAGCACCTCCAAGGCATAAAAGGCTAGCTCTGGCCACGTGGACAATTTAGAGACCCAGAAGTTGAATGGGGCCGAACCATCAGTCAGTACGTGGAGGGGTGTGCACACGTACTGTTCCACCATGTTAGTGAAATGTTGCCTCCTGCTAACACGTTGCGTATCAGGTGGTGGTGCAGTTAGCTGTGGCGTGTTGACAAAAGTTTTCCACATCTCTGCCATGCTAACCCTGCCCTCAGAGGAGCTGGCCGTGACACAGCTGCCTTGGCGACCTCTTGCTCCTCCTCTGCCTTGGCCTTGGGCTTCCACTTGTTCCCCTGTGACATTTGGGAATGCTCTCAGTAGCGCGTCTACCAACGTGCGCTTGTACTCGCGCATCTTCCTATCACGCTCCAGTGCAGGAAGTAAGGTGGGCACATTGTCTTTGTAGCGTGGATCCAGCAGGGTGGCAACCCAGTAGTCCGCACAGGTTAAAATGTGGGCAACTCTGCTGTCGTTGCGCAGGCACTGCAGCATGTAGTCGCTCATGTGTGCCAGGCTGCCCAGGGTTAAGGACAAGCTGTCCTCTGTGGGAGGCGTATCGTCATCGTCCTGCCTTTCCCCCCAGCCACGCACCAGTGATGGACCCGAGCTGCGTTGGGTGCCACCCCGCTGTGACCATGCTTCATCCTCATCCTCCTCCACCTCCTCCTCATCCTCGTCCTCCTTGTCCTCCAGTAGTGGGCCCTGGCTGGCCACATTTGTACCTGGCCTCTGCTGTTGCCAAAAACCTCCCTCTGAGTCACTTCGAAGAGACTGGCCTGAAAGTGCTAAAAATGACCCCTCTTCCTCCTCCTCCTCCTCCTCCTGGGCCACCTCCTCTTCCATCATCGCCCTAAGTGTTTTCTCAAGGAGACATAGAAGTGGTATTGTAACGCTGATAACGGTGTCATCGCCACTGGCCATGTTGGTGGAGTACTCGAAACAGCGCAACAGGGCACACAGGTCTCGCATGCAGCTGAAACTCCACTATGGCCTGCTGCTGCTCGCACAGTCTGTCCAGCATGTGCAAGGTGGAGTTCCACCTGGTGGGCACGTCGCATATGAGGCGGTGAGCGGGAAGGCCGAAGTTACGCTGTAGCGCAGACAGGCGAGCAGCAGCAGGATGTGAACGCCGGAAGCGCGAACAGACGGCCCGCACTTTATGCAGCAGCTCTGACATGTCGGGGTAGTTGTGAATGAACTTCTGCACCACCAAATTCAGCACATGCGCCAAGCAAGGGATGTGCGTCAAATTGGCTAGTCCCAGAGCTGCAACGAGATTTCGCCCATTATCACACACCACCAGGCCGGGCTTGAGGCTCACCGGCAGCAACCACTCGTCGGTCTGTTGTTCAATACCCCGCCACAACTCCTGTGCGGTGTGGGGCCTGTCCCCCAAACATATGAGTTTCAGAATGGCCTGCTGACGTTTACCCCGGGCTGTGCTGAAGTTGGTGGTGAAGGTGTGTGGCTGACTGGATGAGCAGGTGGAAGAAGAGGAGGAGGAAGCCGAGAAGGAGGAGGTGGCAACAGGAGGCAAAGAATGTTGCCCTGCGATCCTTGGCGGCGGAAGGACGTGCGCCAAACAGCTCTCCGCCTGGGGCCCAGCTGCCACTACATTTACCCAGTGTGCAGTTAGGGAGATATAGCGTCCCTGGCCGTGCTTACTGGTCCACGTATCTGTGGTTAGGTGGACCTTGCCACAGATGGCGTTGCGCAGTGCACACTTGATTTTATCGGATACTTGGTTGTGCAGGGAAGGCACGGCTCTCTTGGAGAAGTAGTGCCGGCTGGGAACAACATACTGTGGGACAGCAAGCGACATGAGCTGTTTGAAGCTGTCTGTGTCCACCAGCCTAAATGACAGCATTTCATAGGCCAGTAGTTTAGAAATGCTGGCATTCAGGGCCAGGGATCGAGGGTGGCTAGGTGGGAATTTACGCTTTCTATCAAATGTTTGTGAGATGGAGAGCTGAACGCTGGCGTGTGACATGGTTGAGACGCTTGGTGACGGAGGTGGTGGTGGTGGTGTTGGTGGTACATCCCCTGTTTGCTGGGCGGCAGGTGCCAACGTTCCTCCAGAGGCGGAGGAAGAGGCCGAGGCGGCAGCAGCAGAATAGGCCGAGGCGGCAGCAGCAGAAGAGGTAGCAGGGGGAGCCTGAGTGACTTCCTTGGTTTTAAGGTGTTTACTCCACTGCAGTTCATGCTTTGCATGCAGGTGCCTGGTCATGCAGGTTGTGCTCAGGTTCAGAACGTTAATGCCTCGCTTCAGGCTCTGATGGCACAGCGTGCAAACCACTCGGGTCTTGTCGTCAGCACATTGTTTGAAGAAGTGCCATGCCAGGGAACTCCTTGAAGCTGCCTTTGGGGTGCTCGGTCCCAGATGGCGGCGGTCAGTAGCAGGCGGAGTCTCTTGGCGGCGGGTGTTCTGCTTTTGCCCACTGCTCCCTCTTTTGCTACGCTGTTGGCTCGGTCTCACCACTGCCTCTTCCTCCGAACTGTGAAAGTCAGTGGCACGACCTTCATTCCATGTGGGGTCTAGGACCTCATCGTCCCCTGCATCGTCTTCCACCCAGTCTTGATCCCTGACCTCCTGTTCAGTCTGCACACTGCAGAAAGACGCAGCAGTTGGCACCTGTGTTTCGTCATCATCAGAGACATGCTGAGGTGGTATTCCCATGTCCTCATCATCAGGAAACATAAGTGGTTGTGCGTCAGTGCATTCTATGTCTTTCACCGCTGGGGAAGGGCTAGGTGGATGCCCTTGGGAAACCCTGCCAGCGGAGTCTTCAAACAGCATAAGAGACTGCTGCATAACTTGAGGCTGAGACAGTTTCCCTGGTATGCATGGGGGTGATGTGACAGACTGATGGGGTTGGTTTTCAGGCGCCATCTGTGCGCTTTCTGCAGAAGACTGGGTGGGAGATAATGTGAACGTGCTGGATCCACTGTCGGCCACCCAATTGACTAATGCCTGTACCTGCTCAGGCCTTACCATCCTTAGAACGGCATTGGGCCCCACCATATATCGCTGTAAATTCTGGCGGCTACTGGGACCTGAGGTAGTTGGTACACTAGGACGTGTGGATGTGGCAGAACGGCCACGTCCTCTCCCAGCACCAGAGGGTCCACTAACACCACCACGACCATGTCCACGTCCGCGTCCCTTACTAGATGTTTTTCTCATTGTTATGGTTCACCACAACAACAAATATATTATTTGGCCCAATGTATTGTATTCAAATTCAGCGGGATATAAATTTGAGGCCTAGTATTTAGGCGCTGGGTGACCGGTATGGATTTAGTGACAGAATTAGACTTGGAAATGCACAGAAGCGTGTGTGTGTGAAGTTATTCTGAATGACCCAATGTGCACCTTGAATATTATATACCCTTTTAGGGATAGATTTCAAATAGCTCTGATATATCAGAAACCACTAAATTATGAAATTGCTAAATTGGGAATTGTATTTCAACCCAGAACAAGAAATGTGCTTGAACGGACACTAAATAACTCGCCCAGCTACAGCACTAAGGACAGATTTAGCTGGATATAAATTTGAGGCCTAGTATTTAGGCGCTGGGTGACCGGTATGGATTTAGTGACAGAATTAGACTTGGAAATGCACAGTAGCGGGTGTGTGAAGTTATTCTGAATGTCCCTATGTGCACCTTCAATATGATCTACCCTTTTAGGGATAGATTTCAAATAGCTCTGATATAGCAGAAACCACTAAATTATGAAATTGCTAAATTGGGAATTGTATTTCAACCCAGAACAAGAAATGTGCTTGAACGGACACTAAATAACTCGCCCAGCTACAGCACTAAGGACAGATTTAGCTGGATATAAATTTGAGGCCTAGTATTTAGGCGCTGGGTGACAGGTATGGGTTTAGTGACAGAATTAGACTTGGAAATGCACAGTAGCGGGTGTGTGAAGTTATTCTGAATGTCCCTATGTGCACCTTCAATATGATCTACCCTTTTAGGGATAGATTTCAAATAGCTCTGATATAGCAGAAACCACTAAATTATGAAATTGCTAAATTGGGAATTGTATTTCAACCCAGAACAAGAAATGTGCTTGAACGGACACTAAATAACTCGCCCAGCTACAGCACTAAGGACAGATTTAGCTGGATATAAATTTGAGGCCTAGTATTTAGGCGCTGGGTGACCGGTATGGATTTAGTGACAGAATTAGACTTGGAAATACACAGTAGCGGGTGTGTGTGAAGTTATTCTGAATGACCCAATGTGCACCTTGAATATTATATACCCTTTTAGGGATAGATTTCAAATAGCTCTGATATAGCAGAAACCACTAAATTATGAAATTGCTAAATTGGGAATTGTATTTCAACCCAGAACAAGAAATGTGCTTGAACGGACACTAAATAACTCGCCCAGCTACAGCACTAAGGACAGATTTAGCTGGATATAAATTTGAGGCCTAGTATTTAGGCGCTGGGTGACAGGTATGGGTTTAGTGACAGAATTAGACTTGGAAATGCACAGTAGCGGGTGTGTGAAGTTATTCTGAATGACCCTATGTGCACCTTGAATATTATATACCCTTTTAGGGATAGATTTCAAATAGCTCTGATATAGCAGAAACCACTAAATTATGAAATTGCTAAATTGGGAATTGTATTTCAACCCAGAACAAGAAATGTGCTTGAACGGACACTAAATAACTCGCCCAGCTACAGCACTAAGGACAGATTTAGCTGGATATAAATTTGAGGCCTAGTATTTAGGCGCTGGGTGACAGGTATGGGTTTAGTGACAGAATTAGACTTGGAAATACACAGTAGCGGGTGTGTGTGAAGTTATTCTGAATGACCCAATGTGCACCTTGAATATTATATACCCTTTTAGGGATAGATTTCAAATAGCTCTGATATAGCAGAAACCACTAAATTATGAAATTGCTAAATTGGGAATTGTATTTCAACCCAGAACAAGAAATGTGCTTGAACGGACACTAAATAACTCGCCCAGCTACAGCACTAGGGACAGATTTAGCTGGATATAAATTTGAGGCCTAGTATTTAGGCGCTGGGTGACAGGTATGGGTTTAGTGACAGAATTAGACTTGGAAATACACAGTAGCGGGTGTGTGTGAAGTTATTCTGAATGACCCAATGTGCACCTTGAATATTATATACCCTTTTAGGGATAGATTTCAAATAGCTCTGATATAGCAGAAACCACTAAATTATGAAATTGCTAAATTGGGAATTGTATTTCAACCCAGAACAAGAAATGTGCTTGAACGGACACTAAATAACTCGCCCAGCTACAGCACTAGGGACAGATTTAGCTGGATATAAATTTGAGGCCTAGTATTTAGGCGCTGGGTGACAGGTATGGGTTTAGTGACAGAATTAGACTTGGAAATACACAGTAGCGGGTGTGTGTGAAGTTATTCTGAATGACCCAATGTGCACCTTGAATATTATATACCCTTTTAGGGATAGATTTCAAATAGCTCTGATATAGCAGAAACCACTAAATTATGAAATTGCTAAATTGGGAATTGTATTTCAACCCAGAACAAGAAATGTGCTTGAACGGACACTAAATAACTCGCCCAGCTACAGCACTAGGGACAGATTTAGCTGGATATAAATTTGAGGCCTAGTATTTAGGCGCTGGGTGACAGGTATGGGTTTAGTGACAGAATTAGACTTGGAAATACACAGTAGCGGGTGTGTGTGAAGTTATTCTGAATGACCCAATGTGCACCTTGAATATTATATACCCTTTTAGGGATAGATTTCAAATAGCTCTGATATAGCAGAAACCACTAAATTATGAAATTGCTAAATTGGGAATTGTATTTCAACCCAGAACAAGAAATGTGCTTGAACGGACACTAAATAACTCGCCCAGCTACAGCACTAAGGACAGATTTAGCGGGATATAAATTTGAGGCCTAGTATTTAGGCGCTGGGTGACCGGTATGGATTTAGTGACAGAATTAGACTGGGATATGGCCAAAAAATAAACAGACTATTGCTGGTTAAATGCACTTGGTGTGACAGCTTCACCCTGATGTAGGCTTTAGCCAAAAAACAACCACACCATTGAGGGTTAAATGCACTTGGTGACAGGCGCAGCTTGCCCCTGATTTAGTATATGGCCAAAAAATTAACAGACTATTGCTGGTTAAATGCACTTGGTGTGACAGCTTCACCCTGATGTAGGCTTTAGCCAAAAAACAACCACACCATTGAGGGTTAAATGCACTTGGTCGCAGCTTGTGCTGGCGCACCACAAGACACAAAATGGCCGCCGATCACCCCAGAAAAATGTGACTGACAAACGGTCTGTGCAGCCTAAAAACAGTGAGCAATTGAGGATCAGCAGCTCAATGATCCACAGCTGCAGATCGATCAGTTAATCAAGTCCTTTGGAGGAGTTAATCTGCCTAATCTCGCCCTACTGTCGCAGCCGCAACCTCTCCCTACGCTAATCAGAGCAGAGTGACGGGCGGCGCTATGTGACTCCAGCTTAAATAGAGGCTGGGTCACATGGTGCTCTGGCCAATCACAGCCATGCCAATAGTAGGCATGGCTGTGATGGCCTCTTGGGGCAAGTAGTATGACGCTTGTTGATTGGCTGCTTTGCAGCCTTTCAAAAAGCGCCAAGAAAGCGTCACAAAAGCGCGAAGAAAGCGACGAACACCGAACCCGAACCCGGACTTTTACGAAAATGTCCGGGTTCGGGTCCGTGTCACGGACACCCCAAAATTCGGTACGAACCCGAACTATACAGTTCGAGTTCGCTCATCCCTAGTAGTGGGTAATTACCAATGAAAAGGTGCCACCATTGCGAGCCGTGGCATACCATGTGGGGACAGAGATGTATCCTAACCCGGGTCATCATAACCCACATTACCAATTACTGGAAAATCACCTTACTAAGGCAAATTCAAACCTGAATGATTAAAGCTATAACTAAGGTAGCTAAAGGAATGCACACCTAAAGAATATTGAACATGTCTTATAACACTAGACTCCTTATAGAAGGATCCATACTACTATAAGTACAAAACAGTATGATGAGAACTTAAGAATGTGACAGAAATAACCTGCGGCGCTGTTGGAAGAAAAATCGCCACTGCTGCAGGCAGTATTGTGATATATTCTCCTTAGGTCCATGCTAAAGAGACTCTGGAAACAGCTCGTCACAAGTTCAGATGAAATCAGGTAAGGTCTCTCCTCCCTTGCATCTTTCTGTTGTTGGGCGATTTTTGTTTGGAATGTATGGACCAAGCTTATTGAATGAGCTGTTGTGGAAGTTTAGGAACCGAAATATCCACTGCAAGCCAGCTGTCCATCTTGATGGGAGAAACATCCAAGATCTTCCAGGCTTGAGGTAAGTCCTGTGGAGAACGAATAACGCAGCGTTGACCATTCCTGGCAAAGGTAACCCTGAACGGATACAGGCACTTATACAGGGAGTGCAGAATTATTAGGCAAGTTGTATTTTTGAGGATTAATTTTATTATTGAACAACAACCATGTTCTCAATGAACCCAAAAAACTCATTAATATCAAAGCTGAATATTTTTGGAAGTAGTTTTTAGTTTGTTTTTAGTTTTAGCTATTTTAGGGGGATATCTGTGTGTGCAGGTGACTATTACTGTACATAATTATTAGGCAACTTAACAAAAAACAAATATATACCCATTTCAATTATTTATTTTTACCAGTGAAACCAATATAACATCTCAACATTCACAAATATACATTTCTGACATTCAAAAACAAAACAAAAACAAATCAGTGACCAATATAGCCACCTTTCTTTGCAAGGACACTCAAAAGCCTGCCATCCATGGATTCTGTCAGTGTTTTGATCTGTTCACCATCAACATTGCTTGCAGCAGCAACCACAGCCTCCCAGACACTGTTCAGAGAGGTGTACTGTTTTCCCTCCTTGTAAATCTCACATTTGATGATGGACCACAGGTTCTCAATGGGGTTCAGATCAGATGAACAAGGAGGCCATGTCATTAGATTTTCTTCTTTTATACCCTTTCTTGCCAGCCACGTTGTGGAGTACTTGGACGCGTGTGATGGAGCATTGTCCTGCATGAAAATCATGTTTTTCTTACCTTGCAGACTTCTTCCTGTACCACTGCTTGAAGAAGGTGTCTTCCAGAAACTGGCAGTAGGACTGGGAGTTGAGCTTGACTCCATCCTGAACCCCAAAAGGCCCCACAAGCTCATCTTTGATAATACCAGCCCAAACCAGTACTCCACCTCCACCTTGATGGCGTCTGAGTCGGACTGGAGCTCTCTGCCCTTTACCAATCCAGCCATCTGGCCCATCAAGACTCACTCTCATTTCATCAGTCCATAAAACCTTAGAAAAATCAGTCTTGAGATATTTCTTGGCCCAGTCTTGACGTTTCAGCTTGTGTGTCTTGTTCAGTGGTGGTCGTCTTTCAGCCTTTCTTACCTTGGCCATGTCTCTGAGTATTGCACACCTTGTGCTTTTGGGCACTCCAGTGATGTTGCAGCTCTGAAATATGGCCAAACTGGTGGCAAGTGGCATCTTGGCAGCTGCACGCTTGACTTTTCTCAGTTCATGGGCAGTTATTTTGCGCCTTGTTTTTTCCACACGCTTCTTGCGACCCTGTTGACTATTTTGAATGAAACGCTTGATTGTTCGATGATCACGCTTCAGAAGCTTTGCAATTTTAAGAGTGCTGCATCTCTCTGCAAGATATCTCACTATTTTTGACTTTTCTGAGCCTGTCAAGTCCTTCTTTTGACCCATTTTGCCAAAGGAAAGGAAGTTGCCTAATAATTATGCACACCTGATATAGGGTGTTGATGTCATTAGACCACACCCCTTCTCATTACAGAGATGCACATCACCTAATATGCTTAATTGGTAGTAGGCTTTCGAGCCTATACAGCTTGGAGTAAGACAACATGCATAAAGAGGATGATGTGGTCAAAATACTCATTTGCCTAATAATTCTGCACGTAGTGTACAATATGTTGTGATCCCTTAGGTGATCGGTTAGGGGTTTTAAGATCCTGCGTTTCACTAAGGTGGATGAAGCAATGTCCTGAAACAGCGAGACTGAAGAATCCCCGATTCTTAGATCTGTGCTCTTGTGGGCTGCCTGTAAAATGGCTGCTGTATCCCTGAAACTAAGCAGACCACAAATCACATCTCTGGGGGCTTCACCCTCTTTGGGTATGGGGCGCAGTGAGCGATGGATTTGTTCAATGGTAATCTCTGCAGCTCTATTGTCCCCCAGCAATTTAGCGAATAAAGACTTGGCAACTGCTTCTAGTTCATTTGGGGTGATCGATTCATCCAGCCCCTTCAGTCTAAAATTCTTGCGTCTGCTCCTGTTCTCTTGGTCCTCGATCATGAGGAAAGCATTGTTAAGAGAGGAGACTTGCGCTTCCATAGCAGTTATTAAATCGGCACTGTGGGACGCAGCATGTTCCTGTGGGGTCTCTAGTTGTTCTACCCGATTCCCCAGGGCGCGCATATCATGTCTGAGGTCACGTACCTCCTGAAGCAGAGGAGCTAGAGCTTGGGATAATGTCTCTTTGAAGAAGGCTTTGGTGAGAGTGTCGCTGTCTTTCTGTGCTGGTTCCTCTTCAGGGGTATCCATATAATCAGCCTCTCCTTCCTCCTGTTCCGATTCCCGCTCTGCTTTCTTCTCAATGCGGCGGGCCGCCTTCTTAGCTGCACGGGCAGGGGACAGTGCCGACTTCTTGCTGAAGAATCTGTCCATGTCTCCTTGATTTTTCTTAGATCTTGGAGTGTCAGGGGCATCTCTGGATCTATCTCTGCCGATCTTGCCCATTTCGGATCCGATTGGGGTGTGCAAAAGCTATGTAATGTGGGTTTGATGGGAGAGAGCTCCTGCTCAAGCCTCTGTATTGTTCAGCGGTTAGGCTCCGCCCCAACAATACCTAATTTTTTAGGCATGTGTACATGCCTAATTTTTCTGGCCTCTGGTGCTGCACTGTGGCTGCAAAAACAAAACAAAAAAAAAGGCACATACATGTGTCAATTCCCCTTCGTGATCATTACCTTGTTGTGCCCCAAATTGGAAGTAAGAGGACCGACCAAGCATCTTTTTCCATCTCCCGGTTCCTAAAATGTATTCCATACACGTCCCCTGATAGGAGACGTAACAGGGATTAAACTGATAGGAATAGTACTACTTGAACACACCACTCATATCTGGTGGCACAGTACATTGCAAGCCGTACGCGCAGTGCCCCAAATTGAAAGTAAGAGGACCGACCAAACATCTTTTTCCATCTCCCGGTTCCTAAAATCTATTCCATACACCGGCCCCTGATAGGGGACAAAACAGATATTAAACTGTTAAGAACAGACTTTTTTTTCTAAAAAAAAGAGTACAGCCTCTGCGGAGCTGGGTATTTTTGGGCCGCGTTACTGAACGCTCATGCACAATGGCTATAGGCTCATGCGTTCTTTTGAGGAGGTGACAAACCTGGTCAGTCAAACCTCATCCCATATGCGTTTTTTTTTTTGCGTGCCCTGCGAAGAGTGCTGGATCAGGCCATAGATGAGCATGAAGAGGAAGAGTTGTGGTCACCATCTTTACCAGAAGCAGCCTTGTTGTTGTCGATTGCTGGACCTGCGGCAACGCAGAGAGAGGAGTCTGAAGAAGAGAAGTCAAAGGAGGAAGGTGGCTTTGAGGAGGTGGAAGACCAACCACAGCAGGCGTCCAAGGGGGCTTGTTGTCACCTTTCAGGGACCCTTGGTGTTGTACGTGGCTGGGTGGAGGAAGAGACCTTCAATGACATCAGTGAGGACAAGGAACGGGACATGGCTAGCTTGGTATCCAACCTTGAAAAAATGGGGAGTTTGCAGTTTAGCAAATGGATGTTTGCGGTTGTTTGCGGTGCATTAAACGGGGAGTTTGGTCTGTCAGAGTTTGGTCTGTCACTGTGAAGCGGGCGTGTCTTTCCTGCACGTATCCTAAGTTAGGGACTGCCGTCCAGTTGTCTCCTGTCATCAGGACTCGTGAGGCAAGTAGGCAGGGCCAGGGGTGAGGGTGGAGCGCAGTGGTCACTATCCTCCCCCCTGTGTGTGTGTGTGTGTGTGTGTGTGTGTGTACGTGACCGTTACAGATTAACAGGCCCAATAACCACTGTATAATGAATCCTCTGGTGACCCTGATTGACCATGTCTCTAATCTGATGCAGATGGTGCAGGAGCTAGGGGAGAAACTCTGTTCTATTGAGTTAGGGCAAGGTTCTTCCACACCTTAGGCCTCCAGTCCGCATTTTGATCCCAGATTAAGCTCCGAGAACCCTTTTCTGGAGATTGGAAGAAGCTTCTCTCTTTTAAGGAGAGTTGCAGACTTTACTTCCGTTTGCGCCCTGTGTCCTCTGGCCCGAGAGTTAACACGTGGGCATTATCATTTCCCGACTACAGGGTGATCCCCAGGACTGGGCGTTCTCTTTACCTGCTGGCACCAGTTGTTTAACTTCTGTAGAGGGTTTCTTTCAGGCCATGGGTACCCTCTATGATGAACTAGACAGGGCTCTAGTAGCCTAGACGGCTCTAAAGGCACTGGTTCAGGGCAATATACCTGCGGAGGATTATTGTACCCAATTCAGAAGGTGGTGTGCCCCCTCAGGATGGAACGAACCAGCCCTGAAGAGTGAGTTCAGGTCAGGTCTGTCTGATAATTTAAAGGATCTTCTGGTCAGTGTTATCAACTTCCAGAGACCTTAGAGGAGATGATGACCATTGTTGTCCGACTTGACCGACGGGTTAGAGAGAGACTACAGGAACAACAGTTCTCTTCCCAGATGGATGTCCAGCCAGAGGCCTATCCCAGAGACAATGCTGAGGTCTCCACCAAGGAACCCATGCAGGTTGGCATGACCCAAGGGGATCTTCGCCGCAGACGTGGAGAATGCTTTTACTGTGGAGATCCTGACCATTGGATCAACCAGTGTCCTAAGAAGGTCCTCTCTGTCAAGTCTCCTAAGGCAAGGCAACCTAAAGACCAGGTACACCCTGATTTTTCTAAATGTAAGCTTTTGGTACCCATTACGTTTTCTCTGGGGGTAGATAAATGGCCGGGTAAGGCCTTCATTGATTCTGGCTCAGCGGCCAGCTTTATTGACTCTGAGTACACTGTAAGATTGGGTATTCCAATGTTTGCTTTACCAACTACTATCCATGTCATGGCTATTGATGCTACTCCTCTTATTGGTGGTACAGTGAGCTCATGTACCTCAGAGATTTCTCTAACCGTGGGTGTGTGCCACTGGAGAACCTACCGGCTGAGGTGGTACTAGGGTTGCCTTGGCTCCGACTACATAACCCCACTATAGATTGGTCCAAGGGGGAGTTGGTGAGATGGGGGCCTAAGTGTGACTCGTGCTTGTCCATAGTACAGGCTGGGGTCTCAGTAAAGTCTGATACTTTACCCACTGTTGTTAGGGAATATTCTGATGTATTCTCATCACCAACCTCGGAAGTTCTACCCCCCATAGATCTTATGATTGTACTATAGAGCTAGTAGAGGGGGCCAAGTTTCCTAAGGGGCGAATTTATAATCTTGGTAAAGGGCATATTAGACCTTCTGTCTCTCCTATGGGGTGGGGTTTTTCTTCGTTAAGAAAAAAGATGGTGGTCTTAGGCCATGTATTAATTACCGGAGATTAAATAAAATCACTGTCCAGAATAGATACTCCCTCCCATTGATTCCGGATTTATTTAACCAGATTCTGGGGGCAACCTGGTTTTCCAAGATTGACCTGAAAGGGGCATACAATCTAATCCGAATCAAGGACGGAGACGAATGGAAGACGGCGTTCAATACTCCTCACGCCTTCAAGATGGATCCTGGTAAGGTACTAGCAATTAAGGAATGGGTAAGACCTTCATCCTTAAAGGCCTTACAACGGTTCTTAGGTTTCGGCAATTACTATCATAAATTTATTATGAATTTTTCTGTAATTGCTAAACCGTTGACCGACCTTACTAAGAAAAGGGCGGATTTGGAGAATTGGTCTACTGAGGCCATTTCTTCATTTGAAAAATTAAAAAAGGCATTCAGTAGCGCTCCCATTCTGATCCAGCCTGATCAGGAAAGACCTTTTATTGTGGAAGTGGATGCGTCTGAGGACGGCGCAGGAGCAGTCCTTTCACGAGGTCCTGCTAGCCTTACTAACCTGAGACCATGTGCCTTCTTTTCAATGAAATTCTCTCCCACGGAGAGAAACTACGACATAGGGAATAGGGAGCTGCTGGCCATTAAATGGGCATTTGAGGAGTGGAGGCATTTTCTGGAGGGGGCAAGGCATTGTGTAACTGTTGTCACTGACCATAAAAACCTTATGTTTCTCGAGTCTGCTAAGAGGTTGAATCCCCGTCAAGCCAGATGGGCTCTGTTTTTTACTCGTTTCGATTTTTCCATTACGTTCAGGTTCAGGCCGGGAAGTAAAAAATGTGAAGGCGGATGCATTATCTCGGAGCTTCCATGCTTTTCAACCTACTGAGGTACCACCTGTATCCATCCTACCAGCAAAAATCTTCATAGCAGCTCTAACCCAGGAAATCTCGGCTCGCATTAGGTCTGAACAACATCTGGCACCGGTATCCACCCCAACAGATAAGTTGTTTGTTCCCGTACAATTTCGTCACGATTCTGCCTTTTGTGGACATCCGGGTGTTGAGGGCACTAAGGATCTGGTTTCTAGATCTTATTGGTGGCCCACTCTAACTAGGGATGTTAAGTCCTACGTGTCGGTTTGTGCCAGGTCCAAGACACCTAGGGCTCGCCCTGCTGGTAAACTACGACCCCTACCCATTCCGAGTAGACCCTGGTCCCATATCTCAATGGACTTTATAACTAACCTACCGCCGGCGGAGGGTAAGACTGGTTTGGGTAGTGGTCGATAGGTTTAGCAAGATGGTCCATTTTATTCCCCTGGCTAAACTTCCGAATGCCAAAACCCTGGCGTCTATTTTTGTGAAAGAAATTGTTCGATTGCATGGTATCCCGGAAAATATTGTTTCTGACAGGGGTGTGCAGTTTGTGTCCAAATTCTGGAGGGCCTTCTGTCAAAAATGTCAAATTTCATTGTCTTTTTCCTCTGCCTACCACCCTGAGAGTAATGGGCAGACTGAACGCCTTAATCAGTCTGTGGAACAATTTTTGAGGTTGTATGTTGCTGATGACCAGCAATTATGGGTGAAATTTCTTCCATTGGCTGAATTTGCTTTGAATAACCGTGTCAATTCTTCTGCTGGGGTTTCACCTTTCATTTGTAACCATGGTTTCCATCCCCGTTTTCATTCTAGGTCATCCGTCTCTTCCTCTAACCCTGAGGCGAATAGGCTCTCCTCCGAACTGTGCACAGTTTGGGCCCGGGTTCAATCGAACTTAGAAAAGGCTCAAAGTTCTCAGAAACTCAAGGCCGATAGGAGACGTTCAAGGGGGGTGAATTTTAAGGTTGGGGATAAGGTATGGTTGTCCTCCAAGAATCTCTCTCTTAAGGTAGATTCTAAAAAGTTTGCTCCTCGTTTTATTGGACCATATAAGATCACGGAGGTGATTAACCCGGTATCATTTAGGTTGGAGCTGCCCGAGTCATTCCACATTCATAATGTGTTCCATAAATCTCTACTAAATATTTTGAACCGGTAGTACCATCGAAAGCCTTGCCTCTGCCGATTCTTGTTAATGATGCTGTCGAGTATGTGGTGTCTAAAATAGTGGCTGTCAGGAAGGTGCGTAATTCCTTGCAGTACCTGATTCACTGGAAGGGGTATGGACCTGAAGAGAGATCTTGGGTACCTGCCAGGGAGGTTCATGCTCCTAGACTTGTTCGAAAATATCATTTAGAACACCCTGAAAGGCCATCGCCTGAAGTCTTGGGTCCGGTGGCCCCTCGTAAAAGGGGGAGTACTGTAACGGGGTGCGGAAGGCACACTCGGTCTCCCATCAGCCGCAGACCTGCTGCTTAGCTTCGGGAGCGAGGATTTGTGTTTGACCTCGTTCCCAGGGGGGCTTTGCTAGCTGGGAGGCTCCCTGCTCCTAGGTCTGCCTTGAGCGCCGAGCTGATCACTCGGTGCTCGACTGGTCGGTCTGTTGGTCATGTGACGCTGGCCACGTCACATGACCCTCACTCCCCACTATAAATACAGGCAGCCTGCTGGCCACAGGTTGCCTGTTAATTTAGGTTCCTGGCAGTTGTTGGATACCTGTGTACTTACCTGATCCTGTTCCCTGACGATCCTTTGCCTGTTCCTCCTGTACTGCCATCCTTCCTGGTATATTGACCTCGGCTTCCCCCTGACTATTCTTTGCAGACTCCTTTGGTACTTCTCGACACTCCTGGTATTTATGACTCCGGCTTCTCCTGACCATTCTTTGCTTATCCCTCTGTACTGCGTTGTCCTCTTGGTTTTGACCCGGTCCGTTCACTATCCATTATTTGTCTTCTCTGTCTTTCCCGCACGTATCCTAAGTTAGGGACTGCCGTCCAGTTGTCCCCTGTCATCAGGACTCGTGAGGCAAGTAGGCAGGGCCAGGGGTGAGGGTGGAGCGCAGTGGTCACTATCCTCCCCCCTGTGTGTGTGTGTACGTGACCGTTACAATCATACTTGATCGTATACACACACTGGATGTTTTAAAGCACGTTATTCCAAACAATTTAGGAATGTTAGGTGATTTATGCCCTTTATGGATTAAAACCCGACTCTGCGTCAACTACGTAATTTTCCATGGGAGTTTTGCCATGGATCCAGGCGAACGGGAAATTTTATGTTCGAAACATCTCTACTCAAAAGTTTGGGTCCCTATTGACTTCAATGGGGTTAGGGTTCGGGGTCAAGTTCGGGTCAAGTTCGGGTCTCAAACTCAAACTTTCTTCTCAAGTTCAGCCGAACCCGTCAAACCCGAACATCCAGGTGTCCGCTCAACTGTAGTTATGTTAGCTCAACCATGGTAAGCCTAAAACCATCGGAGCAGGCAGACCCTCCAACACATAACATGAGACAGATTCCTGATGGAAATCACCCACTCTTAAATGGATGTAATTTATCACCTGCGACAGGCATTTTTGGGTAAGAGGTGCAAAATCAATTGCAAAGACATAAGTGCTTTTCTCTAGTGCACTAGTAGTCAACCCATGAATACGAACAAACTGTCTATCAATCAGGTTAACCCCAGCCCCACTATCGATAAATACCTAAATTTCCACAGTTTTGGACTCTAGCGCCACCTCGGCAGACAGGAGAAATCGGGTACTACCAGTAAGTGACAAAAGTAAGTTCTCTTGCTGCCTACCCACATCACCAATAGTAATTTGTGGATTAAGCATTTTTTCTTTTTTTTTTTTTTTACACCTTAATGCTGAATGTACGGACAAATATTCACAAAATGTCCCTTCTTTCCACAACAAAAACAGACTCTCTTCATATGACCAGAGCTCTTACCAGCAGTCCCAGGAGTAGCTCCCCCCAACTGCATAGGCTCCTCACAAGGCGTAACCACAGGTGTGTTTTTACCATAAGTGTCAAAGGAAGCCGCCACCTTATTTGACAGTACATCTTGAGGGTGAGGACCTTTAGATCTCCCCTTCAAGCGTCTATCCAGACGTTCAGCAAGGGACATGGCTGCTTCCAATGACTCAGGTTTTTCATGAAAGGCCAATGCATCCTTCAGCCTCTTACATAGACCCTGTTAGAACTGGCTACAGAGAGCAGGATCATTTCACTCCGTTTCCGTAGCCCATCTCCTAAATTCAGAGCAATAGATTTCTGCGGTGCGTTCTCCCTGCCATAAACCATGTAACTTGGCCTCAGCCTGAGAGATCCAATCCGGGTTTTCATAAATAAAGGCTCTAAAACATTTATCTACTGACTGGAGGGACGGTGATCCGGTCAACAGAGAAAAAGCCCAAGACTGTGCATCATCCTTAAAGAGGACCTTTCACTATTTTAAAAACTAAAAACTAACTATATCAGTGGGCAGAGCGGCGCCCAGGGGTCCCCCTGCACTTACTATGTCTGGGCGCCGCTCCGTTCGGTATAGCCTCCGGTGTCTGCAGCTCCTTCTTTTGTACTGGGCAGAGTTTTTGTATTAGGGTTGTCCCTTGCTGCAGCGCTGGCCAATCGTAGTGCACAGCTCATAGCCTGGGAGTCCCTCATCAAGAGGTAATGACCTGGTGTTCCCCTCAGGAAAGGCTATCCCACCATCAGAGGTACTGCGAAGAATGAGGTGTTTACTTAGACAATGCCATTAGAGGAGGTTGGTCACGTGGCACAGTAGGTTCACACCCTCTAGTTCATGATCCGTTATATGCCTAACATACGGGGAAGATAATAAGCTCTTCAGCAGGATCCATACTACTGCCAGTGTCCAGTGGTGTACCTCTAATAGAGGCAGACCACGCAGCTGCTATGGGGCCTGTGATTGAAGGGGGCCCGGCTGTGGATGAATGGCCCCACCCCCTTCTGGCTCCTTGCTCCCTTATCTCGGGCCCCCCTCTTTAACAAGTCCATGAGTGGCCACTGATGAATGCTCTGTCCTTCTGCTCAGCAGAGAAACTTTAGCTGCAGTAGGATGTGCAGACATGTCACTTGTCTGCCTGCACGCACAACCTGTGACCTTCCTTGACCTAGCGTGACCTCCAGCTCCGTCATCTGCAGTGTGTCAGGGCCCCGACTGCTGCGCTCTGCGTGCTGAAGGAGAAGCATTGGAGAGCGATCTCTGTTATGCAATAAGTCATCTGTCAAGACTGATAACAAGAGTGCCTGGGGCTGGTGTGTGCCATGATGGAGAATCCAGTGCACACTTTATTGACAAGAGGCGGTGGGCATAGACACATTATATACAAATCAGCAACAACAGAAGTAACAGTTCATGGGGCAGGGAAGGGTAGGCCACACTTTATAATGTGCAGCAGAACGCACAATCTTTAGGCCTGTTTAATATTTGCGTTAAAACAGATCCAGCAGGGTGTTCCGGCCAGGAACAGCCTGTCAGATCCGTGAATACTGGGTGCTAATGTGCACTGCCGAGGTTTGGTCCTGCCCCATTCATTATAATGGGGACCAGTGGAGATCTGGCCACAAAATGGCAAATATGCCAAGACGCGGCTGGGCGAAAACTGCTTCGCGCAGCGGTATTTGTCTGGGCACCCCTTGGCATATCTGTTTTAACACAGATGTTAAACAAACCTTAGGCAGGAATAGCACACTGTATAATACACAGCGAAGGCATAGTCTCTGGCCAGGTATGGCACACTATATAGTACGCAGCAGCAGACAGTACATGGGAGGTACGGTACACTATATAATAAGCAGAAGAACGCACAGTTCATAGGTGGGGCAGGGGGGGGGGGCAGGGCACAAGTAGTGGGAGGTATCAGAGATGGGTATGGGCATGGGGGCCCAATTCAGATTCTTGCTATGGTGCCCAGTGATTTTTATGTATGCCCCTGCCAGTGTCTGTCTTTGGAGATCACATTGTAGTGTGCTTTTATAAAAGCTTTTCATTATATTTTGTATTTGAATTAAATACTGTATTTAAAATAGAAGAATAAGCAACCATTTATGGAAACCACATGTTCATGCATCATTTTATTTTGAGAATTTTGTCTTATGTTATAATTAGTTATCTATAGAATTCATTCAACCTTTATGTGAATAAATAAGATGCAATGCATTTAGATATTTAATAGCCATGAAATTACAATCTTGCAATCTTTTAATTAACCTTTTTTGCATTGTAAACCATTAGTGATTTATTTTCTTTTATGCTGAGGACATTTATCTAATAATTGTCCTTTTCTGATTTTAGGTTTTATCAGGATATTATAACATTTAGGTAAAAACATGCAGCTCAATATTCCACCTCCTGAGGACAATATGGCAAAGATCTCGACGATGACCATGTGCTTCCCTGTACTGCTCAGATAGGCTGGGATGGCGCAGATCCAGACACTGCAGAACACCAGCATGCTGAAGGTGATGAACTTGGCTTCATTATAGATGTCAGGTAATGTCCTCACCATAAAAGCCAGAGCAAAACTCAAAGCCGCCAGAAACCCCATATAACCCAACATGAGGTAAAAAGCCAAGATGGAACCTTCATTACACTGGAGGATGATCTTCCCAGGATAATCCAGGTTAGGTTCTTGATATGGAGGAGAAAGTGACAACCAGATAACTGCATTCAGAACCTGAATAGATGAACAGACCAACACTATAGAATAAGGAAGCTTAACTCCCATACACTTTCTCCAGGAGCTGTCAGGTCTGGTGGCCTTGAATGCTATGCAGACTATAATGGTCTTGGCCAGGACAGAAGACACAGCAACTGTGAAGAAGATCCCAAAGCAGATTTGTCGTAGCCTACAGGTTATATCCACTGGACGACCGATGAATAGAAACACACAGAGTAAGCTGAACATGAGAGAGGTCAGTAGAATGAAGCTGAGGTTCTGGTTATTGGCTCTGACAATGGGAGATTTATGGAATAAAGAGAATATTCCAATTATAAAGAAACTTATGAGAAAGAGTAATATGGAGATGATGGAGAAGACTACAGCAAGAACATCAGTCTCATAGGAGAAAAACTCATCATCTCTGACGACACATTTGTTTTTAGACTCATTTGGCCATTCATGATCAGGACATCTCTGGCAATTTTCAGTGTCTGTGATAAAGTAAAAATAAATTAGCTGTGGATATTGTTTATAACATTCATTTTATGTAATAAAAATCAAATTTGTAGCCAACATCTGCGTCAAAATATTGGTACCGATGTTGCTGGAAAATATGTTTATTACACAATTAATAACTTTGCATCAGGTTTTGCGAAAACAGAAATTGTTGCAAGGTCTGTGACAAGATACAGTAATACAGTATACACCGCCAATGATGCTGGACAGTATGCCTGTTACACACTTATTAACTGTAGACATTTTGCTGCAAGTTTTTTTTTTTCTTTTTTTTTTTTATAGAAAAAGGCTAGTTCCTGTACATAATGAAATAACACTGTCTACTAGAGATGAGCAAACCAGTTCATAACAAACCAGTTTCCAAAGTTTCATCCAACACACAAATCCAAAGCTCATCAGTTTTGTTTCGGACAAATCCAGTAAAACGACATGCAGAACCATTTTACTGCACATATTTGTGGGGAAAAGCACAAGGGAGGAAGAAAAAGCATGCTCACGTGACTCTAAGAGGAAGTTAGAGGGAGGATTGCCCTGATTGGCACACAGGCCGACAGGCAACCTGGATGAGCCAATCAGTGCTGCAGCTGGGGAGGAGGAACCTTTGCAGAATTAGTAGAATGTCATTGTGTGGTGGGGTGTGAATGAGGGTGCATGGGTCTATGCAGTGTCTGACAGAAAACAATATTAGGGACAGTGTGCAGTCACAATCGAGCTTCTATTCTAGTGTCAGGGACAGTGAAAGAAAAGGTTAGAAAGAAGAAGAATTGCATAGAACGGGGAGAGGCAGGGAAATCTGTCAGCCAGGGAATGATGAGTGGGGAGCTGAGGCTGGGTGCGCCTGGCAGAGCATTCTAGATGCAATTACTGCCTTATAACACTGTTGCAGCGCTGCAGAACATCAGCATCACCTACCTACAAGAAGATTTCTCTTTTGTTTTGCTATTTAGTAGTGATGAGCGGCAGGGGCAATATTCGAATTTGCGATATTTTGCAAATATTTGGGCGAATATTCGCCATATATACGAGAATTTGCGAATTTATGATCTCCAGGCATTATTTTCTTGATTGAATCGAATTGATTGAATTCACATAAATATTTTCGCATACAAATTTGCATGAACTGGTATTTGAAAAAAAATTGAATATATTTTGCGATATTCTAAATATTCGCAAATTCTCAAAGTGCCGATATTCGCGATTAAAATTCGCATTTCGAATATTTGTGATCAACGCTAGTCATAAGCTCAAAATGTACAAGTATTTTACCATCCAGAGGATAAATGCAGCATTTGAAATCTGTGTCAAACTTTGATTGTTGTTGGGAAAATGGTATATTACACTTTTACTAGTACACTGCCGCTAATACCACTGCACCAATATGTGCTGCAGTATCGCAGCAGTACCGCAATACCTGCTGCCAAAAATGTCAACCAGAATCTCTATAAACTGAATACCACGAACTACCTTCAGAATAAAGACTCCTGTCAAGCACTGCTGGAAAGAGTCCACATATGCACATCAATGATATCTAACAAGATTACTGTGCCATTGATTTCTCTTCTGCAATCTCTATCCAATTCCCTGCGGCTTGGGTACAGGGTGTATGTCGAGTCCGGTATCTTGTTTTTCGCTGGAGCACGCCCCGACCATTGGCAAAGCTCCTTGTTCTTAAGTAAACATCTTGCACTTTCATGGAGCAATACTAGTGATTGATTCCCTGACAAAGGACAATGCTTTGTCCGAAACGCGTTGGTTTTTGTTACTGGCAGTAACCTGTAGCTCGAACTCTGACGTCACTAGTATCGCTCCACGAGAGCACAAGCTTTTAACTTAACAGCAAGGGGGCATGGCTTGGCTGCCGAGAGTGATGGCTACATGAGAGCACAGCTCCCGCACCTCAGCGACTGTTTCCCAGCAAACCCTCTACCACAGCCTCCAAAAACGGGTCAGAGGACACCAGTACTGTCCCCCCAAACCATGGGCCGATCTAAATGGATGCTCCCCAGGATAAACAGTGAAAACTTGGAGAAGTATTTTGAGAAGGGGAAGATCCAAGATGGCGCCCAGAGTCCTGACCGCGTCGCTTCCTCTTCTCCAGTACGCGCTTTAATACTGGCACATAACCCTGGACCCGACTCTCCTTCATCTCCCCCCGATGTATTCAGTGACTCCTGTCCTACTTTCCCGGCATTTCCATCCACTCCTGAGGAGGTTAGAGAAGCGAGGCAGGGGAACAGGGCACACATCCAAGATGGCGCCGCGGATACTCCCTCTCGATCAGGCAGCTTGCAGAGTTGGCAGCAACGTACAGAGCATCATCCTGATACTAAGGTCGGTTCTATTTTAACACCCTCTGCCCTTGGGTCATCTGGGGAGGATGCCTTCATAGCCCTCCCTGCCTCTGAGAGACCTGCATCAGAGAGTACTCTGAAGCAGATGTTACTGGCGCTAAAGTCATCCATTAATCATGATTTGACAGCCCTAATCGCCCTTGCATGCCCAATCGGGGTGTCCTGTTCCTTCTCTCTCCTTTCCCCCTTTTTAAGAGGGGTGCGGATGGAGAACATTTTCAATTAGCTGGTTATAGCACCATCTGCAGCTTTGTTTTGCGTTTAACATTTTATTCATAACATTAAGATTATTGATGATGCATATTTATTCTTCAGTATTTAGAAACTCAAAAGTTCAAGGTTTTGTAATATAATTGAAAATCAAAAATACAGTCTACAAATCCATATTCCTTCAACTCTCATTTTTTTCATTTTTCCAAACCATATAGATAAGCTTGAGCGAATCAATCTTTGGATCATAGATCCAAAGTCAATTCGTTCAAATACTTCTATTTTTTTAATTTATTTTTTATTTAAGAGCTTTGATTAGAAAGCTTTGTATCATACATCAGTTTTTTGTAACAAACATTAGCAACCAACATATGAGTTAACACATGGATACAGTGAATGTTTCACATAAGATTGAGATACAGTAACAGCAGTGTGATAAAATATGGCATTTTTAGGTCAAGGCTTCAAACGCTTGAAATTCCTGAATTGTTCCCAGTTTTTCCAGATTGCTCTAAATTTAGGGTAATTGCGATTTTTCAAAGCTGCTATTTATTAAAATCTATAGATATTATCAACCTTCCCTATCCACTGCTCCAAGGAATGGAGCTCCGGCTTGAGCCAGAATCTGGGTACTAGAAGACGTGCACTGATTAAAAGTTTTTTAAAGAGAGGAGGCACCCCCTCCCCGGAGCATCAGGCAGGAAGGCCCAACAAAGCTAATTGGGGAGACAGAGAGATTTTCGTTTTACACACCTCATTACTTTTGTTAAAAACCTGATTCCACCACTTGTGAATCGGTGGACATAACCACCACGCATGTTAAAAGGAACCTCTCTCTCCCCTGCAATGCCAGCATACATCAGTATTTGTCTGGTCATATCTACAAGTGATATCAGGAGTTTTATACCAATGAGTGAGAATCTTGTATCCATTTTCCTGGATTCTAACACATCTTGAGGCAACGTGGGGTACCACAAATAATTTAGAACACTCTTTGGGTGTAAAAGAGCGTCCCAAATCCCATTCCCATAGACCCACAAATGCTAGTTTTGGAGTAGAGATGGGGACATTAAGTACCTTGCAAAGGTTTGAAATTGGTTTTGTTAGAGGAGTAGACCTATCTATCAAGCTTTCGAACCAGCTTACACCTCTACCCAGGACCTATGTGGTGGTTTTCTAAACCAATCGATTATTCTAGACATAAAGATGGCTCTACCATATAACAATGGATTAGGAAGGCCTATACCACCTGAGGATCTAGGTCTCTGGAGGAGTAAGTTAGACAGGCAAGATCTTTTACCTCCGCAAACGAAGGGGCAAATGCTTTTGGTTAGATATTTATAGAATGATTTTGGTACCAGGATTGGGGGAACTTGCTGAAGGTAATTTAATCTGGGGGTTACCAAAGACGTTACTAGGTTTTTGCGTCCAAACCACGGCAGTGTTGGAAATTGCAGTGAAGAAAGCTGTTCCTGTATGGATTTCAATAGTGAGAGGTAGTTAAGTTGAAACAGGCTGTGAGGATCAGGACCTTCACTCCTATGTAAGTAAGGTATGGGGCAATCCAATTAAATGGGGATTTCATCTCAAGATCTTTCCTTACGGTGGGTTTGAGGCCCAGACTCAGAACATGTGATTTTTTTCAAGTTGATCTTGAAATTGGATAAGGGGCTAAACTTCTCCAACAGGTCATAGATAATGGGTAGAGAAATCTCAGGGTTTGAAATTATGACTAGAAGATCGTCCGCAAAAACGGGAGCCTAATCTGAAACCCCTGATCCTTTCATCTTGTCTAATTGCCTGAAAAAGTGGCTCCATGATTAGAACAAAGACTAGTGGGGAGAGGGGACAACCCTGTCTAGAGCCATTCCTAATAGTGAACGTGGAGTATAAAGTATCGTTCACCATGATGGCTGCTGAGTAGAGTTGAGCGGACACCTGGATTTACGAGTTCAACGGGTTCAGCCGAACTTCACAAAAAGTTTGCGTTCGGGACCCAAACTTGACCCAAACTTAACCCCGAACCCCATTGAAGTCAATGGGGACCTGAACTTTTGAGCACTAAAATGGCTGTAAAAATGTCATGGAAAGGGCTAGAGGGCTGCAAATGGCATCAAAATGTGGTTAAGAGCATGGCAAGTGCTCTGCAAACAAATGTGGATAGGGAAATGACTTTAAATAACATAAACTACGTACAAATTAAAAATAATAATCTTGATCTAGGAGGACGAGGTCCATATAGAGTAGGAGGTTGAGGAGGCGGTGGATGTGGCGGTGTATGTGAAAGCGGCGGTGGAGAAGGAGGTAGCCTACACTGCTTTTTGGTTGTAAATTTATTTTTATTTTTTTAAATTAGGGTACACCCCAAAACATTGGGAAATATAGCCAGTGATAACCCTCTCCAGTCGTGCTAAACACACATTCAAACAATACACTGACTGCAGGGCAGGCCAGCACCTCCAAGGGGTAAAGGGAAAGCTCAGATCATGTGCCCAATTTGGAGACCCAGAAGTTGCAGGGGCTGACCCCTGTCAGTCGGTTCGTGTAGGAGTGTGCACACTTACTGCCCCACCATGTTCGCACGTCCCTGTGATGTTCACAATCCAATTTGATATCTGCTCTATCAATTTTCGATGTTCTTTTATGCGCCTACCATGGTGATCACGGGTGGCGGGGAATCAGGGTTCCAGGCTGGAGAGGGAGCCTGAGAAAAAGATACCACATGCAAGGGAGGTGAATGGATGAAATTAAATGTAATCGACTGGAAATGTGGGACAAAGTATTAAAGCATAAGCTTCCAAGTTAAGGAGGGGGCGCGCGGCAATTACCCACTCCCGACTCGGGAAAGTAGTGACAATAAATAACAATACAGGACTCTTAAGATGCCCTGTTATTGGAATGATTAATAAAAAAATTATAGGGAATGTCACTGTGGTATTTTTGATTTGTAAACGTTAGCCAGGAAAGGCCCTGCTGCCGCTTTGTTGAATTCTGCCTGATCGCACGTCCCTGTGATGTCCACCATAAATTTGGAAATCTTCTCTATCAACTTTCGATGTTCTTTTCTGAGCCTACCATGTTGATTACGGTTATCGGCGAATCAGGGTTCCATGCCAAGAGAGGGAGCGTGAGAAAGAGAGACCACATCCAAGGGAGGATTAATTGTTTCAAATAAAAAATGATAGAGCGGAAATATGGGACAAATTATTAAAGCGTAAATGTGGGACAACTTTTTAAAGTTTAAGCATTGAATGAAAGGAAGTGGCGCGCATCAATTAATGAAGAATTTCTTAAATTTTATTCCGTCACCTATGCAGAGCAGGGGTTTCTATCCGTCAAAATTTGAAAAAAGTCACCTGACAATGTAACAGACGATTTTTTTTAAACCGTGATGTCCACCATCCATTTGGATATCTTCTCTATCAACTTTCAATGTTCTTTTCTGAGCTTACCATGTTGATCACGGTTATCGACGAATCAGGGTTCCACGCCGGAGATGGAGCGTGAGAAAGAGAGACCTCATCCAAAAGAGATAAATGGATGAAAAAAAATTTGGATCGAGCGAAAATGTGGGAAAAGCTGTTAGAGTGCAAATGTTTAATAAATTATTGAAGCGCAAATGTGGGAAAAATTAGTAAAGCGCAAATGTGGGACAAATTATTGAAGAGCAAATGTGGGACAAATTAGTAAAGCGCAAAGAATTTCTGAAATTTTATTCCCTGTCACCTATGCAGAGCAGGGGTTTATTCACGTCCAAAATTGTAAAATGTCAACCCAAGAATGTAACAGAAAAATTACAGAAATGTATTAACCTGTCTACTAGGTAGAGCAAGGGTCTATGACAGAAAAAAATGGTTTAGTGTCACTTGAAAATGGAAAATAAAAATTATTGAAATGTATTAAGCTGTCAACTAGGTATAGCAGTGCTATATTACACCCAAAAAGTTGTGAATTTCAACTGAAAATGTAACAGACAAATTAGTTTTTTTTTTTTACCTGTCTACTAGGTATAGCAGTGGTACATCACACCCAAAAAATAGGTGAATTTCACATGAAAATGTAACAGACAATTTTTATTTTATTTTTTTACCTGTCTACTTGGTATAGCAGTGGTACAATCAAACCCCAAAATTGGTGAATTTCACCTGAAAATGTAACAGACAATTTATATTTTTTTTTTAAACCTGTCTACTAGGTATAGCAGTGGTACATCACACCCAAAAATTGGTAAATTTCACCTG
Source organism: Bufo gargarizans (assembly GCF_014858855.1). Taxonomy (NCBI): domain Eukaryota; kingdom Metazoa; phylum Chordata; class Amphibia; order Anura; family Bufonidae; genus Bufo; species Bufo gargarizans. Next base: position 24,497,188 of record NC_058080.1, on the reverse strand, counting down.
ACAATGTAACAGACAATTATTATTTTTTTAAACCTGTCTACTAGGTATAGCAGTGGTACATCACACCAAAAAATTGTTGAATTTCACCCAAAAATATATCAGACAAATTAGTGAAATTACATAAAATAAAATTATATATGTACAAATTAAAAAATAAATAAATTATGAGGTGGATTTCCATATGGAGTAGGAGTTTGAGGAGGCGGTGGACGTAGCTGTATAGGTGGAAGTTGGGGTGGAAGAGGACGAGGTAGCCAACACAGTTTTTTGGTTTTAATTTAATATATATTTTTTAATTAGGGTACTGTAAGATCCTCACCTGCTTTGCACTCCAGGGGAACCAAGAGGGGTCCTCGTGGAGTTGCGGGACAGGTTATGCGTGTCTCTGATGCACCAGCGCTGACCCCTTTGCGAGCCAGTGCGGAGATGCGTTCGCGTGGACATCGGAGGGGAGGACCGTCGGAGTCCCGGGGACAGAGTGGCCAGGCGAGTGACAAGACGCCGCGGCCAGGGTTGTCTCCGGTGTCTCCTGCGACTTCCGTTTCCGCATCTGGGTCCACGCGCTCGCATACTCGCGCTGAGTCAATCATGCGTCCGTGCGTATGCACGAGGGCAGGTTCGCAAAGGGATACACGGTCGCGAGTATGCGCTTCTTATGCACTTCGTCGACCAGTGGCGCATATTATACTGACTCACAAGAGCAAAGTGGATTAGGGAGCCAGCCATGGGTTAATCAACTTGTGATTGCCTTAGGCCTTGTACTCAGGTGCAGGGCAATTTGTTCACTTATGGTAGTGGACACTTGGCACCCTGGGATTGGTCAGCAGGCATTTAAAAGGGTGATCAGTGCCCACTGTTATTTTCCCTCAACCAGGTATAGGTCACAACTCCTAGTGACTGAAGACTGCCAGGAACTTTGTCCTTTACAGCGGACCCAAGATCTGGAGTGACTCGACTGCCAAGTGCACAGCATCATTCAGCACTGGTTGGGACTATTCCTGGAATCTCCTTGCCTGGTTTTTTGTTATTATTCCTTGTTACCAGCAAGTGTCCTGGACGTTTATGTTTCTGGTGAATAAACACCTTTTTGCTTTCATCACTGGTCTGTTTGTTGGTGCTTTGCATTACAGAACAGTGGGCCCAACTAACAGTTGCCATGGACAAGATCCAGCAGCAGCTGAATGAGTTAACGGTAGCCGTTAACCTGCTGTTCCAACGACGCCCAAATATACCAGCAGCCGCTGCAGCGCAAATCCAAGAGCAACTGACAACTGTGATGGAGGAGGTTCAGCAGCTTATCCAGGGAGCCTCAGCACTACCCGTCACTATCGCAAGGCATCAAACAGAACCTAAGATCCCTCTGCCTGACCCCTTCACAGGAGAGCGACAGGAGTTCTTAAACTTCAGGGACTCCTGTCTCCTTTATTTCCAGTTACGACCGATGGCTTCTGGCACTCTCAGGCAGAGAATTGGGATTGTAATGTCACTGCTACGTGGAGACCCCCAACGTTGGGCATTTAACTTGCCTCAAGACCATACAGCTTTTTTGTCAGTGGATGCCTTCTTCGAGGCTATGATTTACGATGACCCGGATCGTACTCGCACCGCAGAGACCAATCTTGAGCATATTCAACAAGGCCGCTGCCCAGCTGAAGAATACGCTGCAGAATTCAGGCGATGGGCAGCTTTCACCACCTGGGGCGATGCAGCCCTACGCCATCGCTTCCGTTTGGGACTTTCGGATGCGGTCCGGGATCTTCTTTTGGCCTTGCCTACACCCTTCTCGTTGGAAATGGCTATCTCTCAGGCAATCGATGCCGACAGGCGAATCCGTGAGAGGCGAGTGGAACGGTCGTCTCGGTTTTCATCCTCTCGACCACATCCAGGGCCTCTAAAATCGGCCGAAGAGCCAATGGAGGTTGGATCCTCCCATCCCACACAGGCAGAACGAGCTCGTCGCCAACAGAAAGGCCTGTGCCTATTTTGCGGAACGTCTGGACACCTCGTTAAAACCTGTCCCCTCCTGCCGGCGGGAAACGAATGAACCTAGGGGGCATAGAGGAGAACCCCCTAGGTGCTATTATCCCTCCTCCAAGCCGGGTGATGGTATCCATATCCTTACGGTGGCAAGACAAGGTCCATGAGTTTTCAGCACTAATCGATTCTGGGGCCGCTGGGAATTTTGTGGACTCAACCTTGGTTTGTCGACTTGGCATCCCGTTGATCCAGCCGAAAACCACCATGTCAGTGACCGCGATTGATGGTTCAAGATGGTCGTGCAGTGTGGATGACTCCGGGAATACAGGTAACGGTGGGGGCTGATCATCGGGAGACCTTAAGCCTTTTTGTCCTTGACATGCCATCCACGCCCGTGATTTTGGGTCTCCCTTGGTTAAGGCTCCATAATCCAGTAGTGGACTGGCGCTCGGGTCTTATCTGTCAGTGGAGTACGGAATGCCTTACTAAGTGCATTCGTCCCGACCTGTCACTAGCCTCCATGGAAGTATTAAGTACTTTACCACAGCAGTATCATAATTTCCGAGATGTGTTCAGTCCTCAGGGGGCTGATGTATTACCCCCCCCACAGGTCATATGATTGTCCTATAGACCTGTTGCCAGGCACCATGCCACCACGAGGGCATCTTTATAATCTCACTGGGCCTGAGGTTCAGGCTCAGCGGGAGTATATTAAAGAGAACCTTGAGAAGAATTTCATTCGTCCATCCACTTCCCCTGCTGGAGCTGGATTCTTCTTTGTGGAGAAGAAGGATGGAGGCTTGAGACCTTGCATCGATTATCGTGCCCTTAATCGGATTACGGTGAAGAATCGGTATCCACTGCCTCTGATTGATGATCTGTTTTCTCAGGTGGCAGGGGCCCGAGTCTTCACCAAACTCGATTTAAGGGGTGCTTATAATTTAGTTCGCATTAGAGAGGGTGACGAATGGAAGACCGCATTTAATACCAGAGACGGGCATTACGAGTATCTCGTGATGCCTTTCGGTCTCTGTAATGCTCCCGCGGTCTTCCAGGAGTTCATCAACAATGTTCTCAGAGATTTCTTGGATAGATGTGTTGTTGTCTATTTAGATGACATACTAATCTACTCTTCGGATCTGGTCTCTCATCGGAGACACGTGTGTCAGGTTTTCCAGAAGCTGAGGGAGAACCGCCTCTATGCCAAACTTGAGAAGTGTCTGTTTGAGGTGAAGGAGTTGCCTTTCCTGGGGTACATTATCTCAGAAAAGGGATTGGCTATGGACCCATCCAAACTTTCTGCTGTCTTGGATTGACCTCAACCTAAGGATCTTAAGGGGTTGCAGCGTTTCTTAGGCTTTGCCAACTTCTACCGCAAGTTTATTAAGAATTTTTCTGCGATAGTAGTACCTCTCACCAACCTCACTAAGAAGGGAGCTAATCCTTCTAAGTGGACGAGAGAGGCAGTCAGAGCCTTTGAGACGCTGAAACAGGCCTTTTGCACGGCACCAATTCTTACTCATCCAGACACCTCCAGACCTTTTGTTCTCGAGGTCGATGCCTCAGAGGTCGGTGTAGGGGCAGTTCTCTCACAGTATTCTGGGGACCCCGAGAGGTTACATCCCTGTGCCTTCTTCTCTCGGAAGCTCTCTCCAGCCGAGTGTAATTATGATATCGGCAATAAAGAGCTTCTGGGAGTAAGATTGGCTTTTCAAGAGTGGAGACATTGGCTAGAGGGTGCAGAACATCCCATCACGGTTTACACTGACCACAAAAATTTGGAGTATCTAGAGAGTGCCAAAAGACTCAACTCCCGACAAACCAGATGGGCATTGTTTTTCACCCGCTTCAATTTCCGCCTCACTTATAAACCAGGTTCCAAAAACGTGAAGGCAGATGCCCTGTCCCGCTGCTTCCCTGAGGCTGCTTCCGTCCTGGACTCTGAGCCAGAAACCATTCTCCCAACTAAATGTTTTCTTGCTGCCCTGGGGGCCGCAGAAGTAATGGAGGACTTGTCCTCTCTTCTTGAGCCCTCACAGGCAGAGAGTCCACCTGACAAACCCGAGGGTCGATGGTTCGTACCCATTAACCTTCGATTGGAGGTCATCCGACAGTTTCATGACTCAAAGTCTGCCGGGCATTTGGGTGTTAAAAAGACACTTGCCCTTGTTAAACGTCACGTGTGGTGGCCCAACATGTCCGTGGATGTTAAGGCCTATATCCAGGCATGTACTGTTTGCGCCAGATGTAAACCGTCCCGGTCTGCCCCTTCTGGGACTTTACTCCCACTGCCTATTCCCCAGGCTCCATGGACTCACATTTCCATGGATTTCATCACAGATTTGACAAGGTCCTCTGGAAGTACGGTAATCTGGGTAGTGGTGGACCGTTTTAGTAAAATGGCCCATTTTATCCCACTCCCTGGATTGCCCTCGGCCAGAGAATTGGCAGATCTGTTCTTGAATCATGTCTTTCGATTACACGGAGCGCCGGATGACATTGTTTCAGACAGAGGAGTGCAATTCATCTCCCGCTTCTGGCGTTCTTTCTGCTCCCGATTGGGTATTAATTTGTCTTTTTCTTCTGGTTTTCACCCAGAGACCAACGGTCAGACGGAAAGGACTAACCAGACCCTGGAGCAATATCTCCGGTGCTTCGTGTCAGACTGCCAGGAGGAATGGGCAGCGTACCTTTGCGGAGGTGGCTTATAATAACTCTGAGCATGCTTCCACTAAGATGTCTCCGTTCAGGTGTGTGGGGGGCAGGGATCCAAGACTCTCTTCTTTGGCCGGACCCTCCACTGACTCACCGGTGGTGGATCAGTGGTTCGAGGATAGACGTCCCATTTGGTCGTTGGCCCAGCGGAATCTCCGCAGTGCGGTGGCGCAACAGAAGAAATTTGCTGATCGTCATCGCACCGTAGAGCAAAAGTTTAAGGTGGGAGATCAGGTGTGGGTCTCCACCCGGAACTTTCCGCTGCGTCAGCCATCTTCCAAGTTGGGTCCTCGATTCATTGGCCCATACCCGGTGACACAAAAGATCAACCGAGTTACGTACAAGGTTGCTCTTCCACCGTCGATCCGAGGAGTGAACACCTTTCATGTTTCACTTCTCAAATCGGCAGCCGACTCCGCTCCCTTCATTCAGACCCCATCCCCGCTGGAGCTCCAAGGGGTACCGGAGTTCGAAGTGAACAGAATTTTGGACTCTCGTTTTGTCCAAAGGTCTCTTCAATACTTGGTGGACTGGAAGGGTTTTGGTCCAGAGGAGAGATGTTGGATACCTGCTCGCCAGGTGCATGCGGATGAGTTGGTGGCAGCCTTTCACCGGGATAATCCGGGGAAAGCTTGCTTGGAGTCTTCAGAGCCGCCTCCTCAAGGGGGGGGGGTAATGTAAGATCCTCACCTGCTTTGCACTCCAGGGGAACCAAGAGGGGTCCTCGTGGAGTTGCGGGACAGGTTATGCATGTCTCTGATGCACCAGCGCTGACCCCTTTGCGAGCCAGTGCGGAGATGCGTTCGCGTGGACATCGGAGGGGAGGACCGTCGGAGTCCCGGGGACAGAGTGGCCAGGCGAGTGACAAGACGCCGCGGCCGGGGTTGTCTCCGGTGTCTCCTGCGACTTCCGTTTCCGCATCTGGGTCCACGCGCTCGCATACTCGCGCTGAGTCAATCATGCGTCCGTGCGTACGCACGAGGGCAGGTTCGCAAAGGGATACACGGTCGCGAGTACGCGCTTCTTATGCACTTCGTCGACCAGTGGCGCATATTATACTGACTCACAAGAGCAAAGTGGATTAGGGAGCCAGCCATGGGTTAATCAACTTGTGATTGCCTTAGGCCTTGTACTCAGGTGCAGGGCAATTTGTTCACCTATGGTAGTGGACACTTGGCACCCTGGGATTGGTCAGAAGGCATTTAAAAGGAGGTCTCTCAGGGTGATCAGTGCCCACTGTTATTTTCCCTCAACCAGGTATAGGTCACAACTCCTAGTGACTGAAGACTGCCAGGAACTTTGTCCTTTACAGCGGACCCAAGATCTGGAGTGACTCGACTGCCAAGTGCACAGCACCATTCAGCACTGGTTGGGACTATTCCTGGAATCTCCTTGCCTGGTTTTTTGTTATTATTCCTTGTTACCAGCAAGTGTCCTGGACGTTTATGTTTCTGGTGAATAAACACCTTTTTGCTTTCATCACTGGTCTGTTTGTTGGTGCCTTGCATTACAGGTACACTACAAAATAGTGTGAAATATCCAAAATACAAAAATGAGCCATTGCGCTGTAGTATAACAATGGCTGGTTAAGGCCGGTATACATGTCTATTCTGCACAAGGTACGGACAAGTCCTGTGGGATCCATGCCTGGTTCATTTTAATGAACGTGATCATGCCCACATTGGCTGTGGACAGGCGGCTGCTCTTGTCTGTGATGATGTCCCCTGCCATGCTAAACACACATTCAGATAATACACTGGCTGCAGGGCAGGCTAGCACCTCCAAGGCGCAAAGGGCAGCGTGGCCACCCAGTAATCAGCACAAGTTAGAATGTGGGCAACTCAGCGGTCATTGCGGAGACACTTCAGCATGTAATCGCTCATGTGTGCCAGGCTGCCCAGAGGCAACAAAAAGCTGTCTTCTGTGGGAGGTGTATCGTCTGTGTCCTCTGTATCCCCCCAGCCACGCACCAGTGATGGCCATGAGCTTGTCTGGTTGCCACCCTGCTGTGGAACATGGTTCCTCCTCCTCCATCTTCTCCTCCATCTTCTCCTCCTCCTCATCCTCCACCTCGTCATCCTCCAGAACTGTGCCCTGGCTGGACAATTGTGTACCTGGCTTTTGTGGGTGCAGGAACTCACCCTCTGAGCCACTTGTGAATGACTGGCCGGAAACCCTACGAAATTATCCCTTTTCCTCCTCATCCTGTGCTACATCCTCTTCCATCATCGCCAGCAGCGTTTTTTTAAGGAGGCATAGAAGTGGGATAGTAACGCTGAGAACAGTGTTATCTGCACTGGCCATGTCATTCATTCATGGCGCAACAAGGAACACAGGTCTCGCATGCAGGCCAAGTCATTGGTGGTGAAGTGGTGCTGTTCCACCGAGTGATTCACCTCTGCGTGCTGCAGCTGAAACTCCAGTATCGCCTGCTGCTGCTCGCACAGTCTGGCCAGCATGTGCAAGGTGGAGTTCCACCTTGTGGGCACAGCGCATATGAGTCGGTGAGCAGGAAGGCCAAAGTTACGCTGCAGCACTGACAGGCGAGTAGCAACAGGGTGAGAACGCCGAACGCGCGCACAGACGGCCTGCACTTTAAACAGCAGCTCTGACATATCGGGGTAATTTTTAAGGAATCTCTGCACCACCAAATTCAGCACATGTGCCAGGCACGGGATGTACGTCAAACCGGCTAGTCCCAGAGCTGCTACGAGATTTCACCCATTATGGCACACCATCAGGCCGGGCTTGAGGCTGACTGGCACCAACCACTCATCGGTCTGTTGTTCAAGGCATGTCCACAGCTCCTGCGCGGTGTGGGGTTTGTCCCCCAAACAGGTTTAAAACTGCCTGCTGTCGTTTACCTCTGGCTGTGCTGACGTTGGTGGTGAAGGTGTTACGCTGACCGGATAAGGAGCCGGTAGAGGATGAGGAAGCGGAGTAGGAGGAGGAAGCAACAGGATGCAAACTGAAGCGCCCTGCAATACTCGATGGTGGAAGGACATGCGCCAAACTGCTATATGCCTCAGGCCCAGCCGCTACTGCATTTACCCAGTGTGATGTTATGGAGATATAACGTCCCTGACCGTGCTTACTGGTCCACGTATCTGTAGTGAGGTGCACCTTGCCATAGATGGCGTTGCACAGTGCACACCTGATTTTGTCCCCCACTTGGTTGTGCAGGGAAGGGATGGCTCGTCTGGAAAAGTAGTGGCGGCTGGGCATGACGTACTGTGGGACAGCCACCGCCATAAGGCCTTTAAAACTCTCCGTCTCCACCAGACAGAATGACAGCATTTCAAAGGCCAGTAATTTAGAAATGCTGGCATTCAGGGCTAGGGATCGCGGGTGGGTAGGGGGGTACTTCCTCTTCCTCTTTATTGTTTGGGAGATGGAGAGCTGAACGCTTCTGTGGGACATTGAGGAGATGCTTGGTGACCCAGGTGGTGGTGTTGCTGGCAGATCATCTGTTTGCGGGGTGGCAGGTGGCACTGTCACCCCAGAGGTGGATGAAGAAGCCGAGACTGCAGCAGAAGAGGAAGCAAAAGGAGCCAGAGACCTTTCTTGGTTTTTGAGGTGTCTACTCCACTGCAGCTCATGCTTTGCACTTAGATGCCTGGTCATGCCGGCTGTGCTCAGGTTGAGAACGTTTATGCCTCGCTTCAGGCGCTGATTGCACAGCATGCAAACCACTCATGTCTTGTCATCAGCACATTGTCTGAATAACTGCCATGCCAGGGAACTCCTTGGAGCTGGCTTTGCTGTGGTTGTTCCCTAGCTGCGGTGAGCAGTAGCAGGCGTACTGTCTAGGGGACGGCCACTCCGCTTTTGCACCCTGCTTCCTCTTCTGCTGTGCTGGTGGCTTTGTGCGACCACTGCGTCTTCCTCCAAACTACACAGGTCACTCGCATGACCTTGAATCCATGTGGGGTCGAGGACCTCATCGTCCTCCACATCATCTTCCACCCATTCTTCCCTTCTCCCCTCCTTGTCGGTCTGCACACTTTCGCAAGCCCCAGCATTTGTTGCATGTGTTTCGTCATTATCCGAGACGTGCTGCGATGGTCCTCTAATGTACTCATCTTGAAACATAAGTGGTTTGGCATTGGTGCACTCAATCTCTTCCACTTCTGGGGCAGGGATAGGTGGATGGCCCTGGGAAACCCTGATAACAGAGTCATCAAAAAGCAGAAGAGACTGCTGCATGACTTGGGGCTCAGACTGCTTGGCTGATTTGCAATGGGGTGAGGCGAAAGACTGATGGACATCGGCTGCACGTGCCAACTCTGTTCTTTCAGCAGGAGACTGGGTGGGAGACAATGTGAAGAAACTGGAGGCACTGTCAGCAACCCAATCTACTATCGCCTATACTTTTTCAGGCCTCGCCATTCGTAGAGCCGCATTAGGGCCGGCCAAATACCACTGCAGGTTTTGTCGCCTACTCGCACCTGAGGAAGGGGTTTCACTTGTGCGTGTAGTTGGCACAGATCAACCACATCCTCTCCCTGCAACAGGAGCTCGACCAGCAGCACCACGACCTGCCACGTCCCTTATTTGACGCTCTCCTCATATTTCTCAAATTAATAGCAGAATAGAACCACAGTATGTAAAGGGTGTATCTCACATGCCCTGACCAGACTAGGCCGCAATTAAAGATTTGTGCCCAAAATAGCTGTATTTCAAATAACTGAATATAACTACAGTATTTAAAGGGTGTATCTCATGCTTCCTGAACCAGACTAGGCCGCTTTAACCCCTTAAGGACCGAGGACGTACCGGTACGCCCTATTTCCCGAGTCCTTAAGGACCGAGGACGTACCGGTACGTCCTGACTTAAAATCTGAATTCCGGCGCCGCGGGGGTTAATCGGAACGGGATTTCGGCTGAAATCATTCAGCCGGCATCCCGTAACAACGCAGGGGGGGTCATTTGACCCCCCCGTGTCGGCGATCGCAGCAAACCGCAGGTCAATTCAGACCTGCGGTTTGCTGCGCTTTTTGCAGTTTCTGATCCCCGCGGTCCCTGACCGCGGGGATCAGAAACTTCAGAGTGCCTAAAATCAAGATTTCACCTTCCCCCTGCACCCCTGCACGATTTGATGGCGGCGGGTGGTGCAGGGGGGGTGTCGCAGGCAGTGGGGGCGTTGCGGGAGGCGGGCGGTGCGGCAGGCGGGATCGCGATCCCCCGCCCGCCTCCTATTGCGTAATCGTTGGTGTACAGTGGGTATACCAGGGTGCCAGCACATTTCTGGCACCCTGGTATAAACGGCTGACATCGTTGATGCGATGTCAGCCGTTTAACCCTTTCCATACAGCGGTCCGTACCGTACGGACCGCTGTATGGAAAAGGTTAACAGTGCAGGGAGCTCCCTCCCTCTCCCATCGGGGGACTGCTGTGCCTTTGCAGCCCCCCGATGGGAGAGGGAGAGAGCCCCCAGGCATCCCCCCGAGAGCCCCGTCCTTACCCTTCCCCGTCTGCGAAGTTGTGGCAGACGGGGAAGGTTCCCATGGCAACAGGACGCCTGCTCAGGCGTCCTGCTGTCCATGGTGCTGAACAGATCTGTGCTGAAAGCATAGATCTGTTCAGTGTAAGTAAAATACAGTGCAGAACCCTATATAGGTTCTGTACTGTATTATACAGACATCAGACCCACTGGATCTTCAAGAACCAAGTGGGTCTGGGTCAAAAAAATAAAATAAAAAGTGAAAAAAGTTAAGATAAAAAAAAAAAACATTTATCACTGAATAAAAATTAAAAAAATAAAATACACTACACATATTAGGTATCGCCGCGTCCGTAACGACCTGATCTATAAAACGGTCATGTTACTTTCCCCGCACGGTGAACGCCATAAAAATAAAAAAATAAAAACTATGAGAAAATTGAAATTTTGCCCACCTTACTTCCCAAAAAAGGTAATAAAAGTGATCAAAAAAGTCGCATGTACGCCAAAATAGTACCAATCAAACCGTCATCTCATCCCGCAAAAAATGAGACCCTACTCAAGATAATCGCCCAAAAACTGAAAAAACTATGGCTCTTAGACTATGGAAACACTAAAACATGATTTTTTTTTGTTTCAAAAATAAAATCATTGTGTAAAACTTACATAAATAAAAATAAAGTATACATATTAGGTATCGCCACGTCCGTATCGACCGGCTCTATAAAAATATCACATGACCTAACCCCTCAGATGACCACCGTAAAAAAAAAAAAAAAAAAACGGTGTAAAAAAAGCTATTTTTTGCCATCTTACGTCACAAAAAGTGTAATAGCAAGCGATCAAAAAGTCATATGCACCCCAAAATAGTGCCAATCAAACCGTCATCTCATCCCGCAAAAAATTAGACCCTACTCAAGATAATCGCCCAAAAACTGAAAAAACTATGGCTCTTAGACTATGGAGACACTAAACAATTTTTTGGTTTTAAAAAAAATTTATTGTATAAAACTTACATAAATAAAAAAAATTGTATACATATTAGGTATCGCCGCGTCCGTGACAACCTGCTCTATAAAATTACCACATGATCTAACCTGTCAGATGAATGTTGTAAATAACAAAAAAAAAAACACGTGCCAAAAAAGCTATTTCTTGTTACCTTGCCTCACAAAAAGTGTAATATAGAGCAATAAAAAATCATGTGTACCCTAAACTAGTACCAACAATACTGCCACCCTATTCCGTACTTTCTAAAATGGGGTCACTTTTTTGGAGTTTCTACTCTAGGGGTGCATCAGGGGGGCTTCAAATGGGACATGGTGTCAAAAAAACAGTCCAGCAAAATCTGCCTTCCAAAAACCGTATGGCATTCCTTTCCTTCTGCGCCCTGCCGTGTGCCCTTACAGCAGTTTACGACCACATATGGGGTGTTTCTGTAAACTGCAGAATCAGGGCCATAAATAATGAGTTTTGTTTGGCTGTTAACCCTTGCTTTGTAACTGGAAAAAAAAATAAAAAATGGAAAATCTGCCAAAAAAGTGAAATTTTGAAATTGTATCTCTATTTTCCATTAAATCTTGTGCAACACCTAAAGGGTTAACGAAGTTTGTAAAATCAGTTTTGAATACCTTGAGGGGTGTAGTTTCTTAGATGGGGTCACTTTTATGGAGTTTCTACTCTAGGGGTGCATCAGGGGGCTTCAAATGGGACATGGTGTCAAAAAAACTGTCCAGCAAAATCTGGCTTCCAAAAACCATACGGCGCACCTTTCACTCTACGCCCCGCTGTGTGGCCGTACAGTAGTTTACAGACACATATTGGGTGTTTCTGTGAACAGCAGAGTCAGGGCAATAAAGATACAGTCTTGTTTGGCTGTTAACCCTTGCTTTGTTAGTGGAAAAAATGGGTTAAAATGGAAAATTAGGCAAAAAAATGAAATTCTCAAATTTCATTCCCATCTGCCAATAACTCTTGTGCAACACCTAAAGGGTTAACGAAGTTTGTGAAATCAGTTTTGAATACCTTGAGGGGTGTAGTTTCTTAGATGGGGTCACTTTTATGTAGTTTCTACTCTAGGGGTGCATCAGGGGGCTTCAAATGGGACATGGTGTCAAAAAAACTGTCCAGCAAAATCTGGCTTCCAAAAACCATACGGCGCACCTTTCACTCTACGCCCCGCTGTGTGGCCGTACAGTAGTTTACAGACACATATTGGGTGTTTCTGTAAACAGCAGAGTCAGGGCAATAAAGATACAGTCTTGTTTGGCTGTTAACCCTTGCTTTGTTAGTGGAAAAAATTGGTTAAAATGGAAAATTAGGCAAAAAAATGAAATTCTCAAATTTCATCCCCATTTGCCAATAACTCTTGTGCAACACCTAAAGGGTTAACGGAGTTTGTAAAATCAGTTTTGAATACCTTGAGGGGTCTAGTTTATAGAATGGGGTCATTTTTGGGCGGTTTCTATTATGTAAGCCTCGCAAAGTGACTTCAGAGCTGTAGTGGTCCCTAAAAATTGGGTTTTTGTAAATTTCTGAAAAATTTCAAGATTTGCTTCTAAACTTCTAAGCCTTGTAACATCCCCAAAAAATAAAATATCATTCCCAAAATAATTCAAACATGAAGTAGACATATGGGGTATGTTAAGTCATCACAATTTTTGGGGGTATTACTATGTGTTACAGAAGTAGAGAAACTGAAACTTTGAAATTTGCCAATTTTTAAAATTTTTTGGTAAATTAGGTATTTTATTATGCAAAAAAATTCATTTTTTTGACTTTATTTTACCAGTGTCATGAAGTACAATATGTGACGAAAAAACAATCTCAGAATGGCCTGGATAAGTCAAAGTGTTTTAAAGTTATCAGCACTTAAAGTGACACTGGTCAGATTTGCAAAAAATGGCCTGGTCCTTAAGGTGAAAATGAGCCCGGTCCTTAAGGGGTTAAAAGATTTGTGCCCAAAATGGGTGTTTGTTTAATGACTGAATAGAACCACAGTATGTAAAGGGTGTATCTCACACGCCCTGATCCAGACTAGGCCGCAATTAAAGATTTGTGCCCAAAATGTCTGTAATTCAAATAACTGAATAGAACCACAGTATGTAAAGGGTGTATCTCACAATGACATATGCAGCAAAGGCTGCAAAATAAACTTTTTTGCCCAAAACGGGTGTTTGTTTAATGACTGAATATGACAGCAGTATATAACCCTTGTATTTCATACGTGCTGATGCTGCAAGGGCAGAAAAAAATTGTATTTTGCCCAAAAAAGGGTGTTTTATTAATAGAAGAATATAACCACAGTATGTAAAGGGTGTATCTCACACGTACTGATCCAGACTAGGCCGCAATTTAAGTTTTTTGCCCAAACTGGGTGTTTGTTCAATAACTGAATATGACAGCAGTATATAACATTTCAATTTCATACGTACTGATGCTGCAACGGCTGTAAAATTGGGTATTTTAGCAAAAAAGTGTGTTTTTAAAAACCAAGAAAATTATGGCTGTATTTCTAGCTTAAATTATGTTCAAACAATTTTTATTGTTCATATTTGTCTCAAAAGTGCAAATACATGACATATCAATTTGCAATTGTCAGTGAAAGCATGAGTGACATCTTATATATTATAGAACATCTTATTGCACTTGTAATCAAAAGTAAAGAAGCGTTATTACAACACATGGAAAGTAAAAGGGAAAGGGAAGGGAAAGGATAGGGGTGGGGGGGGAGGGGAGTGGATGATTGGATGATTGTAGTACACGTTTCAGCACCTCCTTAAGAATGGTTCATTTAATCTCCCAGGCCATAGAAGAAGAAGATGGATGGATAAATTCCTTTATGTGAATTGAAAGCCTCTATATGTTACCCAAGGGCCCCATACTTTTTGGAACACCTGGGTGGATCTATTCTCCCATTCCGCTATTTGTTCCATCCTATATATATCATCACACCTGAGTTCCCAATTTCCCAATGAAGGAGGGGAAGTATCCCGCCATTTAGCTGCAACTAGTACCCGAGCAGCTACAAGTAATTGCGAGATGAGACGCTTGGTGGTGGCTGAGCATTTTATCTGGTCTAATAAATTTAATAGACAAACCTGTGGAGAAGGTTGTACGTGATTCTTACAGACCTTTGTGACTGCTGAGCAGATCTGTTCCCACATTTTTTTAATTATCTCACCACCAAATGTGAAAAAGATGCCTGTTTCCCGTGTACATCTCCAGCATCTCTCACTGACCTCGGGGTACATCTTATGCAAAACATCTGGTGTGTAATACCATCTGGTTAGTATTTTTAAGTAGTTTTCTTGTAGTCTCACGCAAGTCGAGATCTTCGGGGTCAGTGAAAGACACCTGTGCAAGGATTTTTGATCCCTTTCTAAACGTAGATCTGATTCCCATTTCGCTAAATATGGGTTAGTTTCTGGGCTTGTAAGTGTAAGTATCATAGAGTACAGTATAGAGATCTTTTTAACAGGTTCTTGTGTCTGGAGGACTATTTTCTCAATCCTGGTTGGGTCTGTTTTATTTATTGGTGTAATAGGCCTTAAATAATCCCTTATATATGATCTTTGTAGAAAAGATAAAGAGGAAATATTGTCCCCCTTATCCCACTCATTTCTCAGTGTGCCCCACTTGTCTAATAAGTCCACCACTGGTGTAGTGAATGCTTTAGCCTTCTCGGGTAGAGTTTGTATAAATTGTAGGGAAGCATCTTGTAGAATATCCCTCAGTTGTGTCAAAGGGGAGATTGTGGTAGTGAGAAGGTGAGTATTCAATTTTCGTTTCCATAGTCGTATCGTATTTTTAGTAATGGGGTTTTCCAATATGTGTTTCAGTGACATACTTTCCATGTAAAAGTAAAGGTCGTATTGTAGATTGACTAATGGCAAACTCGGACTGAATATCTATCTCCCTGGTAGCGTAGCCATTCTAAACATCTCATCCCGTGAACCGCTAAGTAATATCCATAAAAGTCCGGCACCCCCATACCTCTTTGCTTGACAGGTAAAGTCGTGTATTGTTTAGTAAGGCTAGGTCTCTTCTTATTCCATAAAAACTTAGAGAGAGTTCTAGCTTAAATTAGACACTGACTAATCCAAATGTTGGATATTGCCCAAAAAATGCGAAAGCTGTATATATTAAACATGAATTTCACACGTGCAGATCTGTAAAATAGTGGATTTTGCCAAAAAAGGGTATTTTTAAAACCAGATTAATATTGCAGTATTTCAAGCTTGTATTTGAATGTCACAAAAGCTCAGATGCAGTGCTGGTGCACTGAGCCTGCATAAAATGCCCACCGCCGCCGCCGCAGCCCACATAACTAACAGATGGATAAAAGTTATTTTTTTCTGTCACTGGGCTCAGGGCAGGGTAAAAAGATTGTGCCCTGCACCCACCCAACTAAATGCATGTAGATCACAGATTCTCTCCTATTCTCTCCCTGAAATCACCAGCAGCATCCTCTCCCTACACTAAGCACAGCAGAGTGACGTGCAGCACTACGTGACTCCAGCTTATATAGAGCCTGGGTCACATGCTGCTCTGACCAATCACAGCCATGCCATTAGTAGGCATGGCTGTGATGGCTTCTAAGGGCACAGAGTTAAACGCTTGTTGATTGGCTGCTCTGAAATGTTCGGCTTCGGGTCCAGGCCCCATAAATCCTAAAGTTTGGTACAAACCCAAAATTTACAGTTCGGGTTCACTCAACCCTACTGCTGAGGCATTAGTTTAATACATCGAGAAGATAGCTTTTACAAATGGATCTGGCAGTCCAAGTTTCTCTAGGGTAATTTGCATAAATTCCCAATTTACCCTATTGAAAGCCTTCTCGGCATCAGTGCTTAAGAAGGCTATGGGAAGGGAGCGTTTTTTAGCATGAAATAATATGTTTAGCATTCTTGCTGTGTTATCTCGACCTTCTCTTCCATTTATAAACCCTGTCTGATCCCTATGTATCAGAGAGGGCAGGTATGTAGCCAGACGAGTAGCTAGCATTTTAGCCAGCAACTTTAGGTCTAGATTTAATAACTATATGTGGCGGTAATTTGCACCTTGCCCTGGATCCTTTCCTTCTTTTGGTATGATTGTTATGTAGGCTCTAGTCATATCTGGTGTAAGAGGGGATCCCTGTAATGACTGATTACAAATGGCCAATAGGTGAGGAAGTATAGATTTACTGAAGGAGCGGTAGTATAGGGCCGGCAGGCCATTGGGCCTGGGGGCTTTTCCATTGGGAAGGCTTTTTATGGCTGCTAGAAGTTCCTCTTCAGTGAAAGGGGCTTGCAGGGATGCCCTCTGGGTATTATGTAATTTAGGGAGTGCTAGAGACTCGAGAAAAGTATTAATAGGGTTCTGGGATGAGGTTGGGTCTTTCTCTGGGTCATGGTGGGGCATATTATATAGCTCTAGATAGAAATTTTGAAATTGATGGGCTATTTCTTTTGTTGTTACTGCTATACCGCTACCTGATTTATGGATTTTACAAATGTAATTGTGGGCTTTCCTTATACGGTTCATCATGAACTTGGATGCTTTATCCCCATGAGTAGGGATGAGCGAACCCGAACTGTATAGTTCGGGTTCATACCAAATTTTCGGGTGTTCGTGACACGGACCCGAACCAGAACATTTATGTAAAAGTTCGGGTTCGGGTTCAGTGTTCAGCGATTTTATGGCGCATTTTGAAAGCCTGCAAAGCAGCCAATCAACAAGCGTCATACTACTTGCCCCAAGAGGCCATCACAGCCATGCCTACTATTGGCATGGCTGTGATTGGCCAGTGCAGCATGTGACCCAGCCTCTATTTAAGCTGGAGTCACGTAGCCCCGCACGTCACTTTGCTCTGATCAGTGTAGGGAGAGGATGCAGCTGCTGTTAGGGCGAGATTAGGCAGTGATTAACTCAGCAAAAACACTTAATGAAGTGATCGATCTACAGCTGTGGGTCATTGAGCTGCTGATACTCAATTGCTCACTGTTTTTAGGCTGCCCAGAGCGTTTTTCTGTCACTTTTTTCTGGGGTGATCGGCGGCTATTTTGTGTCTTGTGGTGCGCCAAGCAAAAGCTGCCACCAAGTCCATTAATCCATCAATAGCAGTCTTTTTTTTGCTATATCCTACATTAGGGGCTTGGCTGTGCTTATTGTCACCCCTAGAAACTCAGGATAGAATTTTCTATATTTTATTGAGGGGTGAAATTCACTTGCAAAAATAGCAATCCCCTAAATCTGGTGTTCCAGCTGTGGCTAGCCAAGTGTAATACTGTCTGCTGTCTGGCAAAGGATATATTTTTTTCTGGGATGAAATTCAATTGCCAAAATAGCAATACCCTAAATCAGTGGTTTCTGCTGTTGTAGGCTAAGTGTAAATCTGTCCGTAAAAAGGTATATTACACTCAGCGTGCATCTCCAAGTGTATTTCTTTCCGTAAAAAAAGGGTATATTACACAAAAAGTGTTAAATTACAATTGCTGAAAGCATAATCCTTTAAATTTGCATGCACTATTGTGCATCTCATAGTGTATTTCTGTCCGTAAAAGGGTATATTACACTCAAGGTGTAAATACAAGTGCTGATAGGGTCATCCTCAATAACTTCACACGCTACCGTGCATCTCCAAGTGTACTTCTTCCCGTTAAAGGGTATATTACAATAAGTGTTAAAATACAAGTGCTCAAAGCATAATCCTATATATTTTTTCACACGCTACTGTGAATCTCCAAGTGTAATTCTGCCCGTAAAAGGATACCTTTCATCCAGGGCCAAAATACTAGGCCTACAATTGATATTCCCCTAAATCCGTGGTTACTGCTGTGCCTGTATTAGTGTAATAAGGTACATAAATAGATAGACAGATAGTGTTAGGCGCCTGTAAAAAAAGGCCTGAATTTGAATACAATATATTGGGCCAAATAATTTTTTTCTTATTGTGGTGAATGGTAACAATGAGGAAAACATCTAGTAAGGGACGCGGAGGCGGACATAGTCGTGGTGGTGTTGGTAGACCATCTGGTGCTGGGAGAGGACGTGGCCGTTCTGCCACAGCCACACGTCCTAGTGAATAAACTACCTCAGGTCCCAGTACCCACCAGAATTTACAGCGATATTTGGTGGGGCCCAATGCCGTTCTAAGGATGGTAAGGCCTGATCAGATACAGGCATTAGTCAATTGGGTGGCCGACAGTGGATCCAGCACATTCACATTATCTCCCACCCAGTCTTCTGCAGAAATCGCACAGATGGCGCCTGAAAACCAAGCCCATCAGTCTGTCACATCACCCCCATGCATATCAGGGAAACTGTCTGAGCCTCAAGTTATGCAGCAGTCTCTTATTCTGTTTGAAGACTCTGCTGGCAGGGTTTCCCAAGAGCATCCACCTAGCCCTTCCCCAGCGGTGGAAGACATAGAATGCACTGACGCACAACCAATTATGTTTCCTAATGATGAGGACATGGGAATACCACCTCAGCACATCTATGATGATGATCAAACACAGGTGCCAACTGCTGCGTCTTTCTGCAGTGTGCAGACTGAACAGGAGGTCAGGGAGGAAGACTGGGTGGAAGACGATGCAGGGGACGATGAGGTCCTAGACCCCACATGGAATGAAGGTCGTGCCACTGAGTTCAGAGGAAGAGGCAGTGGTGAGACCGAGCCAACAGCGTAGCAAAAGAGGGCGCAGGTGGTAAAAGCAGAACACCCGCCGCCAAGAGAGTTTGCCTTCTACTGGCCACCGCCACCTGGGACCGAGCACCCCAAAGGCAGCTTCAAGGAGTTCCCTGGTGTGGCAGTTGTTCAAAAAATGTGCTGACGACAAGACCTGAGTGGTTTGCACGCTGTGTCATCAGAGCCTGGAGCGAGGCATTAACGTTCTGAACCTTAGCACAACCTGCATGACCAGGCATCTGCATGCAAAGCATGAACTGCAGTGGAGTAAACACCTTAAAAACAAGGAACTCACTCAGACTCCCCCTGCTCCCTCTTCTGCTGCCGCCTCGGCCTCTTCCTCCACCTCAGGAGGAACGTTGGCACCTGCCGCCCAGGAAACAGGGGATGTACCACCAACACCACCACCTCCGTCACCAAGCATCTCAACCATGTCACACGGCAGCGTTCAGCTCTCCATCTCACAAACATTTGAGAGAAAGCATAAATTCCCACCTAGCCACCCTCGATCCCTGGCCCTGAATGCCAGCATTTCTAAACTACTGGCCTATGAAATGCTGTCATTCAGGCTGGTGGACACAGACAGCTTCAAACAGCTCATGTCGCTTGCTGTCCCACAGTATGTTGTTCCCAGCCACCACTACTTCTCCAAGAGAGCCGTGCCTTCCCTGCACAACCAAGTATCCGATAAATTCAAGTGTGCACTGCACAACGCCATCTGTGGCAAGGTCCACCTAACCACAGATACGTGGACCAGTAAGCACGGCCAGGGACGCTATATCTCCCTAACTGCACACTGGGTAAATGTAGTGGCGGCTGGGCCCCAGGCTGTCATGGTCTTACCTTCTTGCTGTTCTCCTTCGTTTGACATGTGCTGGCGGCCATCTTGGTTTCTGGGTTTCTTGTAGCCTCCCACCCTGCGGCTTCTCCTTCCCACTGGGAGGAGCTGGATGCCTAGCTCATATATATAGGAGGTCTGTGGCTTCAGTTCCTTGCTTGGTCCTCCTGTGTTCACATGCTTCTAAGACTGCTGCTGCTTCTGGTTCCTGATCCTGGCTTCGTCTGACTACCCTGCTGGTTCCTGATCCAGGCTTCGTCTGACTACCCTGCTGGTTCCTGATCCAGGCTTCGTCTGACTACCCTGCTGGTTCCTGATCCAGGCTTCGTCTGACTACCCTTCTGGTTCCTGACCTCTGGCTTCGCAAGACCCTGCTTCGGTTTAGCCATCCGTTTGGACTTTTGCCTTACAGCTTGATTTTCAATAAAGCCTTCTTATTTCCACTTATCTCTTGTTGTACGTCTGGTTCATGGTTCCATGACATTAGGACCAAGCCATGAATTCTGACGGTACAGGGCCATCCTCGCTACCTACGCTGGTTGCCAGACTTGATCAGCAGGATCACCTGTTGGGTCGGTTCGCTGTGGCGTTGCAAACCCTGCTTGAACGCACGGCTCATTTAGCTTCCGTTGCCGATGGGTCGGTTGTCGCTCCTGGGCCCGCTCCTACTGCCGCTCCGGTTGTTGCGCCAGAGTATACCCCGACACCTGTTGCTGCGCCTGCGGTGTTTCTGGGTATGACCGGTTCTGCCCCCCTCCCACAGCGCTTTGGGGGAGAGCCAACTCAGTGCCGAGGTTTCCTTAACCAGGTGGGCATTTATTTTGAGTTGCTGCCACATGCCTTTCCTACTGAGAGATCAAAGGTGGGTTTCTTGATCTCGCTGCTCTCGGACAAGGCCTTGGCCTGGGCCAGCCCTTTATGGGAGAACAACAATCCGGTGGTTGCCGAGTTTTCCGGTTTTGTTGCTTCTCTTCGGAAGGTATTCGATGTGCCGGCTCGTGCTGCCTCTGCTGCGAAGCTCCTTATGTCCATCAGACAGGGTTCACGATCCGTAGCTGAATACGCCATTGAGTTTCGTACCCTGGCAGCAGAGGTGGGCTGGAATAATGAGGCTCTGGTCGCTGCTTTCTCTCATGGTCTCTCGGATGCCTTGAAGGATGAGGTTGCAGCTAAGGACCTACCAGTGGAGCTCGAGTCTCTTATTTCTTTCCTGATTTTGATTGACACCAGACTCAGGGAGAGGACCTTCCTTTAAGGAGAGCCTGCGGAGGTCTTCTAACAGATTGGCGCCTACGTTTGCTGTCCCACCCGTGCCTCCCTCTCCTCCCACGCCTCCTGGGGATGACTTGTCTGGGGGTGAACCCATGCAGCTGGGGTTTGCTCGCCTGTCCGAGGGGGAGAGGGTACTCCGGAGACGCGAGGGCCGATGCATGTACTGTGGTCTCGGTGGGCATTTTCGGTTGGCATGCCCGAACCGTCCGGGAAACGCTCGCACCTGAGATCCTGTCGGGGGCAGATCTTGGGTGGAGTCTCCTCGTCCCCGGTTTCCCGTGTTGACAAACCACTGATTACTGTTGTCCTCTCCTGGGTCGGGGGCTCGGTGACGACCCAGGCGTTGGTGGACTCTGGTGCTGGTGGTTTGTTCATTGATAGTGTGTTCGCTGCCGCCAATTCCATTCCTCTGCAGCCTCGAGGTTCCCCACTGGCTCTTGAGGCGATAGACGGCAGACCCCTTCTGCCGCCACACGTGACTCAGGAGACCCTTCCAGTGGGGATGGCCATTGGTGCCGTTCACAGAGAGTCGGTCTGTCTCCAGGTTATTTCGTCTCCACACTACTCGGTGGTCTTGGGGTACCCCTGGCTCCAGAAGCATAATCCGACTTTCGATTGGAGATCGGCCGAGATCCTCTCGTGGTCACCGCAGTGTGGGGCTAGTTGCATTCATGGGCCTGTCAAGTTGCTGTGTACTTCCTCGGACTCCCTGTTGCCTCCTGAATACGAGGAGTACCGGGATGTATTCGATAAGGTGCGTGCGGTTGCCCTACCTCCGCACCGCCCATACGATTGTGCCATAGAGTTACAATCTGGTGCCGTTCCTCCTCGTGGCAAAGTCTATCCACTGTCGGTAGCGGAGAATGAGGCCATGGAGGAGTACGTGAGGGAGGCGCTTTCACGCGGACACATTCGCAAATCCTCGTCCCCGGCAGGGGCTGGATTTTTCTTTGTGAAAAAGAAGGGCGGTGAGTTGAGGCCTTGCATCGATTACAGGGGTCTCAATCGCATCACGATCAAGAACGCTTACCCGATACCCTTGATTTCCGAGCTGTTCGATCGCCTCAAAGGGGCCACGGTCTTTACCAAACTCGACCTGAGGGCGGCATATAACCTGGTAAGGATCAGGGCGGGCGATGAGTGGAAGACCGCGTTTAACACCAGGACCGGTCATTATGAATCCTTGGTTATGCCCTTTGGGTTGTGCAATGCGCCCGCAGTCTTCCAGGAATTCATCAACGATGTTTTCCGTGACCTGTTGCAGCAGTGTGTGGTGGTCTATTTGGATGACATCTTGGTATATTCTGAATCCATGGAGGCCCACATTCTGGATGTCAGACGAGTGTTGCAACGGTTACGAGAGAACAAGCTGTTCGGTAAGCTTGAGAAATGCGAATTTCACCGATCCCAGGTAACCTTCTTAGGTTACATCATTTCCGCTGAGGGGTTCTCCATGGATCCTGAGAAGGTTTCGGCTGTCTTACAGTGGCCCCAGCCCAGTGGTCTTCGTGCCCTGCAGCGCTTTTTGGGCTTCGCCAATTATTATCGGAAGTTCATCAGGGACTTTTCCATGCTAGCCAAGCCTCTCACGGATCTGACCAGGAAGGGCAGTAATCCCCAGGTCTGGCCGCTCGAGGCCATCCGAGCTTTTGAGGCTCTAAAGTCCGCCTTTGTGTCGGCTCCGATTCTGTCGCATCCCAACCCTGGGTTGCCTTTTGTCCTCGAGGTGGACGCGTCTGAGACGGGAGTAGGCGCCCTTCTGTCTCAGCGTAGAACACCAGAGGGTCCTCTGCTTCCTTGTGGGTTTTACTCCCGGAAACTGTCTTCCGCGGAGTGCAACTATCAGATTGGTGACAGGGAGTTATTGGCCATCGTGCAGGCCCTTAAAGAATGGAGGCACTTGCTCGAGGGCTCGGTGGTTCCGGTTCTCATCCTGACGGACCACAAGAATCTGACCTACCTCTCTGAGGCCAAGAGATTGACACCACGTCAGGCCAGATGGGCTCTGTTCTTGTCACGTTTTAATTACGTGGTCTCCTACCTACCCGGTTCCAAGAACATCAGAGCGGATGCCTTATCACGGCAGTACTCCGAGCTGTCCGGGGAGGAGTCGATTCCGACTTCGGTCATACCTCCGAATCAGATCCTGGCCGCTATTCGCACCAGCCTGACCTCTCCCCTGGGTGAGCAGATTTTGGCGGCTCAATCTGGTGCTCCCTCTGGGAGACCCAACGGCAGGTGTTTTGTGCCTGAGGAGTTGCGAACTCGGTTGTTGCAAACCTACCATAACTCCAAGGCCGCGGGGCATCCTGGAAAGAATCAGCTGTCCTGGGCTGTTTCACGTCTGTTCTGGTGGCCTTCTCTATGTTCCGACATCGCCGCATATGTAGCGGCATGCTCCGTTTGTGCCCAGAGTAAGTCCCCTCGGCACCTTCCGTTGGGCCTTTTGCAACCCATAGCCACCGGGGAGCGTCCATGGTCACACCTGGGGATGGATTTCATTGTGGACCTCCCTGCATCCCGAGGCCATACGGTCATTCTCATGATTGTGGATCGGTTTTCCAAAATGTGCCACTGTGTTCCTCTCAAGAAGTTACCCTCTGCACAAGAGTTGGCCTCGATTTTTGCCAGGGAGGTCTTCCGGTTGCACGGTTTGCCCAAGGAGATTGTGTCGGATCGGGGGAGTCAGTTTGTGTCCAGGTTCTGGCGCACCTTTTGCTCCCAGTTGGGGATTCATCTCTCTTTCTCCTCGGCCTACCACCCTCAGTCCAATGGGGCCGCAGAACGATCCAATCAGGCCTTGGAGCAATTCCTTCGTTGCTATGTCTCCGATCACCAAGACAATTGGGTTGACCTCCTGCCTTGGGCTGAGTTTGCCAGGAACACGGCGGTGAACTCTTCCTCTGGGACGTCTCCCTTCATGGCCAATTATGGGTTCCAACCTGCCGTGTTACCGGAGGTATTCTCTCCCCAGGATATTCCGGCTGTGGAGGATCACCTTTCCGTCCTACGTGCTTCTTGGGTACAGATCCAGAGGTCTCTTGAGGTCTCTGTGCAGCGCCAGAGACTCCAGGCTGATCGCAGACGAGCGCCCGCTCCTTCCTACCAGGTCGGAGACCGCGTATGGTTGTCCACCCGCAACCTCAACCTTCGTGTGCCCACTCCCAAGCTGGTGCCTCGCTTTGTTGGTCCCTTCCGAGTGCTTCGCAGGGTAAACCCGGTAGCCTATGCCCTTGCGCTTCCTCCTGGCATGCGGATCTCCAACGTGTTTCATGTCTCCCTGTTGAAGCCACTGGTGTGTAATCGTTTCACTTCCTCGGTTCCCCGGCCTCGTCCGGTCCAAGTGGGCAATCGTGAGGAGTATGAGGTGAGCAATATCCTGGACTCACGCCTGGTCCGCGGTCGGGTGCAGTTTTTGGTCCATTGGCGTGGTTATGGTCCAGAGGAGCGCTCCTGGGTTCCCTCCGCAGATGTCCATGCTCCTGACTTGCTCCGAGCCTTCCACGCACGCTTCCCTCAGAAACCGTTCTTTACTCCGCGGAGGAGGGGCCCTTGAGGGGGAGGTACTGTCATGGTCTTACCTTCTTGCTGTTCTCCTTCGTTTGACATGTGCTGGCGGCCATCTTGGTTTCTGGGTTTCTTGTAGCCTCCCACCCTGCGGCTTCTCCTTCCCACTGGGAGGAGCTGGATGCCTAGCTCATATATATAGGAGGTCTGTGGCTTCAGTTCCTTGCTTGGTCCTCCTGTGTTCACATGCTTCTAAGACTGCTGCTGCTTCTGGTTCCTGATCCTGGCTTCGTCTGACTACCCTGCTGGTTCCTGATCCAGGCTTCGTCTGACTACCCTGCTGGTTCCTGATCCAGGCTTCGTCTGACTACCCTGCTGGTTCCTGACCTCTGGCTTCGCAAGACCCTGCTTCGGTTTAGCCATCCGTTTGGACTTTTGCCTTACAGCTTGATTTTCAATAAAGCCTTCTTATTTCCACTTATCTCTTGTTGTACGTCTGGTTCATGGTTCCATGACACAGGCAGAGAGCTGTTTGGCGCACATCCTGCCGCCGCCAAGGATCACAGGGCAACATTCTTTGCCTCCTGTATCCTCCTCCTCCTACTCGGCTTCCTCCTCCTCTTCTTCCACCTGCTCATACAGTCAGCCACACACCTTCACCACCAACTTGAGCACAGCCCGGGGTAAACGTCAGCAGGCCATTCTGAAACTCATATGTTTGGGGGACAGGCCCCACACCGCACAGGAGTTGTGGCGGGGTATTGAACAACAGACCGACGAGTGGTTGCTGCCGGTGAGCCTCAAGCCCGGTCTGGTGGTGTGCGATAATGGGCGAAATCTCGTCGTAGCTCTGGGACTAGCCGGTTTGACGCACATCCCTTGCCTGGCGCATGTGCTGAATTTGGTGGTGCAGAAGTTCATTCACAACTACCCCGACATGGGGTAGTTGTGAATAGAGCTTCTGCATAAAGTGCGGTTCGCCTGTGCGTGCTTCCGGCATTCACATCCTGCCGCTGCTCGCTTGTCTGTGCTACAGCGTAACTTCAGCCTTCTCGCTCACCGTCTCATATGCGAAGTGCCCACCAGGTGGAACTCCACCTTGCACATGCTGGACAGACTGTGAGAGCAGCAGCAGGCCATAGTGGAGTTTCAGCTGCAGCACGCATGGGTCAGTCGCACTGCGGAACAGCACCACTTCACCACCAATGAATGGACCTCCATGCGAGACCTGTGTGCCCTGTTGCGCTGTTTCGAGTATTCCACCAACATGGCCAGTGGCGATGCCGACGTTATCAGCATTACAATACCACTTCTATGTCTCCTTGAGAAAACACTTAGGGCAATGATGGAAGAGGAGGTGGCCCAGGAGGAGGAGGAGGAGGAAGAGGCGTCATTTTTAGTACTTTCAGACCAGTCTCTTAGAAGTGACTCAGAGGGAGGTTTTTTCAAACAGCAGAGGCCAGGTACAAATATGGCCAGCCAGGGCCCACTACTGGAGGATGAGGAGGACGAGGAGGAGGTGGAGGAGGATGAAGCATGTTCACAGCGGGGTGGCACCCAACGCAGCTCGGTCTTATCACTGGTGCATGGCTGGGGGGAAACGGAGGGCTATGACGATACGCCTCCCACAGAGGACAGCTTGTCCTTACCTTTGGGCAGCCTGGCACACATGAGCAACTACATGCTGCAGTGCCTGTGCAACGACAGCAGAGTTGCCCACATTTAACGTGTGCGGACTACTGGGTTGCCACCCTGCTTGTTACCTGGTGCAAAGACAATGTGCCCACCTTACTTCCTGCACTGGAGCATGATAGGAAGATGCGCGAGTACAAGCGCACGTTGGTAGATGCGCTACTGAGAGCATTCCCAAATTTCACAGGGGAACAAGTGGAAGCCCAAGGTGAAGGCAGAGGAGGAGCAAGAGGTCGCCAACGCAGCTGTGTCACAGCCAGCTCCTCTGAGGGCAGGGTTAGCATGGCAGATATTTGGAAAAGTTTTGTCACCACGCCACAGCTAACTGCACCACCACCTGATACGGAACGTGTTAGCAGGAGGCAACATTTCACTAACATGGTGGAACAGTACGTGTGCACACCCCTCCACGTACTGACTGATGGTTCGGCCCCATTCAACTTCTGGGTCTCCAAATTGTCCACGTGGCCAGATCTAGCCCTTTATACCTTGGAGGTGCTGGCCTGCCCGGCGGCCAGCATTTTTTCTAAACATGTATTCAGCATGGCAGGGGGCGTCATTACAGACAAACGCAGCCGTCTGTCTACAGCCAATGTGGACAAGCTGACGTTCATAAAAATGAACCAGGCATGGATCCCTCAGGACCTGTCCATCCCTTGTGCAGATTATACATTTATAACTACCTCCCCTTAACCATATATTCTTGTACTCCATGCCACTTCTTCATTCAATCCTCTTTTTTTAATTTACCATTATATTGCAGGGCAACCCAAAGTTCAATGAACCTCTTCTCTGTCTGGGTGCCGGGGCCTAAATATCGTAAACTGGCCTGTTCAAGTGGTGTGTAACATGAAGCCTGAGTCTCTGCTACGGAACCCCTCTCCTCTATCTGGGTGCCGGGGCCTAAATATCTTACAGTGGCCTGTTCCAGTGGTGGGTGACATGAAGCCTGATTCTCTGCTATGGGACCTCTCTGCTCTGTCTGGGTGCCGGGGCCTAAATATCTCACAGTAGACTGTTCCAGTGGTGTGTGACATGAAGCCTGATTCTCTGCTATGGGACCTCTCTGCTGTGTCTGGGTGCCGGGGCCTAAATGTCTGACAGTGGCCTGTTCCAGTGGTGGGTGACATGAAGCCTGATTCTCTGCTATGGGACTCTCTCCTCTGTCTGGGTGCCGGGGCCTAAATATCTTACAGTGGCCTGTTCCAGTGGTGGGTGACATGAAGCCTGATTCTCTGCTATGGGACCTATCTCCTCTGTCTGGGTGTCAGAGGCCTAAATAAGCAAAAGTGGCCTTCTCCATCGGTGTGTGACATGAAGCCTGATTCTCTGCTATGGCACCTCTCTCCTCTGTGTGGGTGCCGGGGCCTAAATATCTCACAGTAGCCTGTTCCAGTATTGTGTGACATGAAGCCTGATTCTCTGCTATGGGACCTTTCTCCAATTGATATTGGATAATTTTCCATCTCCCGGTTCCTAAAATCTATTCCATACACGTCCCCTGATAGGGGACGCAACAGGGATTAAACTTATAGGAATAGTACTACTTAACACACCACTCCTATCTGGTGGCACAGTACATTGCACGTGCAGTGCCCCAAATTGGAAGTAGGAGGACCAACCAAGCATCTTTTTCCATATCCCGGTTCCTAAAATCGAGTCCATACACATCCCCTGATAGGGGACGTAACAGGGATTAAACTGATAGGAATAGTACTACTTAAAATCCCACATCTATCTGGTGGCACAGTACATTGCACGCGCAGTGCCCCAAATTGGAAGTAGGAGGACCAACCAAGCATCTTTTTCCATCTCCTGGTTCCTAAAATCTATTCCATACACGTCCCCTGATAGAGGACGTAACAGGGACTAAACTTATAGGAATAGTACGACTTAACACACCTTATAATAACTCAGAGAGAGGCAATGCAGAGAGAGGAGTCTGAAGAAGAGGAGTCAAAGGAGGAAGGTGGCTTTGAGGAGGTGGAAGACCAAACACAGCAGGCATCCCAGGGGGTTTGTTGTCACCTTTCGGGGACCCTTGGTTTTGTTCTACGTGGCTGGGTGGAGGAAGAGGCCTTCAATGACATCAATGAGGACAAGGAACGGGACATGGCTAGCTTGGTATCCAACCTTGTGAAAATGGGGAGTTTGCGGTTGTGCAAATGGACTGTTTGCAGTTGTTTGCGGTGTGTTAAACAGGGAGTTTGGTCTCTCATAGTTTGGTCTGTCACTGTGAAGAGGGCGTAACCCTTACACTACCTGATCAATACAACATCATACCTGATGTTTTAAAGCACGTTATTCCAAACAATTTTGGAATGTTAGGTGCTTTATCACCTTTATGGATTAAAACCAGACTCTGCATCAACTACGTAATTTTCCATGGGAGTTTTGCCATGGATTCCCCTCCGGCATGCCACAGTCCAGTTGTTAGTCCCCTTGAAACAACTTTTCCATCACTATTGTGGCCAGAAAGAGTCCCTGTGGCTTTTAAAATTTGCCTGCCTATTGAAGTCTATGGCGGTACGCCCGGTTCGCCCGTTCGCGAACATTTGAGGAAATTTGCGTTTGCCATTCGCGAACGAAAATTTTTATGTTCACCACATCTCTACTGATAGACCTGGCTATGTTTCTGTGATATATTCATTCCATTCACATTAAGCGAGTAAAGTGTGAAGTGTGCCATGTCATAATATCTTTGCACAAACACTTCATTCCATTTTATTGAGTGTGGACCATGTTACCCGACTCAAAAGGACTAGGTGAAGGGACAGTAAATCAGTTATTAACAAGTTGAAAGGGCACATAGGCCCCATAGGCGCAACATAGCGCAATACAGCTGTGAAATACTGAATATAAAAGATTGGGGGAAGGGACATAGGTAAAGACCTCTAGAAAAATCTAGTTGACCCAGTCACCCGATCTTCTTGTGTTAAAACAAATATTTGACCATCTGACTCAATGGTTTAGGCTTAGGAGCTGATAGGCGGGTGGTGCGAGCTGTTCAAGATTATTATCTCACCATCTCATTAAAAAAAAGTGGCGATACTAAAGCACCAAAACCGCCCCTCATCTCCCAAAGCAGAGCAGAATATGCGGGAACATATGAGCAAAGTGCAACAAGAAACATTTGGGGTTGCTAACATGTAAGCTTTGGCTACCCCTAAAACTCAATTGCATAAGACACTTTTATAACAAGGCAGAGATGACTTATCTCGCTAGAATTAGAACTAGAAGCAGCATTAAGTAAGGCTGATCCTAAGGAACTCTAAACACAAAAACCTCAGGGTTCAAAATCTCAGTCCCCTGCCGGCTGCTTCTTCTTTGGTTGCTTTTGCTTGGACATCACTTGCCATGGCGTTGTGGTGGGAAGTCTAGGCAGTCTTTCCATGTTGGCAGAAGGAAGCCATGAAGGGATTTCCAGCGGGGAGATCTCCAGCGCCTCCCAAATCTTGGGAAGTTCATCTGGATGGCGGATGACTATCTGTAGTCCGTTAATTGTGGTGCTAAGACCAAAAGGAAAGAGCCATCTCATAGGCAGTCTCCTCTCTCTCAATTCAGCTTTAAGAGGTTTCAGCGCTTTGCGTTTAGCTAGGGTGCTGGCAGCTAAGTGCCGAAACAATAAAACTTTATTTCCTTCAAATATGACATTGGCTTGTTCCCTTGCTGCTCTGAGAATTGCAGCAGTGTCGAGGTAGTTCAGGAGGGCACATATTGTATCCCTAGGCGGGTCACTTGCTGCAGGCTTCGGCCTGAGCGCTCTGTGCACTCTTTTTTATAGTGATGTTTTCAGCCCGCTCTGCACCTACAAGCATGGCAAATATCTGCCTCATACTGTCTGTCAGTGCCTCTACTGCTACAGATTTAGGGATGCCCCTTATCCTCAAATTTTTCCTTCTTCCTCTATTTTCCTGGTCTTCCACGTGAAAAAAAAAAAGGCTATCCTCTTGGGCACTTAGCGATCTTATTTGGGTCTGAAGTCCCTTACTGTGCTGCACCAGCCTTGTCTGGAAGTCCTCCAGCGCCTCCACCCTTTGCCCCACGTGTGTTACCTCTGACTTAATGACTGCCAATTCCTGAAGCACAGGGGACAAGGCTTGTGCCAGAGACTGCTGAAAAGAGTGCTGTAGAAAGGCTCTGGTGATCGGTGCAGGGTTGACATTGTCAGGTAGGTCTGAAGGAGCACAGGAGCTGGCGTCATCCGATTCAATATCCAGAGCTGCTGCTCTGTCCTCAGCCGCCGCCATCTTCCCTCTTCCTGCCGGTGAGGCCATCTTCTTATAAATAAATTTATTCATGTCTCCATGGGGTTTCTTTGGTCTGACTGCATGATGCCATGTGTCTCCGCTCCTCTCCTTGCTGAGTTTGCCCATAGTCAGACCGGTGAGCATACTTTAAAAGCTAGTAGATCGGGTGCTGTGGTGAGGAGCTCAGAGCTCACACGTCTTCCACCATGCTCAGTTGGCTTCGCCCCCCGGCATAACAAGATAGTCAAAATGTCCGTATCGTGTCCTAAAAGCTGTCTTCCATTCGTCTCCAGATCTGATACCTACCAAGATACCTCATCTGATACCTATCTGATACCTACCAAGCCTAACTTGGTAAAAATGTTTGCATGTCGCACTCTCTCCAAAAGCTCAGGGATCAATGCTAAAGGATAACAATTTTTGATTGCAATTTTAAGTTCTCGGTAGTCAATGCAAGGTTATAGAGAACTGTCCTTCTTCTTAACAAAGAATATGGGAGCCCCCGCTGGTGAGGAGGATGGGTGGATAAACCCCTTAGCCCGATTTTCTTCTATGTAGTCCTTGAGGGCTTTTAGTTCAGGGCTTGCTAAAGGGTAGATGTTTCCAAAAGGTATAGGTGCACCAGGAAGTAATTCTATAGGACAATCGTAGGGTCAGTGTGGGGGGAGCTTGTCCGCCTTTTTTTTTATCGACAACGTCTGCAAATTCCTTATATGCAGAGGGTAACTCTACCGTCTTGTTATCTTGAGCCGGATTTTCCGAGCCTTGTTTAGACTGATCTGTCGAAAGAACATCCTTGGCTGGGAAGCTTATTTCTTTGGTCTCCCAATTGATAACAGGGTTCTGTGCCTGCAACCAGGGTAGGCCAAGAATAACAGGGAAATGTGAAGAGGAGATCAATAGAAACAATAGGACTTCATGGTGAGGAGGTGCTATAATGATTTAAAGTGGTTCCGTCTCTTGATCCACCGGCCCTGAGCTAAGTGGGGAACCATCTACTGTCTCCATTACCAAAGGTGAGAGTTTTTTCTGAAATTTAACCCCATGCCGTTGCACAAAAGAAAGGTCCATGAAATGGCCACTAGCCTCAGAGTCCACCATAGCAGAGGTGGCTATCCACTGAGAGTTAATCAAGAATTTAATGGGAAGAAAGTAATGGGAGTCTTTATTCTCTTTCTTAATATGAGGGGCCACAGATGAAATGGAATGGATGATTGCTTTCTCAGATAATTCTGTTTCCGAAGCAATTGATTCTCCATCTGAAAAGTCAGGATCTGTAATGGCTGCCACCAACCTCCGCGGACGGCTAGGGCAGTTGATAAGGAAGTGGTCAGACTTTCCACAGTAAAAGCATAGACTTTCCAGGATCCTGTGCTCCCTTCGATCAACGTTTTCCCGTCTTAGTATGGAATCTACTTGCATAGGCTCACTTCCTGATTCTCTATAAATCTTTCCTTGGGGTTCCTTGGAAGTGGAGACAGTAAAAGATGGAGACTGCTTAGTATCATAATTAAAGGTAGCCCATTTCTCTTGTCGTCGTTCAGACAGTCGGGTATCGATTTGAATACAATGGTTAAACTAAAGCATCCAAACCTAAAGGGGCCTCTGCACGAGCCAGTTTATCTTTTAATGCATAGTCCTTTCCTAAAAAAATACAATTTTGCTGCGTCGTTCCAACTGGTGTCGACTGCCCACCTCTTGAACTCCATTGCATACTCTGTGACAGGGCGTCTGCCCTGGCGCAATGCTAGTAATGCTGCTTCAGCTGTAGCACCTCGATTGGGATCATCAAACATTTGACTCATGGCATCGATAAAGTTCTCTAGGTGATTTAGCCGGGCGTCTTGAGTCTCAATAAACGGACTAGCCCAGGCAATGGCTTTATGTGTCAGCAGCATAATAATTCATAAGACTTTAGATCTATCAGTAGGAAACTGAGTTGAATTTGCATCAAAGTATACCTTATATTGATTATGGAACCCCCGGAACTTATTGCGGTCTCCGCCAAATCTGAATGGTGGTAACTTAGGGGTCATTGCAGGCACTATAGCGGGTGGTACAGAAACTTGATTCTCCAAGGGGACTATCCGGTCGGATAATGTCTGCACTGTACCACATAGCTCATGAATCGTTTGTCCATAAATTTGGATGTTATGGGAAGTCTGTCCTTCAAAGGCTTCATATTTATTTTTTAAAGGCTGCATCTTGGTGCGCATTTTAGCCACAGGAGTCTGCATTTGCTTAATGCGAACCTCTGAACTACCAGTCACGGCGAATTCCATTTTTGGCTTGAGTATTCTGTCACGATACTAGTGAAATACTGCTGGAATCTCCTGTCAGGGAAAAGGCCTGTACACAGGAAACACCGGAGTCTTGAATAGGAGGTTGCAGGACTGAAAGATGTAGCAGAGCCAAGCAGGCGGAGCCGTAACCGGTAGCAACGGTGCAAGACCAAAGGATGCAGCAGAGCCAGATAGGCGGAGCCGTTACCAGTGGCAATGGTGCAGGACCGAAGGATGCAGCAGAGCCAGGCAGGTGTAGCCATTACCGGTAGCAACAGTGCAGGACCAAAGGATGCAGCAGAGCCGAGGTCAGACGAGCAATGGGACAGGGCAGGTGGCATAGGAATGTAGTCAAGCAATCTGGGTCGGCAACAGGAGGTAGCAGGATGTCACAAAGTAGCAGGATAAACCGCAAGTAGGAGGAACAAACCAGAGAGCTAGTTCCAAGCAAGAGGACTGCATGAGCAGAAGCTAAACACAATACTCAAGCAATTAGTAACAGGCTTAAGAGGTTTAAATGTGAAACAGGAAGCTGATCCACCGTCTTAACTCAGGGAGAACTTGAGGGCTAGACAATCTGAACTAAACATACATAACAGGATGATACCTGGCACTTTTTCTGCTTTAACCACTAAAACATTACCCTCCTTTATATCTGATTTTGCAAATGTATTTTCTGAAAGTGGATGCCAGGATGTACCTCCGCATCGGGAATATGATTGTCCTATCAACATTATTCCCGGAGCTAAGTTGCCCAAATCTAGGTTGTACCTTTCTGGACCTGAAGAAACGGCCAGGAGAGAGTATATTACCGAGAGTTTGGCTAAAAGACACATACAGTCAGATCCATAAATATTGGGACATCAACACAATTCTAAAATTTTTGGCTCTATACACCACCACAATGGATTTGAAATGAAACAAACAAGATGTGCTTTACCTGCAGACTGTCAGCTTTAATTTGAGGGTATTTACATCCAAATCAGGTGAACGCTGTAGGAATTACAACAGTTTGCATATGTGCCCCCCACTTGTTAAGGGGCCAAAAGTAATGGGACAGAGTAATAATCATAAATCAAACTTTCACTTTTTAATACTTGGTTGCAAATCATTTGCAGTCAATTACAGCCTGAAGTCTGGAACTCATAGACATCACCCAACGCTGGGTTTCATCCCTGGTGATGCTCTGCCAGGCCTCTACTGCAACTGTCTTCAGTTCCTGCTTGTTCTTGGGGCATTTTCCCTTCAGTTTTGTCTTCAGCAAGTGAAATGCATGCTCAATCGGATTCAGGTCAGGTGATTGACTTGGCCATTGCATAACATTCCACTTCTTTCTCTGAAAAAAACTCTGTGGTTACTTTTGCAGTATGATTTGGGTCGTTTTCCATCTGGACATATTCCAGTTCTATTGGAAGCCATACATGCCCACGCCATTACGCTACCACCACCATGCTTCACTGATGAGGTGGTATGCTTAGGACCATGAGCAGTTCCTTTATTTCTCTATACTCTTCTCTTCCCATCCCTCTGGTACAAGTTGATCTTGCTCTCATCTGTCCATAGGATGTTGTTCCAGAACTGTGAAGGCTTTTTTAGATGTCGTTTGGCAAACTCTAATCTGGCCTTCCTGTTTTTGAGACTCACCAATGGTTTACATCTTGTGGTGAACCTTCTGTATTCACTCTGGTGAAGTCTTCTCTTGATTGTTGACTTTGACACACATACACCTACATCCTGGAGAGTGATCTTGATCTGGCCAACTGTTGAAAAGGGTGGTTTCTTCACCAGGGAAAGAATTCTTCGGTCATCCACCAAAGTTGTTTTCCGTGGTCTTCCGGGTCTTTTGGTGTTGCTAAGCTCACCGGTGCAGTCCTTCTTTTTAAGAATTTTCCAAACAGTTGTTTTGGCCACGCCTAATGTTTTTGCTATCTCTCTGATGGTTTTGTTTTGTTTTTTCAGCCTAATGATGGCTTGCTTCACTGATAGTGACAGCTCTTTGGATCTCGTCTTGAGAGTTGACAGCAACAGATTCCAAATGCAAATAACACACTTGAAATGAACTCTAGACCTTTTATCTGCTCATTGTAATTAGGACAATGAGGGAATAACACACACCTGGCCATGGAACAGCTGAGAAGCCAATTGTCCCATTACTTTTGGTCCCTTAACAAGTGGGAGGCACATATGCAAACTGTTGTAATTCCTACACTGTTCACCTGATTTGGATATAAATACCCTCAAATTAAAGCTGACAGTCTGAATTTAAAGCACATCTTGTTCGTTTCATTTCCAATCCATTGTGGTGGAGTATAGAGACAGAAATGTTAGAATTGTGTTGATGTCCCAATATTTATGGGCCTAACTGTAAGACCTTTCAAATCTCTAGTGGCAGCAGGGTTTTACTTTGTTAATAAAAAGGACGGAACTCTTAGGCCATGTCTGGATTTCCGTGAGCTCAGTCAGTTTTCTGTCCGTGATCTTTACCCCCTTCCTTTGATTCCTGATTTGTTTAACCAGATTGTTGATGCCAAGGTGTTTTCCGAGTTCGACTTAAGGGGAGCATATAATCTGGTCAGGATCAACGAAGGGTATGAATAGAAGATGGTTTTTAATACCCTAGAGGGTTACTTTAAGAATCTGGTCATGCCTTTTGGGTTGACCAATGCTCCTGCGGTTTTCCAGCATTTTGTGAATGACATTTTTCATCACCTGGTGGGGAGGTTTGTTGTTGTGCATTTGGATGACATACTAATTTATTCTCCCGACATGGAGACTTAATAGGATCATGTTAGACAGGTGTTACAGATCCTTAGAGATAATAAATTGTATGCAAAATTAGAGGTGCAATTCTTGGGCTACCTACTGTCATTACTAAGAAAGGGACGGATGACTCAGTGAGGTCTGATTTGGCATTGCAAGCATTTTCTGCGGTTAAGTGCTTCGATTCTGCCCCTATATTGGTGCAGCCAAATGTATCACAACTAGAGATTAGCAAATTTTAAAAAAAATCGATACGCTGGTTCGCCGAATTTCTGGGGAAAATTGTGGTTTGTTCCGAAAAAAATTTCAGCGAATTACGTTAAAAAAACGGCTATTTCATGGCTGCAGAGAGCCTTTATAGTGGTTTAGAACACTGTGCCTTGCAGTAACACGCTAAGGGAGTCTTCTTTGGTAGTGAAATAATACTGTGAGTCAGTATGACATGCAGATGATTGGCATCACTCTTAGAATCACTGCACACTTCACTTATTTGGGCAGTCACGGGGCCAGAACTGACCAAATAACTCAAGTATGAACTCAGCCTTACAGGTCGCTGTTATCGTCAAGAAGACGCACACTCCTTTTACACCATCGTCAGCTGATTCCACATAGATGTCTAAGAAACCTGTTCCATTAAATGCTTATACACGTAGAGCCCCCCCGACAGAGTGGAGAGGGTGTCAGCAGTAAGTTTGTGTTGATGTCACTGATTAATTTGCCCTTCCTCTGATCCGTCAGAACAATAACCCCCCAAAAACGAATTATGTCTGTGGAGCATCCGCCTTCACTCGGTCAGCATGTGCTCAATAATCCATCAGTATTCCAGAGTTCCTTGCTCCATGTTTTCACACATGCAGCAGCCATTTTAGGAAAAATTTGATTTGTTACGACAAAGTGCGATGAAATTCACATTCGTTGTGAATCAAATTTTTCCAGAAATATGGATAGAATTCCACTTTGTCAGCTTTGATTCACTCATCTCTAATCACAATCTTTTATTGTGGAAGTTGACGCGTCCGAGGTGGAGGTAGGAGCAGTCTTATCACAGATGATAAATGAGATGATGGGGGTAGATTTATGATGGGTGGATGATGGCATATATGTCATGATTTGGTTCTTTTACTGTTCTGGGGGCACAACTCAATGCAACTGGGGTTTCACGTACAAGCAAGCAAGAGTACAAATATTAACAAGTTGTGAAAGTGCCAGCGAGATTTAAACTTGCAACCCCTGGCTTACAAGACCAGCGCTCTAACCCCTGAACTAAGCAGACATCTGCTGTTAGGAAAGGAATATCATTCACTTGTAGGCGAACCAGTCTCTAGCGTCTGCTGATGTAACGTGTGCTGGAGAGAAGCTCGTGTATGTCAGCGGCTGAACACGGCGTACCTCCATTATACACCAAGGAAACGTGCATCCAGTACTGGTGCCTGGTACTAGTGTCCATAATATATATATAATGTGTGAAGACAATGGTCTGTGGTGCCAACGCTTGCTGTAAACACCATCATTACATTGTATTACATCATTTTACATTCTATTACTACGGCTGATGGAGTTTAGGCTGAGGGCTGACACCTGATGTCTGACCCCTGACGGCTGATGGAGTTTAGGCTGGGGGCTGACAACTGATGTCTGACCCCTGACGGCTGAGAGCTGACAACTGATGGCTGATGGAGTTTGGGCTGAGGGATGATGGAGGAGTTATTTTTTGACTGACGTCTGAGGGAAGAGGGAGTTTTGGATGAGGGAGGAGGGAGTTTTGGCTGATGTCTGAGGTAGGAGGGAGTTTGGTCTGACGGAGGAGGGAGTTTAGGCTCATGGGATTACTGAATACTATATCTCAATAAGGCGCATCTGACATCCCCACTCTACAACAAATGGGGGACAGTGTCTCGATATATATCACTGAGCTATAGCAGCTATAACTGTATGCTGCACAGTATCCATGAAAGTCCCCATCTAGATATATTCACTTTTGACAGCTAGCCACATTTTAATTAGTAATAGTTAAAAATAATGAAATAAACTCACCTCATCCACTTGATCGCGATGCAGGCATCCTCTTCTATCTTCATTCAGCAGGACCTGTGGTGACGTCACTGCACTCACCACGTGGTGAGCGCGATGACATCATCGCAGGTCCTTTTACGGGTCCTGCAGAAAGAAGGAAGAGGATGCCGACTGAGTTTTTTTAAATTATTTTTAACCCCTCAGGGGAGGGAGGATGAAGGGGCCCACACACCTACCTGAACAGAGGGAAAGCAGGGCCCGGGACAGAATACAAGTGGGTCGCCTCAATGCACAATATGACTATAATACAGATGTGGAACGTGGGGCCTTTCATGCGCTCCGTGGTCTGCCTATATGGGCGGTACGCCACTGACCTCAGCTGATGCAGAACTTCCTAATACACACCTCAGCCACTACAAAACATCATAGTACACACCTCAGCTGCCGAAGAACCTCCTAATACATACCTCAGCTGCTGCAGAACCTCATAATACATACCTCAGCTGCTGAAGAACCTCATAATACACACCTCAGCTGCTGCAGAACTTCATAATACATACCTCAGCTGCTGAAGATCCCCCTGAATACACACCTCAGCTGCTGCAGAACCTCCTAATACATACTTCAGATGCTGCAGAACCTCATAATACATACCTCAGCTGCTGCAGAACTTCATAATACACACCTCAGCTGCTGCAGAACTCCCTTAATACACACCTCAGCTGCTGAAGAACCTCCTAATACATACCTCAGCTGCTGCAGAACCTCATAATACACAGCTCAGCTGCTGCAGAACTTCCTAATACACACCTCAGCTGATGCAGAACATCATATTACACACCTCAGCTGCTGAAGAACCTCCTAATACATACCTCAGCTGCTGCAGAACCTCATAATACACAGCTCAGCTGCTGCAGAACTTCCTAATACACACCTCAGCTGATGCAGAACATCATAATACACACCTCAGCTGTTACAGAAACTCATAATACACACCTCAGCTGCTGCAGAACATCATAATACACACCTCAGCTGCTGCAAAACCTCATAATACACACCTCAGCTGCTGCAGAACCTCATAATACACATCTCTGCTGCTGCAGAACATCATAATACACACCTCAGCTGCTGCAGAACATCATAAATACACACCTCAGCTGCTGCGGAACCTCATAATACACAGCTCAGCTGCTACAGAACCTCATAATACACACCTCAACTGCTACATAACCTCATAATACACATCTCAACTGCTACAGAACCTCATAATACACACCTCAGCTGCTGCAGAACATCATAATACACACCTAAGCTGCTGCAGAACCTCATAATGCACAGCTCAGCTGCTGTAGAACCTCATAATACACACCTCAGCTGCTGCAGAACCTAATAATACACACCTCAGCTGCTGCAGAACCTCATAATACACAGCTCAGCTGCTGCAGAACCTCATAATACACACCTCCACTGCTGCAGAACCTCCTAATAAACACCTCAGCTGCTGCAGAACCTCATAATTCACAGCTCAGCTGCTGCAGAACCTCCTAATACACACCTCAGCTGCTGCAGAACCTCCTAATAACACCTAAGCTGCTGCAGAACCTCCTAATACACACCTCAGCTGCTGCAGAACCTCATAATACACACCTCAGCTGCTGCAGAACTTCATAATACACACCTCAACTGCTGCAGAACCTCCTAATACATATCTCAGCTGCTGCAGAACCTCATAATACACAGCTCAGCTGCTGCAGAACATCATAATCTGATGCTAGAGAACATAAAAGGCTTTGACCACATCTGTGTTGGGGCCTTAGTCACATATGAGGTCATAAATGCTGGACACAATTTTATAGCCCTTCAGATCTCATCATAGTCAGCAGGATCCGTTGGGTGTTGTCGTCCATGAAGTGCCAGATCCGGAATTGCAGTGATTTTCGTTGTTTTGTTCCTATGACGGCAGAAAAGCGACCGTCACCAGCACAGAAGTGAACAAAGCCTAATACACAACTCAGCTGCTGCAGAACCTCCTAATACACACCTCAGCACCAGCAGAACATTATAATAGTGACAAGGGAAATTTAAGTCTCATCATCACCAGATGTTTTGTTATTATTGGAAATTAGGGGGCAACACAGGAAGAGGTAAAATGGAGAAAACTACAACTCCTAGCATGTCCAGGCTGTTAGTGGATACAAGTAGATATTACACAGAGAGAGTATAAGGCCGGGTTTACATCACTGTTTAGTTTTCCTTTCTTCTGATCCGTCAGATGAACAGAAAACAAAAGAAAAAAAACGGATCCTGTATTTTAAGCATCAGTTCTGCACATTTGGCATCTGTTTATGCCATTTCTGTCAGAGATCCGTTATTTTAGACAGAAAAAAGTCCTGCACGCAAAACGGAAAACTAAACAGTGATGAGAACCCAGCCTAAGAAGAGAGAACTACAACTCTCAGCATGTCCAGATTATTATAGGACATCATCTAGTTGTACCAGGTGAGAGCTTTAAAAATAAATAACTATAACCTCCAGTATGGCCAGACTTCTTATGAGGCATCAGAATACATTCCAAAGAGGGGGTATAAGAGGAGAGAACTACAACTCCCAGCGTTACCAGGATGTACTAGGGAATACATTGAAAATACATGGAGAGGGATACAATAGGACATAAGAACTACAACTCCCAACATTACCAGACTGTACTAGGGCACATGTTTAAATTACATGGAGAAAGATATAATAGGACAGAACTACCACTCCCAGCTTTTCTAGGATGTTATGGGTTATCCCAGAACACCACTTACCTCACCTTCA
The DNA here is from genome assembly GCF_014858855.1 of Bufo gargarizans. NCBI lineage: Eukaryota > Metazoa > Chordata > Amphibia > Anura > Bufonidae > Bufo > Bufo gargarizans. Next base: position 24,456,948 of record NC_058080.1, on the reverse strand, counting down.
AGCACCACACAGAAGCTCCTCCCCCTCACAGGGATATGCCACAGGTATTTCACCAGTCCTCTGCACTGGTCACATGATGATGACATCACCAAAGGTCCTTTAGACTTCTGCTGCTTTGCTATTCCTTGGCTTCCTGCACTGGTCACATGGTTGATGACATCACCAAAGGTCCTTATCCATTTCCTACATTCTCAGGTAGCCATACAAGTGTAATTAGTGGGCGGGGCCTATCCTCTTCCCCCAGGGGCCCCATAGCAGCTGCTTGGTCTGCCTCTATTCGAGGTACGCCACTGGTTGCATCTTTGGTCATCTGTGTAACTTTGTTCTCCACATGCTTTCCATTATGTGGTTTGTCAGATTGCACCGCTGGGGACAGCAAACCATCTGACAGACATCTTGCATGATGAAATGAGACTGGCATGAAGTCATACTGCAGTCCACCAATAGGGCCTCTGGTGTCTGTAAGGATTAATTTGTGCAACTTATAAATCCTTTCTCCCATATAACTCAAATGTGTAAAAGTGATCGTAACAGCTTTTCCTTTTACAGTGGCAGGAAGTCCATCCTTATTTTGACTATGAGAATCAAATAGTCAATATCTCCCAGACTTGTCTCTGAACAATGCAATGCAATATGGCACTACTATAAAAAGTGCATGTGTAACATCTGCATTGAGGCACTGAAGTCTTGTGGAGAGGTCAACAAACCAACCTTGGTTGCCACCGTCTACTGTGACTCTCACACATCCCGATAACACTGGAGATTTAACAACGTTATACTCATATTTGTCAGTGTTAACTCTGAGGGGCACTTCTTCCATTGTCAAGTGTTGGTTCTGATAGACATTTCTTTGTTTTAGCTGTTTTATTGTTGTGCCATACAAGTTGTTGTCCTTCTTCAGTATTTGATTAATTTCATCCTTCCTCGCATCATCAAACTCACTGTGGTATGCCAAAAATGTCAGAGCCATGCATGTACTCTGTTTGTTCCTTAACCTTCCATACCCATGATGACCCTGATGAAATGATGCCTGCACAGATATCTCACTTGGTACACATGGTTCTTGCATGCCAAGGTTTTCAGAAGTGCCCATCATACTGTCACTGTGTTCTTGAATTTGACACTGAGTTGAACATGTGAATGACACCAGAGGTTCACTATGTACCTCCTGGGCAAATTCACTGTCACAAACCTCCATTTCCACTATGCTGCTGTGGGGTACTGGATCCAGAAAGCGTGGGTCTGAAAGGTCCAGTTTAGTCCAGCGTATCTTTGCCGCTTTAGATCTCTTTCCTTTAGATGGCATGATGATATTCACACAGCTCTAATTTCTTTTCATAAATGTAGCTAGTTGTAACACCTCAAATACTCTCTACTGTATAAAACTTATTTCCAAACCTTTAACCAGAAGCCGGACAAACTGTCACAAATTCAAAATTAGATTTCAAATAGGGCAGAGAAGAGCGGTTAAAAACAAACTGCTCCAAATTGCTCACTTCACTCGTGGTTGCCATCTTCAAATGGTCTTAGTTTTATGAAATATAAATCCTACAGCGAAGGACTTTATATTGTGAGAATCACAAGACCCAGACCTAAATTTTTTATGCATAGTATGTCTCTGAAATATTAAAAATGAAGGCACAGTAGTAGTTTAGAAATTGCCCTTCAAATTTGAAGTGGCTAGAGTGGAGTTTCAACTGGAGTGGCCGGAGTAACTGGGTGGAGTGGCTTGAGTAACTGTTGTGTGGTTGGAGTGGCTGGAGTAACTGTGGAAAGGTTGGAGTGTAGTTCATTCACTCTACAGCAAGGGCAAATACTCTCTACTGTATAAAACTTATTTCCAAACCTTTAACCAGAAGCCGGACAAACTGTCACAAATTCAAAATTAGATTTCAAATAGGGCAGAGAAGAGCGGTTAAAAACAAACTGCTCCAAATTGCTCACTTCACTCGTGGTTGCCATTTTCAAATGGTCATAGTTTTAAAAACTATAAATCCAGCAACAAAGAGCTTTTTATTGTGAGAATCAGACCCAGACCTACATTTTTATGCATAGTATGTCTCTGAAATATTAAAAATGAAGGTATAGTCACAGTTTAGAAATTGCTCTTCAAATTTGAGGTGGCTAGAGTGAAGTTTCAATGAATGTCAATGGGCAGCGTGAGTTGCAAACAAATGGTCATATTGTGAAAACTATCAGGACTATGGATTTTTAGTGGCAGCAGGGACAGCTGAACGTTTTGATATAAGATTTGTATAGGTGGGCTTGAAAATGAGGGAGTGGTGGCAGTTTAGAAATCATGTCCTGATTTTTCAGCTCACACTCTAGCTTTTGTCAGCTCCCACTCTAGTTTTGAACATTCCACCATTCATTCCTATGGGACCAATTTTGCCACAAAAATGCCTATATTTTGTGAACCATTCGGCAAAACGTTCCACAAAGTAATAGCACACCAATCGGGAACAATCCGCACGTGTCGGTATATTGCTGTCTATGTACTGTAAAAACTGTGGGAGGAATTAGGGTGGTAAATTTGGCTATAATAATAAGAATATATATGTGAGATAACAGTAAGTGGTCTTGCCATGCAAGAACACTTAAAAAGAATAACACGTGACGACTCAGTTTGTTTTGGAACACTGTATTTGTTAATTCTGTCAACCATGCATATACCCATAGCTATGTATGTCAGTGTATGACATTGGCATTATTTGCTAAGGAGTTGGGAGAGAAAATCCAGAAATTCATAAAAAAAAGACACTAATAGTTTTTGAGTATTAGGAGACTAGAGGGTGTTATATACCAATTTTCAGGGCAATTAGAGCAACTTTGTTTCAGTTACAATCGATTTGAGTCTGAATCAAACTTTTTGAGAAATTTGAATCTGAATTGAACTGAATCTCAAAAGGTGCGCTCATCTCTAACCTGGTTCTGATGCTTCTCTGTCCCCCAGAGATCTCTATTACCTGACCCCTCTCAAAACAAAATCATGAGCACTCATTGCTTTCTATGTTAGATGATCAGTTAGGCCAGCAATTGCAGGGGTCACATTTTCTGTGTCGAGATGGAACTTGAAGTAAATACTTGGAAGTGGTGGGGGAGAATGATGGGGAATAAGTAAGATGAGTATGACTTTTTACATTTGTTTCCAACAATATGATCTTAAAAAACAACAAAATAAACATATTCTTTTCTCTAAATAATGTTACCTGTAATATTAGTAAATTCTCCTTCCGAGCATGGAATGCAGTCATAGCAGCAGATGTGATGTCCTTCTCTGAGAATCTTTCTGGTTCCTGGAGGACAAAGTTCACTACATCGACCTTTAGGAATCTAATTGTATAAATAATTTATACTGTTATACAGTTCGAAAGAAATGTTAAATATTTTAGCACAAACCCTTTTTTGTCATGTTACTATGAAAATGACCTGGACTTTCAGATGATAGACTGACAAAAGTCACAATTTACTTTTTCATGTGAGATAGAAATACTTAATCATACAAACCGGATTCCAAAAAAGTTGGGACACTATACAAATCGTGAATAAAAACTGAATGCAATGATGTGGAGGTACCAACTTCTAATATTTTATTCAGAATAGAACATAAATCACAGAACAAAAGTTTATACTGAGAAAATGTACCATTTTAAGGGAAAAATATGTTGAATCAGAATTCCATGGTGTCAACAAATCCCCAAAAAGTTGGGACAAGGCCATTTTCACTACTGTGTGGCATCTCCCCTTCTTCTTACAACACTCAACAGACGTCTGGGGACCGAGGAGACCAGTTTCTCAAGTTTAGAAATAGGAATGCTCTCCCATTCTTGTCTAATACAGGCCTCTAACTGTTCCATCGTCTTGGGCCTTCTTTGTTGCACCTTCCTCTTTATGATGCGCCAAATGTTCTCTATAGGTGAAAGATCTGGACTGCAGACTGGCCATTTCAGTACCCGGATCCTTCTCCTACGCAGCCATGATGTTGTGATTGATGCAGAATGTGGTCTGGCATTATCTTGTTGAAAAATGCAGGGTCTTCCCTAAAAGAGATGACGTCTGGATAGGAGCATATGTTGTTCTAGAACCTAAATATATTTTTCTGCATTGATGGTGCCTTTCCAGACATGCAAGCTGCCCATGCCACACGCACTCATGCAACCCCATACCATCAGAGATGCAGGCTTCTGAACTAAGCGTTGATAACAACTTGGGTTGTCCTTGTCCTCTTTGGTCCGGTTGACATGGCGTCCCAGATTTACAAAAAGAACTTCAAATCGTGACTCGTCTGACCACAGAACAGTCTTCCATTTTGCCACACTACATTTTAAATGAACCCTGGCCCAGTGAAAACGCCTGACCTTGTGGATCTTGCTTAGAAATGGCTTCTTCTTTGCACTGTAGAGTTTCAGCTGGCAACGGTGGATGGCACGGTGGATTGTGTTCACTGACAATGGTTTCTGGAAGTATTCCTGAGCCCATTCTGTGATTTCCTTTACAGCAGCATTCCTGTTTGTGGTGCAGTGTCGTTTAAGGGCCCGGAGATCACTGGCATCTAGTATGGTTTTACGGCCTTGACCCGTACGCATAGAGATTGTTCCGGATTCTCTGAATCTTCGAATTATGTTATGCACAGTTGATGATGATAGATGCAAATTCTTTGCAATTTTTAGCTGGGTAACACCTTTCTGATATTGCTCCACTATCTTTCTGCGCAACATTGTGGGAATTGGTGATCCTCTACCCATCTTGGCTTCTGAGAGACACTGCCACTCTGAGAAGCTCTTTTTATACCCAATCATGTTGCCAATTGACATAATTAGTGTTAATTGGTCTTCCAGCTCTTCGTTATGCTCAAATTTACTTTTTCCAGCCTCTTATTGCTACTTGTGGTCGTGGCAACCAAGTACGTACCTATCCTACCTGGGATACCCTACCCCTAAGCGGTCAGAGTTGTGCCGTAACCGCGTCGTGGAGGGACGCCTGAAAGAGGGCAAAAGACAAACTGATAGGCAGAAGTAATTTATTGCAAAAGTCGTTACAAAGCTAAAGTTTGAAAGGCTGCCGACATTTCAGTTTCGGGGTGCGGTATGTAACGGTTGAAACAAGACGAGTGCCAACGCCCCAGTTTCTGAATGACATGCGCAGGCACTCGATTCTTGGAGGCCGCGGATGCAGCACCTATGCGGAACGAATGTCCCGAAATTGTGGCAGGGTCACCGCCCGTGCTGGCCACTAGTGACCTTACATGGGATATGAACTGGTGGGTGGTGAGCGGAACCACCCTGAAGGGTAACAATGGACTGTTCGGTCCGGCCTCGGACAAGGTGGACCGTAACTGACGCAGCACCGTGACGGGACACCATTGATGTGCTGTGGGAAAGAAGGATACCTGGACAGGGGGGCCCATCTGGGAGGTCTTAGACGTCTTGAGCAGTAGTACGAACCCGTCGGAGTTCTGGACCAGCTGGCTGACCGTGAGGAACCTGCTACTGCCTGGCGAACAGGTGAACTCCCCAGGTCTCAGGAAGCCGTAAAAGGCTAAATAGATGGCAGATTTGAGTACCAAGCTGGGCAAAACCCTGAAGGGATTACCGTCCAAGGCGTTGGACAGTTTGCGGAAAAGAGGGCCGGTGACCGCTTGCCTGCGTACTTGACTTTGAGGCCCGCACTTGCTCAAACCCTTGAGGGCGGCTTTGACAGCATGCATGGTGAACACTGATGCTAGTTCGGGATGGCTAACAGAGAGGAAGTGTTGCACTCCCGCCAGGTACGACCTCACTGTGGCGTGGGAGAGCTTGCGCACTGAGTGGCAGTAACCAATGAACGCCAGGATGTACTCTGGAAAACTGGAGTCCCCCTGAGGACATTCCCCTCGAAACCTGCAGAACGTCTTCCACCCGGTGTTGTATGCCCTGGTTGTGTTAGGCGAGAGGGAATGGCGTATTAGAGCGTGAGCCGTCTCAAGGTGGTCGGTTACATTAGCCTTAAGGACTCGTGAGGAGGGACGGTGGCGCCTGTCGCATCTGCCTCTGGCATGATCTGAAAGAAACGGGAGAAGTTAGCCCTCGACAAGGCGTCAGCAGCCCCGTTTTGCGCGCCTGGCACATGCGCACTGAAAACATGAAAGTGGTGTTGTAGGGAGAGCTGCACTAACCGTCTGAGGAAACACATGACTTGGCTAGATTTTGACAGCCCATTGTTAAGAATGTCTACTACGGCTGTGTTGTCAGTCACGAACAGAACAGACTGACGCTCCCAAAGATTGCCCCATATGTGGGCGGCCACCAGGATGGGGTACAGCTCGAACAGCGCCGAGGTTTGGAGGAACCCCGGGATTTGTCCCACCTCGGCAGGCCATACGTCTGCAACCCAGTGGGTGCCGAAAATGGCAGCAAACCCCGAGCCCGCAGCTGCATCTGAAAAGACTGTAGGCGACTGACACGACAGCTCAGGTACGAATAAGGACACCCCGTTCCACTGGCTCAGGAAATGGTCCCACATGTGGAGATCAGCTAGGGCTTGACTGTCCAGGCACACTGGGCTGTCCTGTTCCGGGGTGGAACTTAAGAGCGCCAGTAGGCGGGATATGAACGCTCTGCCCTGCGGGATGATGCGCATGGCGAAGTTTAACATGCCCAGTAGAGACTGAAGGTCAGCCTTAGTGACCACGGTTGTGACTGTAAACCTGTGGATGACTTCTCTAATCCTAGTTAACTTGTCCGCAGGCAACCTAGCTAACATATGCTGGGAGTCTAACTCGATGCCCAGAAAGGTGATGACTGTGGCCGGGCCTTCTACTTTCTTGGGGGAAACTGGGACACCTAACTGGGAAAAACACCTCAGCAACTTCCCCAGCCCTAGGGGGAGTGCCCCTGGCCTCTCAATCAGCAGGAAGTCATCCAAGTAGTGGATGACAAACTCACAGAGGACTTTATGTACCAAGATCCAGTGGAGTGCCTGAGCCAACTGATCGAAGAGCCAGGGGCTACTCTTGGAACCGAAGGTGAGCTTGGTGGAGAAATAATACAGGCCTTTCCACTTGATGCCGTGCCACTGCCAGAGGGCTGGCATGATGGGAAGCAACTTGAAGGCATCCGATATGTCGGCTTTGGACAACATGGACCCTGGGCCCGTTTTCATGACGATGGCGATAGCCTGGTCGATCGAAGCATATCTCATGCCCACTTCCTCCGAAGGAATGAGGGAGTTAAGGCTGGGGACCTGGGAGCCGTGTGGGGCCGACAAGTCAATAACGAGTCTCTCCTTTCCGTTGAACTTGCCTGTGACTACCCCCACGGGACTGACTCTCCAGCGTCGAAAAGGGGGCACACCAAAGGGACCGATTAAGAACCCTTTGCTTAACTCGGCCTCTATTAGTGCGTCTTACGAGGCGGGATTTCTCTCGGCTGACTGAAGGTTTTTGCACTCGTGTGTAAACTCTGGAATCGTGATCAGTCCCGTATGGAAGCCCTCGTGAAATCCTGACACCAGGAACTGTACAAACCCTGGGTTGTGGTGACCTTGCAAGTGTTCTTGTAGACGGCTAATATTGACCACACTCATGTAATTTTTTACCGATTTTAATGAGCATGCTACTCGGGGGTGGGCCCTAAAACAATTGGTACAGATATGCAACAACCGGCATTGCCCAAAATTACAAGACGCGTAATTAAAGTTGTTGCATATCTGTGCCCTCCCTAGCTGAACGATGGGTCGGCCCAGCTTGTCTACTGAGTTGGGGGGTCTGAAGACTTCGAGTGGACCAGCTGCAGAGCTGGAAGGGTAGGACGCCGTGCTAACGGCGGACTTATCGCACCACTCGACAGAGGGAGCTTTCAGGCCTGCAAAGTGTCTGCAGAAAAGCTCAGTGTCCAGGTTGGACCAGTCAGTAACGTGTTGGAATTGGGAGAGAGCCGCTGCCGCCTTAGCTGCAATTGAACAGTGGTAGTCATAGAACGCGGTTCCTCCATACCTATGACCCAATTCTGTGACCCTAAAGAGATATAGGTCTAGTTCCTCCCTCCTGTCCGGCCTGGCAGTGCAAATGACATCCCTAAAAAGGCTAAACGCCATGACGAACTCCGGGATGGACAATTTGCGGTTGAGCCGGTGGTCGCGGCTTCTCAGTACCACTGACACTTCCCCGCAAGCTATGACCTTATTGTCAGATAGGTCCCTGGAGGCTATCAGTAGAGACGCAAGATTGACATCCCTACCCTCTAGGATGTCTTTCCTGATGTTGACCGGGACATAGTGGGAGGGAGTCACGTTGGGGACGGACTGGACAGAACGAATGTCTGCTATGGCAGAGGTGGAGGCGACCGGAACCTCGAGGGAGGAAAACTGGTAAGACTGCGCTGCGAGCCTCGATAGACTCCAATCTCGCCTGCATGGACGTGACGGCCGACGTCAGACTGTTTAGCATGACGTGTATCTGAGTCAGTGATGTTTGCATCGTGGTTGCAGGGGGATCATTGGCACTGGGTACCAGGGAGTCTCTCCACAGCCGATATAGCTCCGCTTTTCTGGCGGTTGCCGGGAAAGGAACGCCCCGCTTTGTCAGCTCCGCCATAAGCCTGGGAATGGTCCAAGCACGTAGGGACGGTGTACTGCCCCTCTCGGATGTCTCTGCTACGATCTCGTCCACTGACGCTTCGACAATGTCTGATGCGCGTGACATTGCAGCTGTGAAAACAGTAACGTAATATGACCGACTAGCCTGGATGACCACTGGTATCCGTGCAGCTGTCTAACCACGTAATGAAAGGGTGAACAATCCCTGTGAGGTATGCACACTAACACCAGAAGAGCCGTGAAGGAGTGGCCAGGAACCGCCACCCGGAAGTCCATGCAAGGAGACCTGACGTACTTACCAACTGAGAATCCCTATACTCTGACTTCCACGGAAGTATTTAATGAAAATAGAACAACCTGTACGTGAAAAAAAACATGAGACACAAGCCTGAAGGCAGCAACTTCCCGTCCCCCAACGTGTACCCCCACTACCTTGGTTGACAAGGAAAATCAATTGAGATCCAACCAACTTTTCTCTGACTAACAACTGTTTGAACCTGGAAAACAACAACAGTAAACACAACACAAAAGAACCAGTCAATGCGTGAGGCTCAATTACCAGGACGTGGTCGTGAGTGGAGGTATGGTCGACTGGTGAGAGTGGGTGTTTTGATTGACGTTGACCACTACCTAACGTTGGTGATGAAAACCCCTACCTATCTAGGCGGCACGGCGGCCCGTGCCAGACTTTAATGTGGGTGAGGAGCGGGCCGTTGCGTGCCCACCGTGCTCCACGGTAACCGCGTGGGGAACGCGGAGTTCCCTGGCACCATGAACCAAGTGGGGATGGATTTTTAGGCAACGGCTGACACCCCCCGCAAACATGAAACGGGTGCCACGTGGAGAGCTAACGCGTGTCCCTGACAGGGTGCTCAGTGCGGGGGCCCCCTCCGTCCCAGGGTAGCGCCGTCCGCCGGCTGAGCACTTCTGCCGTGTGGGGAGCAGCGCAGCCCTCTGGCATGAAGTCGACACAGGGGGGCCCCCGGCGACGAGGGCCCTATCTTACCGAAACTAGAAATGCCGCGTGGGGGGCCTCACCGGTCCCTGATGGAGTGCTCAGTGCGGGGGTGCCCCCCTACTCCATGAGGGGCCGACCCACCGCCGGCTGGGCATCTCCACCACGTGGGGAAACTGCGCTGCCCCCTGGCATAGGGGGAGGCTTTATCAGACATAGCCTCCCCCCTTTCTATATGAGAACGTGCCACGTGGGGGGCCCACCGCTCCCTGATGGAGTGCTCAGTGCGGGGGTGCCCCCCTACTCCATGAGGGGCCGACCCACCGCCGGCTGAGCATCTCCACCGCGTGGGGAAAACGGTGTTGCCCCCTGGCAAACTAGAGATAGCGGGGGAGCCTGTGTCGCTGTCCCCAACTCTGCTGCGTGATGGGCGGAGCCGCGTGATGCCGTCCCGCTCCCCGGCAGGGCGCCCGTCACCGGGGTGCCCCCCCCTAGCTAGGGGGCCGACCCACAGCTGACTGCGCAGCCCACCAGGTGAGGGAGCGGGGCAGCGCTGGCTGTGTCTGGGCGAAAAAGGGGCGGAAGCGGGCGGGGAGGCGGGCGGGGGGTTGGGTCTTCTCGTGACCACTGGCCCCGCCCCCCCGCCGGAGAGAGATGCCGTGCGCGGACCTGGGCGGCGGAGGAGGGGAGTGCCGTATCCGTGGGCTCCATCCCCCCCGGCGGCTGAAGAGGTGCCGCCGTTTGAACGGGCAGGAGGGGACCCCGTACTGTAGAGCCCCGTCCCCTGCTGTCTGCTGGTAACGCAGTGACCCGGCGTATGGCGGCCCCTACTCACCAAAGGGCCGACCACCGCACGCACATCCGCTTACCTAATCTGCCGAATGGACTGCCAGGTACGAGCGCACGCTTCCTGAGAACTCTGCACGTCGTACGCATGTGGGAGGGCGCCGGCCGTTGAAGTAGGTGGCCAAGCCCCTCCCACAAATACAGGCCAATGAATCGGCCTTTACACTTGTCCCAACTTTTTGGGGATTTGTTGACACCGTGAAATTTTGAATCAACGTATTTTTCCTTTAAAATGATACATTTACTCAGATTAAACGTTTGATCTGTCATCTACGTTCTATTACAAATAAAATATTGACATTTGCCATCTCCACATCATTGCATTCAGTTTTTATTCATAATTTGTTTATTGTCCCAACTTTTTTGGAATCCGGTTTGTACTTCACGTTCATCAAAGAATCCAAAATTCACAGTACTAAAATCTTGAGCTTCCTTTCATATGTGTTGAAAACAGCCACTCAGATGTTCATCAAGGTTTATATCAGTTTTGATGGCAAGGATAGCTTAGCAGACATATAAATAATTCAAGTGGACACCACCAACCAATTATTATTGGAGTATAAAATTTCTACAATTCCCCAGCTCCCAGTGATTGCGCCATGGCACTCAGAAGCTTTACAAAGGCTTCTGGGTCAGTCAGCTACGTATGTAGGCCTACAGGCCCAGGATGACAAGTCGGTGATTGTAGGTGCTTTCATGAGGTGCCACTTCGCTATCCATAATTGGGGGAACAATCAAGGCCGTATCTGCAGTTGTTTAGTCTCATAGGCTTCAGGTTGCTAGACAATTGTCAAAAAATGTAAAAAAAAAATAGTGCTCTCAGAAAATGGCAACACACATGATTTTATTTTCAAAAATGCTTTGTTTAATATGTAATTTATCTTGCACGGGGTACGCCACAATAACAAAACCCAAAAAGACAGAATTGCTGCTATTTCTTTATCCTGCTTCACAAAAAGCAAAAATTAAAATGTAACACCTGTAGGTTGGACAGCGAGCTCTAACCTAGAGCCCAGCCCGCTTTTCCTACCTACTTGCAGTGCAAGTCCTAGGTAGTAAGACCACAACTGGTCAACATTCCCTACACTACTAAGGTGGTGAGACAAACAAACACCTAGTCATTTGTCACAAAGACAGGACAACACAGTACAAAAAATGAAAGACAGAGAGAGACAGAGAGTGATCAAAGGACGAGCTGTGGTAAAAAACAAGAGTAATCCAAATCAGCATAGAAACAAGAACCAAACACAACCAGGAACCTAGCTAGTGAGGCCAGCCAAGACTATGATTGGCACTGTTGTATGGCCAGGAAGGGGTTTAAATAGAGCACCGAGTCCCAGGATCAGAACCTGATAGGTCCATGACCCGGAGCTCCATTAGTCAGAAACACTAGCACACAGCAATAGATCAGCTAATCAATCAGCTCACTGCTAATCTCCTGCAGCAAATGCCCACTGCTGGGAGTGCAGAGCATTGTGTCCTGTTGCTGAGGATGCTGTCACGTCAATAGGGCACATGGCTCAACAATGCGTCTCTCTCTTGCGGCCGTGCCAGGATTGTGGATCGTGCCCCTGGAGCTGGGACAGGTAAGTTTATGAGAAAAAAGCTGTAAAAATGCTCTATGCACCTCAAAATAGTATGAATCATAATTGCAACTCATCCAGTGAAAAGCGAGCCCTCACACAGCTCAATTGTGAGGTTAAAAAAAAAAAGTATGATTCTCAGAAAATAGCTGTACCGGATCCCAGAGGCTGTTTGAAAGCAACATGGTGCCTGTAAGCCAACCCATGGAGAGATGTCCTCTCCCTTCTAAACATTGCAGCACAAAATTTACATCCACATTAGAACCTGCTAGAGATGAGCAAAATTACTCTACAGAGTCGCTTTGTACAATCAGCAGGGCTGTTAGAATCGATGAGTCCAATCAGCAGAGCTTATACAAATCAAGAAGCCCTGCTGATTGGATAAATTGAGTGTAACAGCTCTGCTGATTGGACACATTGTTTCTGTAGAATCAGTTTGCTGTTCTCTAGAACCTGCTTAATAGAGTTGAGCGAACACCTGGATGTTCGGGTTCGAGAAGTTCGGCTGAACTTCCCGGAAATGTTCGGGTTCGGGATCCGAACCCGACCCGAACTTCGTCCCGAACCCGAACCCCATTGAAGGCACTAAAAAGGCTGTAAAACAGCCCAGGAAAGAGCTAGAGGGCTGCAAAAGGCAGCAACATGTAGGTAAATCCCCTGCAAACAAATGTGGATAGGGAAATGAATAAAAATAAAAATAAAATAAATAAAAATTAACCAATATCAATTGGAGAGAGGTCCCATAGCAGAGAATCTGGCTTCACGTCACCCACCACTGTAACAGTCCGTTGTCAGATATTTAGTCCCAGGCACCCAGGCAGAGGAGAGAGGTCCCTTAACAAAGAATCTGGCTTCATGTCAGCAGAGAATCAGTCTTCATGTCATAGACAGAGAATCAGGCTTCACATCAGCCACCACTGTAACAGTCCATTGTCATATATTAAGGCCCAGGCACCCAGGCAGAGGAGAGAGGTCCCGTAACAGAGAATCTGGCTTCATGTCAGCAGAGAATCAGTCTGCATGTCATAGCAGAGAATAAGGCTTCACGTCACCCACCACTGTAACAGTCCATTGTCAGATATTTAGGCCCAGCACCCAGGCAGAGGAGAGAGGTCCCGTAACAGAGGATCTGGCTTCATGTCAGCAGAGAATTAGTCTGCATGTAATAGCAGAGAATCAGGCTTCACGTCAGCCACCACTGTAACAGTCCATTGTCAGATATTTAGGCCCAGCACCCAGGCAGAGGAGAGAGGTCCCGTAACAGAGAATCTAGCTTCATGTCAGCAGAGAATCAGTTTGCATGTCATAGCAGAGAATCAGGCTTCACGTCAGCCACCACTGGAACAGTCCATTGTCAGATATTTAGTCCCAGGCACCCAGGCAGAGGAGAGAGGTCCCTTAACAGAGAATCTGGATTCATGTCAGCAGAGAATCAGACTGCATGTCATAGCAGATAATCAGGCTTCAAGTCAGCCAGCACTGGAACAGTCCATTGTCAAATATTTAGGCCCAGGCATCCAGGCAGAGGAGAGAGGTCCCGTAAAAGAGAATCTGGCTTCATGTCAGCAGAGAATCAGTCTGCATGTCATAGCAGAGAATCAGGCTTCATGTCAGCCACCACAGTAACAGTCCATTGTCATATATTTAGGCCCAGGAACCCAGGCAGAGGAGAGAGGTCCCGTAACAGAGAATCTGGCTTCATGTCAGCAGAGAATCAGTCTGCATGTCATAGCAGAGAATCAGGTTGCACGTCAGCCACCACTGTAACAGTCCATTGTCATATATTTAGGCCCAGGCACCCAGGCAGAGGAGAGAGGTCCCGTAACAGAGAATCTGGCTTCATGTCAGCAGAGAATCAGTCTGCATGTCATAGCAGAGAATCAGGCTTCACGTCAGCCACCACTGTAACAGTCCATTGTCATATATTTAGGCCCAGGCACCCAGGCAGAGGAGAGAGGTCCCGTAACAGAGAATCTAGCTTCATGTCAGCAGAGAATCAGTCTGCATGTCATAGCAGAGAATCAGGCTTCACGTCAGCCACCACTGTAACAGTCCATTGTCATATATTTAGGCTCAGGCACCCAGGCAGAGGAGAGAGGTCCCGTAAAAGAGAATCTGGCTTCATGTCAGCAGAGAATCAGTCTGCATGTCATAGCAGAGAATCAGGCTTCACGTCAGCCACCACTGTAACAGTCCATTGTCATATATTTAGGCCCCGACACCCAGACAGAGGAGAGGTTCATTCAACTTTGGGTTGCCTCGCAATATAATGGTAAAATGAAAATAAAAATAGGATTGAATGAGGAAGTGCCCTTGGAGTACAATAATATATGGTTAAGGGGAGGTAGTTAATGTCTAATCTGCACAAGGGATGGACAGGTCCTGTGGGATCCATGCCTGCTTCATTTTTATGAACGTCAGCTTGTCTACATTGGCTGTAGACAGGCGGCTGCGTTTGTCTGTAATGACGCCCTCTGCTGTGCTGAATACACGTTCAGACAAAATGCTGGCCGCCGGGCAGGCCAGCACCTCTAAGGCATAAAAGGCTAGCTCTGGCCACGTGGACAATTTAGAGACCCAGAAGTTGAATGGGGCCGAACCATCAGTCAGTACGTGGAGGGGTGTGCACACGTACTGTTCCACCATGTTAGTGAAATGTTGCCTCCTGCTAACACGTTGCATATCAGGTGGTGGTGCAGTTAGCTGTGGCGTGTTGACAAAACTTTTCCACATCTCTGCCATGCTAACCCTGCCCTCAGAGGAGCTGGCCGTGACACAGCTGCCTTGGCGACCTCTTGCTCCTCCTCTGCCTTGGCCTTGGGCTTCCACTTGTTCCCCTGTGACATTTAGGAATGCTCTCAGTAGCGCGTCTACCAACGTGCGCTTGTACTCGCGCATCTTCCTATCACGCTCCAGTGCAGGAAGTAAGGTGGGCACATTGTTTTTGTACTGTGGATCCAGCAGGGTGGCAACCCAGTAGTCCGCACACGTTAAAATGTGGGCAACTCTGCTGTCGTTGCGCAGGCACTGCAGCATGTGGTCGCTCATGTGTGCCAGGCTGCCCAGGGGTAAGGACAAGCTGTCCTCTGTGGGAGGCGTTTCGTCATCGTCCTGCGTTTCTCCCCAGCCACGCACCAGTGATGGGCCGGAACTGCGTTGGGTGCCACCTCGCTGTGACCATGCTTCATCCTCATCCTCCTCCACCTCCTCCTCATCCTCGTCCTCCTCGTCCTCCAGTAGTGGGCCCTGGCTGGCCACATTTGTACCTGGCCTCTGCTGTTGCAAAAAACCTCCCTCTGAGTTACTTCGAAGAGACTGGCCTGAAAGTGCTAAAAATGACCCCTCTTCCTCCTTCTCCTCCTGGGCCACGTCCTCTTCCATCATCGCCCTAAGTGTTTTCTCAAGGAGACATAGAAGTGGTATTGTAACGCTGATAACGGCGTCATCGCCACTGGCCATGTTGGTGGAGTACTCGAAACAGCGCAACAGGGCACACAGGTCTCACATGGAGGCCCAGTCATTGGTGGTGAAGTGGTGCTGTTCCGCAGTGCGACTGACCCGTGCATGCTGCAGCTGAAACTCCAGTATGGCCTGCTGCTGCTCGCACAGTCTGTCCAGCATGTGCAAGGTGGAGTTCCACCTGGTGGGCACGTCGCATATGAGGCGGTGAGCGGGAAGGCCGAAGTTACGCTGCAGCGCAGACAGGCGAGCAGCTGTAGGATGTGAACGCCGGAAGCGCGAACAGACGGCCCGCACTTTATGCAGCAGCTCTGACATGTCGGGGTAGTTGTGAATGAACTTCTGCACCACCAAATTCAGCACATGCGCCAAGCAAGGGATGTGCTTCAAACCGGCTAGTCCATGAGCTGCAACGAGATTTCGCCCATTATCGCACACCACCAGGCCGGGCTTGAGGCTCACCGGCAGCAACCACTCGTCGGTCTGTTGTTCTATACCACGCCACAACTCCTGTGTGGTGTGGGGCCTGTCCCCCAAACATATGAGTTTCAGAATGGCCTGCTGACGTTTATCCCGGGCTGTGCTGAAGTTGGTGGTGAAGGTGTGTGGCTGACTGGATGAGCAGGTGGAAGAAGAGGAGGAGGAAGCTGAGTAGGAGGAGGTGGCAACAGGAGGCAAAGAATGTTGCCCTGCGATCCTTGGCGGCGGAAGGACGTGCGCCAAACAGCTCTCCGCCTGGGGCCCAGCTGCCACTACATTTACCCAGTGTGCAGTTAGGGAGATATAGCGTCCCTGGCCGTGCTTACTGGTCCACGTATCTGTGGTTAGGTGGACCTTGCCACAGATGGCGTTGCGCAGTGCACACTTGATTTTATCGGATACTTGGTTGTGCAGGGAAGGCACGGCTCTCTTGGAGAAGTAGTGCCGGCTGGGAACAACATACTGTGGGACAGCAAGCGACATGAGCTGTTTGAAGCTGTCTGTGTCCACCAGCCTAAATTACAGCATTTCATAGGCCAGTAGTTTAGAAATGCTGGCATTCAGGGCCAGGGATCGAGGGTGGCTAGGTGTGAATTTACGCTTTCTCTCAAATGTTTGTGAGATGGAGAGCTGAACGCTGCCGTTTGACATGGTTGAGATGCTTGGTGACGGAGGTGGTGGTGTTGGTGGTACATCCCCTGTTTGCTGGGCGGCAGGTGCCAACGTTCCTCCAGAGGCGGAGGAAGAGGCCGAGGCGGCAGCAGCAGAAGAGGCCGAGGCAGCAGCAGCAGAAGAGGCCGAGGCGGCAGCAGCAGAAGAGGTAGCAGGGGGAGCCTGAGTGACTTCCTTGTTTTTAAGGTGTTTACTCCACTGCAGTTCATGCTTTGCATGCAGGTGCCTAGTCATGCAGGTTGTGCTAAGGTTCAGAACGTTAATGCCTCGCTTCAGGCTCTGATGGCACAGCGTGCAAACCACTCGGGTCTTGTCGTCAGCGCATTGTTTGAAGAAGTGCCATGCCAGGGAACTCCTTGAAGCTGCCTTTGGGGTGCTCGGTCCCAGATGGCGGCGGTCAGTAGCAGGCGGAGTCTCTTGGCGGCGGGTGTTCTGCTTTTGCCCACTGCTCCCTCTTTTGCTACGCTGTTGGCTCGGTCTCACCACTGCCTCTTCCTCCGAACTGTGAAAGTCAGTGGCACGACCTTCATTCCATGAGGGGTCTAGGACCTCATCGTCCCCTGCATCGTCTTCCACCCAGTCTTCCTCCCTGACCTCCTGTTCAGTCTGCACACTGCAGAAAGACGCAGCAGTTGGCACCTGTGTTTCATCATCATCAGAGACATGCTGAGGTGGTATTCCCATGTCCTCATCATCAGGAAACATAAGTGGTTGTGCGTCAGTGCATTCTATGTCTTCCACCGCTGGGGAAGGGCTAGGTGGATGCCCTTGGGAAACCCTGCCAGCGGAGTTTTCAAACAGCATAAGAGACTGCTGCATAACTTGAGGCTCAGACAGTTTGCCTGGTATGCATGGGGGTGATGTGACAGACTGATGGGCTTGGTTTTCAGGCGCCATCTGTGCGCTTTCTGCAGAAGACTGGGTGGGAGATAATGTGAACGTGCTGGATCCACTGTCGGCCACCCAATTGACTAATGCCTGTACCTGCTCAGGCCTTACCATCCTTAGAACGGCATTGGGCCCCACCAAATATCGCTGTAAATTATGGCGGCTACTAGGACCTGAGGTAGTTGGTACACTAGGACGTGTGGCTGTGGCAGAACGGCCACGTCCTGTCCCAGCACCAGAGGGTCCACTAACACCACCACGACCATGTCCGCGTCCGCGTCCTTTACTAGATGTTTTCCTCATTGTTATCGTTCACCACAACAACAAAAATATTATTTGGCCCAATGTATTGAATTCAAATTCAGGCCTTTTTTTACAGACACCTAACACTATCTGGCTATCTATTTAGGTACCGTATTACACTAATACAGGCACAGCAGTAACGACAGATTTAGCTGACTATAAATTTGAGGCCTATTATTTAGGCGCTGGGTGACAGGTATACGTTTACAGACAGAATTAGACTGGGATATGCACAGTAGCGTGTGTGTGAAGTTATTGAGAATGACCCTATGTGCACCTTGAATCTTATATACCCTTTTAGGGATAGATTTAAAGTAGGTCTGATACAGCAGAAATCACTAAATTAGGAAATTGCAAAATTGGGAATTGTATTTCAACCCAGAACAAAAACTGTGCTTTGACGGATACTAAATAACTTGACCAGCCACAGCAGTAACGACAGATTTGGATGAATATAAATTTGAGGCCTATTATTTAGGCGCTGGGTGACAGGTATACGTTTACGGACAGAATTAGACTGGGATATGCACAGTAGCGTGTGTGTCAAGTTATTGAGAGTGACCCTATCAGCACCTTGATTCTGATATACCCTTTTAGGGATGTATTTAAAGTAGGCCTGATACAGCAGAAACCACTAATTTAGAGAATTGCTAAATTGGGAATTGTATTTCAACCCAGAACAAAAACTGTGCTTTGACGGACACTAAATAACTTGCCCATCTACAGCAATAACCACAGATTTAGCTGACTATAAATTTGAGGCCTATTATTTAGGCGCTGGGTGACAGGTATACGTTTACAGTCAGAATTAGACTGGGATATGGCCAAAAAATAACCACACTATTGATGGTTAAATGCACTTGGTGACAGCTTCACCCTGATGTAGGATATAGCCAAAAAACAACCACACTATTGAGGGTTAAAAGCACTTGGTGACAGCTTGCCCCTGATGTAGTATATGGCCAAAAAATAACCACACTATTGATGGTTAAATGCACTTAGTGTGACAGCTTCACCCTGATGTAGGATATAGCCAAAAAACAACCACACTATTGAGGGTTAAATGCACTTGGTGACAGCTTCACCCTGATGTAGGATATAGCCAAAAAATAACCACACTATTGATGGTTAAATGTACTTGGTGGCAGCTTGTGCTGGGGCACCACGAGACACAAAATGGCCGCCGATCACCCCAGAAAAAAGTTACTGAAAAACGCTCTGGGCAGCCTAAAAACAGTGAGCAATTGAATAGCAGCAGTTCAATCATCCACAGCTGCAGATCGATCACTGAGTGAAGTCTTTTGGAGGAGGTAATCACTGCCTAATCTCGCCCTAACGTCGCAGCTGCAACCTCTCCCTATACTGATCAGAGCAGAGTGACGGGCGGTCACATGCTTCACTGGCCAATCACAGCCATGCCAATAGTAGGCATGGCTGTGATAGCCTCTTGGGGCAAGTAGTATGACGCTTGTTGATTGGCTGCTTTGCAGCCTTTCAAAAAGCGCCAAGAAAGCGCCGAACACCGAACCCGAACCCGGACTTTTACGAAAATGTCCGGGTTCGGGTCCGTGTCACGGACACCCCAAAATTCGGTACGAACCCAAACTATACAGTTCGGGTTCGCTCATCCCTACTGCTTAACAATTTAAGGAGTAGCAGAACCCAACAACAGCAGTGTGATAGCAAGAGCCAGGGGTATTCTGCCATTGGTGTGATTATTTTCAAATTGCAAGATACAGTAAATGTTGGAGATTTATGGTATGCATATACTTGAAAAAATTTAACATGTACATATCAGCATGGCCAAGAAGTACCATTGTAGGAAGAGTACCATTGTAGGAAGAGTAGAGGCAGCAGGCAGGTGGCAACATTAGAATATTGGCAGCTGCACGTGGCTAGAAGTAATGGCCTATTTTGCTGAATATTCCGGTATGGCAGCACACCTCTTCTGTTGCATCTGGCACCGGTGTCTGGAAATTCTGGTTGATCCATGCCTGATTCATCTTTATGAAGGTTAGTATCTCAACATTTGGGAGGAAAGACTAGCTCTCTTCGGGGTAACTATACCTGCTGCTTCACTGAACACTGCTCTGATGCCACACTATTGGGCGGACAGTAAAAGCATCTCCATGGCAAACTCAGCCAGTTGCAACCACACTTCAAGTTTGCATGCCCAATAGTCCCAGGGATCTTGGACCATGGGTGACAGGGTGCAGTCCAAGTACATATGTCACCACCTGAATGTTGAGGTTCTACTGTATGTCCTTCTGCTGGGTGGTTTCTTCAGAAGACGGCTAAAGAAAACTGCTAATCAGAAACCCCAGGCTGAAGTTGCTACTTATGGAGCTGGTGCTGCTCCTGCCCTCATCCCCCACCCCCCACCAGTCATGGCAGTAGAGAGTGAGTGATGAGGGTCCCTTCAGTCAGGCCTTCCTGAGGACTAGTGATGGTGGACGACCAATCGACTACACAGCATGCGTCTATAGTAGTCCATTTTTGCATCCCTCTCTAAAGTTCTAAAAAATGCCTCCATTTTTGAATGGTAGCGGGGGTCTAAAAATATGGATAGCCAGTAATCACCCCTTTGCCAAATCCTGAGAATGCAGCTGTCACTACACAAACATGAAAGCATGCATCTGGCCATTTGCTCAAGTGAGTGGGACTCCCTGCCTCTACCTTCACTGCATACTTCCATGGTCTGTCAGGGTCATCTGCGTCATCTTCATTGTTGCCCTCTATTTCCTCGTCCTCCTCCGCCCCTGCCATTTCATCCTCCTCATAGCTCAGGTGGCCGTAAGATGCAGACACAACGTCTTCTGTCCCCTTGCCAATCAGATTTCTCAGCATCCACTCCTGGATGTGAAGGAGTGGAATGATGTCATTCATCCCATAGTTTTGCAGACTGACAAATAAAGTGGCCTCCTCATAGTGCCTGAGCAAACGGCATGTGTCATACTGTTACTGGCTAACTTGGAAGTTACACTGGGGACCTAACCTGTCCGTCTGTAGCATTATGAAGTTGTTGACCGCCTTCCTCGTCACATTGGCGGTCTAATATGTAGAGTTCCAAAGAGTGGAAACGTAGCATATCAGGCAATGTTGCGGAACAACATTCTGCTTTTGCAGCTCAAGGAGGGCCTGTTTTGCATAGTAAGAGTGGCTGAAGTGCATGCACAGTTTCCCGGACATTTTTAACAGCTCATGCAGTTCAGTGGAACCGATGACAAGATTGAATACATGCGCCATGCAAGACCCATGGGTCGGTCCTCCTGGATGCATTATTAACTATGGTACCTATTTCAAGTTGTCGAGGAGACAGCCAGTGTTCGATTTCTATATTGGTGAGCAGTTCCTCCTTGGTGTGGCTCTGTTTGGCCAGGGTGATGCAGAACCGAGTGATAACACCAATCTTTGTGTAGATGATATAATGGGGGACTACTGTAAACTGTTCCTAGAGGGGAGGCTAAGGGCAAGGTGGAGGATCAGGAGCAAGAGGAGTTCTTCGAAAATGTGCATAGTTAACTACATGGAAAGGGAGAGATTGTAGTAGCAGAAATTTGGCCAGGTGCACATTTAGCTTTTGCACCATTAGATGAATGCAAGCATACTGTTTTGTTTTTGCAATTTCCTCGGTGATCCACTGCTGACAAAAGAAGTGATGGGGAGGAGGAGGAGCTTAAGGAGCAATAGACGACGTTGAAGTTAATGAGAAGGAACAATAGCTCCCATCTGCTCATGCTGTCACCTTGCTGTCTCATGAGCATGCTGCAACCCTGCTGTCTCATGGGAAAGCTGCCACCCTGCTGTCTCACAGGCATGCTGCCACCCTGGCTCCCTGATGATGATGTGGCCCCCTCTTCACCCAGCTCCCAAGCATGACCAGCTCCCAAGCATGATCGTCTGTCTCTAGGGCACATCCCTGACCTCTCACAACATGTGTTCCCAAATTACTGTCATCATCAGTAGTTGCATGCCTAAAGGAATCCACAGTGGACCTTTCCTCCAAGTCTGTGCCGGCCTGTAACTGCTGACCTTCCTCACAAAGCTTATCATCACTGAAAAGCAGATCAGAGCCTTCAGCTATCATTAGTTGGCTAGCAGAATAAATAGTATAGAGGCAGGTCCTGGGCCACGCCAACTAAACGTGGTATCAGGACACCCACTAATTCCCAATTGTGCGTATCTGTTGTCACCTGAGATGATTTTGAAGAGCGAGTCAACCATTCCAGTACAGCTGATTTGTTGATCAAAACAACCTCTGGATTATTTAAGACTTAACTTTTACTTTTTAATATAAAATAGGTTAAATACATCCCTCAAAATAACAATAGGGCTGAATACACGAATACCGTTTACAATGCCCCACAAATCTTTAGTTCAAATCTGCAGAAGTCCTGCACACCCATACGGTGCTTATATATCAATGCCCGTATGCACGGACTACATATATATCTATATTGTGTCCGCTTTATATGGGTCCACAGTGTACATTTGGTGGAAAGTGCCCCTACGCCTATATTGTCTATACTGTGGAACCTGTTCACATGCTATCCATGCTAGCATGAGAATTGTGATGCTTAGTAAAGTAGCAGTGTATCCTAGGTTACAGCATATATATTGGAGACGACGCGCCGGCGCGGTGTCCTATTCCAACTATGGGCCACTGGCGCAGGCGCATTGAGCATCGCCCCATGTATGCTGCATTTTGGATCCTGGCAGACTATCCTACGCATGCGCCGCCTCGACTCCTCGTGATGATTTACATCATTACATTGCGTGTCGCGCACACATGCTGATGCGCACGCTCCATGCTTACATCATGTGAGGGCAGACGTTATTACAATGCGCGTTGCATATATATGCTGACGTGCACAGGCCGCCTCTATACCTTGTGACGGCTGACACAAGTTCGCTCAACACAAGTGACTACTACTCTTAGCATCTGGCTTGGCGGTGAACATCATCTCCGGCAGGCAAACTACATCTTTTGGCCCATTATATATATTCCCCTGATGAGAGGACTGTTTTTTTTTTGCCTCAGAAACGTGCATGTTGGGATCTTCTCAGGGCTAAATAGGGAATGCAATTCCAGGGTAAGGTTCCGGATGGGGGCCCAACTAGTGGGATACCTCATGGTTAGAGCAAAGGGTTATTGTAAGGTCCCGAGGGTCGTCTAGGGATAGAAAGGAACATCTTCCTGTGATCCCTTTACATTGTACTGACTCTCAACTGTCGAACTGGACCACCCTGACCAGAAACATTGAAGCAGAGGTGTCTGGAGAATCCACCATCTGTAGGGTAGGACACTGGGTTACAGTGGTGCTGCCGTACACCTTATGATATGGGTGTAACTGTGCATGTTATGTTGCACGGTTCGTTCTGACATCCAAATCATTGTATTAGGGATGAGCGAACCCAAACTGTATAGTTCGGGTTCGTACCGAATTTTGGGGTGTCCGTGACACGGACCCGAACCCGGACATTTTCGTAAAAGTCCGGGTTCGGGTTCGGTGTTCGTCGCTTTCTTGGCGCTTTTTGAAAGGCTGCGAAACAGCCAATCAACAAGCGTCATACTACTTGCCCCAAGAGGCCGTCACAGCCATGCCTACTATTGGCATGGCTGTGATTGGCCAGAGCACCATGTGACCCAGCCTCTATTTAAGCTGGAGTCACATAGCGCCGCCCGTCACTCTGCTCTGATCAGCATAGGGAGAGGTTGCAGCTGCGACGTTAGGGCCAGATTAGGCAGTGATTAACTCCTCCAAAAGACTTCATTCAGAGATAGATCTGCAGCTGTGGATGATTGAGCTGCTGCTATTGAATTGCTCACTGTTTTTAGGCTGCCCAGAGCGTTTTTCAGTCACTTTTTTCTGGGGTGATCGGCGGCCATTTTGTGTCTTGTGGTGTGCCAGCACAAGCTGCCACCAAGTGCATTTAACCCTTAATGGTGTGGTTGTTTTTTTGCTAAATCCTACATCAGGGTCAAGCTGTCACACCAAGTGCATTTAACCAGCAATAGTCTGGTTTTTTGTTGGCCATATACTACATCAGGGGCAAGCTGAGCCTGTCACCAAGTGCATTTAACCCTCAATAGTGTGGTTGGTCAAGCTGTCACACCAAGTGCATTTAACCATCAATAGTGTGGTTATTTTTTGGCCATATCCCAGTCTAATTCTGTCAGTAAACCTATACCTGTCACCCAGCGCCTAGATCCTAGGCCTCAAATTTATATCCAGCTAAATCTGTCGTTACTGCTGTACTGTTGTGGCTGGTCAAGTTATTTAGTGTCCGTCAAAGCACATTTTTTGTTCTGGGTTGAAATACAATTCCCAATTTAGCAATTTCCTAATTTAGTGGTTTCTGCTGTATCAGAGCTATTTTAAATCTATCCCTAAAAGGGTATATTAGATTCAAGGTGCACATAGGGTCATTCTGAATAACTTCAAAAGATGCTCCTTTGATATGAACAAATAATTGAGCGTTTGATAAGACCCATGAACTGGTGAAAAGAAGGTGTAGTCACGCTTGTTTGGATTAAAAAGTCTCCAGACATCGCAAACAGACCAATTACTGTATGTAGTATTTTCTTGAGGTGTCTTAGAGCTTTGGCTGAGATTGCTGATCTTCTAGAAGTTGAGTCTAGATCAGGTTCTAACGTCAGACTGAGATCTCCACCAAACACCACTACACCTTCTTTATGTATTTCTAATAAGGACAATACCTCATCTATCCAGGCAACCTGATTAATATTGGGAGCATATATGTTAATAAAGGTGTACACTTGGTTTGATATGGACCCCTTTAGCATAAGATACCTCCCCTCATTATCTTTAACATGGTAAATATATCTAAATGGGAGATGCTTCCAAAACCCGATACTTACACCCCTGGAGGCTGAGGACCCCGAACCGCAATGGTACCACTGCGGGTATAAAGAGTGTGAAAAATTAGAATATTTATCAAATTTAAAGTGTGTCTCTTGGAGGAAAATAATTGAGCACTTCTCCTTCTTCAAATAAGAAAAAACTTGACTACGTTTGGATGGGGAGTGGAATCCCTTTACATTATATGAAGCTATGCGAAGATCAACCATTACTCAGATGTAAAAGTAAATGAAAAGGTGCTTTGGTGGTGTTTAGCCAGATAACCATAGCTAGCATAATATAAAAACACTTAGCCTCCTTGGGTGAAGCAGCGGGGTAATTCGGCGGTCCCAACTCTGTTTTTGTGGTGAGTAGAGGAATGATGCAGTACCTGATCCGAGAGAAAAAAACAATATAATACATAAACCGAAGATAACAATAATAGTCAGAAATTTAGTAGAGCAACAGAGCTCCAATAACATATTGGGGGTGTGATAGTTTCTTAACGTAAATCCCTCTAAAAAGCATCAGGTTTTAGACCCTATCGTAGCTCTAGAGTTTTATATCTTCCCTCTCCCAGGACATTTCAAGGGGCAACAAAGAGCCCATTTGCTAAGACCTAATGCTCCTGCAGGGACATAGGGAGTTAAGGATAACCCTTTGTGATATGGGATTCAAAAAACTGAGTCATAATTTGAGAGCTTGTGAGTTTAGGGAATATAAACCTAGTGATAAGACAGTAGTGACTAAAGACTGGAACCGAATACTCATAGGTGGCAGACTCTGCTGGTATAGGGAGGTTCACCAACGTCTCAGTGTAGAGTTTAGTCCTCTATTATTTCGGAATTGATGTAAAATTAAACTCTTCATTCATCTATAAGTGGTAGCCTCCTTGGTGTTGAAGATGCATTTTCTCTCCTTGCACTTTGCGGTTTGGGGGTATGAGGTAACTCCCAAGGAGTTACAGTAGGAAGGTCAGATAGAGCTGCAAGGTCTTGGACCATCTCCCAATTTTCTATCTGTAATGAGTGCATCTTGAAGTGAGCATAAATCTTGTTAAGATACTTATAAGCGGAAATGGACAGACGTCGACCATCATGAATAAAGGAAAGGCCGAAAGGAAATGTTCATCTGTATAAGATCTTTTCAAAACGTAGCCAGTCAGGGAGAGGTTTCAATGGTCTACGTTTTTCATTTGTGGACTGTGCTAAATCCTGGTAGATGGAAATATCGTTGTCTTCCCACTTCAAGGATGGATTGCCCCTGGCGCTTGCAAGAATTGCTTCCTTGACCGGAAAATGCAGGAGTTTGCAGATTACATCCCGTAGGGGTTCATTAGGTTGAGGCTTGGGCCATAGAGCTCTGTGAGCTCTTTCTATAGTGACCTCATGCGCCATATCAGGGCCTAGTAAGTGTAGGCAAATCTGAATTACTGTTTAGGGATGTCGCCAGGAGCAACTAACTCGGGGATACCTATGAAACGCAAATTGTTGTGCCTCCCCCTGGTTTTCCTGATCTTCTAGAACAGTATATAAAGTGTTAATAAGTGTTTGGCATTTAGCCAAGGATTGAGTCTCTTCCAGAGATTCCACTCTTCTGCCTATGTGGCGTATGTCTCCCTTGATTGCTGCTAAATCTGAGCTCAGGGGTTCCAGCTCTTCAGCAAGCAATTCTTTTAAGAAGCCCCTGGAGATCGGCAGGGTTTCTGGTCCTGGGGAGTTTTCCCTACCTCTTTCAGCGCTGCCAGCAGCTTGTTGCTTGTGACCGGAGGCCTTTGGTGTTCTGGGTGCCATCTTGGATTCTTTAGCCACACATGCAGCGGCTGCTTTCTTGATAAATTTGTCCATATCTCCGAGCAGAATCGCTGCTTTAGTAGGACCAGGAGGTTCTATGGGTTTAGGTCCTCCAATTTTGACCATTTTGGGTCCGGAAAGCTATATATCACAGGCTATGAGGAATATTCAGACAGCGGAGCAGCGCTTCACACAGCCATCTCATCACAGCGCAGGCTCCGCCCCATTTGCAGTTTGTTTTGCTGTTGATATTGAAAAGATAAAATACATTTAAGCAAATAAATACTTATTTTCATTAACCTACCAAGTTGTGTCTCCATGTTATCCGTGCTGGTGTAATATTCAGCTGATCTGGAAGTGATGAATTAAATACACCTACAAATTTGCTGAGTTGAATGTTACTTGATCCATTTGAGATCTTTACCCAGTTTTCAATAAAAATAGCTGATAGCCATTCTCCTTGAACATTCAGAGGCATATTCTCCTGTAGAGCATTTTGAGAGAAGATTCTTTTGATGTACTGAGTTAGCTTGAAAAAAAAAAAAAAAAAAACACTTGTGATAATGACGCTCATATTAATTTTGCATTTTAGAAAAATTATTGTTTCATTTTAGAATTTTTGTGAAAATACTTTTACAATCTATATGGACACAATTTTTAACCCTTTTGCTACCAGCACATGTACGGTGCTGAAGCTATAAGCAAGCATGGCGCCTGCTCGCATGTGGGGCATTATGGCCAGCGGGTCTCCACAGTTTTTTGTTTTTTTTTACTTGAATTTTTTAAATGTAATATATGTGCTTTTTTAAACTTTTTTTTACCACTTAATAGTCCCGCCGTAAAAAGGCGTATGTGTGGTCACTAAGGGGTTAATGAACATGAGCTTGTCCACATTGGCTGTTGACAGGCGGATGCGCCATGCGCCTGTTTGTGATCACACCCTCTGCCGCGCTAAACACACGTTGTGACAATACACTTGCCGCAGGGCAGGCCAGCACCTTTAAGGCATAAAGGGCAAGCTCAGGCCATGTTCCCAATTTGGAGACCCAAAAGTTAAATAGGGCAGACCTGTCAGTCAGTACGTGCAAGCGTGTGCACTCGTACTGTTCCACCATGTTGCTGAAATGCTGTCTCCTGCTAAGACGGTCCAAATCAGATGGTGGTGCTGGATATTGTGGCATGCAGACAAAGCTTTTCCACATTTGGGCCATGATAACACTGCCTTCTGAGGTGCTGATGGTGCCTCTGCTGCCTTGGCGACTTCCTCCTCCTCTGTCTTGTGCTTCCACTGAGCCCCCGCTGTCAAGTGGGAATGCCATCAGTAGTGCCTCTACCAGCGTTCGCTTGTATATACTTATGCATCTTCCATTCACGCTCCAGTGACGGAAATAAGGATGACGCATTGTCCTTGTAGCGGGGATCTGGCAGGGTGGCCACTTAGTAATCAGTACCAGTTAGAATGTGGGCAATACAGCGGTCATTGCGCACGCACTGCAGAATGCAGTCGCTCATGTATGCCAGGCTGATCAAAGGCTATGACAAGTTGTCCTCAGTGGGAGGTGTATTTTCTGTGTCCTCTGTATCCCACCAGCCACTCTCCAGTGATGCCTGTGAGCTGTTTTGTGCTCCACCCCATGACGTGGTGAGTTACGCTGCCAGTGCCTGGCCGCCCGCCCGTCCTCCTGCCTCACCATGTAGTAAGTGAAGAATTGAAGATCGTTATTATTATTACAGTTATTCAAAGTATTACTACTGTGAGCAGGACCGGTGCAATACAGTGACTGCACCAGCCCCGCTGCCATTACATTCACACTAAACAGCGACACTGGTATGGGGGGATCTGTGGATGCTATGTGTCAGCCACAGACCAGCCCCATAACAGTGTCAGCCACAGACCAGGCCCATAACAGTGTCAGCCACAGACCAGCCCCATAACAGTGTCATCCACAGATACCCCCCCATAACAGTGTCATCCACAGGTACCCCCCCATAACAGTGTCATCCCCAGGTACCCCCTCATAACAGTGTCATCCACAGGTACCCCCCATAACAGTGTCATCCACAGTTACCCCCCCATAACAGTGTCATCCACAGGTACCCCCCATAACAGTGTCATCCACAGGTACCCCCCCATAACAGTGTCATCCACAGGTACCCCCCATAACAGTCATCCACAGGTACCCCCCCATAACAGTGTCATCCACAGGTACCCCCCAATAACAGTGTCATCCACAGGTACCCCCCATAACAGTGTCATCCACAGGTACCCCCCATAACAGTGTCATCCACAGGTACCCCCCCATAACAGTGTCATCCACAGGTACCCCCCCATAACAGCGTCATCCACAGGTACCCCCCAATAACAGTGTCATCCACAGGTACCCCCCAATAACAGTGTCATCCACAGGTACCCCCCATAACAGTGCCAGCACTACTGTTCTAGCGCCCGTTGTTGTAACGGGCTTAATGTCTAGTATATATATAAATAATTTGCTGTTCAGCGGTGCAGTTATATGTTCTAAAGCCCATTTATGTGTGTATTAGTGGCAAAAAATAATAATATTATTTGCTGTTTAACGGTGCAGTTATATGTTCTAAAGCCTTTTGTGGAGTGTATAAGTGGAAAAAAATATGGGCCTATTTGCCATTCAGCGGTAGTTATATGTTCTAAAGCCTTTTTTGGAGTGGCATCATTAGTGGCACAAAAAAAAGTATTTGCCGTTGTGTAGTGAAGTGAGTAAAATTACAGCCCTTTTTGGCGTGTATTAGTGGCAAAAAATATATATATTATTTGCCGTTCAGCAGTGAGTTATACTGTATGTTCTAAAGCCTATTTTGGCATCTATTAGTGGCAAAAAAATAAATATTATTTGCCATTTAACAGTGCAGTTATATGTTCTAAAGCCTTTTGTGGAGTGTATAAGTGGAAAAAAGTAACGGCCTATTTGCCGTTCAGCGGTGCAGTTAAATTTTCTATAGACCTTTTTGCCGTGTATAAGTGAAACAAAAAAAAAAGTATTTGCCATTTTGTGGTGAAATGAGAAAATGACAGCCCTTTTTGGCATGCATCAGTGGAAAAAAAAAAAATATATATATATATATATATATTTCCTTTTAGCGGTGAAGCCTTTTTTGGCGTGTATTAGTGGCACAAAAAAAAGTATTTACAGTTGCGTGGTGAAGTGAGAAAATTACAGCCCTTTTTGGCATCTATTAGTGGCAAAAAATCTATATATTATTTGCTGTTTATTGGTGCAGTTATTTGTTCTAAAACAGTTTTTTTGCTTGTATTAGTGGCACAAAAAAAGTATTTGCCGTTGTGTGGTGAAGTGACAAAATGTTATCCTTTTTTGCGTTTATTAGTGTAAAAAAAATATATTTGCCGCTCAGCAGTGCAGTTATATGTTCTAAATCCCTTTTTGGCGAGTATTAGTGGCAAAAAAATATACATTATTTGCCGTTCTGCGGTGCAGTTATATGTTCTAAAGCCTTTTGTGGTGTGTATAAGTGGAAAAAAGTAAGGGCCTATTTGCCAATTAGCGGTGCAGTTATAAGTTCTAAAGCCCTTTTTGGAGTGTAATAGCGGCAAAAATATATATATTATTTGCCGTTCAGCGGTTCAGTTATATGCTCTAAAGCCCTATTTGGCGTGTATTAGTGGCAAAAAATATCTATTATTTGCAGTTCTGTGGTGCATTTATATGTTCTAAAGCCTTTTGTGGCGTGTACAAGTGGAAAAAAAGTAAGGGTCTATTTGCTCTTCAGAGGTGCAGTTATATATTCTAAAGCCTTTTTTGGGATGCATTCATTTATTTTTTATGTATTTTTTTATTTTTTATTTGATCTGACAGTATGTCAGACAGAGAAGTGACAGGCCCTGCACAGGGGAGGGGTAGAGGCCTAAATGTTTCTGGCGCAGGCAGACGTCGCAGCAGAGTAAGGGGGAGTGGCAGCAGGCGTCACTTCTAGAGGTCTGAGCTCCCGGTGTCATCTAGCGGTCGTGTCTTGACCAGCAACTCAGCGATTCTTGAATGGTTGACTCTGTCATCCACTTCGTCCCAAGTGACATCAGACATCCCCAGTCATGAGTCAGTGGGTTTGTCAGACACAACCCTTAGTTGGCATCACCTGTCCTCAACCTGCCTCTGTCCTTTTCTGTTCCCTCAGCCAGACAAGTATTATATGTTGTGAGCTCAGCTCCACTATACAGCGAGGACGAGGTACTAGAGGACAGTCAGCAGCTACTGGCCAGCCAAGATGTGGAGTTGACATCTGCCGCTTCCTCCGGTAGGCGGGCAAGTAGTGATAAGGAGAGTGGTGTGGGAGCTGGTATTGTGAGCGGTCAGGCTCCTGATCCAGAGAAGGTTGAGAAGGACATCAGTGACATGCAGACAGTACTCGATGATGATGATATAGCTGATCGCACTTGGGAGCCAGGTGAATTAGGGGCTTCATCATCATCGGGAGAAGAGGGTGGAAGCTTACCTGTGAGGCAGTTGGGGAGCCAGCAAGTCGCTCCCCAAGCCAAACATGCCCGGGGTAGACCACCCGCTTCGCAGGAGCCTACCTGCCCAGAAAGTAGTGGTGCAGGGGTTCACAGAACCAGCGGCGGTAGCAGTCAGTCAATGCAGAGTGTTGGGGGTAAAATCACCTACTCGGCTGTGTGATATTGTTTTGTTAAAACAGGCTAGCCCTTACCACACACCCATACAGTGGTTCTTGTTTTTTTTAGGGTAACAACACTTAAGGTGTGGAAGTTTAGTTGTGCCCGCCAGTAGTTAAATTATTGCAATTTCCTCCTGCATCCATCGGAGGGTGCGGTGCTGTGCAGCACAAGGGTCTCAGCCTTCGGTTGGGTGTATGTAAATTTATTGTATGTTCCCAGCATTTGTGGTTGTGTTTTTTGGCACATTAAAGTAAAATTTAGTTTTGGCAAAAGCTGGTGTTGGGGTTGCTTTCCTCATTCAAGACTTCACTGTATCCTGGGGAGCCCACCCTGGTGCATGGCTTACAGCATCACCCAGTGGCACGCACCCGATTACAGGCAGTCAAGGCTCCACCACCTCAGTCAAAGGGAGCTGTCTGACCATCATCTGCTGGTCCTGATGCGCCTGCTCCTCCTCCTACTCCTGGTCATTTATTCTGTCAGCAAACGATCACCGAAGCGATTGCTAAGAGACAACAGTATGCGTGCACTCATCCAACAGTGCAGAAGCTGAATGTACTCCTGGCCAAGTTGCTATTGCTGCAGTCCCTCCCTTTCAAAGTGGTGGACTCTGCACCTTTCAGAGAACTGATGACTTGTGCAGATCGAAGGTGGAGAGTCCCAGGCCGTCATTTATTTGCCAAAAAGGCAGTACCAGCCCTGCACAAATATGTAGAACAGAAGGTGGGCCAGACCTTGAGCCTGTTGGTGTCTGCCAAAGTGCATGGCAGCGCCGATGTGCAAAGTTGTAACTATGGTCAGGGACAATACATGTCCTTTACGGCCCACTAGATGAATGTGGTTCCTGCATAGCCACACCAGCCACAACAGCAACTTGGCTAGATGACGCCGCTTCTGCCTGCATGTTCTCACAATGTTGGTCCTGCGACAATGTCCGCCTAACATCCTCCACCCTGTCCTCAGCCTACACTGCAGGGACAATTCACAGGGCCCCTCCAGCATACCACATGTGCAGGGAACGGTGGTGTCATGCTGTTCTGCACCTTGTTTGCCTGTGTTAACAGAGTCACACAGAGGAGGAACTGCTCTGTGTCCTTCATTGAGAAATCGAATCGTGGATTTCTCCACGACAACTAAAAATCTGAACCATTGTGACCGACAACAGGATGAACATGGTGTCGGCGCTGCGTCAAGGAGGGCTGAGCCATGCTCCCTGCATGGCACACGTGTTCAATGTGGTTGTCAAGCATATTTCAGCCACACGTACACTGCAAAGCACACCCTCCTTGAGGTGCAGAGGCAGAACGGCATCCCCCAACATAGGCAGATATGCAACATTTCCACCCGTTAGAATTCCACCCTCCATATGTTGGACCGACTATACGAACAGAGAAAGGTCATAAACGATTTCTTGATGATCCAAGCAGACAGGAGTACTCCCCTGTGTAACTTTGTGGTCAACCAGTGGCAGCTCATGCTTGACACCTGAGGTTTGCTCAGGCCCTTTGAGGAGGCCACGTTATTTGTCAGTCACGAGGTCTATGGGATGAACAATGTCATTCCACTGCTTCATGTCCTGGAACAGATGCTGGTAAATCTGGCTGGTCAGAGGACTGGAGACGTGGTGTCTACATCTCATGGCCACATGAGCCCTGTGGGAGCTGAAATGGAGGAGGAGGAGGACATTGGAGCACAAGCAATGTGTAGCAACATGGATGGTTTTTATACACATGTGACAGGAGAGGAGGAGTAAGAGCAGCCAGAGGAACTACAGGGAGATGAGGAAGATGAGGCAGAGAGCCCAGACACACTTGCTTGCGTAGTGACAGCCCAGTTGTCACCATTCAGCAGAGGGATGACTCCTGGCTCTCAACCTTGTTGGACCCTTGCTACCGGTCCAAAATGGTGGCCTTTTTTACACCCGCTCAGAGGGAGGACAAACTGAACTACTATAGAGACATCCTATTGGTTCTTGGTGGTGTGGCAGTTTTTTGTGAAGCCGCCGGAGGAGGTGAACCTGGCAATATGTAGAATCTGTGGGCAGAAAGTGAAGCGTGGCCAGGGTGCCAATGTTGGCACTATGGCCCTGCGTCAACACATGCAGCATCGCCACCCAGTGGCCTGGGAGAACCATGGCTCCGATGTGGTGGTCCAGTCTGCCGCAGCAACCTCTGCATCACCCAGTGGCACGCACCCAGTTTCTGGCAGTCAAGGCTCCACCACCTCAGCCGAAAAGAGCTGTCTCTCCCTCCCATCATCTGCTGTTCATGATGCTCCTGCTCCTCCTACTCCTCGACACTAATTCCATCAGCAATCGATCACCTTAAGCAAATGCCAAGAGACAGCAGTATGCGTGCACGCATCCAGTGTCGCAGAAGCTCAATGTGCTCCTGTCCAAGTTGCTAGTGCTGCGGTCCCTTCCTTTCCAAGTGGTGGACTCTGCACCTTTCAGAGAACTGATGGCTTGTGCCGAGCCGAGGTGGCGAGTCCCAAGCCATAATTTCTTTGCTAAATAGGCAGTACCAGCCCTTCACAAATATGTAGAACAGAAGGTGAGCCAGTCCTTAAGCATGTCGGTATCTGCCAAAGTGCACGGCAGCACTGATGTGTGGAGCTGTAACTACAGTCAGTGACAGTGCATGTCCTTTACAGCCCACTGGGTGAATGTGGTTCCTGCATAGCCACACCAGCAACCTGCCCAGGTCATGCCGCTTCCGCCTGCACGTTCTCACAACGTTGGTCCTACAACAATGTCCGCCTATGCCTCCTCATCCTCCACCATGTCCTCAGCCTCCACTGCAGGGACAAGTAACAGTGCCCCTCCAGCATACCATATGTGCCGGGCACAGAGGTGTCACGCTGTTCTGCACCTGGTTTGTCTTGATGAACTGAGTCACACAGGGGAAGAACGTGTGATTCATCAAGAATTTGAATACTGGCTGTCTCTGCGACAACTCAAAATCGGAACCGTGGTGACCGACAATGGGAAGAACATGGTGTCGGCGCAGTTTCGAGGAAGGCTGAGCCATGCGCCCTGCATGGCACACATGTTCAATCTGGTTGTCAAGCGGTTTCTGAAGTCCACCTATCTGCAAGACATCCTAAAAATGGCCAGGAAACTTTGCATGCACTTCAGCCACTCGTACACTGCAAAGCACACCCTCCTTAAGCTGCAGCGGCAGAATACTATCCACCAACATAGGCTGATATGTGACGTTTCCACCCACTGGAATTCCACCCTCCATATGTTGGACCGACTCTACAAACAGAGAAAGGCCATCAGCGATTTCTTGATGATCCTTTGATTTCAGCCAGTGGCAGCTGATGTGTGACACTTGCGATTTTCTCAGGCCCTTTGAAGACGCCACGTTATTTGCAGTGATGGCCAGCATCATTAGTTCCCATAGTTCTGACGACTGACAAATGACCAGTGATGGCCAGTTTGCAGTGTTCACCAACGAACACATGTCGGCTGCCATCTTGACTCACAAGTCCGGCGATGCACAGGTAAGCCCTTACCTGTGCCTGTGCCGGGAGCCGGTCTGAAACAAATGCGGTCACCGAGAACAGCCCGATGAAGGCACTCGGCAGAGGGATGACTTCTGGCTCTCCACCTTGTTAAAGCCTCGCTACCGGCCCAGAATAGGGGCTTTTTTTTACACCCACTGAGAGGGAGAACAAACTGAACTAATACAAAGACCGTTGGCCGCTGCCTATCTGTGCCATTGTCCATCCTCTCGCAGGTCTGCGCTCGCGTTCCTCTGCCATGACTGCTGGGGAGGGGTGGGGAGGCAGGAGCACTATCAGCTCCATCAGCAGCAGCCTGATTCTACAGTCACTGATGAGTAGCTTTCTTCACCTGCATATTGAAGAAGCTACTCATCAGCAGCAGCAGGTAGACCTGGAGCAGGACCTGAACCAGCAGGTGGTGGCATACTTGCACAGCACCCTGCCACCCCACATTGAGGATCACCTGGACTACTGGGCAGCCAAACTGTATTGGATTTCCACCCACCAATTCCAGATGCATCAGACTAAATCATCCATGGTGCCAGACCAACACTTTCACAAAAGAGACTGGTTTCTTCTGGCTATCTGCCTCAGCCACTGCTCTGATGCTGCCACCCGCCTGATGCCACACATCTGATGCCAAGTGCTCCTTCTTTCACCCACCTTCATCAGCAGGTACTGGTAATGCCACCCACCACCCCACTCTGTCACCGGGTCACGTTGTGGTCTCCTGATGCTTCTGCTGCCTTATCCAGACTATGTCACCTTGCCACTGTATGGCATCCTGATGCTGCTGCTGCTGCTGCAATCTCCACACTATGTCACCTGGCCACTCTCTGGTATCCTGATGCTGCTGCTGCAATCTCCGCACTATGTTACTTTTTCACTCTGTGGTATCCTGATGCTGCTGCTGCCTTATCCACACTATGTTGCCTTGCCACTCAGTCATATCCTGATGCTGCTGCAGTATCCACACTATGTCACCTTGCCACTATGTGATATCCTGATGCTGCTGCTGCTTTATCCACACTATGTCACCTTGCTACTCTGTGGCCTCTTCCTGATGCTGCTGCTGGCGCCAACTCCACACTCTGTCATTGTGGCAGTCTGTGTTCTCCTCATACTGCTGCCAACTCCATACTCTGTCGTTGTGTAACTTGGTGGCCTTATCCTGATGCTGCTGCTGCTGCCGCCGCCACCTCCACACTTTGTCATTGTGCCACTCGGTGGCCTTCTCCTGATGCTGCTGCTGCCAACACCTCCAGACTCGATCATTGTGTCACTCTGTGGCCTACTTATGTTGCTGCCACCTCCAGACTGTCATTGTGCCGCTATGTGGCCTACTCATGCTGCTGCCACCTCCAGACCCTGTCATTGTGCCACTCTGTGGCTTCCTCCTGATGCTGCTGCTACTGCCGCCTCCAGACTCTGTCATTGTGCCACTTTGTGGCTTCCTAATGATGTTGCTGCTGCCACCTCCAGACTCTGTCATTGAGCCACTCTGTGGCTTCCTTCTGATGCTGCTGCCACCTACAGACTCTGTCATTTTGACACTCTGTGGCTTCCTCGTGCTGCTGCCACCGCCACCCTCTGTCATTGTGCCACTCTGTGGCTTCCTAATGTTGCTGCTGCCACATCCAGACTCTGCCACTGTGCCACTCTGTGGCCTACTCATGCTGCTGCAACCTCCAGACTCTGTCATTGTGCCACTCTTTTGCTTCCTCATGCTGCTGTCACCTCCAGACTCTCTCATTGTGCCACGCTGTGGCCTACTCATGCTGCTGCCTCAACACTCTTTTATTGTGGCACTCTGTGGATTTCTCATGCTGCTGCCACCTTCAGACTCTGTCAATGTTCCACTCTTTGGCTTCCTCATGATGCTGCCACCTTCACCTTCTGTCATTGTGCCATTCTGTGGCTTCCTCATGCTGCTGCCACCTCCAGACTCTGTCATTGTGCGACTATGTGGCTTCCTCATGCTGCTTTCACCTCCAGACTCTGTCATTGTTCCACTCTTTGGCTTCCTCATGATGCTGCCACCTCCAGACTCTGTCATTGTGCCACTCTGTGGCTTCCTATTGATGCTGCTGCCACCTCCAGATTTTGTCATTGTGCTACTCATGCTGCTGCCACCTTCACCCTCTGTCATTGTGCCATTCTGTGGCTTCCTCATGCTGCTGTCACCTCCAGACTCTGTCATTGTGCCACTATGTGTCTTCCTCATGCTGCTACCACCTCCAGACTCTGTCATTGTGCCACTCTGTGGCTTTCTACTGATGCTGCTGCTGCCACCTCCAGACTCTGTCATTGTGCCACTCTGTGGCCTACTCATGCTGCTGCAACCTCCAGACTCTGTCATTGTGCCACGCTGTGGCCTACTCATGCTGCTGCCTCAACAGTCTGTTATTGTGCCACTCTGTGGCTTTCTCATGCTGCTGACAGACTCTGTCATTGTGCCACTCTGTGGCTTCCTAATGATTCTGCTGCTGCCAACTGCAGACTCTGTCATTGTGCCACTCTGTGGCCTACTCATGCTGCTGCCACCTTCACCTTCTGTCATTATGCCATTCTGTGGCTTCCTCATGCTGCTGCCACCTCCAGACTCTGTAATTGTGCCACTCTGTGGCTTCCTACTGATGCTGCTGCTGCCACCTCCAGACTCTGTCATTGTGCCACTCTGTGGCTTCCTCATGCTGCTACCACCTCCAGACTGGGTCATTGTGCCACTCTGTGGCCTACCCATGCTGCTGCAAAGAAAAGGGGGTTAGTCAGCACATCCCAATGCGCAGGTGCACGCTGCCATGGCTAAAAACATAGAGGAAAAAAAGGCAATGCAACAGCACCCTGCAAACCAGATAAAGTACAGGAATGCAATAGTCATAAAAAATATTATCGTGCTAATGCTTCGCTTATTTATAAAGTGTGATGCTTGGCAAATGCATTTTGTACAAAACCATTTGAGCCCATCTGCCAAACGTCAAGGCGATCTCTGTAAGACGGGTCCTAACACTAAATACAACCTGTTATGCGCCATAATGGCCGCCATAAAGTTCAGGAATTGTTAGATCCCCATGCATGCTGGGTCCACTCTGCCTTTTACCATTTTTGTTGCCATAATGACCTCCATTACTTACAAGGGATGCAGGTACCAACATGCATGCCGAGCCCACTCCATACCTTTCCTTGTGCGCAGGGCCGTCTTTAATATTGATTGGACCCTGGGCAAGAATTTACTTGGGCCCCCTGGATCCCGCCTCCCACACCCTTGCATGCAATCACACCCTCCACTGTGAATTACTGTAAATACTTAGGCCTCTTTCACACGGGCGTCGCGGGTGAGGGCTGGATGCAATGTGGGTGCATTGCAGGAAACCCACACGAGTGCACACGCAATTTCAGTCAGTTTTGTCTGCGATTGCATTGAGTTGTTCAGTGATGAGCGCAATGATGTTAGCGAAGGTCCTTTTGCAGGTCCTGCAAGAAGAAGAAAGAAGAGGATCCTGGCTGCGCGATCAAGTGGATGAGGTGAGTAATTTTTTTAAATTATTTTTTAACCCTCAATGGACTTTTACTTAGCATTCTGTATTATAGAATGCTATTATTTTCCATTATAACCATGTTATAATGGAAAATAATAAAGTAAATGGCTCATCCGTATTTATTCACATAGTCTCCTTAGCAATTATCCGTGAAACTCACATCGCATCTGCACTTGCTTGCGGATGTGATGCGAATTTCACGCAGCCCTATTCACTTCTATGGGCCCTGTGTTGCGTGAAAAACGCAGAATATAGAATATGCAGCAATTTTCAGGCAACGCACAAGTGATGCGTGAAAAACATTGTTCATGTACACAGCCCCATCGAAATGAATGTGTCCGGATTCAGTGCGGGTGCAATGCGTTCACGTCATACATTGCACCCACGCAGAATACTCACCCGTGTGAAAGGGGCCAGTTATGAAGACTCCAGGCAAAGTAGGGAAGAAGGGTAATAGTAGTTAGATGACTGGGTATAGGGGATTACCTGGTTTGTGTGAAATGAACCGTAAGTGGTAAACAGGTGACATTATACAAACAAATAAATATATATATATATATATATATATATATATATATATTTATAAATATATACAGTCAGGTCCATAAATATTGGGACATCAACATAATTCTAACATTTTTGGCTCTATACATCACCACAATGGATTTGTTATGAAACTAACAAGATGTGCTTTACCTGCAGACCGTCAGCTTTAATTTGAGGGGATTTACATCCAAATCAGGTGACCGGTGCAGGAATTACAACAGTTTGCATATGTGCCTCCCACTTGTTAAGGGACCAAAAGTAATGGGACAATTGGCTTCTCAGCTGCTCCATGGCCAGGTGTGTGTTATTCCCTCATTATCCCAATTACAATGATCAGATAAAAGGTCCAAAGTTCATTTCCAGTCTGCTATTTGCATTTGGAATCTGTTGCTGTCAACTCTCAAGATGAGATACAAAGAGCTGTCACGATCAGTGAAGCAAGCCATCATTAGGCTGAAAAAACAAAACAAACCCATCAGAGAGATAGCAAAAACATTAGGCGCGGCCAAAACAACTGTTTGGAACATTCTTAATAAGAAGGAACGCACCGGTGAGCTCAGCAACACCAAAAGACCCAGAAGACCACGGAAAACAACTGTGGTAGATGACCGAAGAATTATTTATCTGTTGAAGAAAACACCCTTCACAACAGTTGGCCAGATCAATAAACACTCTCCAGGAGGTAGGTGTATGTGTGTCAAAGTCAACAATCAAGAGAAGACTTCACCGGAGTGAATACAGAGGGTTCACCACAAGATGTAAACCATTGGTGAGCCTCAAAAACAGGAAGGCCAGATTAGAGTTTGCCAAACGACATCTAAAAAAGCCCTCACAGTTCTGGAACAACATCCCATGGACAGATGAGACCAAGATCAACTTGTACCAGAGTGATGGGAAGAGAAGAGTATGGAGAAGGAAAGGAACTGCTCATGATCCTAAGCATACCACCTCATCAGTGAATCATGGTGGTGGTAGTGTCATGGCGTGGGCATGTATGGCTGCCGATGGAACTGGTTCTCTTGCATTTATTGATGATGTGACTGCTGGCAAAAGCAGCAGGATGAGTTCTGAAGTGTTTCGGGCAATATTATCTGCTCAATTTCAGCCAAATGCTTCAGAACTCATTGGACGGCGCTTCGCAGTGCAGATGGACAAGGACCCAAAGCATACTGCAAAAGCAACCAAAGAGTTTTTTAAGGGAAAGAAGTGGAATGTTATGCAATGGCCAAGTCAATCACCTGGCCTAATTCCGATTGAGCATGCATTTCACTTGCTGACAAAACTAAAGGGAAAATGCCCCAAGAATTAGCAGGAACTGAAGACAGTTGCAGTAGAGGCCTGGCAGAGCATCACCAGGGATGAAACCCAGCATCTCGTGATGACTATGCGTTCCAGACTTCAGGCTGTAATTGACTGCAAAGGATTTGCAACCAAGTATTAAAAAGTGAAAGTTTGCTTTATGATTATTATCATGTTTTACTGTTGGTTCCTTAACAAGTAGGAGGCACATATGCAAACTGTTGTAAGTCCTACACCGTTCACCTGATTTGGATGTAAATACCCTCAAATTAAAGCCGATAGTCTGCAGTTAAAGCACATCTTCTTTGTTTCATTTCAAATCCATTGTGGTGGTGTATAGAGCCAAAAATGTTAGAATTGTGTTGATGTCCTAATATTTATGGACCTGGCTGTACATATAATGAACTGTTGGTAGTAGTGAGGTGACATTATAAAAAGCATACAAAGTGTCTATTGATTCAATTGGATGCCAAGTTCAGCGTACAAGTGACAACATAATAAGGCAGGAAAGAAAAAAAGAAAAGAATATGCAGAAAAACAGTGGTGTTGTGTAGGGAGATACCTGGTGCCGCTTGTTGCAGGCAAGGTGGTAGGTGGTGGGTGGTGGGCGACAAAGTGCTCCTAAATTGAAAGCGTGCATCTGCACTGCTGCTGTACTGAGCCGCTAGTGAGAAGGAGCAGCGTGCATTTAAAGAGCGCGCTTCCCTCGGTAAGCATGCGCATGATGGTGCGTGTCAAGCCTCCGAGCGGGGCTATGTGTGATGGAACGCACCAGCGCTAAATAGTGTAGTGCTGGTGTAGGGGGATGGTATAGTGCTAAGAGAGAGTAGAGCACTATTATAGAATATGTGGAGACACATCAAATTTGTGGGCAGTGGCCAGCGGGGCTCAAGAGGCAGCTGACTTGGGCCCCCCAGGAGCAACTGGGCCCAGGGCAGCTGCCCCTTTTGCCCCGCGTTAAAGACGGCCCTGCTTGTGCCAGACAGCTTCTAATGAATGTAGTCAGAGCAGGCCACAGCTTTATACGGAATCAAATTAAAATCAGCCTATGGGGCAGACAGGATAATCAGCAGTGCTCTTACTACATTTATTGGAAGCTGTCTGACACAAGGAAAGGTATGGAGTGGGCTCGGCATGCATGTTGGTACCTGCATCCCTTGTAAGTAATAGAGGCCATTATGGTACCAAAAATGGCAAAAGGCAGAGTGGACCCAGCATGCATGTGGATCCAACACTTTCTGAACTTTATGGCGGTCATTATGGCACATAACAGGTAGTAATTAGTGTTAGGACCCGTCAGGCAGATGGGCTTGAATGGTTTTGTACAAAATGCATTTGTCAAGCATCTCACTTTATAAATAAGCGGAGCATTAGCACCATAATATTTTTAGTGACTATGGCATTATTGTACTTTATCTGGTTTGCATGGTGCCGTTGCATTGTCTTTTTTTTCTACTCATGCTGCTGCCACCTCCAGACTCTGTCAATGTACCACTCAGTGGCTTCCTTATACTGCTGCCAACTCCAGACTCGGTCATTGTGCCACTCGCTGGCCTCCTCATACTGCTTCCACCTCCAGACCCTGTCATTGGGCCACTCTGTGGTCTCCTCATGCTGCTTTTTACCTCACCACTATGTCATAGGGCCACTCTGTGAACTTCTCGTGCTGTTCCCACCATCCAAACGTCATGACTTGTCCACTTTTTTTGCTTTCGGCCTGGCTGACATCATCATTTATTTCACACTTCTTATAATCTGTCAGAAGGAAGGAAAAATGAGACGCACAACGGATCCTGACTGTTTGTAATTCAGGGAGGAGAAGGGGGAAAGAATCCCTCCGCTCCAAATGGGCCCCTTTATTGTAACCGAACTTGCACAGAAAGAAAACTCGGACA
Organism: Bufo gargarizans; assembly: GCF_014858855.1. Classification (NCBI taxonomy): domain Eukaryota; kingdom Metazoa; phylum Chordata; class Amphibia; order Anura; family Bufonidae; genus Bufo; species Bufo gargarizans. The sequence goes on along the minus strand of NC_058080.1, from coordinate 24,415,077 downwards.
ACAGAGTTAACTTTTTTCATGGGTGATGATGGGCTACACCTTGTTTATTTGAATGGCAAAAACTCAAGTACTGTAATCTTGGAGCGGTATGCCAACCACCGGACTCCCGGCGAGCAAGTACTCCAACAGCTATCACCAACTCTCCGTTGTAACAAATGCCGCCAGCTGTGACTTCATAGCTTGAATCAGACCGCAACTCTCATAAGAAAAGAAAAACAACATACACGTAAACAAGTATTCCACCATAAAATCTTACTCCAAACGGCTATTACCAGAAATAACCACATAAGGGAGGGAGGGCGGGAAACTTGGCTTCCACGGACAAGAGGAAGCACCGTGGCCGGGGGAAGGTCTATATAACCTCCTGAGACGGAGGGGTTACCACCCCGTCCCTACCCCTAACAGCATGACACCGATAAGGAGGTGTCATTTTAGTGTTAACCCTTTGTTGACCCATAACCATTATAGGGGCAAGACGACCCCACACAACCAGGGGGATAGGGAAGGGGGACCGCCAGTCCCTAAGCACCCTCCCTGATCCGTCGTGCGCTTGCCAGTCTGTGTAGGCTTGTATGGTCCCATCAGAATTGGCTTATGATTTGGTAGCCAAAAGCAGGAGTGGGTATAAAACACAGAAGACATGCAAATATTCCATTCACGTGGCATCTCTGTTTTAGATCCACTCCTGTTTTTTTTTGCCTTTAGCAGCACCAAGAGTGAAGGCGTATGCTCCACAGACAGGATCTGTTTTTGGTGGGTTATTGTTCTGACAGATCAGAGAATGGAGAAAATAATCTGTGACGTCAACACAAACTTACTGCTGACACCCTCTCGACTCTGGCTCTACTTGTATAAGCGTTCAATAGAAGAGGTTCTGTAGACATCTATGTGGAATCAGCTGACGATGGTGTAAAGGGATTGCGCTTCTTCTTGGCGCTAACATCGACCTGTAAGGCTGAGTTCATACTTGAGTTATTAGGTCAGTTTTGGCATGACTGCCCAAATAACTGAAGTGTGCAGTGATTCTAAGAGTGACGCCTGTATTACAGTATTATTTCACTACCACAGCAGACTCCATATGCGTGTTACTTCAAGGCACAGTGTTCTACACCCCTATAAAGGCTCTCTGTAGCCAGGAAATAGAAGTTTTTTTAACGTAATTCATTGCAAATAAATTTGGATCTAACCAAATTTTTCCCAAAAATTTGGCGAACCAGCCAAACCAAATTTTTAAGGCTTCACCACCTAGACAGAAGGTCCTTCCAATCATCTACTAGTACTGATGCTCTTCTCCCTATGACTCTTCATCAGCAAACGATCACCGAAGCGATTTCCAAGAGACAACAGTATGCGTGCACTCATCCGAGGGCGCAGAAGCTGAACATGCTCCTGTCCAAGATGCTGGTGTTGCAGTCCCTTCCTTTCCAAGTGGTGGACTCTGCACCTTTCAGAGAACTGATGGCGTCTGCCGAGCCGAGTTGGAGAGTCCTAAGCCGTCATTTCTTTGCCAAAAAGGCAGTACCAGCCCTGCACAAATATGTAGACCAGGAATTGTGTACCTGGCGAGGGCGGAGCTTGACCGTGGACTGGATGGCAGCGTGAGAAGGATCCCTCCTGCTAAGTACTCTCGCATAGCATTAAAATACACCTGAAATCACCTAAAATATGGGCAAAATAGGTCGCTACCAGCCCAGAGACGGTGAAGGTCTGACTAGGACGAAAACTAACCAAGAAGCGGTCACAAAACTCTTTGCTAAGAGACACACGCTCCCGCCGGCTTACTTGGCCAAGATGGTGCCGGAGCTTACCCCTCACCAGAAATCGGAAGACGGTCACCACTCAAGAAGCAACGAGGAACAAGCTCCAGATGAAACGCTTACAGCCAGCGGCAGTGTTGAAGAAAGCTCTCACACAAGCATTGAAACCGGTAAGAGCTGACTTAGCTGATATAAAAATGGACTTACATGCACTTGGGTTCCAGATGGAGGCCTTGGAGACGACATGTTCAGAACTGACCTCCCATGCCTCAGCATTAGCTGCTAGAACAGAACAGTTAGAGGCGCACGTAAATACAGCTTTCACATTAATTGAAGACCAGAAAAATAGAAGCAGACGCAAAAACATCCGCTTCAAGGGGATCCCAGAATCCTGGGCGGGCGACGCTCTTCCTAAAGTGGCACAGGAGATATTTTCAGATTTTCTGGGATCGGAACAGACCATGGCAGTTGTGGTTGAGCGCATACATAGGGCTCGGCGCCCGAAACCCAAGCCAAATGAGCCACCCCGTGATGTTATATGCTGTCTGCTCTCATATGTAGACACGGCTGCGATTCTCCGCTCAGCTAAGGAAAAGAGCCCTGTTAGCTACGCAGGTGAAGAAATATGCTTATACCAGGACATTGCACCTTCCACGCTCCAGAAAAGACGCCTGCTACATTGATTACTGGATAAGCTGAGAGCGAAAGGGCTTCAATATGCTTGGCTCTTCCCCTTTGGGATCTCCGTGTTGAAAAATGGCAAATGGATCGTCATAAAACCCCCAGCAGATCTTGAAATTGCATTGTCCACCCTGGAAAGAGAACGAGTGGAAATACTGTCATGATCTCTAGCTGCAGATTTGGCACACTTACCATCTCTGCCGCAATCGGAGGACTGGCACACTATTAAACGCCCGAAACCGCAGAGAATCAAAAGGCCCTCAACTTCGGCCAACTCACCACATCGCTGACTTTCACTTTAGGTTCTTATACCTCACAACCTTTAACAATTTTCCACAAAGTTCAGTGAAGATACCTCCAAAATCCTATAGACTTCTATTGGATTTCCAGTCTCAAGATAGACTCTCAAATCGAATGAAAATCGATTTGAGAGGGCCCTCCCCATTTCCAAGCAGGCCCCCCCAGACTCCCATGACCTTCTCTGAAAGGAAACTTCTCAAGATCCTAATGGCTTCAACTTTGCTCCGATTTATGTCAGATATGTTTATTTCCTTTAAATGCAGACATAGATGGCTTGTTTTTAGTCGGTGGTGATGCTCTTTCACTTCCTTGCCCTATATCCACTGGTGATAGAGAAGGTGACATTGACTTAGGGTCATGGAACCATTTGACGATTTCTGACAATACCTTTATCAGGAAATGTACATTCTCACTAGGGGAATGGAGTGAGCATCATCAAGACGACATTTTCTCATTTAATATCAGAAGTTCTTTAGATACTTCCCATTCCTAGACTATTTCCCTTACCTCTAATTTCTACCTTTTCCTTGCTGACCTCCCCTTTACTGCTAATCACTTCGTTATGTAGATATAAGCATTTGAAACTATTATACAAGGTCATAACTTCCGTTTGACATCATTTGAACCGGATTGAAGACACACACTAGAGTTATATGGAGTTTTCTAGCTCCCGTCCCCCCCTCCCCCCTAAATGGTTATTGGATGCCTTAGATAAACTCAAACTATTTGCGGATGGACCGGTAATTCTGGGTGGTGACCTAAATATCACTTTAAGCCCTTTACTTGATTCCTCAACCTCTAAATAGAGTTCCTCTCAGCCAGCCTTAGCTAAATTACAATCCAAACTTTCAGATCTATCCCTTATAGATGCCTGGGGACTGCAGAACCCCTCCACTCCGGACTACTCTTATTTTTCCACAGTGCATAACTCACACCAAAGACTGGACTATCTCTTGGTCCACAAATCCTTGCTACCTCAGCTAACGACCGCAGGTATTTCTGTGCTCTCTTTATCAGACCATGCTCCGATCCACCTTTCTTTATCCCTATCTGATGCTCCACCCACAATGTGGAGGTGGCACCTGAATGAGCAAATTTTAGAAAACACCAAAGCCCTCTCTGATATACAAACTCAAATATCCACCTTCTTTGAGTTGAATAAAAATTCTGCCTCTTGCCCAATAATCTCGGAATCACACAAAGCCTATGTCAGAGGTCTATTCATCTTGTGGGGGTCTAAACTAAAAAAGGACAGACAAAAAGAAATAGACACGATCTTATCGCAGATTGCATTCCTAGAAAAGGAACATAAAAACTCCAGACTGATAGAAATGCAAGCAGAACTACGTTCCCTAAGGGAAAAACTCATCACCCAAATGCAAAATAAATCAGCCAAAACTTATCTCCACTTTAGACATAAGCTTTATCCCCATGGTAATAAAGGAAGGAAGCCTATGTCTTCTTTAATTAAGAAGGAGAGAGCTAAGCAACACATTCACAAGATCAAAGACCATATGGGTCTGACAACTTCCTCTCTACCAGAAATGGTGGCTGCCTTCCATAAATAATATTCGGCCTTATACAACATTGGCGAAACACATGCTAAAATGAAAGGGTTTGTCCCTACCACGCCTAGACCAAGCCATAATAAATTCCCTTCTCTCTCCTGTCACAAACAAGGAAGTAAACTTGGTTCTTTCCTCCTTCCCCCCTGGGAAGAGCCCAGGCCCAGACGGGGTCCCTTTGCTCTACTATAAAAAAATTCCAAGATGTGCTCTTGCCTCACCTTACCACACTTTGCTCCTCATTATTTAAAGGTGACTCTCTTTCTAGACAAACACAAGAGGCTCACATCACTCTTATTGCGAAAGAGGGGAAAAACCTGGAAGAATGTGGAAGTTATAGACCTATCTCACTTCTCAATTTAGACCTCAACATTTGGGCTAAACTTCTGTCCCTGCAAATAAAAAAACTTCTCCTCATAAGCGAGGAACAGTCTGGATTTGTCCCGGGTAGGGACTACTAGCCCACGATCAAATTGCTGACAGCAATCCACCAAACTCAAGCCGAAAGTAGACCACTAGCCCTTCTCGGAGTAGATACCGAGAAGGCATTTGATAGAGTCAATTGGCTTTTTATGCACTCTACACTCCTGAAATTCGGATTCCCAACCGATTTTTCAAAAGCAATTGTGAGGAATATGGATTAATATTTACTGTCAGCCATGTCCTCACACCCCCATTTGCTGACAGATAGCGGAGGTAGTGAACTCCACAGGAGGGCCCTGCTTCAAATCCCCCAGCCCTGATTGTCATTTGATGCACCTCTTGGCATGTTCAGTGTACATGCAAAATACGTTTCCACCCCCCCAGCCATCTAAGTGTCAGTTGGCAAGGAAGAAAGCCCCAGGGGGTCCAGGCTTCAAGGAGAAGGTCACACCTCAGTCCACCACTTTGTAGCCAAGCTGAATCCTGCAGAAAACCCCCAGCATGGGGTATCCGCCCTTGCCCAGGATCAATGAGACCTCCCAGACATGTTGGCACCTACCTTTCATAAGGAATTATGAATCGCCTGGCAATCGCAGGCGCAAACCGGATACATATTTGTGTCCCGGTGGCCACGAGGTACGTGCCCATGGTCTTTGTTTAATGGGACAAGGTCAGGGGAGGAAGATATCCATATCTCCCATAGAAACCACATAACGGTACCAGGTTTGGACTCTACTTGTAGCCGGAACCCAGGCAGGTCCATTGGTCCCAGAACCATCTCCCGGTGACCCTCTGGTCTGGAGCTATAAACATTAAAAGGGTTTTGTGGGTCATTTGCTGCCAGCCCGGAAGAGGGGGAGTGGACCCCTCCCTGAGGGCGGGAGGGGAGGGGCTGGCCACAGGTTAAAAGTCTGGTGCCAGCAAGTAGGCGCGTCTTTCTCTGAAGAGGGTTCACATCCTACAAATGTGTTTAGAGGGACCCAGGAAATAGCTGAGATCACGTCCCTTCATGTGGACACCAGCAAAGAACATCTCCCAACCAAAAGGAACTTTCATCTTACCCGGTAACTGAATTTTACACTGCTTAACCCTGTTGTAACCATATAACCTGTAATCTGTAACCTCAGACCACTGTATATATTGTCTGTGTATATTGTGTTAAATCTAGTGTGCCCGTACGGCGATTCAATCTATAATTTAATCTTGTGCTATCTTGTATCTCGATCACGAATCCCCACGTCCATGTTTTGGCCTAGTTATAAGCTACCGCGGGTTGGTTTCTGACCCTATATAATCCCGTTAGCGGACCGGGCTTATATCAAACGAGAACTGGTGGCAGATACCCGGGCTGAGGAGGCGCTGTTTCACTGCGGCAGTGAAAAGGCTCTCTCAGCTTGTTGCCTCTCTGTGCCCGTGTGAACAGGAGGTGTGTTTATAAACTATACCAACCTGACCTTACATGCTCCACTGGAGGGCGTAACTTCACGTTTTTGGTAAACCCGTGACCATACCACGTCTTGTGAGCTCGAAGTAGTTGACGTCAAGCGGAAACGAGGTGTGGTATTCATCACAGCCATTTTCATGCTTTACTCCCAACCATCAGCCTCACTTCTAGTAAATGATCACTTGTCACATCCCTTTGAGATAACGAATAGGACCAGGCAGAGATGTCCACTCTCCCCTACCCTGTTTGTGCTTGTTATGGAGACTTTGCTTCAACAAGTAAGACAGCATCCAGACATAAAGGGCTTCCCCACACCAAGTGGTGAACTGAAAGCACTAGCCTTTGCTGACGATCTCCTTTTCCTCTTACCCAACCCAGAGACTGGGCTTCCCTGCCTGGCTAACTTGTTTGAAAAATTTGGAGAAGTCTCAAACTTCAAAGTAAATGTCACAAAATCAGAGATCCTGAATATATCCCTTACCAAACAGTGCTACTTGAGACTTAAAAAAACATCCCCCTTTGCATGGGCTTCCACCTCTCTCAAATATCTAGGTGTCCAAATACCAACCTCCATATCCGAAGTATACGACATAAACTTTAGACCCCCTCCTTAATGAGATTCAAAAATCCCTGGCAGAGTATGATATTCCTCTGATATCTTGGATTGGTAGGAAAAATGTAATACAAACATATATCCTCCCTAAAGTTTTATACAAACTTCAGATGCTACCGATATCACTACCACAAATCTTCTTCTCCACACTGCACTCTCTTTTCTCACGATACCTGTGGAAGCAGAAACGCCCCTGCATGGCACACAAACTCCTGACCAGACCAGCCAAGAGAAGTGGTATTGGTCTACCAGATGTCCAAAGAATATATAGAGCGATCCAACTGAGAAGATGGATCAATCTGACTTCTCTATCAGACAAGCAAATTGCCAGCCACTGGGCTGCTAAGGCCTACAAGGGTGACTTAATGAGAGACATGTGGCTGCCCCCCAAAACTCATAACACATATAAATCTACAGACGTCAACTTGCTCTTCAAGGGAGCATCTAGCACTTGGGCTCTCCTCTCACCTTCTTTATCTCCCACTCTTTCTCCATTACTTCCCTCTAGCCTAATACCTGCGGTCGTTGGCAGAGACTCCCCGACTTTCAAACCCAGGTGGGACCAGCTCGCACACGTTCCAGTCTTGAATATGTTTCCGAGCGGGGGGATTCCTAGTCAAGCTGATTTAAAACTGTTGCTCTCAAACTTCTCACTTACGTTTCTACACTTATGCCACTTTACTAGTTGCTGTAAAGACTTTCTCCAGATTCACTATCCTTTTAGAGACTTAACAGACTTTGAGTCTGACTTGTCATCCCCAGCTCCCAAATTCAGGAAGCTATCTAAGGTGCTAAAAGTACTTAGAAGCGAGAACCACTTGAATAATCCAGGGTACATTACCTCCTGGGAGAAAGAACTGGGACTCTCACTTAGTGAGTTTGAAATAACCCATATTCTTCAAAACTCCCATGGTTATTCAAGATGCATTCGCCTACAAGAATCTCACTACAAAGTAGTTTCCAGATGGTACAAAACTCCTGAATTCCTCCATGCACATGGTCTTTCTCCTACCAATTTATGTTGGAGATGCAACTCAAAAGTTGGCACTCACACTTACATTTGGTGGGACTGCCCAATAATACGCCCCTTCTGGTCTAAAGTGGAATGCATAACAAAAGAGGTCACGGGCTTGAAGTTGACGCTAACTCCCTCACTTGTGCTGTTGGGTTGTCCTACTCCGGAATGCCGGCCATCCGCATCATCCTTAGTTACTCATTTTTTAGCTGCAGCTAAATCTCTGATCCCCTTAAAGTGGTTAAACACCACACCTCCCACTGTAGCTGAATGGATTGGAAAACTGCACCAAATATGCAGGTTTGAAGAGATGTCCAGTAGACCTAACCGTATACACCACGGATTTCTCACAATGTGGGACAAATGGTTGAATTCACCATACTGCAAATCTGGGTCGTCTGCATCTAATTGTTAGAGAAGTGCCAGTCTCATACAGATTATCGAGGGCACACGCCTGTCTATCCTCCCTCTCCCCCCCCCCCCACCTTGTCTATTCCCTTTTCATCCTACCTCTTCTTACCACTCACACCTAAACTTTGATATCCATATCTCCTGAGTGTCAATTTATTCAGTATTAGAGATGTGTTATGTTTAGGGATGAGCGAACTCGAACTGTATAGTTCGGGTTCGTACCGAATTTTGGGGTGTCCGTGACACGGACCCGAACCCGGACATTTTCGTAAAAGTCCGGGTTCGGGTTCGGTGTTCGTCGCTTTCTTCGCGCTTTTGTGACGCTTTCTTGGCGCTTTTTGAAAGGCTGCAAAGCAGCCAATCAACAAGCGTCATACTACTTGCCCCAAGAGGCCATCACAGCCATGCCTACTATTGGCATGGCTGTGATTGGCCAGAGCACCATGTGACCCAGCCTCTATTTAAGCTGGAGTCACATAGCGCCGCCCGTCACTCTGCTCTGATTAGCGTAGGGAGAGGTTGCGGCTGCGACAGTAGGGCGAGATTAGGCAGATTAACTCCTCCAAAGGACTTGATTAACTGATCGATCTGCAGCTGTGGATCATTGAGCTGCTGATCCTCAATTGCTCACTGTTTTTAGGCTGCACAGACCGTTTGTCAGTCACATTTTTCTGGGGTGATCGGCGGCCATTTTGTGTCTTGTGGTGCGCCAGCACAAGCTGCGACCAAGTGCATTTAACCCTCAATGGTGTGGTTGTTTTTTGGCTAAAGCCTACATCAGGGTGAAGCTGTCACACCAAGTGCATTTAACCAGCAATAGTCTGTTCATTTTTTGGCCATATACAAAATCAGGGGCAAGCTGCGCCTGTCACCAAGTGCATTTAACCCTCAATGGTGTGGTTGTTTTTTGGCTAAAGCCTACATCAGGGTGAAGCTGTCACACCAAGTGCATTTAACCAGCAATAGTCTGTTCATTTTTTGGCCATATACTAAATCAGGGGCAAGCTGCGCCTGTCACCAAGTGCATTTAACCCTCAATGGTGTGGTTGTTTTTTGGCTAAAGCCTACATCAGGGTGAAGCTGTCACACCAAGTGCATTTAACCAGCAATAGTCTGTTTATTTTTTGGCCATATCCCAGTCTAATTCTGTCACTAAATCCATACCGGTCACCCAGCGCCTAAATACTAGGCCTCAAATTTATATCCAGCTAAATCTGTCCCTAGTGCTGTAGCTGGGCGAGTTATTTAGTGTCCGTTCAAGCACATTTCTTGTTCTGGGTTGAAATACAATTCCCAATTTAGCAATTTCATAATTTAGTGGTTTCTGCTATATCAGAGCTATTTGAAATCTATCCCTAAAAGGGTATATAATATTCAAGGTGCACATTGGGTCATTCAGAATAACTTCACACACACCCGCTACTGTGTATTTCCAAGTCTAATTCTGGCACTAAACCCATACCTGTCACCCAGCGCCTAAATACTAGGCCTCAAATTTATATCCCGCTAAATCTGTCCTTAGTGCTGTAGCTGGGCGAGTTATTTAGTGTCCGTTCAAGCACATTTCTTGTTCTGGGTTGAAATACAATTCCCAATTTAGCAATTTCATAATTTAGTGGTTTCTGCTATATCAGAGCTATTTGAAATCTATCCCTAAAAGGGTATATAATATTCAAGGTGCACATTGGGTCATTCAGAATAACTTCACACACACCCGCTACTGTGTATTTCCAAGTCTAATTCTGGCACTAAACCCATACCTGTCACCCAGCGCCTAAATACTAGGCCTCAAATTTATATCCCGCTAAATCTGTCCTTAGTGCTGTAGCTGGGCGAGTTATTTAGTGTCCGTTCAAGCACATTTCTTGTTCTGGGTTGAAATACAATTCCCAATTTAGCAATTTCATAATTTAGTGGTTTCTGCTATATCAGAGCTATTTGAAATCTATCCCTAAAAGGGTATATAATATTCAAGGTGCACATTGGGTCATTCAGAATAACTTCACACACACCCGCTACTGTGTATTTCCAAGTCTAATTCTGGCACTAAACCCATACCTGTCACCCAGCGCCTAAATACTAGGCCTCAAATTTATATCCCGCTAAATCTGTCCTTAGTGCTGTAGCTGGGCGAGTTATTTAGTGTCCGTTCAAGCACATTTCTTGTTCTGGGTTGAAATACAATTCCCAATTTAGCAATTTCATAATTTAGTGGTTTCTGCTATATCAGAGCTATTTGAAATCTATCCCTAAAAGGGTATATAATATTCAAGGTGCACATTGGGTCATTCAGAATAACTTCACACACACCCGCTACTGTGTATTTCCAAGTCTAATTCTGGCACTAAACCCATACCTGTCACCCAGCACCTAAATACTAGGTCTCAAATTTATATCCCGCTAAATCTGTCCTTAGTGCTGTAGCTGGGCGAGTTATTTAGTGTCCGTTCAAGCACATTTCTTGTTCTGGGTTGAAATACAATTCCCAATTTAGCAATTTCATAATTTAGTGGTTTCTGCTATATCAGAGCTATTTGAAATCTATCCCTAAAAGGGTATATAATATTCAAGGTGCACATTGGGTCATTCAGAATAACTTCACACACACCCGCTACTGTGTATTTCCAAGTCTAATTCTGGCACTAAACCCATACCTGTCACCCAGCGCCTAAATACTAGGCCTCAAATTTATATCCCGCTAAATCTGTCCTTAGTGCTGTAGCTGGGCGAGTTATTTAGTGTCCGTTCAAGCACATTTCTTGTTCTGGGTTGAAATACAATTCCCAATTTAGCAATTTCATAATTTAGTGGTTTCTGCTATATCAGAGCTATTTGAAATCTATCCCTAAAAGGGTATATAATATTCAAGGTGCACATAGGGTCATTCAGAATAACTTCACACACACGCTTCTGTGCATTTCCAAGTCTAATTCTGTCACTAAATCCATACCGGTCACCCAGCGCCTAAATACTAGGCCTCAAATTTATATCCAGCTAAATCTGTCCCTAGTGCTGTAGCTGGGCGAGTTATTTAGTGTCCGTTCAAGCACATTTCTTGTTCTGGGTTGAAATACAATTCCCAATTTAGCAATTTCATAATTTAGTGGTTTCTGCTATATCAGAGCTATTTGAAATCTATCCCTAAAAGGGTATATAATATTCAAGGTGCACATTGGGTCATTCAGAATAACTTCACACACACCCGCTACTGTGTATTTCCAAGTCTAATTCTGGCACTAAACCCATACCTGTCACCCAGCGCCTAAATACTAGGCCTCAAATTTATATCCCGCTAAATCTGTCCTTAGTGCTGTAGCTGGGCGAGTTATTTAGTGTCCGTTCAAGCACATTTCTTGTTCTGGGTTGAAATACAATTCCCAATTTAGCAATTTCATAATTTAGTGGTTTCTGCTATATCAGAGCTATTTGAAATCTATCCCTAAAAGGGTATATAATATTCAAGGTGCACATAGGGTCATTCAGAATAACTTCACACACACGCTTCTGTGCATTTCCAAGTCTAATTCTGTCACTAAATCCATACCGGTCACCCAGCGCCTAAATACTAGGCCTCAAATTTATATCCAGCTAAATCTGTCCCTAGTGCTGTAGCTGGGCGAGTTATTTAGTGTCCGTTCAAGCACATTTCTTGTTCTGGGTTGAAATACAATTCCCAATTTAGCAATTTCATAATTTAGTGGTTTCTGCTATATCAGAGCTATTTGAAATCTATCCCTAAAAGGGTATATAATATTCAAGGTGCACATTGGGTCATTCAGAATAACTTCACACACACCCGCTACTGTGTATTTCCAAGTCTAATTCTGGCACTAAACCCATACCTGTCACCCAGCGCCTAAATACTAGGCCTCAAATTTATATCCCGCTAAATCTGTCCTTAGTGCTGTAGCTGGGCGAGTTATTTAGTGTCCGTTCAAGCACATTTCTTGTTCTGGGTTGAAATACAATTCCCAATTTAGCAATTTCATAATTTAGTGGTTTCTGCTATATCAGAGCTATTTGAAATCTATCCCTAAAAGGGTATATAATATTCAAGGTGCACATTGGGTCATTCAGAATAACTTCACACACACCCGCTACTGTGTATTTCCAAGTCTAATTCTGGCACTAAACCCATACCTGTCACCCAGCGCCTAAATACTAGGCCTCAAATTTATATCCCGCTAAATCTGTCCTTAGTGCTGTAGCTGGGCGAGTTATTTAGTGTCCGTTCAAGCACATTTCTTGTTCTGGGTTGAAATACAATTCCCAATTTAGCAATTTCATAATTTAGTGGTTTCTGCTATATCAGAGCTATTTGAAATCTATCCCTAAAAGGGTATATAATATTCAAGGTGCACATAGGGTCATTCAGAATAACTTCACACACACGCTTCTGTGCATTTCCAAGTCTAATTCTGTCACTAAATCCATACCGGTCACCCAGCGCCTAAATACTAGGCCTCAAATTTATATCCAGCTAAATCTGTCCCTAGTGCTGTAGCTGGGCGAGTTATTTAGTGTCCGTTCAAGCACATTTCTTGTTCTGGGTTGAAATACAATTCCCAATTTAGCAATTTCATAATTTAGTGGTTTCTGCTATATCAGAGCTATTTGAAATCTATCCCTAAAAGGGTATATAATATTCAAGGTGCACATAGGGTCATTCAGAATAACTTCACACACCCGCTACTGTGCATTTCCAAATCTAATTCTGTCACTAAACCCATACCTGTCACCCAGCGCCTAAATACTAGGCCTCAAATTTATATCCCGCTAAATCTCTCGTTACCGCTGTCCTGTTGTGGCTGGGAAAGTTATTTAGTGTCCGTCAAAGCACATTTTTTGTTCTGGGTTGAAATACAATTCCCAATTTAGCAATTTCATAATTTAGTGGTTTCTGCTATATCAGAGCTATTTGAAATCTATCCCTAAAAGGGTAGATCATATTGAAGGTGCACATAGGGTCATTCAGAATAACTTCACACACACGCTTCTGTGCATTTCCAAGTCTAATTCTGTCACTAAATCCATACCGGTCACCCAGCGCCTAAATACTAGGCCTCAAATTTATATCCCGCTGAATTTGAATACAATACATTGGGCCAAATAATATATTTGTTGTTGTGGTGAACCATAACAATGAGAAAAACATCTAGTAAGGGACGCGGACGTGGACATGGTCGTGGTGATGTTAGTGGACCCTCTGGTGCTGGGAGAGGACGTGGCCGTTCTGCCACATCCACACGTCCTAGTGTACCAACTACCTCAGGTCCCAGTAGCCGCCAGAATTTACAGCGATATATGGTGGGGCCCAATGCCGTTCTAAGGATGGTAAGGCCTGAGCAGGTACAGGCATTAGTCAATTGGGTGGCCGACAGTGGATCCAGCACGTTCACATTATCTCCCACCCAGTCTTCTGCAGAAAGCGCACAGATGGCGCCTGAAAACCAACCCCATCAGTCTGTCACATCACCCCCATGCATACCAGGGAAACTGTCTCAGCCTCAAGTTATGCAGCAGTCTCTTATGCTGTTTGAAGACTCCGCTGGCAGGGTTTCCCAAGGGCATCCACCTAGCCCTTCCCCAGCGGTGAAAGACATAGAATGCACTGACGCACAACCACTTATGTTTCCTGATGATGAGGACATGGGAATACCACCTCAGCATGTCTCTGATGATGACGAAACACAGGTGCCAACTGCTGCGTCTTTCTGCAGTGTGCAGACTGAACAGGAGGTCAGGGATCAAGACTGGGTGGAAGACGATGCAGGGGACGATGAGGTCCTAGACCCCACATGGAATGAAGGTCGTGCCACTGACTTTCACAGTTCGGAGGAAGAGGCAGTGGTGAGACCGAGCCAACAGCGTAGCAAAAGAGGGAGCAGTGGGCAAAAGCAGAACACCCGCCGCCAAGAGACTCCGCCTGCTACTGACCGCCGCCATCTGGGACCGAGCACCCCAAAGGCAGCTTCAAGGAGTTCCCTGGCATGGCACTTCTTCAAACAATGTGCTGACGACAAGACCCGAGTGGTTTGCACGCTGTGCCATCAGAGCCTGAAGCGAGGCATTAACGTTCTGAACCTGAGCACAACCTGCATGACCAGGCACCTGCATGCAAAGCATGAACTGCAGTGGAGTAAACACCTTAAAACCAAGGAAGTCACTCAGGCTCCCCCTGCTACCTCTTCTGCTGCTGCCGCCTCGGCCTATTCTGCTGCTGCCGCCTCGGCCTCTTCCTCCGCCTCTGGAGGAACGTTGGCACCTGCCGCCCAGCAAACAGGGGATGTACCACCAACACCACCACCACCACCTCCGTCACCAAGCGTCTCAACCATGTCACACGCCAGCGTTCAGCTCTCCATCTCACAAACATTTGATAGAAAGCGTAAATTCCCACCTAGCCACCCTCGATCCCTGGCCCTGAATGCCAGCATTTCTAAACTACTGGCCTATGAAATGCTGTCATTTAGGCTGGTGGACACAGACAGCTTCAAACAGCTCATGTCGCTTGCTGTCCCACAGTATGTTGTTCCCAGCCGGCACAACTTCTCCAAGAGAGCCGTGCCTTCCCTGCACAACCAAGTATCCGATAAAATCAAGTGTGCACTGCGCAACGCCATCTGTGGCAAGGTCCACCTAACCACAGATACGTGGACCAGTAAGCACGGCCAGGGACGCTATATCTCCCTAACTGCACACTGGGTAAATGTAGTGGCAGCTGGGCCCCAGGCGGAGAGCTGTTTGGCGCACGTCCTTCCGCCGCCAAGGATCGCAGGGCAACATTCTTTGCCTCCTGTTGCCACCTCCTCCTTCTCGGCTTCCTCCTCCTCTTCTTCCACCTGCTCATCCAGTCAGCCACACACCTTCACCACCAACTTCAGCACAGCCCGGGGTAAACGTCAGCAGGCCATTCTGAAACTCATATGTTTGGGGGACAGGCCCCACACCGCACAGGAGTTGTGGCGGGGTATAGAACAACAGACCGACGAGTGGTTGCTGCCGGTGAGCCTCAAGCCCGGCCTGGTGGTGTGTGATAATGGGCGAAATCTCGTTGCAGCTCTGGGACTAGCCAATTTGACGCACATCCCTTGCTTGGCGCATGTGCTGAATTTGGTGGTGCAGAAGTTCATTCACAACTACCCCGACATGTCAGAGCTGCTGCATAAAGTGCGGGCCGTCTGTTCGCGCTTCCGGCGTTCACATCCTGCTGCTGCTCGCCTGTCTGCGCTACAGCGTAACTTCGGCCTTCCCGCTCACCGCCTCATATGCGACGTGCCCACCAGGTGGAACTCCACCTTGCACATGCTGGACAGACTGTGCGAGCAGCAGCAGGCCATAGTGGAGTTTCAGCTGCAGCACGCACGGGTCAGTCGCACTACAGAACAGCACCACTTCACCACCAATGACTGGGCCTCCATGCGAGACCTGTGTGCCCTGTTGCGCTGTTTCGAGTACTCCACCAACATGGCCAGTGGCGATGACACCGTTATCAGCGTTACAATACCACTTCTATGTCTCCTTGAGAAAACACTTAGGGCGATGATGGAAGAGGAGGTGGCCCAGGAGGAGGAGGAGGAGGAGGAGGAAGAGGGGTCATTTTTAGCACTTTCAGGCCAGTCTCTTCGAAGTGACTCAGAGGGAGGTTTTTGGCAACAGCAGAGGCCAGGTACAAATGTGGCCAGCCAGGGCCCACTACTGGAGGACGAGGAGGACGAGGATGAGGAGGAGGTGGAGGAGGATGAGGATGAAGCATGGTCACAGCGGGGTGGCACCCAACGCAGCTCGGGTCCATCACTGGTGCGTGGCTGGGGGGAAAGGCAGGACGATGACGATACGCCTCCCACAGAGGACAGCTTGTCCTTATCCCTGGGCAGCCTGGCACACATGAGCGACTACATGCTGCAGTGCCTGCGCAACGACAGCAGAGTTGCCCACATTTTAACCTGTGCGGACTACTGGGTTGCCACCCTGCTGGATCCACGCTACAAAGACAATGTGCCCACCTTACTTCCTGCACTGGAGCGTGATAGGAA
Source organism: Bufo gargarizans (assembly GCF_014858855.1). Classification (NCBI taxonomy): domain Eukaryota; kingdom Metazoa; phylum Chordata; class Amphibia; order Anura; family Bufonidae; genus Bufo; species Bufo gargarizans. Next base: position 24,398,832 of record NC_058080.1, on the reverse strand, counting down.
GATGCGCGAGTACAAGCGCACGTTGGTAGACGCGCTACTGAGAGCATTCCCAAATGTCACAGGGGAACAAGTGGAAGCCCAAGGCCAAGGCAGAGGAGGAGCAAGAGGTCGCCAAGGCAGCTGTGTCACGGCCAGCTCCTCTGAGGGCAGGGTTAGCATGGCAGAGATGTGGAAAACTTTTGTCAACACGCCACAGCTAACTGCACCACCACCTGATACGCAACGTGTTAGCAGGAGGCAACATTTCACTAACATGGTGGAACAGTACGTGTGCACACCCCTCCACGTACTGACTGATGGTTCGGCCCCATTCAACTTCTGGGTCTCTAAATTGTCCACGTGGCCAGAGCTAGCCTTTTATGCCTTGGAGGTGCTGGCCTGCCCGGCAGCCAGCGTTTTGTCTGAACGTGTATTCAGCACGGCAGGGGGCGTCATTACAGACAAACGCAGCCGCCTGTCTACAGCCAATGTGGACAAGCTGACGTTCATAAAAATGAACCAGGCATGGATCCCACAGGACCTGTCCGTCCCTTGTCCAGATTAGACATTAACTACCTCCCCATAACCATATATTATTGGACTCCAGGGCACTTCCTCATTCAATCCTATTTTTATTTTCATTTTACCATTATATTGCGATGCTACCCAAAGTTGAATGAACCTCTCCTCTGCCTGTGTGCTAGGCCTAAATATATGCCAATGGACTGTTGCAGTGGTGGCTGACATGAAGCCTGATTCTCTGCTATGACATGCAGACTAATTCTCTGCTGACATGAAGCCAGATTGTCTGTTACGGGACCTCTCCTCTGCCTGGGTGCTGGGCCTAAATTTATGACAATGGACTGTTGCAGTGGTGGCTGACGTGAAGCCTCATTCTCTGCTATGACATGCAGACTGATTCTCTGCTGACATGAAGCCAGATTGTCTGTTACGGGACCTCTCTCCTCTGCCTGTGTGCTAGGCCTAAATATATGCCAATGGACTGTTGCAGTGGTGGCTGACGTGAAGCCTGATTCTCTGCTATGACATGCAGACTGATTCTCTGCTGACATGAAGCCAGATCCTCTGTTACGGGACCTCTCTCCTCTGCCTGTGTGTGTGCTGGGCCTAAATATATGCCAATGGACTGTTGCAGTGGTGGCTGACGTGAAGCCTCATTCTCTGCTATGACATGCAGACTAATTCTCTGCTGACATGAAGACAGATTCTCTGTTACGGGACCTCCCTCCTCTGCCTGGGTGCTGGGCCTAAATATATGCCAATGGACTGTTGCAGTGGTGGGTGACGTGAAGCCTCATTCTCTGCTATGACATGCAGACTAATTCTCTGCTGACATGAAGCCAGATTGTCTGTTACGGGACCTCTCTCCTCTGCCTGTGTGTGTGCTGGGCCTAAATATATGCCAATGGACTGTTGCAGTGGTGGCTGACGTGAAGCCTCATTCTCTGCTATGACATGCAGACTAATTCTCTGCTGACATGAAGACAGATTCTCTGTTACGGGACCTCTCTCTTCTGCCTGTGTGTGTGCTGGGCCTAAATATATGCCAATGGACTGTTGCAGTGGTGGCTGACGTGAAGCCTCATTCTCTGCTATGACATGCAGACTAATTCTCTGCTGACATGAAGACAGATTCTCTGTTACGGGACCTCCCTCCTCTGCCTGGGTGCTGGGCCTAAATATATGCCAATGGACTGTTGCAGTGGTGGCTGACGTGAAGCCTCATTCTCTGCTATGACATGCAGACTGATTCTCTGCTGACATGAAGCCAGATCGTCTGTTACGGGACCTCTCTGCTCTGCCTGTGTGCTAGGCCTAAATATATGCCATAGGACTGTTGCAGTGGTGGGTGACGTGAAGCCTCATTCTCTGCTATGACATGCAGACTGATTCTCTGCTGTCATGAAGCCAGATTGTCTGTTACGGGACCTCTCTGCTCTGCCTGTGTGCTAGGCCTAAATATATGCCAATGGACTGTTGCAGTGGTGGGTGACGTGAAGCCTCATTCTCTGCTATGACATGCAGACTAATTCTCTGCTGACATGAAGACAGATTCTCTGTTACGGGACCTCCCTCCTCTGCCTGGGTGCTGGGCCTAAATATATGCCAATGGACTGTTGCAGTGGTGGGTGACGTGAAGCCTCATTCTCTGCTATGACATGCAGACTGATTCTCTGCTGACATGAAGCCAGATTCTCTGTTACGGGACCTCTCTCCTCTGCCTGTGTGTGTGCTGGGCCTAAATATATGCCAATGGACTGTTGCAGTGGTGGCTGACGTGAAGCCTCATTCTCTGCTATGACATGCAGACTAATTCTCTGCTGACATGAAGACAGATTCTCTGTTACGGGACCTCTCTCCTCTGCCTGTGTGTGTGCTGGGCCTAAATATATGCCAATGGACTGTTGCAGTGGTGGCTGACGTGAAGCCTCATTCTCTGCTATGACATGCAGACTAATTCTCTGCTGACATGAAGACAGATTCTCTGTTACGGGACCTCCCTCCTCTGCCTGGGTGCTGGGCCTAAATATATGCCAATGGACTGTTGCAGTGGTGGGTGACGTGAAGCCTGATTCTCTGCTATGACATGCAGACTAATTCTCTGCTGACATGAAGACAGATTCTCTGTTACGGGACCTCTCTCCTCTGCCTGTGTGTGTGCTGGGCCTAAATATATGCCAATGGACTGTTGCAGTGGTGGCTGACGTGAAGCCTCATTCTCTGCTATGACATGCAGACTAATTCTCTGCTGACATGAAGACAGATTCTCTGTTACGGGACCTCCCTCCTCTGCCTGGGTGCTGGGCCTAAATATATGCCAATGGACTGTTGCAGTGGTGGCTGACGTGAAGCCTCATTCTCTGCTATGACATGCAGACTGATTCTCTGCTGACATGAAGCCAGATCGTCTGTTACGGGACCTCTCTGCTCTGCCTGTGTGCTAGGCCTAAATATATGCCAATGGACTGTTGCAGTGGTGGGTGACGTGAAGCCTCATTCTCTGCTATGACATGCAGACTGATTCTCTGCTGTCATGAAGCCAGATTGTCTGTTACGGGACCTCTCTGCTCTGCCTGTGTGCTAGGCCTAAATATATGCCAATGGACTGTTGCAGTGGTGGGTGACGTGAAGCCTCATTCTCTGCTATGACATGCAGACTGATTCTCTGCTGTCATGAAGCCAGATTGTCTGTTACGGGACCTCTCTGCTCTGCCTGTGTGCTAGGCCTAAATATATGCCAATGGACTGTTGCAGTGGTGGGTGACGTGAAGCCTCATTCTCTGCTATGACATGCAGACTGATTCTCTGCTGACATGAAGCCAGATTGTCTGTTACGGGACCTCTCTCCTCTGCCTGTGTGCTAGGCCTAAATATATGCCAATGGACTGTTGCAGTGGTGGCTGACGTGAAGCCTCATTCTCTGCTATGACATGCAGACTAATTCTCTGCTGACATGAAGCCAGATTGTCTGTTACGGGACCTCTCTCCTCTGCCTGGGTGCTGGGCCTAAATTTATGACAATGGACTGTTGCAGTGGTGGCTGACGTGAAGCCTGATTCTCTGCTATGACATGCAGACTGATTCTCTGCTGACATGAAGCCAGATCCTCTGTTACGGGACCTCTCTCCTCTGCCTGTGTGTGTGCTGGGCCTAAATATATGCCAATGGACTGTTGCAGTGGTGGCTGACGTGAAGCCTCATTCTCTGCTATGACATGCAGACTGATTCTCTGCTGACATGAAGCCAGATTCTCTGTTACGGGACCTCTCTCCTCTGCCTGTGTGTGTGCTGGGCCTAAATATATGCCAATGGACTGTTGCAGTGGTGGCTGACGTGAAGCCTCATTCTCTGCTATGACATGCAGACTAATTCTCTGCTGACATGAAGACAGATTCTCTGTTACGGGACCTCTCTCCTCTGCCTGTGTGTGTGCTGGGCCTAAATATATGCCAATGGACTGTTGCAGTGGTGGCTGACGTGAAGCCTCATTCTCTGCTATGACATGCAGACTGATTCTCTGCTGACATGAAGCCAGATTCTCTGTTACGGGACCTCTCTTCTCTGCCTGTGTGTGTGCTGGGCCTAAATATATGCCAATGGACTGTTGCAGTGGTGGCTGACGTGAAGCCTCATTCTCTGCTATGACATGCAGACTAATTCTCTGCTGACATGAAGACAGATTCTCTGTTACGGGACCTCCCTCCTCTGCCTGGGTGCTGGGCCTAAATATATGGCAATGGACTGTTGCAGTGGTGGCTGACGTGAAGCCTCATTCTCTGCTATGACATGCAGACTAATTCTCTGCTGACATGAAGACAGATTCTCTGTTACGGGACCTCTCTCCTCTGCCTGGGTGCCGGGGCCTAAATATCTGAGAATGGACTGTTCCAGTGGTGGGTGACGGGAAGCCAGATTCTCTGCTATGGAACCTCTCTCCAATTGATTTTGGTTAATTTTTATTTATTTAATTTTTAATTTAATTCATTTCCCTATCCACATTTGTTTGCAGGGGATTTACCTACATGTTGCTGCCTTTTGCAGCCCTCTAGCTCTTTCCTGGGCTGTTTTACAGCCTTTTTAGTGCCGAAAAGTTCGGGTCCCCATTGACTTCAATGGGGTTCGGGTTCGGGACGAAGTTCGGATCGGGTTCGGATCCCGAACCCGAACATTTCCGGGATGTTCGGCCGAACTTCTCGAACCCGAACATCCAGGTGTTCGCTCAACTCTAGTTATGTTCTATTTTGAAAATGTATAATTGTCCCGGTATATAGGAACCGGTTGTTCTTTGACTTTAGTCATGTAATCTGTATACCAATGTCTCATTATTTATCCCATGTTGGGATATCTGTGAAATTCCTGTTTCTAACTTCTGGATAATACTCATACATCTGTAAACCAATAAAAACACAGATGATAAAAAAATAAAAATATGTAGACCAGAAGGTGGGCCACTCCTTGAGCCTGTCGGTGTCTGCCAAAGTGCACGGCAGCACAGACGTGTCGACCTGTAACTACAGGCAAGGACAATATATGTCCTTTACAGCTAACTGGGTAAATGTGATTCCTGCCCAGCCATACCAGCAACTTGGCCAGGTGACGTCACTTCCACCTCCACATTCTCACGCCGTTGATCCTGCGACATTGTCCGCCTCTGCCTCCTTATCCTCCACCATGTCCTCAGCCTCCACTGCAGGGACAATTCACAGTGCCCCTCCAGCATACCACATGTGCAGGGCACAGCGTCACACAGGGAAGGAACTGCTCCATGTCCTTCAGCAAGCAATCAAATTCTGGCTTTCTCCGCAACAACTGAAAATCGGAACCATGGTGACCGACAAAGGGAAGACCATTGTGTCGGCACTGCGTCAAGGAGAGCTGAGACCAGTGGCGTACCGCCAATATAGGCAGACCACGCCATTACTATGGGGCCCGCAGTGCAGGGGGGCCCGGAAGCGAACAGAAGGCCCCGCCCCCTCCGTTTATTTTAGCCATGACTAGTACAAACAAACACTGTGGGTGGCGCAGGTGGCACTTGCCTTTGATTGGCGCCCCTCTCGTATTAACCTGCTGCCTCACTGCTTGAACTTGATTCTCCCGGCCAGCCTGCAGATGTGTTCTATTTTTCACACTGTCCAATCAGCGCAGGTCAGCAGCACAAATAGGCAGCTGCTGATTAGTCAGTGTTTGCGGGCAGCAGGGACGGGCGCCGGTCATACTTACACATTCATTCTCTGACCTGAGCGACTCGAGTGAAGTAGGCTGCGCAACGTGCACACTGCATAGATCCCAGCCCCAGACTGAAGGATTGCCTACCCGCTCCTGCCCAGAAACGGTTGGTGCCGGTTGTTTGTTATATTGGGAATGGGAAGGGTCCGGGGATAGATAGATAGATTATTGCAGGATGCAGCATTGCCAGACAGCAAGAGAACTCATAGGGAGGGAGGCAGGGGGGAGCCCATAGAGGACAGTCTGCTTTCTTCCGACTCTGTCCTGTATGAGCCTCCCCCCCCAAATCCTCTATGAGCCCCCCTAATGCCCCCATTACCCCAAAATGCCCAGGGGGAGAGGAGTAGGAGACAAGCACACTGTTCTGAGTCCCCCCCCCCCCGAGTCCTCTATGAGCCTCCCAACCCCTGATGCCCCATTACTCCAAAATGTCCAGGGGGGGGGGAGGAGTAGGAGGAAAGCACACTGTCCTCTATGAGCCTCCCCCCCCCCCAAGTCCTCTATGAGCCCCCCAATCCTTAATGCCCCCCAAAATGCATTAAGAGGAGTAGAAGGAAAGCACACTGTCCTGAGCATTTTGGGGGGCATTAAGGGTTTTTGGGGGCTCATAGTGGACAGTGTGCTCTCCTACTGCTCCCCCCAGGCATTTTGGGGGGGGGCATTAGGGGTTGCTACCAGCACCATTTTGTCATCACTTCTCTTACTCCACCAAATGGTTGCAGTACGCCACTGCCCAAACCGCTTTAACTCCTTGCTGCTGATGCTGACTGTGCACATAGCCACCAATCATATTCCCCCAACCCCCCAACACATCAGTCACCTGTGGGGGGGGGGGGGATATTATTGGTGGCTATGTGCACAGTCAGCATCAGCAGCAAGGAGTTAAAGTGGTTTGGGCAGTTGCGTACTGCAACCATTTGGTGGGGTAAGAGAAGTGATGACAAAATGGCAGCAGTGATGTGTGATGTGATCATATTTATTGTATGTATGTATGTGTGTCCTTGTGTGTCTCTCCCTGTGTCTGTCACCTTCACCATGCCCACAGTGTTCCTATTTCTTGACGCAGCTGCATCAGGACGTTCTGTGCGGGGCAAGAGAAAGAAGAAGGAAGAGGAGGCAGATACTCCAGCATGGAGTCCGTAGGAGAGGCACAGGGAGGGACACTAAGGACACAGATAACACTACTACATGATCTACGCTCATGCTATCTGTGGTTTTACATAGGACTGCAAGTAACACTACCACATTATCAGCACTAGTGCTATCTGTGGTTTTTACATAGGACTGCAGGTAACACTACCACATTATCAGCACTAGTGTTATCTGTGGTTTTACATAGGACTGCAGGTAACACAACTACATTTTTCCGCAATCAGAGAGCAATTACTGTGTTATCTGTATTCAGAGTGCTATCACTGTGTAATTTGTGGTGTTACATAGGACTACAGGTCACCTCTACTACATTATCTGTACTCATAGAGCTGACACTGTGTTATTTGTGGTGTTACATAGGACTACAGGTGACCTCTACTACATTATCTGTACTCATAGAGCTATCATTGTGTTATTTGTGGTGTTACATAGGACTGCAGATAAAACTTTTATGGAATATCCAAAGTAGTCCCATAGATTCAGATACCACAGGGTTTTGTTCCTACGGCATTCCCTTTGCCGCAAAACTGACCTGTGCCCTTCATTCTCTGGGTCAGTACGAATATGTACGAACGTATGTATACATTTCTTTATTGGCTAAAGGGGGTGTGGCAGGGGAGGAGCCAGGACAGGAGGTGGGATGGACCAGGGGTGGGTAGTGGGCGGGGTTAGGGGGCCCAATTCAGATTCTTGCTATGGGGCCCAGTGATTTCTATGTACGCCCCTGGCTGAGACATGCGCTCTGCATGGCACGCATATTCAATCTGGTTGTCAAGCGTTTCCTGAAGTCTTCCACCCATCTGCAAGATAACCTAAAAATGGCCAAGAAACTTTGCATGCACTTCAACACTCGTACACCGCGAACCACACCCTCCTTGAGCTGCAACATACCGCAGAGACCACAAATCACATTCAGAAAAGCAAAGTCACTAAAAAACATCCTGGCCCCAAGCAAACTGAAAAAGAAAAAAACAGCCTCATCGAGTACTATCAGCGGGACCCCTGCCCCTGTTGGCAGCTTCAGATGTGGCCACACCCGATGTAAATGCTGTACCAACATTTCTAACAAAACACAGACCTTTAGGAGCAAAACCACTGGCGAAGACTTCAAAATAAAGAATTTCATCAACTGTGCAACATCATACGTGATCTACCTATTGGAGTGCGATTGCGGCTTACAGTACGTTGGCAGGACAATTCAAGCCCTAAGGGAACGCATCAACAAACATAGATCCAACATCACCAAGGGATACCTTAAACATAGCATCTCCAGACACTTCCTGGCTACTCACAACCAGGACCCCTCCAAACTATATATCACCCCCATAGAACACATCGAGGCCCATTGCCCAGACAGATACAGGACCCTCCAAAGACGTGAAATGTTTTGGATATTTAAGCTCCACACACTTGAACCCAATGGACTAAACGAGAGCATGGAAAACCAGTGTTTCTAGCACCTGCGCTGTCACGTTCCACCCTGCCCCCCCCCCCTCACCTCCAGTTCCACACTCTCCCACCCCTGCACCACACACCAGGACACTCGGTCTGACCCCAAGACCCATCACCCATCCCGCTGACACCCAGCCTCTCATCCCATCTCCTTCCCAGCTACACACCCCATCCGGACCTCCGGTCCACGCTGCACACCACCGGTCCACATCCCCATCCCAATTCCAGTCACCCCCACAACTCCAGACAACACCCCAACACACCCATCACACCACACATTTCATCCACACCCACACCCCTACACCTCCCCTTCATACCCCACACACCCCCACCACATCCCACAGAACCTACCACCATCCCCAATCATCGTCCTCACACAAGTTTCCCCCCCCCCAGAACCCCCAAAACCGAGCCAGTCCCCCCTCATCCACCCACACCAGTCCCCCTTCATTGGTCAACCCACACCATTCATCCACCCTCCGCCTTACAATGCAACAGCAGTCATCACTGCATCCACCGACCACTCAGCATCACCAGTCACATGACCGCACCCCATCACGCCGCCCTCTGGCCACCCAGTATCATCATCTCCCACCCCGTTTTTTTCCCCCCTCCAGCACTCACAACACACCCCAACATCGGCATCCACCAGCCCCTCACAAAGCAGGCTAAACACCCTCCCTCAATCCTGACCATCGGACCGCGTCCCCAGCAACATGCCCCGCCCATGTCCTCCACGCCCGCCCCCACCATCAGCTCACATGTATCTTCACCACACCCCCTCCAGCCCGCTGCTGCACCGCAACACCGCCCTGCCCACCACCACCACACACACCTAGGTTCGACTCCCCATCACGCCCACAGCTCCGTCCATAGCGCTGCCCACAGCTCCGCCCATAGCCTCTCCCGCCGCCAGCATCACCTGCATATCCACCGCCTGCCACGCATCCGCCTGCATCGCCACAGCCAGCCTCCTCCTCCACCACCAGGGACCACCGCCCACCCTCACTCCATTCCACACCGGTTTCCCACCATACCCGCCCCCACTCCACCCACCGCACTCAGCCCCGCCCCCCGCTCCAGCGCACACAGTCTCAACCATCACCGCCCACTCCCTCATCACACACGCCCCGGCCACGCCCCCGCCACCGCCCACATAACCCCTGGATAGAGCGCGCTTCTGCACACCACTGGCCACACGTGCAGAAACATAGTGCAGAAGCGCCACCACCGGAGGACACTCACCGGCCGCATCCATAAGGTAACCACTGCTATCCCCCACATCCCACACACGCCATTGTCCACTGCCCACCCCAAATCCACACCAAATCCAGACCCAAGCCCCACATCAGTCACAGCTACTCCCCCCATGCCTGCCACCCATTCACGTCCCCCAGCATACTATTCCCCCCAGAAACATCCAACAAACTACACAGCCCAACCAGCAGACCACCTTCCCCCATTAACCCCTTATTGCACAGGAACCCCCTGCTCATCCTGCCCCCTCCATCCCTTCACATAACGCCACTGCCATCCAGCCACCACCACCATCCCCCACATCCCATGCACACCATCACTGCCCACCAATCACTACCCAGTGCCTGTCGCATCCTGCATCATGTCCGGATCCCTGCCTCACATCACTCACAGTCACTCTCCCCACACCTGCCACCCACCCACGTCCCCCAGCAACCAAATAAAAACCACGACAACCCGAACAATCAATACCAACCATGCAACATAACCCGACCAGCAGTTCCACATATCCTCACATTCTCTCATTAACCCCTCACTCACTCCGTCCCTCCCATCTCCACATCCAAACGCCACCCCACTAAACACAACTTTATCACCCACCACAGCAGTGCGGACGGCAACAAAACCCCCCCCCCCCCAAACAAGGGATCTCCAACGAGAGTGACCTCCAACTAGCCTACGGTGACAAGGATACAGGTAATTACATTACATCATAACACAACTTATGACCCACACACAGCATCCCATACACGACATACTCACTCAGCAACACAATTGTCTTCTGAAGAAAAAAAAAAAAGAAAAAAACTATTTTTCCACACACTGATCAGTCGAAATTCAGACCATACAACCAAACAGAATCACCCAGCACCACATACACACACAACCGCTCACACCTGTAGAAATTCATATCTGTCTGCACTATGTACTATTCATTTATTCCTTATTTTTATATCAATGTACACGCTCCATATGCAAGCCTATACTTATGCTTAAGCTTATACTATTTTCTCGTCTTTGTTTTAACCTAACAAAATTATTTTACCTATCGATCCGTCCATGTATACCCATGGATCCGTCTTTTCCATACGCGTATATATATATATATATATTTTTACATATCAACTTTCATTTCAAATTTTAATTTTAATTGTATTTTTATACATATTACATCATCAAATTTTGTATTGATCCTTTTAGACTTGATAAAGGGGTCTGCGTACCCCGAAACGCGTCGTCTTTTGCTACTCAAAAAATAAAAAATATTTCGTATCCTCAACTGGGTTGTGAATTGCGCCTTGTGTCCATCCGCTCACTGCATGAACCCAGTGCAGACGAGCAACCTCCCCATACACCATTATTCGCACCAAAGTGGCGGCTTGGCTCCCGCCCATGGTCAACTTGGACGTCAATCGGCTGCACCAACCCACATCACCCCACGTTTTTACCGCCACCAGAACTGTACTACCAAAAAGTACAATCTAACCAAGGTGAGTAGCAACCACTCACCCTGGCTAGGAACAAGTAACAACATCTCTTGTCAACCACCACCTATGAGCGCCTTCTCCCCTTTTCTCTTTTGCCATTTAACCACCCTTGAGCTGCAGCGGCAGAACAGCATCCCCCAACATTGGCTGATATGTGATGTTTCCACCCATGGTAATTCCACCCTCCATATGTTGGACTGACTGTACAAAAAGAGAAAGGCCATCAATGATTTCCTGATGATCCAAGCGGACAGGAGTACTCCCCTGTGTAACATTGATGTCAGCCAGTGGAAGCTCATGCATGACACCTGCCGTTTTCTCAGGCCCTTTGAGGAGGCCACGTTATTTGCCAGTCGCAAGGATTACAGGCTGAACAACATCATTTCCCTGCTTCATGTCCTGGAAAAGATGCTGGTAGAGTTGAGCAGACACCTGGATGTTCAGGTTCGACGGGTTAGGCAGGACTTCACAAAAAAGTTTGAGTTCGGGACCCGAACTTGACCCCAAACCTGAACCCCATTGAAGTCAATGGGGACATGAACTTTTGAGCACTAAAATGGCTCTAAAAATGTCATGGAAAGGGCTAGAGGGCTGCAAAAGGCAGCAAAATGTGGTTAAGAGCATGGCAAGTGCTCTGCAAACAAATTTGGATAGGGAAATGATTTAAAATAACATAAAATAAGTAAAAAAATAAATAAAATATCTTGATCTAGGAGTAGGAGATCCATATGGAGTAGGAGGTTGAAGAGGCGGTGGACGTGGCGGTGTATGTGGAAGATGAGGAGAAGGAGGTAGCCAACACTGGTTTTTGGTTTAGTATTTTATTTTATGTATTTTTTATAAATTTTTTGTTCAAATTTGGGTAGACCCCAAAACATTGGGAAATCTAAAAAATAAAACAAAGAGAAAGTGCGCTGGAGTACAACAATGGCTGGGTGAGGCCGGTATACATGTCTATTCTGCACAAAGCATGGACAAGTCCTGTGGGATCCCTGTCTGGTTCATTTTAATGAATGTGAGCTTGTCCACATTGGCTGTGGACAGGCGGCTGCGCTTGTCTCTGATGACGCCCCCTGCCGTGCTAAACACACGTTCAGACAATACACTGGCTGCAGGGCAGGCCAAGCACCTCCAAGGCGTAAAGGGCAAGCTCATGCCATGTGCCCAGTTTGGAGACCCAGAAGTTAAAGGGGGCAGAACCGTCATTCAGTACGTGTAGGCGTGTGCACACATACTGCTCCACCATGTCACACGTCCCTGTGACGGCCTTGATCCAATTGGATATCTTCTCTATCAACTTTATTTTCTGCGCCTACCATGTTGATGATGGGTAGCGGGGAATCAGGGTTCCACACCGGAGAGGGATCATGAGAAAGGGATACCACATCCAAGGGAAGTCAATGGCTGAAATGTGATCGAGCGGAAATGTTGGACAAGTTGTTAAAGCAGAAGGATTGAATGAAAGGAGGAGACGCGTGTCATTTAAAGACAAATTTTTGAAATTTAAGTCCCAGTCACCAATGCAGAGCAAATTGGTTCATGTCACCCACCAATTAAACAGACGATTTTACAAAAATTTGGTCCCTGTCACCTATGCAGAGCGGGGGTTTGTATACGGCAAAAATGGTAAAATGTCACCTGAGAATGTAACAGACTATTTTTAGAAATTTCGGTCCCTGTCACCTATGCAGAGCAGGGGTATATTCACGCAAAAATGGTAAAATATCACCCAAGAATGTAACAGACGCTCTTGCACTCTGCTCCCTCTTTTGCTGGTGCCTCTGTGCGACCGAAGAGGGGATTTTTGCTTCTTGGTAAATGGAGATTTATGTACATCTCCGTTTTCCATCCCTTCTATTCTATTCCTAGCATGTTGTCTTTGTTTCCCATACAACCCAAATATCCTGTGTATAAATTACACCTCTTCCAGTCCTTCATATACCCCAGGAGCAACACACAACCCTCACAGATACTTATATATATAAATAGTTTACTGATAACATAGAGATGACAAAGCATCGGACATTATACATAAAGATACAGATAACACAATACATAGAGGACACCGCCACACACAGCCGCCTCCGTTTCTGCCCACCGTGGATGCTAAGCAAATGTGGCTAATAATGTGTATGTATATACAGTATATCCAGAGTCCACCAATATACAGTCTACTGGATCTACTCTTCTAACTAAGTCCTCTTTCACACTTGTGTTGTCCGGATCCGGCGTGTACTCCACTTGCCGGAATTACATGCCGGATCCAGAAAAACGCAAGTGTACTGAAAGCATTTGAAGACGGATCCGTCTTCAAAATGCATTCAGTGTTACTATGGCAGCCAGGACGCTATTAAAGTCCTGGTTGCCATAGTAGGAGCGGGGAGTGGGGGAGCAGCATACTTACCATCCGTGCGGCTCCCGGGGCGCTCCAGAGTGACGTCAGAGCGCCCCATGCGCATGGATGACATGCCATGTGATCACATGATCCATGCGCTTGGGGCGCCCTGACATCACTCTGGAGCGCCCCGGGAGCCGCACGGATGGTAAGTATACTGCTCCCCCGCTCCCCGCTACACTTTACCATGGCTGCCGGGACTTTAGCGTCCCGGCAGCCATGGTAACCACTCTAAAAAAGCTAAACCTCGTATCCGGCAATGCGCCAAAACGACGTTTAGCTTAAGGCCGGATCCGGATCAATGCCTTTCAATGGGCATTCATTCCGGATCCGGCCTTGCGGCAAGTCTTCAGTTTTTTGGGCCGGAGCAAAAAGCGCATCCTGATGCATCCTGAACGGATTTCACTCCATTCAGAATGCATTAGGATAATCCTGTTCAGGATTCTTCCGGCATAGAGCCCCGACGACGGAACTCTATGCCGGAAGACAATAACGCAAGTGTGAAAGAGCCCTAACTCACATCCAGTACCTGACCATTAGTATATGTACATATAGAGACTCAATGTCCCTCAAAAGTATCACAGGAAGTGAAAGGATCTGCGTCTGGATCATATGTAGGGGTTAGTCTACATATCTTTAGCAGAAATTGCATCCTCTCCATGTTATGGAAAGAATGCAATTCTGCCACATTGCTGTGACACGTCTGTGAGTTGGAAGTGGTCTGTAAATGTCCCATGCCACCTCCTAATCCACGAATGGTGTCACCAGCAGCACTTTGGTTCAGCTATTGGAGTGGAATCAGTCTGATTGGAGGCAGCCATGGGAGCGCTCTCACTCTCATCTGTCCCCCTGTTTGCACCCAAAACACCACAAATTTGCTTTGAGTGCAAATCTTTGGGATGTGAGAGCTCAGTTATGGTCTTCTGCATGTTGCTAATTTTCTCATCCCTCTCAGTTAACTCGGTCCTCAGGTCAGCCGCTGTCACCTCTGTAGAGGCTGCTTTTTCCTTATGTAGTGTCCCACCAGGTAAAGGTGGGCACTGCACAGGTTAATGTGTTGCATTGCATTAAATGTCATGTGCATGTTTTCCCTGTATTATCTGGGTGTCAGGCCTGTCAGGGTGTAGTTTAGCCTCCCAGACGTTAGAGGGAGCTGGAGAGCCCTAGTTACATATAGGAAGGCCCAGACAGGGAAGTGTTAGTTCATTCCAGGGGACTAGAGGAGTCACCTCGTCCACCTGAAGCTCCTGAAGCTAGGATCAGCTCAGTAGAGATACCCCAGTTGCAGGAACCAACCTCCTGGAAGAAACCTACAGTTATCCACCTGATAGGAGGCGACCCAGGGTAAGCAAAGTGACCCTGAAGGGCAGAGAACTGTTAGATAGTGCAGCAAGCAGTATAATACCTGAGGAAGGAAGTAACCAAGGATTTAAGCCACTCATTTAGGCATCCGGGCCTTGGGAGATATAAAGCCAGAGCAGGAGTTCTAAAGGGGACACTGTACATTGATTCTGGAGAAAGGTACAACCTGCTGCTGAGTGCTTGTAAAGTTTACCCTCAGCGTATCTTGCATGACTATTGCCTGCCATATTGTGAATAAGCCCCTTTGTGGAACTGTAATCTGAAGACTGTGCTACACCTGCTGTACAAAGTTGGATTGTTCAGTAAAGTTGCGTTTTGGTTCACTATATACTTGTGTACCTTCATCATTCCAACCACCAACCGGCGTGCCACCGTCCAAAGGCACTGGCGTCACGAATACCACAGGGACCTTGCCCCAGGCACACAAAATACCTGTAACATCCAGGGCACCTCAACTACCATCAGGCCTGGTCCCTATCTACAGAGCGTGCCCCAGAGGAACTGTGTCTACCTCTCCTTCACTGCCACGCGCCTGCCCAGGGTTCTGCAAATATAGTGAGTACCCTCGATTGCCCATAACCGTGACCTCACTTCGTCATCCCCTGCAGGTCTGGCGTGTTGCACTTATAGCCCGTTATCTCCATAGACAGCTGTATAAAAACTTTATCAACATCTGCATAGTATTTTCTTTCTCAGCTGAGACCGCAGCAGGCTGAGCCGACTGTCTTTATCTTTGTGTTGTGTTTCTAGACTAGAGACCTTTTTACCGCTTCTGCACAACAATGCACATTTACAGGGGGCTTTGTCTCTTCAAATGATTCCACCTTCTCCCGCTTGCTAAAGGCATCATCAAATATGCACATCAGCTTAGCAAGCCTGTGAAGCCGCTTGGACGTTTGTTTGAGCACACCACGCTTAGCAATGTGCAATTTGTCATAGGAATCAGCTTGATCTACCAGAGATTCCCATAACATTTGCACCGATTCATTTGATCTAGGCAATGCAGGGTTAAACGTACTGTATCTACTTAACTTTTCAAAAGTCCCATGTCCTGCTTTGTCACTCATGGTTATCCCTGCAATCTGTGTTACTCCTGAAAGCCTCTTTTACCAACCAGCAGATTCTCCTATTAACCCCTACTTGCCCATATCCCCTATCCCACCAATGATATACCCCTGACCCCCTAACACTTAACCCTTTCACCCCCAATAGTCCCCTATACCCCTGGCCCTATATACCCCCATTTGTCCATAACCCCTATCCTGCAGGGTATTGACCCTTGCATCACCCCTGGTTTATCCCACCCCTACCTACCCACAACCAGCGGCTCCCCTGAACTACCCCTGGTAATAAACTGTATACGTGCAAGGTATTAACCCTTGCCTTGCTGCCCCCCCATTGTACTGTATCTGTGTCTGTGGCCTGCGTACACCCCTGCAGTGCCACCGTTACCCCTCGTCGTACCCCATAGGGACAGTAAGTAGAATTAGGTGGGTGGACTGCTAATATGTGTGAGTGTATTGTATAGTTAGTTTGTGGGTGGAATTTGGGAACGTGTAGTGTAGTTTAGTGCTGTATTTATAGTACTGTATTGTTAGTGTATTGTGTGCGCAGTGTACTGTTGGTATTAATAAATACTATGTTTTGTATATAACTATCTGTGTAATGTGTGGTTATTAGCGATAGTTTAGTAAGGCACATGCAGTTAGCTTAGTGATTAGCGTAAAACAAAGTATAGTGAAAGTAATGTATTATTGTTATATAAAGGTATACATAGGTGGGGTCATCGATAGACGGCTCCTCCTATTTATGAATATTAATTATTGATATTTGCATAAATATTGGTGATTAATATTCCCCCTTTACAGCGACCACCACCACTTCCTCCAAACTGCACACGTCACTCGCATGACCTTGATTCCATGTGGGGTCTAGTACCTAATCATTCTCCACATCATCTTCCACCCAATCTTCACCCCTGCCCTCCTTCTCGGTCTGCAGACTGCAGAAAGCCGCAGCAGTTGGTACCTGTGTTTTGTCATCATCAGAGACGTGCGGTAGACTTCCCATGTCCTCATCCTGAAACATAAGTGGTTGGGCATCAGTGCACTCAATCTCTTCCACTTCTGGGGCAGGACTATGTGGATGGCCCATGGAAACCCTGCCAGCAGAGACTGCTGCATGACTTGGGGCTCAGACTGCTTGGCTGATTTGCAAGGGGGTGAGGTGAAAGAATGATGGACATCGGCTGCAGGTGCCAACTGTGGTCTTTCAGCAGGAGACTGGGTGGGAGACAATGTGAAGGAACTGTAGGCACTGTCAGCCACCCAATCTACTATCGCCTGTAATTGTTCTGGCCTCAACATTCGTGCTGTCCTAAATGCAGTGTAGGCTGCAAATGAACTTTCTAGTGCAAAAGATGAGCATTTGTCAGCCAACAATGTAACAGACGAATTAGTGAAATGTATTTCCCTGTCCACTAGGTAGAGCAGGGGTATATCACAGCCAAAAATTGGTAAATTTCACCCGACAATGTAACAGACAAATTAGTGAAATGACTTAAAATAACAAAATACGTAAAAATAAAAAAAATATAATCTTGATCTAGGAGGTGGAGGTCCATATAAAGTAGGAGGTTGAGGAGGCGGTAGCCGTGGTGGTGTATGTGGAAGCAGCAGAAGAGGACTAGGAGGTAGCCAATACAGTTTTTTTTATTATTTGTTGTTTTTTGAATTAATGGACACCCCAAAACATTGGGAAATATAAAAAAATAAAACAATGAGAAAGTGCACTGGAGTATAAGGTATGGACAAGTCCTGTGGGAGCCATGCCTGGTTACATTTTAATGAATGTGAGCTTGTCTACATTGGCTGTGGACAGGCGGCTACGCTTGTCTGTGATGACGCCCCCTGCCGCGCTAAACACACATTCAGACAATACACTTGCTGCAGGACAGGCCAGCACCTTCAAGGTGTAAAGGGCAAGCTCAGGCCATGTGCCCAATTTGGAGACCCAGAAGTTGAATGGGGCAGACCCGTCATTCAGTACGTGTAGGCGTGTGCACTGCTCCATCATGTTGGTGAAATGCTGCCTCCTGCTAAGACGTTCCATATCACCTGGTGGTGCCGGTTGTTGTGGCGTGCTGACAAAGCTTTTCCACATTTTGGCCATGCTAACCCTGCCTTCTGAGGTGCTGGCGGTACCCCAGCTGCATTGGTGACTTCTTCCTCCTCCTCTGTCTTCGCATTGTGCTTCCACTGTGACCCCATTGTCAGGTGGGAATGCCACCAGCAGTGCGTCTACCAGAGTGGGCTTGTACTCACACATCTTACGATCACGCTCCAGTGACAGAATTAAGGATGGTACGTCGTTCTTGTAGCGGGGATCCAGCAGCGTAGCCACCCAGTAATCAGCACAAGTTAGAATGTGGGCAACTCGGTCGTTGCGCAGACACTGCAGCATGTAATCGCTCATGTGTGCCAGGCTGCCCAGAGGCAACGACAAGCTGTCCTCTGTGGGAGGTGTATCGTCTGTGTCCTCTGTATCCCCCCAGCCAACTGATAGCCATGAGATGGTTTGGGTGCCACCCTGCTGTGAACACGGTTCCTCCTCCTCCTTCTCCTCCTCCTCATCCTCCACCTCGTCATCCTCCAGAAATGTGCCCTGGCTGGACTATTGTGTACCTGGCGTATGTTGGTGCAGGAACCCACCCCTGAAGCCACTTGTGAATGACTGGCTGGAAACCCTTGTAAATGATCCCACTTCCTCCTCCTCCTGTGCCACATCTTCTTCTTCGAAGCGTTTTTTCAAGGAGGCAAAGAAGTTGGATAGTAACACTGAGAACTACGTCATCGGCACTGGCCATGTTGGTGAAGTACTTAAAACAGAGCAACAAGGAACACAGGTCTGGCATGGAGGCCCATTGATTGGTGATGAAGTGGTCCTGTTCCGCAGAGCGACTCAATAGTGTGTGCTGCAGCTTAAACTCCACTATCGCCTGCTGCTGCTCGCACAGTCTCTACAGCATGTGCAAGGTGGAGTTCCACCTTGTGGGCATGTCGCATATGAGGCGGGGAGTGGGAAGGCCGAAGTTACACTGCAGCGCTGACAGGCGAGCAGCAGCAGTGTGAGAACGCCGAAAGCACGCTCAGACGGCCCACACTTTATGCAGCAGCTCTGACATATCGGGGTAATTTTTAAGGAATTTCTGCACCACCAAATTCAGCACATGCGCCAGGCAAGGGATGTGCGTCAAACCGGCTAGGCCCAGAGCTGCTACGAGATTTTGCCCATTATCGCACACCACCAGGCCGGGCTTGAGGATCACTGACACAAACCATTCATCGGTCTGTTGTTCCATGCCTGTTCACAGCTCCTGCGCGGTGTGGGGATTGTCCCTCAAACAGATAAGTTTTAAATCTGCCTGCTGTCATTTATCCTTGGCTGTGCTGAAGTTGGTGGTGAAGGTGTTACTGACCGGATGAGGAGCTGGTAGAGGATGAGGAAGCAGAGTAGGAGGAGGAAGCAACAGGAGGCAAAGAGAAGCACCCTGCAATCTTCGATGGTGGAAGGACATGCGCCAAACTGCTATCCGCCTCAGGCCCAGCCGCCACTGCATTTACCCGGTGTGCTGTTATGGAGATATAACGGCCCTGACCATGCTTACTGGTCCATGTATCCGAAGTGAGGTGCACCTTGCCACAGATGGCGATGCACAGTGCACACCTGATTTTGTCCCTACTTGGTTGTGCAGGGAAGGGATGGCTAACCTGGAAAAGTAGTGGCGACTGGGCACGACGTACTGTAAGACAGCCACCGCCATAAGGCTTTTAAAACTCTCTGTCTCCACCAGATGGAATGACAGCATTTCAAAGGCCAGGAATTTTGAAATGCTGGCATTCAGGGCCAGGGATCGCAGGTGGGTAGGGGGGTACTTCGTCTTCCTCTCCAGCATTTGGGAGATGGTGAGCTGAATGCTTCCGTGGGACATTGTGGAGATGCTTGGTGACCCAGGTGTTGGTGTTGCTTGCAGATCCTCTGTTTGCGGGGTGGCAGGTGCCACTGTCACTCCAGAGGGGGATGAAGAGGCCGAGACAGCAGCAGAGGAGGATGCAGGAGAAGCCAGAGACCTTTCTTTGTTTTTGAGATGTCTACTCCACTGCAGCTCGTGCTTTGCACTTAGATGCCTGGTCATGCAGGTTGTGCTCAGGTTCAGAATGTTTATGCCTCGCTTCAGGCTCTGATTGCACAGCGTGCAAAGCACTCGTGTCTTGTAGTCAGCACATTGTCTGAAGAACTGCCACGCCAGGGAACTCCTTGGAGCTGGCTTTGGTGTGCTCGGCAGGGCCGTTTCTACAGCTGGGCGAGGGGTGCGACCGCACGGGCGCATGTCTCCAGCAAGAAGAGGGGGCGTCGTCGGCATCTATTTACAGGCTGGCAGGCTTAGCTAAAAGTGCTACTGCACTCCAGTCGTAGCGCGCTAATTCCTGGCTGTAAGTATGTGCGAAGGGGAGGGTGGTTCAGGCCATGTGGTGTGCGCAGTGTCAGAGTGAGTGACTCTGCCTGACATCCCTGCTGCGCTCCACTGACCGGACAGTCTGGACTTTTATTATGGATGGGGCTGAAGATCTGTCACATCACTCCCGCTCCTCCCCTAGGCTGCCTGGGTGAGTTTTACACTTCCAAGTGAATTTCCACACTGGGGCTGGCCGGCCTGCACAATGTCAGCCAAACTACACAGACATTGCAAGCTCTGAACCTTGCATCATTGCTGTAATCTCTCATTATCATAATGATTAGTGTTGATCATGAATATTCGAATTTGACTTTTTATCGCAAATATTTCAATTATAGTTATATATATTCGTAATTTTGAATATTCGAAAAAAAAGTTTTTCCTTTTTTTTTTTTTTATTCATTATTTTTTTTTTTTTATCAGTACACATGATCCCTCCCTGCTTCTAGCTTGTGGGCCAATAAGAAGGCTGCAATATACTTGACTTTAGCAGTAGTAGTGTTTGCAAATTTTGCATTATATTTGTTTTTTTCGAATATTCGCTGTATTGCTATATATTCTTGTTTTAGAATATTACGAATATTCGAAAAAACGAAGTTATAGCAATATAGTGAATATTCGAAAAAATATCTACTATAGAGCAATTTAGCTAATATAGTGCTATAATCTTCTTTGTCTAGTAGTTGTAAGTTGTAAGTTGAAAAATTCGCAATAAAAAATTTGAATTACGAAAATTTGCATATTACACAATCATTACCTTGCCGATTTTTCGAGTAAAAAAAATCGTAGAATATAACGAATATTCGAATTGCGAATATTCAACGAATATTCTACAAAATATTCGTGAAATATCGCAAATTCGAATATGACCCCTGCCGCTTATCACTAATAATGATCGCACCGCAGGGGAGGCCACAATGTGACCCTGGGCACACTGCCTGCAAGCCCACTCTTTTCATGACACGGACAGGCTAGTTCAGGGCCATTAGCTTGCATTGCCTTGAGACAGATAGATGGGAAGGGGGAGGGGATAAAAGTAAGAATAAAATAACATTTTTACTAAAGTGAAAAAGATGGTATTATAAGAAAAAAAGAAAAAAAATAACATTGTATAAGACCCCGTTCAGATGACTGTATATTTGGTCCACATCCGATCTGCATAATTTGTAGATTGAATGCGTACCTATTCATTTTAATGGACTGCACAGTGTGCTGTCCACATTCGTATGTCCGTTCTGCGGCCTGCAAAAGATAGGAACATAGAACATGCCCTATTCTTAGATAAGAAAGAAGGTTACAGCCAGCTCACCTATATCCATCCTGTATGGCGGTGCACCGAGCTGACCCAAGCCAGTCCCGATGTAAGTCCACATAAAAAGAAAAGAAGCTCCAGCACCAATGGTAGCCGTTAAAGCAGTCCCGATCTTTATTCACCAAATTGTTCAGAGTAAATACAGCATACAGTGGCACTGGTTCCCGCTGTTTTCCCAGTAGATTTACGCATTTCGAACAGTAGTGTTCTTAGTCATAATGACTTAGACACTACTACTCCTAAAGTCGAAACGCGTAAATCTACTGGGAAAAAATCTGGAACCAGTGCCACTGTATGCTGTATTTACTCTGAACAATTTGGTGAATAAAGATCGGGACTGCTTTAACGGCTACCATTGGTGCTGGAGCTTCTTTTCTTTTTATATGCCCTATTCTTGTCCATTTTGTGGACAAGAATTGGCATTTCTAACATAGGGCGGAATGTGCGCAAAACTGATATTGTCATCTGAATGGGTCCAAACTCAAATTTTTTAAGCCAGTTGTGAAATAATTAATTAAACAAAACTGGCAGCTATAATAAAAATCAAAAGATATGGGAAAAGCCACAAAGAAAAAAATCTAAATTGATGGAAAACATGGCCAAGAAAAATGCTTAGGCCCCTTTCACACGGGCGAGAATTCCACGCGGGTGCAATGCGTGAGGTGAAAGCATTGCACCCGCACTGAATACGGACCCATTCACTTCAATTGGGCTGTGCTGACGAGTGGTGATTTTCACGCATAATTTGTGCGTTGCGTGAAAATTGCAGCATGCTCTATATTCTGCATTTTTTACGCAACGCAGGCCCCATAGAAATGAATGGGGGTGCGTGAAAATCGCAAGCATCCACAAGCAAGTGCAGATGCAGTGTGATTTTCATGCATGGTTGCTAGGATATGATAGGGATGAAAGCAACCCCAGACACCATTAAAGTGTATTTCCTGTATTGTTTTCCCTTATGACATGGTTATAAAGGAAAATAATAGCATTCTCAATACAGAATGCATAGTACAATAGCACTGGAGGGGTTAAAAAATAAATAAAAATAACTTACCTGTTCCAATTGGTCGCACAGCCGGCATCCTCTTCTTGCTTCATCTTTCAGGACCTGCAAAAGGACTTTGGTAACGTAATCGCGCTCACCACGTGGTCAGCGCAGGTCCTGCTGAATAAAGATAGAAGATGATGCCGGCCGCGCGACCAATTGGAACAGGTAAGTTAATTTATTTTATTTTTTAACAACTCAATCTACATTTTGCTAAGCATTCTGTATTGAGAATGCTATTATTGTCCCTTATAACCATGTTATAAGGGAAAATAATAAAATCTACACAACACCGATCCCAAACCCGAAATTCTGTGAAGAAGTCCGGGTTCGGGTCCGGGTACCACAGTCAGTTTTTTATCACGCGCGTACAAAACGCTTTGGACCTGCGTGATAAAAACGGAACATCGGAACGCAATCGCAGTCAAAACTACTACTAACCTACTCACACGATTTTCCCTGATCACAGACGCATTGCATCCGGACCTAATCCGGACACGCTCGTCTGCAAGGGGCCTAACCTCTTTCTGACATGGCAAATTTCCCTTTATGCTTTTTTGTTTTTTTACTACCTGCCTTCCCAGAGCCCTAACTTAAATAAGAAGTATTAAGTTAAAAATACAGTATGGCAGGCCTATAAAGCTGCATAGTACATGCACCTATATATCAGGTAATTATACTCAGTCTCAGATAATACTATAGATAATATACTGAGTATAATTATAATTTATATGTATAGTAACAGTGCTGAGTATAATTGTACATATGTACTATGCAGCTGTATAAGTGTCACCGCCAGTTCTGTGAGAAGGTCTGGCAGACGTTCTTCCCGACCTCTTGTATGATGTTCTTTGTTTTGGTTTCACTTTGTCATCTCCTTTTCTTCTGCCAGGTGTCACTTATTTAGACTAATTGTTTTCCTTTATATTTCCTCCCATACTGCCTCACTTTGCGGTTTATACTATTCCCTGGATGAAGTGTTCACTGCTGGAGGCTGCTGCTGCTGTTTGCTCAGATAAGTCTTTTACTTTATTGTGTTTGATTGCTGGCTTGAATTCTAGGTGACCCTGACTCCGTCCGTATTAAGTGCAGGGAGCCGGTGGTCGTGTCCCCTCACTATTATAGGGTTTTCAGGTGTCACACAGTCTTAGTTACGTGGGCATGCAATCGTCTACCATTGAGTCCCTTGCATGTGCATAGCAGTCAGGGAGAGCTCTTAGGGTTTTATAGGGCTCACCCATATGCTCCTTAGTTTGGGATCAAGCCAGTCGGTTGTTTATTTATAAATTCCAGCTATATGCAACTTTATCCATGATAATAAGCCTGATATATATATATATATATATATATATATATATATATATATATATATATATATATTTTAATATATTTTAATATTGAATTCCGCGGCATAGCCAGAAAAACATGAGGATCTTTCTCAAGCACTATTGCTGATTAAATGGTAAAAAACAATTATTCCAGTTCATTTGTGTGTGGAAAAAACACATGATGGTGGGCGTAAGTGAAAGCACACGCCAAGGCAACTTACACAACCCCATTGTAGATAGACCACTATACATGGCGCCCCCGATCCTCCAGTGTGCATGCTGCAGGCGGTGCATCGTATCAGTGTCATATAGCAGCGTCATAATGACCATGCGCATGCGCAATACTCAGTATTCCTCCACAGTCGCCATCTTGGAAGAGGTAAAACACAGGCGAAGCACAACTATATCATAGTGTCCCCACCTGTGTGAATACCATTCAAACCATGGCGAAACCATACTATTCACACATGAAACACATTGTTGCTAATAGGATCACTTACCCCAACAAAAGTTACCGTGAGGTACCAATTGTTGAAACATACACAGGGAACCATGTGCGGAAAGAGCCGAGCAACTAGCAATTCCACACAGTGTTAACCCTGCTGATCCTGCAACATTATGAAGGCTCTTCTCGTATCTTCACAGACATGCATAAGGAATCTGAGCAGCCATATCATCGCAAAATAAAAAATGCATATCAAAAAAAGACGCCTAATGAATAAGTCCAGGGTTGAAGCTGCGTTGATCGTGCATCACATCATCCACCAATCAGATAGTCCCTGGTCCTTTACCACCACAATCTATATGTAGGAATAGAAAAGGAAAAAGAGAAAAGGTTATTATACGTATATCCTCCATATGTTGTAATGCAATAGTTACATTACAACCTAACCCTAGGAAAAAGACATAAAAGCACATACAATTAGACCGGGCAAGCTACCCTCCAAATACCTATCCTAAATTAAAGTCTGCATTAAAAATTAAGAAAAAAGAAATATGGTGGATATATTGTCATTGATCACTTCGGGGCCAAATTTGAGCAGTCCTGCGTACCTGGAAGGGGGGTCACGGTTGATGAGTCTCTCGTTGCGTTCAAGTGGAGACTCAGTTTCCGCCAATACATTCCCACTAAGTAGGCGAGGTGTGAAAATGTACAAAATTTGTGAGAGTACCTCAGGGTACACTTACAAATTCAGTGTGTACGAGGGGCGAGATTCTCGTATTGAACCTCCATAATGTACCCCCACTCTGGCTGTTAGCAGGAAACTTGTGTGGGACCTTATGTACCCACTGCTGGATAACGGTTACCACTTGTACGTGGATAGCTTTTATACTACCAATCCCTTGTTCAGGTCCCTTGCCGCCAGATCCACGTCCGCTTGTGGGACCATGCAGAAAAATCAGCACGGCCTCCCTGCCCACCCCCTCCAGGTACCTATCCCCAGGGGTGAGACCCGTGCCCTTACCAGTGGAAACCTGTTGCTGGTCAGGTATAAGGACAAGAGGGATGTCCTTATACTGTCCACAATCCACTGTAACAGCATCACCCCTGTCCCTGTGCGAGGTACCGCGGCAATTGTTCTCAAGCCCGATTGTATTGTCGACTACAATCGGTATATGGGAGGAGTTGATCTCTCTGATCAAGTCCTCAAGCCATATAATGCCATGCGCAAAACCCGGGCATGGTACAAAAAAGTTGCGGTCTACTTGGTACAGGTTGCCTTGTACAATGCTTTTGTACTATCCCGAAGCACTGGCAGCACAGGGACATTCCTCCAGTTCTATGAGGCAGTCCTCAAGGACCTGATTTTTTCAGACCGGGAAAGAGCAGGCCGGAGTACCTTGGGAATTGGAGGCGCCCGGATCGGCCCTGGCCAACATTTTCCAGGTGTGGTCCCCATACTGGAAAGAAGGGACGAACCCAAAAAAGATGCAGAGTGTGTCACAGGAGGGGGATACGGAAGGACACCACCACTCAGTGTGACACTTGCCCCGATCATCCGGGCCTTTGCGTTATCGAATGCTTCAGGGAGTATTACACTTCCATGGAGTACAACATTTTTCTAATCCACAACAGTCCCCTAGAGAACATAAAAAACTATGGCTCTCAGACTTGGGAGACACGGAAACAATTTTTTTTCCCCAAAAAATATTAGTTTTAGTGCAGGCATCCTCAAACTGTGGCCCTCCAGATGTTGTAAAACTATAACTCCCAGCATGCCCAGACAACCTACAGCTATCAGCAGGGCATGGTGGGAATTGTAGTTTTGCAACATCTGGAGGGCCGCAGTTTGAGGATGCCTGCTTAGTGTCTCCAAAGTTCCAAAGTCTGAGAGCCATACATATTGGGCATCGCCGCGTCTGTAAAAATCTTCTCTATAAAAAAAACATTTACCCCAACCCCCCCCCCCCCCAGATGAACAGCATTACAAAAAATAATAATACGTGTAAAAAAAAGCCCTTTTTTGTCACCAAACATCACAAAAAGTGTAATAGCAAGCGATCAAAATGTCATATGCACCCCCAATTAGTGCCAATAAAACTGCCATCTCATACCACAAAAAATGAGCCCCTACATTAGATAGTCGCCCAACAAAAAATAAATAAACTGTAGCTCCCAGGCTATGGAGATACTAAAATATTTTATTTTTTTTGTTCCTAAAATGATAATATAGTGTAAAATCTAAATACATTTTAAAATGTAGACATATTCGGTATTGCCGTGTCCGTAAAAATCTGACCTATAAAAATAACATTTGACCAAACCCCTCGGATGAACAGCGTTAAAAATATAAAATAAAAACTGTGCCAAAATTTCCATTTGAATAATTTTTTTCCGGTAATAAAGCAAGGGTTCACAGCCAAACAAAACTAAATATTTATTGGCCCTAATTCTGAAGTTTGCAGAAACACCTCATATGTGGTCGTAAATGGCTATATAGCCGCACGGCAGGGCATAGAACGAAGGGATCTCCATACGGTTTCTGGAAGGCAGATTTTGATGGACTGGTTTATTTACACCATGTCCCATTAGAAGACCCCCTGATGTAGCCTAGACTAGAAACTCCAAAAAGTGACCCCATCTAAGAAACTACACCCCTCAAGGTATTCAAAAGTTACTTTACAAACTTTGTTAACCCTTTAGGTGTTCTACAAAACAAAATAATGAATGTAGAAACAATTTTAGAATTAACATTTTTTGTTACCTTGCCTCAAAAAAGTGTAATATAGAGCAACCAAAAATCATATTTACCCTAAAATAGTCCCAAAACAACAACCACCTTATCCCGTAGTTTCCTAGATGGGGTAACTTTTATGGAGTTTCTACTCTAGGGGTGCATCAGGGGGCTTGAAAGGATACATGGTGTAAATAAACCATTCCAGCAAAATCTGCCTTCGAAAAACCATATGGCGTTCCCCTTCTATGTCCTGCCGTTTAGCCAAATAGTATTTTACGACCACATATGGGGTGTTTCTGCAAACTACAGAATCAGGGCAACCCATATTGAGTTTTGTTTGGCTGTTAACCCATTTTTTCCAGTAATAAAGTAAGGATTAAAATGGAAAATTTTCAAAAAAATAGAAATTCCATCTGCCATTAACTGTTGTGGAACACCTAAAGGGTTAACAAAGTTTGTAAACCCAGTTTTGAATACCTTGAGGGGTGTACTTTCTTAGATGGAGTAACTTTTTGGGAATTTCTATTCTAGGGGTGCAACGGGGGCTTGAAATGGGACATGGTATAAACAAAACCAGTCCTGCAAAATCTGCATTACAAAACCCATATGACGTTCCCCTCCTTCTATGTCCTCCCGTTTGGCCAAACAGTAGTTTAGGACCACATATGGGGTGTTTCTGCAAACTACAGAATCAGGGCAACCCATATTGAGTTTTGACCCAAACTTGACCCCGAACCCGAACCCCATTGAAGTCAATGAGGACCCGAACTTTTGGGCACTAAAATGGCTCTAAAATAGTCCTGGAAAGGGCTAGAGGGCTGCAAAAGGCATCAAAATGTGCTTAAGAGCATGGCAACTGTTCTGCAAACAAATGTGGATAGGGAAATGACTTAAAATAACATAAAATACAGAAAATTTTAAAAAAACAATCTGGATCTTGGAGTAGGAGGTTGAGGAGGCGGTGGATGGGTGGATGTGGCGGTGTAGGTTGACGTGGCAGTGTAGGTGGAAGCGGCGGTGAAGGAGGAATAGTTAGCCAACACTGATTTGTGTTATTTTTTATTTTTAAATTGGGACATATAACAAAATAAAACTAAGAATAAGTGCACTTGAGTACAAGAATGGATGGTTGAGGCTGGTATAAATGTCTATTCTGCACAATGTACGGACAAGTCCTGTGGGATCCATGCCTGGTTCGTTTTAATAAACGTAAGCTTGTCCACATTGGCTGCGGCCTGTGATAATGCTCTCTGCCTTCTAAACACACGTTCACACTATACACTGGCTGCAGGGCAGGTCAGCACCTCCACGGCTGACAAAGCTTTTCCACATTTTGGCCATGCTAACCCTGCCTTCTCAGGTGCTGGCAGTGCCCCAGCTGCGTTGGCGACCTCTTCCTCCTCCTCTGCCTTCGCCTTGTGCTTCCACTGTGCCCCCGCTGTCAGGTGGGAATGCTATCATCAGCAGCGTGCGCTTGTAGTCGCGCATCTTCCGATCAGTAACAGATGTTTTCACTAAATTTAGTTCCCTGTCAGCAATTCACAGCAGGGGTTCATTCACGAGAAAAGGGGGTTCATGTCACCCAGGCACAGCAGGGGTTCATTCACGGTAAAAGGGGGTTCTTGTCACCCAGCAATAGAACAGAGGATTTTGAGAGATTTAGGCCCCAGTCACCCAGGCACAGCAGGGGTTTGTATACGCCAAAAATGGTAAAATGTCACCCGACAATTGAAAATAAGATTTTTTTCAATTTAGGGCACTAAAATTGGCACTTTTTTGCATTAAAATGGCTATCAAATAGCCCTTGAAAGGGCTAGAGGGATGTAAAAGGCAGTAAAATGTGCTTAAGAGCATGGCAACTGCTCTGCAAACAAATGTGGATAGGGAAATAGCTTAAAATAAAATAAAATAACATAAAATTACAAATTATTAACCTGCAACTCAGAGAAGGAGGTGGATATGGTGTCGGAGGTTGAGGAGGCGGTAAATGTGGTTTGTAGGTGGAGGCAGCAATGGAGGAGGAGGAGGTAGCCAACAATGTTTTTTTTATTTATTTTTTATTGGGTAGGTAGCCCCCAAAATATTGGGACAAATAAAAAGAAACCTAAGAATCATTGCACTTGACTTGAGTACAAGAATGTATGTTTGATGGTGGTATAAATGTCTATTCTGCACAAAGTACAGACAAGTCTTGTGAGATCTAGACCTGGTTCATTTTAATGAATGTGAGCTTGTCCACGTTGGCTGTGGACAGGCGGCTGCGTCTGTCTGTAATGACGCCTCCTGCAGTGCTAAATACACATTCAGAGAGTACCATGGCTGCAGGGCAGGCCAGCACCTCCAAGGCATACAGTGCAAGTTCTGACCATGTGGACAATTTGGAGACCCAGAAGTTGAATGGGGCAGAACTATCAGTCAGTACGTGTAGGCATTAGTGTTGATCACAAATATTCGAATTTCTAATTTTTATCGCGAATATAGGTACTTCGAAAAGTCACTAATATTTCAAATATAGTGATATATATTCGTAATTTCGAATATTCAATTCCTTTTTTTTTTTATCAGTACAAATGATCCCTCCCTGCTTCTAGCTTGTGGGCCAATGAGAAGGCTGTAGTATATTTGACTTTAGGAGTAGTGTTGTTTGCAAATTTTTGCAATGTGAATTTTCATAATACGAACTGTTATTGCAAATTTTTCAAGTTACAACTATTAGACAAAGAAGATTATAGCACTATATTAGCTAAATTGCTCTATATTCGATTTTTTTTCCGAATATTCGTTATATTGCTATAACTTCATTTTTTCGAATATTCGTAATATTCTAAAACAAGAATATATAGCAATATAGCGAATATTCGAAAAAAAAAAAATGAATATAGTGCAATTTAGCTAATATAGTGCTATAATCTTATTTGTCTAATAGTTGTAATTTTTTTCTCACCTGAAGTTCAAATTGGAAAAAAATTACAACTATAAAAAAAAGATTATAGCACTATATTAGCTAAATTGCTCTATATTCGTTTTCTCGAATTTTCGCTATATTGCTATATATTCTTGTTTTAGAATATTGCGAATATTCGAAAAAACAAAGTTATAGCGAATATTAAAAAAAAAATAAAAATATAGAGAAATTTAGCTAATATAATGCTATAATCTTTTTTTTTATAGTTGTAATTTTTTTCCAATCTGAACTATATTAGCTAAATTGCTCTATATTAGTTTTTTTTTAAATACACAGGTAGTGTTCCACCATGTAGTTCAAATGCTGCCTCCTGCTAACACGCTCCATATCAGCAGTTGGGGCCGGTTGTTGCGGCGAGGTGACAAAGCTTTTCCACATGTCGGCCATGCTAAACCTGCCTTCTGAGGTGCTGGCACTGACACAGCTGCATTGGCGACCTCTTCCTCCTCCCCTGCCTTCGCCTTGTGCTTCCACTTGTCCCCCGGCGCCAGTCGGGAATGCTCTCAGGAGCGCGTCTACCAGCATGCGCCTGTAATCGCGTATCTTCCGATCACGCTCCAGTGAGGGAATTAAGGACGGCACATTGTCTTTGTAACAGGGATCCAGCAGGGTGGCCACCCAGTAGTCAGCACACGTTAAAATGTGGGCAACTCTGCAGTCGTTGTGCAGGGACTGCAGCATGTAGTTGTTCATGTGTGCCGAGCTGCCCAGAGGTAAGGACAAGCTGTCCTCTGTGGGAGGTGTATCGTCTGCGTCCTCCGTATCCCCCCAGCCACGCACCAGTGATGGGCCCGAGCTGAGTTGGGTGCCACCCCGCTGTGAACATGCTTCATCCCCATCCTCCTCCTCCTCATCCTCCAGTAGTGGGCTCTGGCTAGCCACATTTGTACCTGGCCTCTGCTGTTGCAAAAAACCTCCCTCTGAGCCACTTCTAAAAGACTGGCCTGAAAGTGTTAGAGATGATCCCTCTTCCTCGTCCTGGGCCACATCCTCTTCCATCATCGCCCTAAGTGTTTTCTCAAGGAGACATAGAAGTGGTATTGTAACGCTGATAACTGCGTCATCACCACTGGCCTGTCACGGCCATGGCCATGGTCGTGACTCCTGAACCGCTTGCTGTTGCCTGCGGTTTTGGTTGCTCGTTCAATCACAGGTGAGGGCCGCTAGTTTGTTGTCTCACTTGTGGTTGCCGCTGGCAACATTTGGTATGTGGCAGTAGAGCAGCTAGAGCTGGTTGCTAGGCTGCTCGCTGTCATAGCAGGCGGTTGTCTCTAGCAACTTGTGTGATTGGTGTGCACTTCCCATGTTTGGTGTGCACGGGGTTGTTTGTGTGTTCACTTCCCCTTTAAGTTGCTGTCTTCCCTTGTCTGGTGTTGGAAGGGTTAATTCCCTTCTGTGTGTGTGAACACTGGGTGTGTCTGTGTGGGTGTGACTACTTGGGCCTATAAAGCCTTGTTGGAGATCAGAAGCTGAGGGGTGCTTCAGCCATGCTTTGCTGGAGACACCCTCCTGGTATTTTCACCTGCCAGTGGGGGCCATAAGTTTAAGTTTAGTTTATGTGATGTTTACTTGATGTTTTCCTTTGTTATTTGGTGCAGCTATGGATCTGGGTTCCTGTGTGTGGATGTGTGTGTGCTGAGTTCATTTTGTATTGTGTGGACTTCAGCTTGCCAGCACAGGGATCCAGTCAGCAAGGCTGTGGCAGGTGGCTGGAACTAGTGCAGTTCACCCGCCATATCCATAGGACTGTTTGTGTTCCCCTTTTCCCTGCAGCTTGGCCAGTAAGACTCCTGCTCCTCCGTGTCCAGAAGGAACAGGTCGTCTTACCCTACTCCTAGTTCAGGGACCGGTCGGAGGGTGAGTAGGGATCCGAGGTTCCTGAGCATGGGCCCTCCTACCTTCAAGGTCGGCCCATGCAGCTAGGAGTTAGGGACGGATTAGGGATGTGTTAGGAGGTGACCTGCTCCCTATTCTGTTGTCCTGGCCGGGCAGTGGTTAACATCTTCTGGCATCGCACGGCTGAGGGTTTTCCCCATCCTCAGCCGTGACATGGCCATGTTGGTGGAGTACTCGAAACAGCACAACAGGACACACAGGTCTCGCATGGAGGCCCAGTCATTGGTGGTGAAGTGGTGCTGTTCTTCAGTGTGACTCACCCGTGCGTGCTGCAGCTGAAACTCCACTATGGCCTGCTGCTGCTCGCACAGTCTCTCCAGCATGTGCAAGGTGGAGTTCCACCTGGTGGGCATGTCGCATATGAGGCGGTGGGCGGGAAGGCCGAAGTTACGCTGCAGCGCTGACAGGCGAGCAGCAGCAGGGTGAGAACACCGAAAGTGCGCACAGACGGCCCGCACTTTATGCAGCAGCTCAGACATGTCGGGGTAGTTGTGAATAAATTTCTTCAGCAAATTCAGCACATGAGCCAGGCAAGGGATGTGCGTCAAACCGGCTAGTCCCAGAGCTGCAACGAGATTTTACCCATTATCGCACACCACCAGGCCGGGCTTGAGGCCCACTAGCAACAACCACTCGTCGGTCTGTTGTTCTATACCCCGCCACAACTCCTGCACAGTGTGGGGCCTGTCCCTCAAACACATCAGTTTCAGAACGGCCTGCTGACGTTTAACCCTGGCTGTGCTGAAGTTGGGCTGAAGTTGGTGGTGAAGGTCTGTCGCTGACCGGATGAGGAGGTGGAAGATGAGGAGGAGGAAGCCGAGTAGGAAGAGGAGGCAACAGGAGGCAAAGAATGATGCCCCACGATCCTTGGCGGCGGAAGGACATGCGCAAAACAGCTCTCCGCCTGGGGCCCAGCCGCCACTACATTTACCCAGTGTGCAATTAGGAAGATATAGTGTCCCTAGCCGTGCTTACTGGTCCACGTATCTGTGGTTAGGTGGACCTTGCCACAGATGGCGTTGTGCAGTGCACACTTGATTTTATCCCATACTTGCTTCTGCAGGGAGGGCACGGCTCTCCTGGAGAAGTAGTGGCGGCCGGGAATGACGTACTGTGGGACAGCAAGCGACATGAGCTGTTTGAAGCTGTCTGTCTCCACCAGCCTGAATGACAGCATTTCAAAGGCCAGCAGTTTAGAAATGCTGGAATTCAGGGCCAGGGATCAAGGGTGGCTAGGTGGGAATTTACGCTTTCTCTCAAAGGTTTGTGAGATGGAGAGCCGAACGCTTCCGTGTGACATGGTGGAGATGCTTGGTGATGGAGGTGGTGTTGTTGGTGGCACAGCCTCTGTTTGCTGGGCGGCAGGTGCCAACGTTCCTCCAGAGGCGGAGGAAGAGGCTGAGGCAGAAGAGGGAGCAGGAGGGGCCTGAGCCCTTTCTTGGTTTTGAAGGTGCTTACTCCACTGCAACCCATGTCTCCCATGTAGATGCCTAGTCATGCAGGTTGTGCTAAGGTTCAGAATGTTAATGCCTCGCTTCAGGCTCTGATGGCACAGCGTGCAAACCACTCGGGTCTTGTCGTCAGCACATTGTGTGAAGAAGTGCCATGCCAGGGAACTCCTTGAAGCGGCCTTTGGTGTGCTTGGTCCCTGTTGACGGCGGCCAGTAGCAGGCAAACTGTTTTGGAGATGGCTGCTCTGCTTTTGCACCCTGCTCTCGCTTTTGCTACGCTGTTGGCTCGGTCTCACCACTGCCTCTTCCTCTGAACTCTGAAAGTCAGTGGCACAATCTTCATTCCATGTGGGGTCTAGGACCTCATCGTCCCCTGCATCGTCTTCCACCCAGTCTTCCTCCCTGACTTCCTTTTCGGTCTGCACACTGCAGAAAGACGCAGCAGTTGGCACCTGTGTTTCGTCATCATCAGAGACGTGCTGAGGCGGTATTTCTATGTCCTCATCAGGAAACATGAGAAGGGCTAGGTGGATGCCTTTGAGAAACCCTGCCAGCAGAGTCTTCAAACAGCATAAGAGACTGCTGCATGACTTGAGGCTCAGACAGGTTCCCCAATATGCACGGGAGTGATATGACAGACTGATGGGCATGGGTTTCAGGCGCCACCTGTGCGCTTTCTGCAGAAGACTGGATGGGAGATAATGTGAACGTGCTGGATCCACTGTCGGCCACCCAATTGACTAGTGCCTGTACTTGCTCAGGCCTTACCATCCTTAGAACGGCATTAGGCCCGACCAAATATCGCTGTAGATTCTGGGACCTGAGGTTGTAGGTTCAGTAGGACGTGTAGCTGTGGCAGAATGGCCACGTCCTCTCCCTGCACCAGAGGCTCCTCCAACACCACGACCATGACCGCGTCCCTTATTAGATGTTTGCCTCATAGATGTTTTCCTCATAGTTAGCGTTCACAAAGCAAAGTAAAAAGTGGTTAAGTCTGTTAAAAATAATTAACCGCCAATAAAAACCCTGATGTAGGGTATTGCACTAAATTTTTTTAAATATTTTTTTTTTTTTTAC
The DNA here is from genome assembly GCF_014858855.1 of Bufo gargarizans. Classification (NCBI taxonomy): domain Eukaryota; kingdom Metazoa; phylum Chordata; class Amphibia; order Anura; family Bufonidae; genus Bufo; species Bufo gargarizans. The sequence continues at coordinate 24,364,232 of NC_058080.1, read as the reverse complement.
TCTATATGACAGCGGTATTTGTGGCCTAAATGTAACACTCACTTATGCATGTCTTATCCCAGATGTGCAGTATATCAGAGGCTTTTTTCACCCCAGTAACCAAAAAGCCGTATTTCTGGCCTAAATGTGACAGTCATTTATGCATGTCTAATCCCAGATGTGCAGTATATTAGAGGGTTTTTTCACCCTAGCAAAAAAGCTGTATTTCTGTCCTAAATGTCACTTATGCATGTGTAATCCCAGATGTGCAGTATATATCAGAGGCTTTTTTCACCCCAGTATGCCAAAGCCATATTTATGGCCTAAATGTGACAGTCACTTATGCATGTGCAATCCCAGATGTGCAGTATATTAGAGGCTTTTTTCACCCTAACCAAAAAGCCGTATGTCTGTCCTAAATGTGACAGTCATTTATGCTTGTCTAATGCCAGATGTGCAGTATATCAGAGGCTTTTTTCACGCCAGTATGCCAAAGCTGTATTTCTGGACTTGCAGATAGCCTATGCTGGTGCACTATTGTTGCATAAAATGGCTGCCAATCAGGTATTGATATTAATGAAATGAAGAAAAAAAAGGTTGTTTTCAGCAGTAGTTGGCTCAGGGCAGGCTTAAAAAAATTGTGCACTGCACCCACAAAACACTTTTTCTGTAGATCGCTGAGTACATAAACCAGTTCTTGATAAGATCGCTCCCTGATCTCTCCCTCACAGCAGCTGCAGCCTCTCCCTAAACTAATCCGAGCAGAGTGACGGGCGGCGCTAAGTGACTCCAGCTTAAATAGAGGCTGGGTCACATGCTGCAATTGGCCAATCACAGCCATGCCAATAGTAGGCATGGCTGTGATGGTCTTTTGGGGTCCGTGTTTTGCAGATCTGCAAAACACTTATGGACGTGTGAATGGACCCTCATAGTAACATTCTTAAAGGTTACGTTTTATCTTTATGTATATTCTAATGGATTGCCTTCCGTGTGCAATGTTATAATATACTTTCTATGTTAGACAGTATATTATAGTGCATTTGTATTGTGCGGCAGTCGTGTGCGGTTCTGCTGCGATACTGCAGGTATATAGAGGGACAAGCGTTATTGGAACAAATAATTTCTACTGGTGTGATATACCAGTCGCCCCTCAAAAAAACTGATTCAAGCGGGATGTTATATACTAATATACTTTCTTTATAGTGCATTTGGGTACTGTATAGTGCATATTGTCGATATTTCGCAATTGAAAAAAATTATGAATGGAGATCGCAAATTTGAATAATACATCTGGTATGTCACTGTCCATGTTGTGGGACTATTTGTGCACTTCTAGTAATTATTTCTTGGCTGCAAATATGAGCTGAAGGTTTTTCAGGTTCGCCTGCAATTAAAGTCATCACTCAGGGGGACTAAGGCACTTTTTGAATCATGTAATATGGAGTTACACATCTGTTTGCAATTATAAAGATCCATTATTACAAGGTTTCCTCCCTTATCAGGTGGTTTAATAATAATCTTCATCATGGCATCAATTTTCCATTATTTTCCATTAATTTAGGTTGGATATATGGCCAATTCCCTTTTGTTCTTATTTCTCCAGTTCTTGGGTGACTATACCCAGGATCTATGATATTTTCTCCATTGGGGGAGGAGGTTTTAAGCTTTTTGCTTTTAAAATAGTAAACAGTCCTAGACCAATATTCCTTTCATCCTCCTCCAATAGGTCTGCCATAAGTCTAACCCCTGGGAAGTCCTCAAGCAGAATTCCTAATTTGAGACTCTCATCGATATCATTATTCTTAAAGAATTTATGCCATTTTAGCTTTCAACAGAATAAGGTTATATCTTTAATCCAACTGAATGCACTGTATCTTGTAGTAGGTACAAAGGAGGTGCCTCTAGAAAGGACACTCATTTCCATATCAGAGAAACTTCTTTTACATAAGTTAATTATCTGAGCATCAAATGTCCGGCCAGATTCTATTTTTCCTGTTTGGGATGGTCCCCCTTCCCCCCGCTTCCAAAAAACCACCAGAGGATCTTGAGGGATGGGACATATTTGTATTTACTGACATATATCTGAGGTTTCAAATTCAGATGATGAGGCCTCTATGTCAACAGTTTTTTTTTGTTTGTTTTTTTTTAAACTTTCGCTAAGGTATGAGTATGCTCTTTTTTCTTTAAACTCTAACAGGTCCCTTTTGAATTGTTTATGCTTACGTTCCTTAATAGAATGATGAAACTTCTCTGTGGATACTTGTAAATTGATTTCTCGTTTAGGAAAATCAGGATCAGTTTTATGTTTAAGGGCCTGTTCAATAAGTTTGTTAAGTTTAGTTGATGTTTTCATCGGTGTCTGTTTTTCTTCTGCTAGAAGTAATTTCATCAAACTAATAGAGCTATCTGTTAATGCTTATTCCTATTTGATCATTAAGTCTGGTGATTGTGAACGTGATTCTGGTATTAACGCAATTGGAATGCCTTTTGGAACTATTTGGGCTTTAATATAATTCTCCAGGGACTGTAACAGGAATAAAGATACTTGAAAAGGGTTTTAAGATTAGTTAAGGTTTATTATATCTTACAGTACAGTTTACTTGTCAATGTTTTTTTTATTATTCAGGAAAAAGCATTACAGAAGCATGTATTGTGCCATACATTTCTCTTTTACAACATACATCAAGTGGTACTTGAACAAAGAAGAAATGTGGGTAGGGGAAGGATAGAGGGGGGGAAGGGAAAAAGAAAACAGGGGGTTAGGGTATCCGAGTAGAGTAAGAATAACCGTAAGACACAGCATAGCATATAAATATAATCACATTGCATTACACCAGTCATTGTGAGGGAGCTTAGATAAAGGTGAATTGACCCACGTGGGGATGGTTTGACCTACTTGTGAACCCCGCGTATTATGGATTTGGTCAGGGATCATGATGGGTTTCTGGATCTTGACTGTATAATCTCCCATTCTGCCCAATCTATCTCATACTTATGTATACTAGCGTCCTTATACGCCATCATTTTTTCATATACCGAAGTAGTGGCCACTGATTCAATTATTTCAGAAAGAGACGGTATTCTCCTGCTTTTCCAATAGGTCACTATGCGTAATTTCGTAGCTAGAAAAATGTGTAAGCTTATCACTCTTGCTTCTCTGGGAATCTCGATTAGCTTTAAAAATAACAAGGCGAGAGCAGGGTCAGGCAAAATTGGGGCTTTAGTTAAAAGAGAAACTGTTTGAAAGATTTGGGACCATAATTCTTTAAGATTGGGGCAATCCCCCTTTCCACCACATCCTCTCCAGCAGGTATGGGAAACTCCCGGGTAAATTAGTCTAAGTCTGAGAGGAGTAAAGTACCATCTCAACACTGTTTTCATGTATGATTCTAGATGAGTAGCACAGTGCAAGTGAGACGTGGAGACTCCAATGGCAGTAGACCATTGGGTGGGAGTGTAGGAATGACCTAGTTCTTTCTCCCAGGCTATGAATGGGGCTGTTTTAGTGAAGGAAAGTTTATTTCCTAGAAGGGAATAGATGACTTTGATTCCTGATAAGGATGAGTTGGGAAGGTTCCAATGCTTCAACAGTTGTAAAACCCCATTTCCAATTGTCATAGGAGTATCATTTAGGATATGTTTGATTCTCAGATACTTAAAGATTTCTCCACTTGGAATACCATAGGACTGTTCTAAGTCCGCAAAAGGTTTGATCTGTGAGTTTATCAACCCACGGAAAGTATTCCCCCCTCCTTCCATGTTGCCAGATGCAGATCAGGAGTTAGCAGAGAAAAATAATCTAACGGGGCTAAGTGTGAGAATGACACCTGGTTATTTGCCACTTTGGCTACATATAATTTCCATATGGCTAGCGATGATGAGACGAAAAATGAATAAGTCGGGATAAGTGATTTCTTACTGATGTAGGCCAATAGTAAGGCTTTAAGGTTGTGTGAGGGAGCAAGGGTCTGTTCTATATGGACCCAGTTTATGGATTTGTCACCCACCCACCACACCTTTAATTGGTTGACTCTGGAGGCTATATAATAGTCAAAGATGTTCGGTAGGCTGAGACCACCTTTCTTCTTGTGTCTATTCATTATGCCCCTAGCTATTCTTGGTGGGCCCTTTTGCCACACAAAATTGTTGAGCACTTTATTGAATAGCTTAAAGAAGGAGTTTGGGATCGGGATGGGGATAGTCCTAAACAGATAGAGCATTTTTGGGAGGATGTGTTGTTGGAATGCGGCTATTCGCCCAATCCAAGATAGTTCTGTTTTTGCCATATTGTTAAGTTCAGATTGAAGTGTTGGTATTAAATGGGAAAAGTTAGCTTTATAAAGGTTGTGAGGGGTGGAGCAAATACGGATTCCTAAATATAGAATGTCATCTGATCTCCAGTCCAGGGGATACTTTTTCTGTAGGTGAATTAACTCGTCTGAAGGTAGGCCCATTGGAAGGACTTGTGATTTAGTCTCATTGATCTTATAGTATGACAGGGCACCAAATTCACGTATTATATTCATCGCCGACGATAATGACGTATCAGGATTAGTAAGTGTAAGCATAATGTAATCCGCATACAGTGAGATACGGTGTTGTCTATCTCCTATTTGAATGCCCGTTATATCTGGGGCCCTCCGTATAGCCTGGGCTAAGGGTTCTATAGATAAAATAAAAATAAGAGGGGACAGAGGGCATCCCTGTCTCGTGCCGTTAGACAGTGTGAAAGAATCCGACAGAGTACCGTTAGCTAAGACTCGTGCTGAGGGATCATTATACAGGTCATTCTCGAAAAATTAGCATATTGTGATAAAGTTCATTATTTTCTGTAATGTACTGATAAACATTAGACTTTGATATATTTTAGATTCATTACACACCAACTGAAGTAGTTCAAGCCTTTTATTGTCTTAATATTGATGATTTTGGCATACAGCTCATGAAAACCCAAATTTCCTATCTCAAAAAATTAGCATATTTCATCCGACCAATAAAAGAAAAGTGTTTTTAATACAAAAAAAGTCAACCTTCAAATAATTATGTTCAGTTATGCACTCAATACTTGGTCGGGAATCCTTTTGCAGAAATGACTGCTTCAATGCGGCGTGGCATGGAGGCAATCAGCCTGTGGCGCTGCTGAGGTGTTATGGAGGCCCAGGATGTTTCGATAGCGGCCTTAAGCTCATCCAGAGTGTTGGGTCTTGCGTCTCTCAACTTTCTCTTCCCAATATCCCACAGATTCTCTATGGGGTTCAGGTCAGGAGAGTTGGCAGGCCAATTGAGCACAGTAATACCATGGTCAGTAAACCATTTACCAGTGGTTTTGGCACTGTGAGCAGGTGCCAGGTCGTGCTGAAAAATGAAATCTTCATCTCCATAAAGCTTTTCAGCAGATGGAAGCATGAAGTGCTCCAAAATCTCCTGATAGCTAGCTGCATTGACCCTGCCCTTGATAAAACACAGTGGACCAACACCAGCAGCTGACATGGCACCCCAGACCATCACTGACTGTGGGTACTTGACACTGGACTTCAGGCATTTTGGCATTTCCCTCTCCCCAGTCTTCCTCCAGACTCTGGCACCTTGATTTCCGAATGACATGCAACAGTCCAGTGCTGCTTCTCTGTAGCCCAGGTCAGGCGCTTCTGCCGCTGTTTCTGGTTCAAAAGTGGCTTGACCTGGGGAATGCGGCACCTGTAGCCCATTTCCTGCACACGCCTGTACACGGTGGCTCTGGATGTTTCTACTCTAGACTCAGTCCACTGCTTCCGCAGGTCCCCCAAGGTCTGGAATCGGTCCTTCTCCACAATCTTCCTCAGGGTCCGGTCACCTCTTCTCGTTGTGCAGCGTTTTCTGCCACACTTTTTCCTTCCCACAGACTTCCCACTGAGGTGCCTTGATACAGCACTCTGGGAACAGCCTATTCGTTCAGAAATTTCTTTCTGTGTCTTACCCTCTTGCTTGAGGGTGTCAATGATGGCCTTCTGGACAGCAGTCAGGTCGGCAGTCTTACCCATGATTGCGGTTTTGAGTAATGAACCAGGCTGGGAGTTTTTAAAAGCCTCAGGAATCTTTTGCAGGTGTTTAGAGTTAATTAGTTGATTCAGATGATTGGGTTAATAGCTCGTTTAGAGAACCTTTTCATGATATGCTAATTTTTTGAGATAGGAAATCTGGGTTTTCATGAGCTGTATGCCAAAATCATCAATATTAAAACAATAAAAGGCTTGAACTACTTCAGTTGGTGTGTAATGAATCTAAAATATATGAAAGTCTAATGTTTATCAGTACATTACAGAAAATAATGAACTTTATCACAATATGCTAATTTTTTGAGAAGGACCTGTATAGTGCCCTGATGGCTCTTATCATTTGGCAGGGGAAGCCCATTTTCTCGAGCACCGAGAAGACAAACGAACAATTGACTCGGTCGAATGCCTTCTCAGCGTCCAGGGTAATGAAGAGTGCTGGTTTAGCGGACCTATTCACGTAGTCTATTAAATTCAGGACTCTTCTCGAATTGTCAGTGATTTGCCTCTTTTGCACAAAGTCCACCTGGTCTGAGTTGATTAAGAACGGAATAATAGGGGCTAACCTATTTGCGATCAGTTTTGCATAGATTTTGAGATCCACATTTAAGAGTGATATTGGGCGGAAATTTTGTGGGGTATCCGGGTCTTTTCCCAGTTTCGACAAAGTCACTATAATTGCTTCTAACATTTCTTTTGGCATCCTTCCATCTGATACAGCACGAGACAGGGAAGCCTGGAGGTGGGGAATTAACGTTGGGGCATACAATTTATAATATATATTAGATAGGCCATCAGGTCCTGGGCTTTTATGGCTCGGGAGATGGCGAATTATGCAGAGGATTTCTTCTGCGGTTATGGGAGAAATTTGAGAATTTATACTCTCCGTGGCAAGAGTGGGTAGAGACAGCGAATCCAAAAATGTATCCATGTCAGTAGGAGAAGGAGGTGTGACAAGGGGGTCCCGTTCCAGATTATAGAGGTGGGAGTAAAATTCCATAAATCAATTGGCAATATGTTTAGGGTCATATATTTTTTGGGATTTAGCGGAGTTCCATAAATAGGCTATGCGGGGTTTAGAAGATCTTGCTTTTATCCTGTTTGTGAGTAGTCTTCCTGCCTTGTTAGCTTGGGAATAATACCTGGCTTTAGTTTTCTTCAGGGCATGTTCGTAGGAGTGTAATAAGAGTTCCCTTAAATTAAGTCTGAGAGACCTCAAAGTGAGTGATGTATTCACATTTGGAGCAGTTTTGTTAGCTTTTTCAAACAGTTCTATTTGGGTTAAAAGATCTCTCTGAGTTTTTTCCCTCTGTTTTTTATCAATGTGGCCTAGTTTTATCAAGACTCCTCTTATGTACGCTTTATGCGCGAGCCAAACCATTGAGGGGTCAGAAACAGAGGCTGAATTAAAGAGGAAATACTCCTCAAGTTCTTTAGTAATTTCCTTTGTGTATTGGGAATGTGTTAGAATGAAATCATTCGCTCTCCAAAGCTGGTTAGAGGGATATTGGAACTGTTCTTTAATTTCCACAGTGATTGCTGCGTGGTCAGACCACGTAATCAACCCGATATCCGCTTTTTGTATCTGGCCGATAGATCTACCATCTACTAGGATCAGGTCTATGCGGGAGTAAGAACGGTGGGAGGGCGAAAAGTATGTATAGTCCCTTTCTGAGGCATGCAGAATACGCCATATGTCATAAAGGGAGTTGTGTAGCAATAATTGGGCGATGTTTGCAGATTTACTCCTGGTGGAGGTAGTGGTATCAAGGGAAAGGTCAGGAACAGTGTTGAAGTCCCCACATATAATGACCCTACCTTTCTGAATTTCATTTACTTTGTTGAGTAGTTTTTGTATGAACCTGTACTGTTTCTTGTTTGGGTCATATAAGACCACCACTGTGTATAGGACATTATTTAGGTAGCAGATATGAATGATGTATCTACCTCTTTGGTCTAGGATAGTGGAGACTTCTGTATGAGCTACCGCGTTTCTAAAGGCGAGGAGAACCCCCTTCTTCTTTTTTGTATCATGTGCTTGCATGATCACTGGAAAACTATTGTGCTTGAGCCTGTGGGCGTCTTTTTCTAGTATGTGCGTCTCTTGCGCACAGAAGATGTCACATTTAAGATCAAGGGCCTCTTTCCATAACATGCGGCGCTTTCATGGGCTGTTTAGGCCTCTAACATTAAGGGAACCTAGTTTAAGTACCATTGTAATGGAAATATTGCAATGTTAAGAGCCTATACGAATATTTCAGGAAGGAGGAATCACCTCTCAATACCACATATACATAACATATACCATCTTCTTGATTAACTCTACTCAAGCATGGGAACCCTGGGGAAGTAAAAGAAAATGAAAAGAAAAACACGGCTATCTGAACCCGGGGCGCCCTTAAAGGGAACCTGTCACCGGGATTTTGTGCATAGAGCTGAGGACATGGGCTGCTAGATAGCTGCTAGCACATCCGCAATACCCAGTCCCCATAGCTCTGTGTGCTTTTATTGTGGAAAAAAAACGATTTGATACATATGCAAATTAACCCGAGAAGAGTCCTGTCCCTGACTCATGTAAATGTACAGGACTCATCTCGGGTTAATTTGCATATGTATCAAATTGTTTTTTTTCCACAATAAAAGCACACAGAGCTATGGGGACTGGGTATTGCGGATGTGCTAGCGGTGATCTAGCAACCCATGTCCTCAGCTCTATACCCAAAATCCTGGTGACAGGTTCCCTTTAAACTCGGACGATCGGGTTGATAGGTTAGAGGCAGGTGTGATCGCCTCGCAAATATGTTGGGGGAAAACATAGTCAGCCAAAATGGGGAAGTGAATACTCATCCACTCCTACAACCTCAGAAGCAAGGTGGCGGCAAGTCCTTCAGCGGTTTTTCTTCCTTTGTCTGCCCTCCACCAACTGCCATTCTTCTTCTGTTGGGATCTTGCTTCGAGGTGGCAGATCATGAGAAGGGTCCATCTGGATGTTCCATGTGGATAGCAATTTATTTCCTTCTTCCACAGATTTGACCACCATAACGGAGTCGTCCTTCCGGATTAGCAGCTTGACTGGAAATCCCCGGCGGTAAGCTATAGAGTGGGCCCGCAAAGCGGACGTTATGGGGAAAAGTATGCGGCGGAGCTGCAAGGTGGCTGCTAATAAGTCCAAAAAGAGCTGAACTGATTGGTAAGGATCCGGCATGCAGTCTCTTTTCCTAGCATTTGCATCTCTGGGGATATCCTCTGAAAGATGTTTAGGCTTGGCAACCCTATGTGCTCTATCAATAATCAGGTCGCGATCTAAGCAAGAGGGTATGATCGATTTCAATAGGCACTTTACATAATCGGACAGATCCGCTGGGGCAACGCTTTCTGGGATCCCCCGTAGTTTAAGATTACTTCTGCAGGATCTGTCTTCTAGATCCACAACTTTAGCCTTAAGATACGATACTTCAGCAGCAAGTGCTTCATGATCATCGATCAAGTTGTTGTGTGAAGCGGCAAACTCTCCCATTTTTTCTTCCACATGCTGCGTTCTATTGCCCAAGTCAGTGACTGTGGCCAGTAATGGCGATATTAGATTCGACATATGCGCAGTCATGGAGTTGTTGAATGCTAACAACATTTGCTTCATTAAGCTGCTTGACGCAGGTAAGTCATTGGTGGGGAAGGATTGCAGTGCCTCTATTGTGTAGGGAGAGTCTATCTCCTCCAGAGTGTTTGTTATATTGTGGCTTGGATGACCGGACTCTTGGACCCGTGGCCTCCGCTTCTCTGGACTGGCCGACGGTGAGGCCTGAGCAGCGTTTACTGCAAGCGGGGATCCCGCACTCGAGCTAGGCCGACTGACCTGAGAGGTTGAATGGGGGAGGGAGATGTTGATGCTATGGGGGCAGCAACTTTCTCTGAGCTCCGGTGAGTCGTCTCCCTCTTCTCCGTTTGTCTCGGGGATGATGTCTTGACACTTCCAGAACTGCTCTTGTCCGGGGCCATGGAGGAGGTCTCCCAGTCGGCGCCATCTTGGCTCCGGTCTTTGCTGAAGAAAAATTCCAGCTTTCCTTGAGCTTTAGACGCTCTTTTGCCCCTCGTCATCATGGAGGTCTTCACCAGTGTCTGGAGGACGATTTATTTCAATGAAAAAGACCACTTTGAAGGGCTTTTGCTGTGGTAGTCGCAGTGTAGGAGCGGGAGCTCTGGTTTATGCGTCCATCTCCCTCGTCAGCTTGGTCACGCCCCCTTACAGTACAGTTTAACAAAATTGCAGCCCGTGTCGATCCCTCCATAAGATCTGGGATCCCTCCATACTATGAACTTTATGGTATTTAGCTTTTAACATGTATTAGGATTAAAATCAGATGAACGTGCTGGATTTATCAAACATGGCAGCTGGATTATTGCCATAAGGGAGGGGTGTCGTTGGTTATTGGAATGAACCACAGAAATCGCTCCACCACCTTGACCCAAATTCATTGTTCTTTTAGTTAGTGTTTGGTCAGTGTTTTGTATCAGTATTTGATCTGAATGTGTAAGCCAAAATAAGGACTAGGTCCAACACACAGATGAGATGCAAATATTTCCATTACATTCTATATCTGTTTTGGACTCACTCCTGTTTTTGGCTTACAATTAGGGATGAGCGAACCCGGACTGTATATTTTGGGGTGTCCGTGACACGAACCCGAACCCGGACATTTTCGTAAAAGTCCGGGTTCGGGTTCGGTGTTCGTCGCTTTCTTGGCGCTTTTTGAAAGGCTGCAAAGCAGCCAATCAACAAGCGTCATACCACTTGCCCCAATAGGCCATCACAGCCATGCCTACTATTGGCATGGCTGTGATTGGCCAGAGCACCATGTGACCCAGCCTCTATTTAAGCTGGAGTCACATAGCGCCGCCCGTCACTCTGCTCTGATTAGCGTAGGGAGAGGTTGCGGCTGCGACAGTAGGGCGAGATTAGGCAGATTAACTCCTCCAAAGGACTTGATTAATCGATCGATCTGCAGCTGTGCATCATTGAGCTGCTGAAATTCAATTGCTCACTGTTTTTAGGCTGCCCAGACCGTTTGTCAGTCACTTTTTACTGGGGTGATCGGCGGCCATTTTGTGTCTTGTGGTGTGCTAGCACAAGCTGCGACCAAGTGCATTTAACCCTCAATGGTGTGGTTGTTTTTTGGCTAATTCCTACATCAGGGTGAAGCTGTCACACCAAGTGCATTTAACCAGCAATAGTCTGTTTATTTTTTGGCCATATACTACATCAGGGGCAAGCTGCGCCTGTCACCAAGTGCATTTAACCCTCAGTAGTGTGGTTGGTCAAGCTGTCACACCAAGTGCATTTAACCATCAATAGTGTGGTTATTTTTTGGCCATATCCCAGTCTAATTCTGTCAGTAAACCCATACCTGTCACCCAGCGCCTAAATACTAGGCCTCAAATTTATATCCAGCTAAATCTGTCGTCAGTGCTGTAGCTGGGCGAGATATTTAGTGTCCGTTCAAGCACATTTCTTGTTCTGGGTTGAAATACAATTCCCAATTTAGCAATTTAAAAATGTAGTGGTTTCTGCTGTATCAGAGCTATTTAAAATCTATCCCTAAAAGGGTAGATCATATTGAAGGTGCACATAGGGTCATTCAGAATAACTTCACACACCCGCTACTGTGCATTTCCAAGTCGAATTCTGTCAGTAAACCCATACCTGTCACCCAGCGCCTAAATACTAGGCCTCAAATTTATATCCAGCTGAATTTGAATACAATACATTGGGCCAAATAATATTTTTGTTGTTGTGGTGAACCATAACAATGAGGAAAACATCTAGTAAGGGACGCGGACGTGGACATGGTCGTGGTGGTGTTAGTGGACCCTCTGGTGCTGGGAGAGGACGTGGCCGTTCTGCCACATCCACACGTCCTAGTGTACCAACTACCTCAGGTCCCAGTAGCCGCCAGAATTTACAGCGATATATGGTGGGGCCCAATGCCATTCTAAGGATTGTAAGGCCTGAGCAGGTACAGGCATTAGTCAATTGGGTGGCCGACAGTGGATCCAGCACGTTCACATTATCTCCCACCCAGTCTTCTGCAGAAAGCGCACAGATGGCGCCTGAAAACCAACCCCATCAGTCTGTCACATCACCCCCATGCATACCAGGGAAACTGTCTCAGCCTCAAGTTATGCAGCAGTCTCTTATGCTGTTTGAAGACTCTGTTGGCAGGGTTTCCCAAGGGCATCCACCTAGCCCTTCCCCAGCGGTGAAAGACATAGAATGCACTGACGCACAACCACTTATGTTTCCTGATGATGAGGACATGGGAATACCACCTCAGCATGTCTCTGATGATGACGAAACACAGGTGCCAACTGCTGCGTCTTTCTGCAGTGTGCAGACTGAACAGGAGGTCAGGGATCAAGACTGGGTGGAAGACGATGCAGGGGACGATGAGGTCCTAGACCCCACATGGAATGAAGGTCGTGCCACTGACTTTCACAGTTCGGAGGAAGAGGCAGTGGTGAGACCGAGCCAACAGCGTAGCAAAAGAGGGAGCAGTGAGCAAAAGCAGAACACCCCCCGCCAAGAGACTCCGCCTGCTACTGACCGCCGCCATCTTGGACCGAGCACCCCAAAGGCAGCTTCAAGGAGTTCCCTGGCATGGCACTTCTTCAAACAATGTGCTGACAACAAGACCCGAGTGGTTTGCACGCTGTGCCATCAGACCCTGAAGCGAGGCATTAACGTTCTGAACCTTAGCACAACCTGCATGACCAGGCACCTGCATGCAAAGCATGAACTGCAGTGGAGTAAACACCTTAAAAACAAGGAAGTCACTCAGGCTCCCCCTGCTACCTCTTCTGCTGCTGCCGCCTCTGTCTCTTCTGCTGCTGCCGCCGCCTCGGCCTCTTCTGCTGCTGCCGCCTCGGCCTCTTCCTCCGCCTCTGGAGGAACGTTGGCACCTGCCGCCCAGCAAACAGGGGATGTACCACCAACACCACCACCTCCGTCACCAAGCGTCTCAAGCATGTCACACGGCAGCGTTCAGCTCTCCATCTCACAAACATTTGAGAGAAAGCGTAAATTCCCACCTAGCCACCCTCGATCCCTGGCCCTGAATGCACAACCAAGTATCCAATAAAATCAAGTGTGCACTGCGCAACGCCATCTGTGGCAAGGTCCACCTAACCACAGATACGTGGACCAGTAAGCATGGCCAGGGACGCTATATCTCCCTAACTGCACACTGGGTAAATGTAGTGGCAGCTGGGCCCCAGGCGGAGAGCTGTTTGGCGCACGTCCTTCCGCCGCCAAGGATCGCAGGGCAACATTCTTTGCCTCCTGTTGCCACCTCCTCCTACTCAGCTTCCTCCTCCTCTTCTTCCACCTGCTCATCCAGTCAGCCACACACCTTCACCACCAACTTCAGCACAGCCCGGGGTAAACGTCAGCAGGCCATTCTGAAACTCATATGTTTGGGGGACAGGCCCCACACTGCACAGGAGTTGTGGCGGGGTATAGAACAACAGACCGACGAGTGGTTGCTGCCGGTGAGCCTCAAGCCCGGCCTGGTGGTGTGCGATAATGGGCGAAATCTCGTTTGCAGCTCTGGGACTAGCCGGTTTGACGCACATCCCTTGCTTGGCGCATGTGCTGAATTTGGTGGTGCAGAAGTTCATTCACAACTACCCCGACATGTCAGAGCTGCTGCATAAAGTGCGGGCCGTCTGTGCGCGCTTCCGGCGTTCACATCCTGCCGCTGCTCGCCTGTCTGCGCTGCAGCGTAACTTCGGCCTTCCCGCTCACCGCCTCATATGCGACGTGCCCACCAGGTGGAACTCCACCTTACATATGCTGGACAGACTGTGCGAGCAGCAGCAGGCCATAGTGGAGTTTCAGCTGCAGCACGCACGGGTCAGTCGCACTACGGAACAGCACCACTTCACCACCAATGACTGGGCCTCCATGCGAGACCTGTGTGCCCTGTTGCGCTGTTTCGAGTACTCCACCAACATGGCCAGTGGCGATGACGCCGTTATCAGCGTTACAATACCACTTCTATGTCTCCTTGAGAAAACACTTAGGGCGATGATGGAAGAGGAGGTGGCCCAGGAGGAGGAGGAGGAGGAAGAGGGGTCATTTTTAGCACTTTCAGGCCAGTCTCTTCGAAGTGACTCAGAGGGAGGTTTATTTCAACAGCAGAGGCCAGGTACAAATTTGGCCAGCCAGGGCCCACTACTGGAGGACGAGGAGGACGAGGATAAGGAGGAGATGGAGGAGGATGAGGATGAAGCATGGTCACAGCGGGGTGGCACCCAACGCAGCTCGGGCCCATCATTGGTGCGTGGCTGGGGGGAAAGGCAGGACGATGACGATACGCCTCCCACAGAGGACAGCTTGTCCTTACCCCTGGGCAGCCTGGCACACATGATCGACTACATGCTGCAGTGCCTGCGCAACGACAGCAGAGTTGCCCACATTTTAACGTGTGCGGACTACTGGGTTGCCACCCTGCTGGATCCACGGTACAAAGACAATGTGCCCACCTTACTTCCTGCACTGGAGCGTGATAGGAAGATGCGCGAGTACAAGCGAACGTTGGTAGACGCGCTACTGAGAGCATTCCCAAATGTGACAGGGGAACAAGTGGAAGCCCAAGGCCAAGGCAGAGGAGGAGCAAGAGGCGCCAAGGCAGCTGTGTCACGGCCAGCTCCTCTGAGGGCAGGGTTAGCATGGCAGAGATGTGGAAAACTTTTGTCAACACGCCACAGCTAACTGCACCACCACCTGATACGCAACGTGTTAGCAGGAGGCAACATTTCACTAACATGGTGGAACAGTACGTGTGCACACCCCTCCACGTACTGACTGATGGTTCGGCCCCATTCAACTTCTGGGTCTCTAAATTGTCTACGTGGCCAGAGGTAGCTTTTTATGCCTTGGAGGTGCTGGCCTGCCCGGCGGCCAGAGTTTTGTCTGAACGTGTATTCAGCACGGCAGGGGGCGTCATTACAGACAAACGCAGCCGCCTGTCTACAGCCAATGTGGACAAGCTGACGTTCATAAAAATGAACCAGGCATGGATCCCACAGGACCTGTCCATCCCTTGTGCAGATTAGACATTAACTACCTCCCCTTAACCATATATTATTGGACTCCAGGGCACTTCCTCATTCAATCCAATTTTTATTTTCATTTTGCCATTATATTGCGAGGCTACCCAAAGTTGAATGAACCTCTCCTCTGTCTGGGTGCCGGGGCCTAAATATATGCCAATGGACTGTTCCAATGTTGGGTGACGTGAAGCCTGATTCTCTGCTATGACATGCAGACTGATTCTCTGCCGACATGAAGCCAGATTGTCTGTTATGGGACCTCTCTCCTCTGCCTGGGTGCTGGGCCTAAATATATGAAAATGGACTGTTACAGTGGTGGGTGACGTGAAGCCTGATTCTCTGCTATGACATGAAGACTGATTCTCTGGTGACATGAAGCCAGATTCTGTGTTACGGAACCTCTCTCCTCTGCCTGGGTGCTGGGCCTAAAATTATGAAAATGGACTGTTGCAGTGGTGGCTGACGTGAAGCCTGATTCTCTGCTATGACATGAAGACTGATTCTCTGGTGACATGAAGCCAGATTCTGTGTTACGGAACCTCTCTCCTCTGCCTGGGTGCTGGGCCTAAATTTATGAAAATGGACTGTTACAGTGGTGGGTGACGTGAAGCCTGATTCTCTGCTATGACATGAAGACTGATTCTCTGGTGACATGAAGCCAGATTCTGTGTTACGGAACCTCTCTCCTCTGCCTGGGTGCTGGGCCTAAATTTATGAAAATGGACTGTTGCAGTGGTGGCTGACGTGAAGCCTGATTCTCTGCTATGACATGAAGACTGATTCTCTGCTGACATTAAGCCAGATTCTCTGTTACGGGACCTCTCTCCTCTGCCTGGGTGCCAGGGCCTAAATTTTTTGACAATTGACTGTTACAGTGGTGGGTGACGTGAAGCCTGATTCTCTGCTATGACATGAAGACTGATTCTGTGTTACGGAACCTCTCTCCTCTGCCTGGGTGCTGGGCCTAAATATATGACAAAGGACTGTTACAGTGGTGGGTGACGTGAAGCCTGATTCTCTGCTATGGGACCTCTCTCCAATTGATTTTGGTTAATTTTTATTTATTTAATTTTTATTTTTATTCATTTCCTTATCCACATTTGTTTGCAGGGGATTTACCTACACGTTGCTGCCTTTTGCAGCCCTCTAGCCCTTTCCTGGGCTGTTTTACAGCCTTTTTAGTGCCGAAAAGTTTGGGTCCCCATTGACTTCAATGGGGTTTGGGTTCGGGATGAAGTTCGGAACGGGTTCGGATCCCGAACCCGAACATTTTCGGGAAGTTCGGCCGAACTTCTCGAACCCGAACATCCAGGTGTCCGCTCAACTCTACTTACAATTACTGATCAAATACTGATGCAAAATACTGACTAAATATTGAGTGTCTGAAAGAGGCTTTATGGATAGTCAAAATACAGGATTGTTTTTTGTTTGTTTGTTTGTTTTATGTACTTCTGACAGATCAGAAGCACGCAAACATAAACTGTGATGTTAACACCACTTTACTGCCACTGTTCATGCTGCCACCATCCCCACTACTTCAATATTGGGCCACTGCATGGTTAAGCCCACGGCGATAAATTAGACTTGAGACTTTTATTGACATGTAATATCAATACACAAGTGGGATGTATATGATTAGGCAGAGTGGCCTGGGTATACCTGATTTATCACATTTCATGATGAATTAATGAATAACATTTCTTGAAGAACTTTGGCAAATTTCAAGTCATGGCTGTTATACATGTACTCAGCGTATCCTACTCACCTTGTATTTATATTCACCTATTGAGGTCTTGTGTTTTCTATGATTATGAAGAGCTATATCTATATTATATAAAGCCCGAGCCATCAGTAAGACTGCCATGTACACTTGATAAGGAGTTGAGTCTTTAGGGAAAAAAAAACAATCATTTTCAAATCGCTCCTCTCCTGAGCAATCATGGAAAGGAAAGGTATATGTTCTTGGAATAAGCAGGTTCTTTAATTTATTAATTGAAAAACAATGGAATACAGCCATTGAAATATCTTCCAGCAACGGATCAGAAGATTGATTAAAAAATTGCACTTTAAAGAAATACTCCTGCATCCCAGGAATATTGTATCTGTATGGTGTAAACACCAAACTGCAATTAGTAGGAACTCCACCTTCTATATAATCCATAATCTCTGTAGCAAGTGACCATGAAACTGGAAGAATAAGAGTCTTGTTGCTCAGAACATCAGCTGCAATGGACAAAAACTTCATGTAAGTCGGACTATAGGTGCCACAAATAATAATAACATCAGTGGACGATGTCTGTAAAGATACAGGTACATGCTCATAATTACTCCCAGATACAAGAATGGTGAACTCCACACAAATCTGATGATGTGTAAACTTCTTGATTAACTGCTGTAACTCCTGCCGTCCACTGTCATCATCTGATGTGATGATCCCAACCCAATTCCACTGGAACCTCTCCAGTAGCTTCACAAATGCTGAATATTGTATCTTGTCATCGGGGACAGTTCGAAAAACATTTGGGTAAAGCCTTTTATCACTTAGAAGAGGATCTCTTGCCCCATAACTGATCTAGGAAAAAGAGCAGAGCAAATAGCCTTACCTAAATTTCCCATTCAGTCGTTTGGGTATCTTTAGCCTTATTGAGAGAGCAACAAATCTGTCATACTAAAATTAGACTGATGTGACACACAGGAGTGACACACAAACCACTAATAGAGGTGCACACGGTGTAAGAGGGATCACCCTTCCTCTCAAATAGTAAATAGAATGTCGTAGGTAACCGGGCACACTCAATATATTTGGATCATAAGGAATTTATTAATACATAAAATCATAACACCATAATTATATATCTAAAATAGTTGAAGTAGATATCCTAAAAGTAACACTAAATACACAGATACTAAAAGATAATCTTAAATAAATAGAATAATGCAATAAATATACAAACAGATATAATACTCCTATGTTGAGTAAGTGCACTGTGCACGCTCTCTTAATGGATGCCTATGTTGGTCTCTAAGTGATATAATTCCACTTCCAATAGTAGTCTATATCCGCCCAATAGAGTGCTGTTATTGCTAAAATATCGATAATTCTCCAATGTTAGAAAGAACAGAATTGTACTTTCAACCTCTGCACTGGTGGCTGTTTGCTCGTGTTCACCGCTGTTGAATCTCGTGGTGGAGCAGTAATTTTACACTCCACGGACTGATTTCTTGTGGGTAAGTTAGCACATGGATGGTTTGTATCCAATAGTGTTCCTGGGGTATCCCTACCCAAACGCATTTTGGGGTTCTAAATGACCCCTTCCTCAGTGGTTCTTAGCCCCCCATAAAGTCAACCCCTTATATAGGGTGCTCTGGTCTTCTCAAAGATCTGATATGGATTTTTTTAATTATTATTTTTTTTTTATAAATAAAGTTGGATTTACTTTCCTTTGTATCACTGATCACTGATAGGGTTCTTGAGCACTCATATATTTTATATAAAATTTAAATAACTATTGAGACTATTTGCATCCTACAACAAATAACAATATTAAATAAAATATTCTAAAAATAATCTAAAAATATATATCTAAAAATATGGAATACATGATATAAAATAGTAGAGCAATCCTTCATGTGCATGATATTCTATACACTTTCTTATCAAAGGCTTCTGCTTCCTTTGTACTTCAAAACGCTAAGGGACCCCTGCGGTATCACTGCGGTTTTTCATATTTTTCTAAAATTTCTATTTTTATTTAATTATTTCATGATGTAATGTATTATCTAACCAAGAGTTAATCATTCCCAATAATACATTGGCCCATACTTCTAAGGTTAACATTCTAAAGATAATATTTGTATTTTGCTTTTAAAATTGAGAATATATTTGAGGTAAAAGAATGCAAAAGTGAGCTTGAAGGTGATCAGATGACATGGATGGACGCCCACCGCCAAGGGAACAACCCCCCCCCCCCCCCAGACCATATAAACTGGGTTGGGTTATACCATCGACAGGGGGCGCCCACCGTGATCACAGAAAACCAAAGAGCTCAAACTCTGCATTCAATCCTCCTGGGAGTATTGTATTGAATTCATGTATCCGTTGTGTTTCCAATCTAGACATCTTGCCTATATGGTTGCCCCCTCTCCAATCTCTATTAACCTTATCGATAGCTGCAAACTTAATGCCCATTGGGTTTTTATTATGGACCTCCTTGAAATGATTAGATAGTTTGTGAGTTTCGAGACCTTTTTTAATGTTGGTGAAGTGTTCTGCAATATGTTTTTTTAAAGTTCTTTTTGTCCTTCCCACATATTGTTTACCACATGGCCATTCTATGATGTATATTACATCTTCTGAGTGGCAGGATAGGCATTCTTTTATTTTGTGTTTATGTTTGTTCACAGTTGAAATGATTTTGTTTGTCCTCCTTGGGAATGAAGTAATTTTACAATTCATACATTGGCCACATCTATAAAATCCCTCCATAATAGCCCAGTTTTGTACAGAACCTTCTGTGTGTTTCTTCTTTTTGATTGTTGGCACAACCATATTACCCAAATTAGAAGAATGAGATGGCTCCAGCCTCCCAGCATACCAGCTGTGCTTTCTACAGGGCCCCCCTCTGTCTGAATTTATCATACATACGGACAAGAGATACATATCTGTATACACAGCACCATCAAGTATGCCAAGTAGCTAAGTACCATCTCATTCTTCTAAGCACAACAATTTTTTATAAAAATAATTTTTTTTGCTTACTTTATTCCCTACGTTGACTACACTGTCATCACCTCCTGATGAGCTGCTGTATGCAGCCGAAACGCGTTGGGGTTGTGTCTTTTTATCATTTACATTAGACTTATTCTTTTTGTTTTGTTTCACTGGATTAATATTTCCCGATCCAGCTTTGCTAAGTAGGGCATCACTAGGGCCACATCTAGGCTTAGGTACGGGGGCAGGGTGTCTCCACCACTAGGGGACATCCCTGTGCTTCAGGACATAGTTCCGTAGGGTCGTCTAGGGAGAGAATTTTTCCCACAGACTTACCCATTATCATCCCCGTTACTATAGTGATTCATTATTGTACCACCTATCTATAATAGGAGGTTTGTTGTTTGCATTTTTATATCAGAGCATCTGAGTGTATCGATCACTCTTGCTCATACCCACTTATTAATAAAGGTATCAAGTTTCTTAATTAAGCACATCAATTCTCAATTTTCTTCTGACCTATTTCCTATGTGTAACCTATCAATAGATATCTTGTTAAGTGTCTTTAAGTAACTTGCATATAACATCTTCCCCCTTACAAAACTTATTATTTCCTTTTTTTCTTTTAAAGACATTTCAGTAGTCATCTGGTTTTCTCAAGGGTCTTGATGTTTGATATGGCAGCTGTAGGCCTCTGGGTCTGCCATGTATAGAAGCCCTGAGAGGTACAATACACTGCAACAGATAACTTTTGCAGTATATTATATCAACAATTGGACTGTTATAATTAGAGTTGAGCGGACACCTGGATGTTCGGGTTCGACGGGTCCGGCCGAACTTCACAAAAAAGTTTGAGTTCGAAAAATTAAAATCAATGGGGATCCAAACTTCTAAGCAATAAAATGGCTCTAAAAAAGTCATGGAAAGCGCTAGAGGGCTGAAAATGGCAGCAACATGTGGTTAAGAGCATGGCAAGTGCTCTGCAAACAAATGTGGATAGGTTATTCCCTGCATTTGAGGTTGAGGATCCATCATTTGTAGGAAAGTAGGAAGATACACTTACCCGATGCTCCCATACCCTGATTGAGCTCCTAAATGCGGCAGATCGCAAATCACTTGAAGTAGTGGAGAAAGAGATTGATAATATACGTGAACAGATTCAGCGGGCAGTACCAGTTGCGGCCTGTGAGTCATTTGATGGTGAGCTGGAGGAGGATTGGCTGAGGTGGGAGAAAATGATCCAGGGTTTAAAGGTGAAAATGGTGAGAGATTTGGTGGACTTTCAAAACAATAAGATATATCGTATGACAAGAAGTCGCACACATAATATATCCCTCTCTCTGTCCACATCATCTACCAACAGTCAAGGATGTGGGGAACATTTTTTAGATGTGCACAGGGGATCCGGAGAAGGAGGTGGTGAGGAAAATTGGACCTCCTGCCTAATTACACCATCTACAAAAGAAAAACGGGGCAGAATCATTCCCTGGGGAAACGAGCAAAGAAGTATTAAAGGTAATTAACCTTTCAAACATTACTCTCACACAACCCCAATTATCTGTCTTGCGGAGGGGTGTGACTTTTTCTCCGACAGGGAAATTTGATTGTTTCCTGTCGGTGAAGGACTTGGAACTCTTTGCAAGAAAACTATGTTTCAAAAAAAAAATTCAGTAGGGGAGATGGCCAATCTGACCTCTCCCCTCTGGAACTACAGACTCTCAATGATCTCCAATCCCTGTTAGATAAACAGGAATTGGATACATCTAGATTCCCCATTCATTTGCACCGCCGGTCCCAACATTGGCCCCCCACGACATCCTGTCCAGCGGTTGACATATTTGTCAAGCTGGTTAAACAGGATCTTGAGAAGCTATGTGATACTAGATTTCATGATAATCTAAGCAAGGATTTGAGACTTGCATTCGATTTTTATCTACAGAGATGTGTAGAATACTTACCTTCTTTTGTTCGTGACACCACTGATGTCCTTGAGAAGACTCAATGGGATACATTTGGACGGTGATGTGCTTCTTGTCACGTGCGACGTCAAGTCCCTGTATATGTCTATTTACCATGACCATGGGCTGCAGGCATCAAGATTCTTTTTGGAAACAACAAATCTTGACAGGGATCTTATTGATCTGATCATGACATTATTAGAATTTGCCTTGACACACATTGCATTTACATTTAAAGATCACTACTTCCTGCAGCTCCGGGGAACGGCTATAGGGGCGACTTGTGTGCCCTCATATGCTAATCTGTTCATGGGGCTGTGGGAAAGAGAGAGAGTCATAATTCTGGAGGGTCACAATGCCGTAGTCTCGTGGTCGAGGTATATCGATGATGTTCTGTTCATCTGGCAGGGCTAGACGTCTCACTTGGAAGAGTTTTTACATAGCCTCAATGTGAAAATTTATAACATCAAGCTTACTTGGGACTACAGTAAGGACCAGGTTCATTTCCTGGACCTTGTGATCACTGTGGAGGGTGGGGTCTCTTTGGGCTTTGACATACATAAGAAGACCACTGCCACCAACTCCCTACTGTTCTCCTCTCACCATCCACAGGTCTCTCGAGCTATACCTGTTGGTCAATTTTGCAGAGTCAGGAGGATATGCTCTAGTGAGGCTAGGTTCGAGCAAGAGGCAATGTACCTATCATGGAGGTTTTTGGAGAGGGGTTACAGTAAGAAAGTGATCAGGAAAGGATATGTGAAAGCTAAAAACTCCCCATGGGAGAGTTTCTGGAGTCATGTGCCCCCGAAAAAAGGAAGAGATCATGGTTTCCCTAGGTTTATCACTAATTTTAATGCTCAATGGAGACAATTGCAGGACATTCTCCAGAAACACTGTCAGGTCCTTTGAACTGACAGAGATTTAAAGTGAGTGATGTCGGAAGGACCAGCTGTTACTTGGAAGAGGGCAAAAAATCTAAAGAACATGGTGAAGAGGAGCCGTTATGTGGCCCCGACAAAAGGTGGTCTGTTTGACAATAAGAGTCCACAATGGGGATTTTTCCCATGTGGCTGCTGCACTGCATGTCAGTATATGGTTTGGACAGATTCATTTACCAATGCGAGCAGGGATAAAGAATACAAAATTGTACATCATATCTCCTGCAAAACAGAGGCGGTTATCTATCACGCGGGGTGCCCTTGTGGTCTGATCTACATAGGGATGACCACAAGGATGCTCAAGATGAGAGTCCCAGAACATATTCGGGCCTTCGAGGCAGCAGAGATCACGGAACAGGGCAAACTTAAGAAATTGAAACTGGTGGCGAAGCATTTTAATGAGGCCCATAATTGCAACCCTAGAGGAATCTCTTTTAGAGGGATTGACCATGTCAGAATAGGGATCAGGGGAGGAGACATAAAACGGTGCCTCCTCCAAAAAGAAACAAAATGGATGGTTCTGCTCAATACTGTGATTCCTCATGGATTAAATGAGGCTTTGAGTTTCAAATCCTTTCTTTAGGTATGATTTTATATGGATTTTTAGTTATTTTAATTTTCTTTTTTATTTATACAGTTTCCTTTGTAGCCACATAATCTGATCATCTGCGAGGTGTGACGAGAGAGATGGACTATATGGAATGAGAACATGAAGATGGACCATTACAGCGACATTATCATGGGACACTTTCTCAATATTGCATGTCTGGTTCCTTTGATGTACCATTGCACATTTTTATTTTAGATTCACTGTTCGTCACTGTGTATTGGGGTGCCAGAGGCCTTTGACATATCTATTGGCTCTAATTAGCAGCACACTGTTTTTTAAGCTGACATTTATATTGTTTTTGTGATGTCAGCATCTTTTATCATTTATGTTTGTTATCGCACTATGTCACTTTTAATTATATCAGCGATATCTTTGATATTATTGCTCTGATTTATTATCTTAATGGGCGAGTATTTATTGCACGGTTATTATGAATTTTCATAATGGTTATTGCACTTAGTCACTTTGAATCACATTAGTGATTAGTGATACTTGATATTATTGCTCTGATTTACTATTGAAATGGGCAAGCATTTCTGCATTGTTATGATTTTTTTTTTATATTTATTATTTTTGTTCGTTTTTTCTTTTTATTTATTTTGTACTTTATATAGATTGCCCTTATTACTTTCTATTATTTGGGTTGGTCATAAGATTATCTCCATCTCTTTTTGTGTTACATCAGGGCCTAATCATGCAATTTAATTATGTTATCTGTATTACATATTATATACTCTCTATTATGTATTTCTCATTCTTATATATGTTTTCACCCCTCATCATGTCTTGTGGTATGTTTTGATTCTGACTATAAGTTGTTGCTGGGCTCATTTTTTACCCTTTATTATAAGGTTTTTGTATTGTTACCTTGTGAGGGACTAATCCTCCCCTTTATTTCTAGATCTTAGCCTCTGCTCAATCTTTCTCTTTGGTGAGTGTAGTTATTATCCCTACTACCTCTCCTTTCTGGAGACTGAATTTTGAGCTGAGCCCCGGCTGAGTCATATATTGGGGTGATGACCGTATATCTTATATTAAGTTAAAGCAGCATTATCAGTGTTGCTTTATACAGGATTATCTTCATATATACCTTCTGTATACTGGACATGCTTTCCACCTTTTGGTGGGTGACAGCGGCATAGGCCAGTGGATTGCGGCATCAGCCTTTCTTCTGGTTCTCTATTGTGTTATTTTCATTTTTTATATATATACTATGATATGTCTATTACAATAAAATAAATAATATTTTTTGAATATGTTGGGCATTTCTTGTTGTTTGTTTCTTAACAACATTGTAGGTTTATATGGTTTTTAATTCTTTGCCCAGACTCATAGCTTTGTATATTAAGGCTTTCTTTTTGGTTCTAAATGTGGATAGGGAAATTACTTATTTTAAGTAATAAAATACATAAAAATAAAAAAATAATAATAAACTTGATCTAGGAGGAGGAGGAGGTCCATATGGAGTAGGAGATTGAGGAGGCGGTGAATTTGGCGGCGTAGGTGGAAGTGGCGGTGGAGGAGGAGGTGGTAGCCTACACTGGTTTTGGTTTTAATTTTATTTATTTTTTATTTTTTTATTTAAATTTGGGTAGACCCCAAAACATTGGGAAATATAAGCTGTGATAACCCCCTCCAGCTGTGCTAAACAAACATTCAGACAATACAGCACCTTTAAAGCATAAGCATAAGCACACAAAAACAAAAGTTTTAGATTTTAGAAAAACTGACTTTTCTAAAATTAGATTAGTGGTATACGAGTCCCTATCAGACTGGAACAGTTTCATTGGAGTCCAGGAGAAATGAGACTACTTAAAAGAGGCACTATTGAAGGCAACAGAAAATTGCATTAGGCTTGTCAGTAAAAGCAAAAAAAGGAAGAGACCACTGTGGTACTCAGCAGAAGTGGCCAAAATCATTAAAAACAAAAAGATAGCATTTAGGAATTATAAAAATAAAAAAAATGAGGATGACAGACAAATTTATAAGATTAGGCAGAGAGAGGCCAAACAAGTTATAAGAGCTTCTAAAGCACAGGCAGAAGAAAAACTAGCTCAGTCAGGGAATAAAGGCGATAAGGCATTCTTCAGATACATAAATGAAAAAAGGAAACTAAAACAAGGAATTACCAAATTAAAAACTAAAAGAAGGAAGGTATATGGAAGAAGATAAAGAACTAGCTGACTGCCTCAATGAATACTTCTGTTCAGTTTTTACAAAGGAAAATGAAGGAGAAGGACCTCAGATAGGAAAGAAGACTAATGAATCTTTTGACGCATGTGTCTTTACAGAGGAAGAGGTTCTAAGTCAACTGTCTAAAATTAATACAAATAAGTCACAGGGGCCTGATGGGATACACCCAAAGCTATTAAAAGAGCTCAGCAGCGAACTAGCAAAACCATTAACAGATTTATTTAACCAATAACTGGCAACAGGAGTTTTCCCAGAAGATTGGAAATTAGCAAATGTTGTGCCTATTCACAAGAAAGGTAGTAGGGAGGAATCGGGCAACTATAGGCCAGTAAGCCTGACATCAATAGTGGGGAAACTAATGGAAACCATACTTAAGGAGAGGATTGTGGAACATCTAAAATCCCATGGATTGAACAATGAAAAACAGCATGGGTTTACTTCAGGGAGATCATGTCAAACTAATCTTATTGATTTTTTTGATTGGGTGACTAAAAGAATAGATGGAGGAGGTGCAGTAGACATTACTTATCTAGACTTTAGTAAGGCTTTTGATACTGTCCCACATAGAAGGCTTATCAATAAAGTGCAGTCATTGGGCTTGGACTCCCATATTGTTGAATGGATTAGGCAGTGGCTAAGGGACAGGCAACAGAGGGTTGTAGTCAATGGAGTATATTCAGACCAAGGTCTTGTTACCAGTGGGGTACCTCAGGGATCTGTTCTGGGACCCATATTGTTTAATATCTTTATCAGCGAAATTGCAGAAGGCCTCGATGCTAAGGTGTGTCTTTTTGCTGATGACACAAAGATTTGTAACAGGGTTGATGTTCCTGGAGGGATACACCAAATGGAAAAGGACTTAGGAAAACTAGAGGAATGGTCAAAAATCTGGCAACTAAAATGTAATGTTGATAAGTGCAAGATAATGCACCTGGGATGAAAAAACCCAAGAGCAGAATATAAAATCAGTGAGACAGTCCTAACCTCAGTATCTTTGGAAAGGGATTTAGGGATCATTACTTCAGAAGACTTAAAGGTAGGCAAACAATGTCACAGAGCAGCAGGAAATGCTAGCAGAATACTTTGGTGTATAGCAAGAGGAATTACCAGTAGAAAGAGGGAGGTGCTCATGCCGCTCTACAGAGCACTAGTGAGACCTCATTTGGAGTATTGTGCTCAGTACTGGAGACCATATCTCCAGAAGGATATTGATACTTTGGAGAGAATTCAGAGATCAGCTACTAAACTGGTACATGGATTGCAGGATAAAACTTACCAGGAAAGATTAAAGGACCTTAACATGTATAGCTTGGAAGAAAGACGAGACAGAGGGGATATGATAGAAACTTTGAAATACATAAAGGGAATCAACAAGGTAAAAGAGAAAATAATATTTAAAAGAAGATAAACTGCTACAAGAGGACATAGTTTTAAATTAGAGGGGCAAAGGTTTAAAAGTAATATCAGGAAGTATTACTTTACTGAGAGAGTAGTGGATGCATGGAATAGCCTTCCTGCAGAAGTGGTAGCTGCAAATACAGTGGAGGAGTTTAAGCATGCATGGGATAGGCATAAGGCCATCCTTCATATAAGATAGGGCCAGGGGCTATCCATAGTATTTAGTATATTGGGCAGACTAGATGGGCCAAATGGTTCTTATCTGCCGACACATTCTATGTTTCTATGTTTCTATAAAGGGCAAGCTCAGGCCATGTGCCCAATTTGGAGACCCAGAAGTTGAAGGGGGCAGAACCATTAGTCAGTACGTGTAGGCATCTGCACACATACTGCTCCACCATGTCACACGTCCCAGTGACATCTACGATCCAATTGGATATTTTTTCTATCAACTTTTGATGTTCTTTTCTGCGCCTACCATGGTGATCATGGGTAGCGGGAAATCAGGATTCCAGGCCAGAGAGGGAGCCTGAGAAAGGGATACTACATCCAAGGGAGGTCAATGGATGAAATTAAATGTGATCGAGTGGAAATGTGGGACAAATTATTGAAGCCGAAGCTTCCAAGAAAAGGAGGGGGCGCGCGGCAATTACCCACTCCCGACTCGGGGAGGTAGGGACGATAAATAACAATACAGGACTCTTAAGATGCCCTGTTATTGGAGTGATTAGGAAAAATTACAGGGAATGTCACTGGAGTCTTTTGGATTTGGAAACGTTAGCCAGGAGAGGCCCTGCTGCCACATTGTTGACTCTAGATAACTTCTGTCTGATCGCATGTCCCCGTGACGTCCACGATCCAATTGGATATCTTCTCTATCAACTTTTGATGTTCTTTTCTGCACCTACCATGTTGATCACGATTAGTGGGGAATCAGGGTTCCATGCCGGAGAGGGAGCGTGAGAAATGGAGACCTCATCCACTGGAGGCCAATGGCTGAAATGTGATCGAACGAAAATGTGGGACAAGTTGTTAAAGAGGAAGAATCAAATTAAAGGAGGTGACGTGTGTCAATTAAAGACAAATTTCGACCTGTTGTCTATGCAGAGCAGGGGTTTTTCATCTGCAAAAATGGGTTAATGTCACCACCAATGGAACAGATGATTTTAAAAAAATTTGGTCCCTGTCAACTATGCAGAGCAGGGGTTTATTCACGACAAAACTGTGTTCATGTCACCCACCAATTTAACAGACAATTTTACAAAAATTTGGTCCCTGTCACCTATGCAGAGCAGGGGTTTGTATACGGCAAAATTGGTAAAATGTCACCTGACAATGTAACAGACGATTTTTAGAAATTTATGTCCCTATCACCTATGCAGAGCAGGGGTTTATTCACGGTAAAAATGATAAAATGTCACCCGAAAATGTAACAGACGCATTTGCACCCTGCTCCCTCTTTTGCTGTGCTGGTGCCTCTGTGCGACCACAGCCTCTTCCTCCGAACTAGACAGGTCACTCGCATGACCTTGATTTCATGTGGGGTCTAGTATCTCATCATCCATCACATGATCTTCCACTAACTCTTTACCACTGCCCTCCTTGTTGGTCTCATCCTGAAACATAAGTGGTTGGGCATCAGTGCACTGATGTGGATGGCCCACAGAAACCCTGCCAGCAGAGTCATCAAAAAGCAGAAGAGACTGCTGCATGACTTGGGGCTCAGACTGCTTGCCTGATTTGCAAGGGGGTGAGTTGAAAGGCAGATGGCCATGGGCTGTAGGTGCCAACTCTGATCTTTCAGCAGGGGACTGGTTGGGAGACAATGCGAATATACTGGAGGCACTGTCAGACCCCAATGTACTATTGTCGGTACTTGTTCTGGCCTCACCATTCGGTCTGTCCTAAATGTAGTGTAGGCCGCAAATGTACTTTCTAGCTCAAAATATGAGCATTTGTCACCCAACAATGTAACAGACAAATTAGTGAAATGTATTTCCTTGTCCACTAGGTAGAGCAGGGGTATATCACAGCCAGAAATTGATGAATGTCACCCAACTATTTAACAGACAAATTGGTGAAATGTATTTCCCTGTCTAATAGGTAGATCAGTGGTATATCACAGCCAAAAATTGGTGAATTTCACCCGTCAATGTAACAGACGAATTAGTGAAATGTATTTACCTGTTTACTAGGTAGAGCAGGGGTATATCACAGCCAAAAATGTGGAATATGTAACCCAACAATATATCAGACAAATTAGTGAAATGACTTAAAATAAAATAAAATACCTAAAAATTAAAAATAATAATCCTGATCTATAAGGTGGAGGTCCATATGGAGTAGGGGGTTGAGGAGGCGGTGAACGTAGAGGTTTAGGTGGAAGCGGCGGTGTAGAAAGAGGAGGTAGCCAACACTGGTTTTTAATTTAAATTTTTTATTTATTTTTTTGTTTAAATTAGGGTACACCTCAAAAGAGTGGGAAATATAAAAAATACAACAATGAACAATTGCGCTGGAGTATAACAATAGCTGGGTAAGGCCGGTATACATGTCTATTCTGGTTCATTTTAATTAACGTGAGCTTGTCCACATTGGCTCAGGTTGAGAACGTTTATGCCTCGCTTCAGGCTCTGATTGCACAGCGTGCAAACCACTTGTGTCTTGTTGTCAGAACATTGTCTGAAGAACTGCCACGGCAGGGAACTCCTTGGAGCTGATTTTGGTGTGTTCGGTCCCTTGGTGTGCTGGGCAGTAGAGATGTCGCGAACATCAAATTTTCCGTTCGCGAACGGCGACCCCGAATTTCCGCAAATGTTCGTGAACGGGCGAACCGGGGGCGAACCGCCTTAGACTTCAATAGGCAGGCAAATTTTAAAACCCACAGGGACTCTTTCTGGCCACAATATTGATGGAACAGTTGTTTCAAGGTGACTAACACCTGGACTGTGGAATGCCGGAGGGGGATCCAGGGCAAAACTCCCATGGAAAATTACGTAGTTGACGCAGAGTCGGGTTTTAATCCATAAAGGGCATAAATCACCTAACACTCCAAAATTGATTGGAATAACATGCTTTAAAACAACAGGTATGATGTTGTATCGATCAGGAAGTGTAAGGGTGACGCCTGCTTCACAGTGACAGACCAAACTATGACAGACAAAACTCCCCGCAAACAACAGCAAACAGTCCATTTGCACAACCGCAAACTCCCCATTTGCACAAGGTTGGATACCAAGCTAGCCATGTCCCGTTCCTTGTCCTCACTGAAGTAATTGAAGGTCTCTTCCTCCACCCAGCCACGTACAACACCAAGGGTCCCCGAAAGGTGACAACAAGCACCCTGGGACGCCTGCTGTGGTTGGTCTTCCACCTCCTCAAAGCCACCTTCCTCCTCTGACTCCTCTTCTTCAGACTCCTCTCTCTGCGTTGCCGCAGGTCCAGCAATCGACGACGACAAGGCTGCTTCTGGTGGTGATGGTGACCACAACTCTTCCTCTTCATGCTCATCTACGGCCTGATCCAGCACTCTTCGCAGGGCACGCTCCAGAAAAAACGCATATGGGATGAGGTCGATGATGTTGCCTTGGGTTTGACTGACCAGGTTTGTCACCTCCGCAAAAGGACGCATGAGCCTACAGCCATTGTGCATGAGCGTTCAGTAACGCGGCCAAAAAATACCCAGCTCCGCAGAGGCTGTCCTCTTTTTTTTTAATTAAAAAAAATCTGTTCTTACCAGTTTAATCTCTGTTTTGTCCCCTATCAGGGGCCGGTGTATGGAATAGATTTTAGGAACCGGGAGATGGAAAAAGATGCTTGGTCGGTCCTCTTACTTCCAATTTGGGGCACTGCGCGTGCGCCGTGCAATGTACTGTGCTACCCTATATGAGTGGTATGTTAAGTAGTACTATTCCTATCAGTTTAATCCCTGTTACGTCCCCTATCAGGGGCCGGTGTATGGAATAGATTTTAGGAACCGGGAGATGGAAAAAGATGCTTGGTTGGTCCTCTTACTTCCAATTTGGGGCACTGCGCGTGCGCCGTGCAATGTACTGTGCTACCCGATATGAGTGGTATGTTAAGTAGTACTATTCCTATCAGTTTAATCCCTGTTACGTCCCCTATCAGGGGACGTGTATCGAATAGATTTTAGACAACCGCAAAGAGTTGTCAATAGTTGACACACTCATGACATAAATTTTATTCCTCTATGCGTCAATCTTGGTGTAGTGATGACTGTGCTCGTGCGCACGTTTGGGAGATTGCAGGCGATGGCGGTTTTTCAAAGCCTATGGTCGTGCTGAGGTAGTTCAGTGACAGTTAAGTGACCCAGAAAACAATGATTCTGCAGTGTGGGCCCATTGTTGGCCTAGTAGGCTTTAATGATCACCTTAGATGATCACAAAGAAAATTATAGTTTTTTCTATGCAAAATTATCCAGCCGATCGCTTTTGGTCTGTTCACAATGAAGCAATTACCTTATCATCTGGGTTGTGCCAACATTGCCATTGCCAACACACTCATAGAGGTGATCGCTTCATTGTGATACGCAAGCCCCTTCACCACAACAAGGTAACAATCACGAAGGGGAATTGACACATGTATGTGCCTTTTTTTTTGTTTTGTTTTTGCAGCCACTGTGCAGCACCAGAGGACAGAAAAATTAGGCATGTACACATGCCTGAAAAATGAGGCATTATTGCAGCTGTAGCAGCGGCCGGAAAAATTGATGTTTTCCAGGCAGAAAGTGCACTAAAAATTGCGGATTGAACCCTAGTTGGTGGCGGAGAAGTCACACAAGTCATACGGCATGCAGAGATTAAATACAGCAGCGTGTGGACCATTTTATAGCCCAAGGCATGTCATCAGGCCTTTTTTAATCAAATGCATCCCCCACTGTCAGTCCCTTCGGGATCCATGCCTCATTCATCTTAATAAATCTAGACTTTTTTTACCTAGGCGATTTCTCTTCTCAGTGACAATACCACCTGCTGTGCTGAAGGTCCTTTCTGACAGGTCACTTGAAGGGGGGCAGGCCAGAAGTTCTATCGCAAATTGGGATAGCTCAGGCCACAGGTCAAGCCTGCACATCCAGTAGTCAAGGGGTTCATCGCTCCTCAGAGTGTCAATATCTGCAGTTAAGGCGAGGTAGTCTGCTACCTGTCGGTCGAGTCGTTCTCTGAGGACCCCGAAGGGCTGTGGCGATGCGTAGGACTTAAAAAACTCTGCATGTCCTCCATCAACAACACATCTGTAAAGCGTCCTATCCTTGCCGGCTTTGGTCGTGGTAGGAGGAGGATTACTTTCACCTCTTCCCCTGTTAGATTCCCGTTGTGCTGTGACATCACCCTTATACGCTGTGTAAAGCATACTTTTTAACTTGTTTTGGAACTGCTGCATCCTTTCCGACTTCCGGTAATTCGGTAACATTTCAGCACTTTCTGCTTATACCGGGGGTCTAGTAGCATGGCCACCCAGTACAGGTCGTTCTGCTTCAGCCTTTTTATACGAGGGTCCCTCAACAGGCACGACAGCATGAAAGACCCCATTTGCACAAGGTTGGATGCCGAGCTACTCATGTCCCGTTCCTCGTCCTCACTGATCTCATTGAAGGTCTGTTCTTCCCCCCAGCCACGTACAACACCACGGGTACCAGATAGGTGACAACGAGCACCCTGGGATGCCTGCTGTGGTTGGTCTTCCTCCTCCTCAAAGCCACATTCCTCCTCTGACTCCTCTTCCTCAGACTCCTCTTCCAGCGTTGCCGCAGGTCCAGCAAGCGATGCTGATAAGGCTGTTTCTGGTGGTGATGGTGACCACAACTCTTCCTCTTCACGCTCATCTACGGCCTGATCCAGCACTCTTCGCAGGGCACGCTCCAGGAAGAAAACAAATGGGATGATGTCGCTGATGGTGCCTTCGGTGCGACTGACTAGGTTTGTCACCTCCTCAAAAGGACGCATGAGCCTACAGGCATTGCGCATGAGCGTCCAGTAACGTGGCAAAAAAATACCCAGCTCCGCAGAGGCTGTCCTAGCACTCCGGTCAAACAAATACTCGTTGACGTCTTTTTCTTGTTGGAGCAGGCGGTCAAACATTAGGAGTGTTGAATTCCAACGTGTCGGGCTGTCGCAAATCAAGAGCCTCACTGGCATGTTGTTTCGCCTTTGAATATCTGAAAAGTGTGCTATTGCCGTGTAGGAACGTCTGAAATGGCCACACACCTTCCTGGCCTGCTTGAGGACGTCCTGTAAGCCTGGGTACTTATGCACAAAGCGTTGTACGATCAGATTCAACACATGTGCCATGCACGGCACATGTGTCAACTTGCCCAAATTCAATGCCGCCAACAAATTGCTTCTGTTGTCACACACCACTTTGCCGATCTCCAGTTGGTGCGGAGTCAGCCATTGATCCACCTGTGCGTTCAGGGCGGACAGGAGTGCTGGTCCAGTGTGACTCTCTGCTTTCCACATCCCAGACACTGTCGTATCCGGGATGTGGAATAGCCCCTGGGGAGCTGGGGGGGTGCAGTTGATGTGGAGCAAGACGCAGCAGCAGAAGAGGACTCAGCCGAGGAGGTTAGCGAAGAGGATGGAGTAGGAGGAGCAGAGGAGGTGGCAGCAGGCCTGCCTGCAAGTCGTGGCGGTGTCACCAACTCCTCTGCAGAGCCACGCATTCCATGCTTGGCAGCCACCAGCAGGTTTACCCAATGCGCAGTGTACGTGATATACCTGCCCTGACTTAGCTGTGCAGACCAGGTATCAGTGGTCAGATGGACCCTTGCCGCAACACTGTGTGCCAGACATGCCATGACTTCCTTTTCCACAATAGAGTAGAGGTTTGGGATTGCCTTTTGTGAAAAGAAATTTTGGCCGGGTACCTTCCACTGCGGTGTCCCAATAGCTACAAATTTTTTGAAGGCCTCAGACTCCACCAGCTTGGTAAAAGCTGGCGGGCTAAGAGTTCTGACAAGCCAGCTGTCAGACACCAGGCAAGGGGATGACTCTGTGACATTGGCTTCTTACACTCAAACATTTCCTTGACAGAAACCTGACTGTGGGCAGATGAGCAGGAACTGCTGAAGGTCAGAGGCGGAGTGGCGGATGGTTGAGGGGGCAAGCAGGACAGCAGTGGTTGACGTGGCTGAAGATGCTGGACCACCAGGAGGATGGTGACTTTGAGTTTGTGTGCTGCTTGTACTCATCATGTGTTGATCCCATAGGCGTTTGTGATGTGAGATCATGTGCCTTCGCAAAGCAGTTGTACCTAGGTGGGTGTTGGACTTTCCACAACTCAGTTTCTTTTGGTACAGGTTGCAAATGGCATCGTTGTTATCAGAGGCAGACACACCCAAAAAATGCCACACTGCTGAGCTTTGCAATGACAGCATTCTGGTGGTGGCAACATTATGCGTTGATTGGCGTGCTGTCTGGCTGACCCCGGGTGCTGATACATGGTGTCTGACTGTGCCACTAGCTTCTTGCAACGACCTCCTTCTGCTTCCAACTCGTCTCCTCCTCCTCTCTGTCTTCCCATCTGAACTTTCCCCCTGTTCTTCTTCGAGCGGCAACCCACGTGACATCCACGGACACATCGTCATCATCAACCGCTTCACTTGTATCTGACAACTCAGCAAAGGAAGCAGCAGCGGGTACAACATCATCATCATCACACCGTACGTCCATCTGTGTAATTCTGCCTGACTGAGACATATCCCTGTTATCTACATCCTCTGGCAATAATGGTTGCGCATCACTCATTTCTTCCAACTGATGTGTAAATAACTCCTCTGACAGATCAAGTGAAGCAGCTGTGGTGCTAGTGTTGGTGGTGGTGGCAGGCGGGCGAGTGGTAACTTGAGAGGTGCCCGAAGGGGAGCTGAAGGAGATGGTGCGTCAAGGTTCCGAACGGAAGCTGTAGAAGATTGGGTGTCCTGTGTTAGCCAGTCAACTATGTCCTCAGAACTTTTCGAGTTCAGGGTACATGGCCTCTGAACAGGAAATCATTCTAGGGCCAAAGGAAATCACAGCACAGCGACCACGACGGCCCCTGCGGGGTGGCCTGCCTCTGCCTGTCATTTTTTTTTAATTAGTTGTACTATGCGCGCAAGCTACTGTGACACCAGATATGAGTGGTGGCACTGGGCACTGGCAGTAGTGGGCACAGTACACACTGTGGGCCTGACACACACGCTTGCAGGCAACTGCAATTATATTACAGTGAAAAAATTGTTTTATTTTTTAAAATGCAAGCTACTGTGACACCAGATATGAGTGGTGCAACTAGGCACTGGCAGTAGTGGGCACAGTACACGCTGTGGGCCTGACACACACGCTTGCAGGCAACTGCAATTATATTACAGTGAAAAAATTATTATATATTTTTTTTAAATGCAACCTACTGTGACACCAGATATAAGTGGTGGCACTGGGCACTGGCAGTAGTGGGCACAGTACACGCTGTGGGCCTGACACACACGCTTGCAGGCAACTGCAATTATGTTACAGTGAAATTTTTTATTTTTTTTTAAATGCAACCTACTGTGACACCAGATATGAGTGGTGGCACTGGGCACTGGCAGTAGTAGGCACAGTACACGCTGTGGGCCTGACACACACGCTTGCAGGCAACTGCAATTATATTACAGTGAAAAAAATATATTTTTTAAATGCAAGCTACTGTGACACCAAATATGAGTGGTGGCACTGGACACTGGCAGTAGTGGGCACAGTACTCGCTGTGGGCCTGACACACACACACTGGCAGGCAACTGCAATTAGATTACATGAGAAGAAAAAAAAATATGAAAAAAAAAGCAGACTGATGTACTAGATCTAAAAATGGCTTTTTGGGGTGCTGTCAGGACGCTGTCCTTACAGCAGATCGGATGAGTCTTTTAGGACTGGAGTGGACCTGGCCTAGCTATCAATTTCCCTATTAAATCAGCAGCAGCTACACTGTCCCTGCTCTCACTAGCACTGCAGCTTCCGAATGAATCTAAGATGGATGCTGTCTTTGCTTTTTGATAGGAGGTGGGAGGGTATGCTGATTGGCTGGAATGTGTCTGCTGACTGTGAGGTACAGGGTCAAAGTTTGCTCAATGATGACGTATAGGGGGCGGAGCGAACATCCCATATGTTCGACCGCCGCGGCGAACGCAAACAAGCGTTGTTCGCCGGCAAATAGTTCGAGACATCTCTACTGGGCATTAGCAGGCATACTGTCTAGGGGACGGCAGCTCCGCTTTTGCACCCTGCTCCCTCTTCTGCTGTGCTGGTGGCTCTGTGCGAACACCATCTCTTCCTCCGAACTACATAGGTCACTTGCATGACCTTGATTCCATGTGGGGTTGAGGACCTCATCGTCCTCCACTTCATCTTCCACCCAGTCTTCACCCCTGCCCTACTTGTCGGTCTGCACACTGCAGTAAGCCACAGCAGTTGGCACCTGTGTTTCGTCATCATCCGAGACGTGCTGCAATGGTCCTCCCATGTACTCATCCTGAAACATAAGTGGTTGCGCATTGGTGCACTCAATCTCTTCCACCTCTGGGGCAGGGCTATGTGGATGTCCCTGGAAAACCCTGCTAACAGAGTCATCAAAAAGCAGTAGAGACTGCTGCATGACTTGGGGCTCAGACTGCTTGGCTGATTTGCAAGGGGGTGAGGTGAAAGACTGATGGACATCGGCTGTAGGTGCCAACTCTGATCTTTCAGCAGGAGACTGGGTGGGAGACAATGTGAAGAAACTGGAGGCACTGTCAGCCACCAAATCTACTTTCGACTGTACTTGTTCTGGCCTCACCATTTGTAGAGCCGCATTAGGCCCGACCAAATAACACTCATGGTTCTGTCACCTACTCGCACCTGAGGAAGGTGTTTCACTTGTGCGTGTAGCTGGCACAGATCGACCACGTCCTCTCCCTGCAACAGGAGCTCCACCAGCTGCACCACGACCGGGGCCACGTCCCTTATTTGATGCTCTCCTCATACTTTGCGTTCACCCACCAAACTAACAGATGGTTTATGTCAGGCGACAATGTAACCGCTAATAGTCAGCAATTATGTTCACTTGAGAGTAAGGCAGTGCCGGTGTCATAAAGAGGAAACCTTTCTTGAGGTCACACAACAGTGTGACAGGCGAATTTTATACAATTACTTCATGGTCACAAAAAATGTTAATTTGTCAACCAACAATGTAACTGCAGTATTGACTGGCTGTATTTGACTATGATAAATGCAGCAAAGGCCCCAGATGTACGGTCCTGCACCAAAATTGTGTTGTTTTTTTAACCAGAATATAACAGTGGTATTTAACGCATGTATTTGACTGTGACAAATGCAGCAAAGGCTGCAAATGTATTATCTTGCCCAAAACGGGTGTTTTTTTTTATTTTTTTTATACCAGAATATAACAGTAGTATCTAACGCTTGTATTGGA
Organism: Bufo gargarizans; assembly: GCF_014858855.1. NCBI lineage: Eukaryota > Metazoa > Chordata > Amphibia > Anura > Bufonidae > Bufo > Bufo gargarizans. The sequence goes on along the minus strand of NC_058080.1, from coordinate 24,326,862 downwards.
CTGTGACAAATTCAGCAAAGGCACCAGATGTAGGGTCTTGCACAAAATGGGTGTTTATTTAAACCCTGAATATAACTGCCGTATTTAAACCTTGTATTTTACTGTCACAAATGCACATATGCTGTGCTGGTGCACTGAACTTGCACAAAATTGCAGCCGACGCCCACCTAACTAACAGAAGAGTTATTTTTCTGTGTCATTGGGCTCAGAGAAGGATAAAAAATGGTGCACTGCACCCACAAAACAAAATCGCTGTAGATCGCAGAGTTAACAAGCACTTCTGATAACAGATTATTTCCTATTCTCTCCCTCACAGCAGCAGCATCCTATCCCTACACTAGTAAGAGCAGAGTGACGTGCAGAGCTACGTGTCTCCAGCTTATATAGAGGCTGGGTCACATGGTGCTCTGGCCAATCACAGACATGCCATTAGTAGGCATGGCTGTGATGGTCTCTTGGGGCAAGTAGTATGACACTTGTTGATTGGCTGCTCTGCAGCATTTTCCAAAAGCGCCATTAAATCACCAAACTCGAAACCAAACTTTTACTGAAAAGTTCGGGTGCGGGTCCGGGGTCCAAAAATCCTAAAGTTCGGTACGAACCCTAGTTATAATAACAAAGCATTGAAATTTCCTTATACATTGATTTTATAATTGCTAAAAAATGAAAATAGAAAATAAACGACACATGATTGGCATCACCACATTCGTGATTACCTGATCTACACGACTATGACATTAAGTATCCAACACAGTAAATACCATAAAATTGATTATGGATATGAAAATGTTATGGATGTTACTGCTGAAAAACATCTGATATTTAATAAAAAAGGGGATTTTATGATGCCAAGTAGTTAAATGAAAAAACTATGGGGCACATTTATAAAGACCGATTTAGACGCCAGTCTTAAAAAATAAATAAAACTAAGCTGCTGGTGGTTCTGCTGAAGTTATGAAGAGGCGCAGGCCTCTATATAACTTCGGCTGATCCTCTGCCAGTTCTAAGTGTAAGACAGCTATCTTACATTTAGACCTTTTTCTACACCTAAAATTGGCGTAGAAAATGTAAAACAGATGGGCCTGTCAGCCTGTCCCCTTCCCCGCCCACACCACCCATACTTTTAAGACCTGTTGTGAGCAGGAAGAAGTTACAGATTGAGGTGCAACTCCCTGTTGGGCCGCAATCTGCTCCTGAAGTACGGCTAATATAGGAATATTTCTGTTTAATAAATGACCCCCTATATACAAAAATCTAGTATCATCATAATTAGAGATGAGCGAATCGAAGTTGATGAAGTAAATTTTGATCCGAATTTCAGGAAAAATTTGATTCGAACTGAATCCGAATTACCTCACGCTTCATGGTAAAATGGCTGCTGCATGTGTGAAGACATGGAGCAAGGAACTCTGGGAAGGCGGGATCACCCATAATGCCATGCATGCAGCCAATCAGCAGCCAGCCCTGTGATGTCACAGCCTTGTGAATAGCCTCAGCCATCTTGGATTCTGCCATTTTCCAGTGTACTTAGTGCAGGGAGAGACGTTAGCAGGCGCTAGGGACCATGTTAGAAAAAACGTAATTGTGCTATGATTTTCAAGTTCAGGGAAAGATTATTCAAGGTGAAGGGAAAGAATAGGGATGACTCATTCCACAGCATTTATGTTGAACAGGGTTACAGCCTGGGTAATAGGAACAATCCTATTACACCTTGCTGCACTGACTGGGGATCCGAATTGCCATTATACAGCTCTGTAAATCCAGCAAACCGTTCTTGTTATTGGGGTGTAAGTGCTGTTTGATACAGCCATTAACAGGGTTTATTTGCCCTTGTGTGGTGTAGTTACATCTTCTAAAGCATTTTTTGGCTTGTATGAGTGGGAAAAAAGGGCTTGTTAGCCATTGTGTGATGAAATGCGAAAATTACAACCGTTCAGCAGTGCAGTTATGTGTTCTAAAACCTTTTGTGGCCTGTATAAGTGGAAAAAATAAGGGCCTATTTGCCGTTCAGCAATGCAGTTATACGTTATGAGCCCTTTTTCTCATGTATTAGTGGCAAAAGAAAAATAAATTTTTCTCTTTATAAGACGCACTTTTCCCCCCCAAAAGTGAGGGGGAAATGGCTGTGCGTCTTATAAAGCAGGTTGTCTGGACCGGAACAGAGGAATCACTCCTCACATTCCACCACCATCTAAACTCCATTTGGCCTGAGCTCCAGTTCACTATCCACCATAGCAACTCATCAATAGCCTACCTGGACACAATCGTCACTATAAATCCTCAGGGCAAACTCAAAACTGATCTCTATCGTAAACCGACCGATCGTAATAGTTTACTACACTTTACAAGTTTCCATCCACCCATGACCAAAAAATCTCTACCACATTCACAAATGAAAAGAATACAGACCATAGTGGATGATCCCCTCATACTCAAAGAGAGGGAGAACGAGATGAAAGGCCAGGGGTTATCCAGAACATACCCTTAAGACTAACCCCAGAAATAGGAGTCCAAGAGACAACAATAAAAGAATCCCCTTCGTTCACACCTTTCATCCTAGCTCCAACAAAATATTACACATCATCCGCAACCATTGGCCAATTCTCAAAAAGGCGTATCCAAAAATAGAGGAATTTCACAATCCAGTACTTTCATGTAACCGTCGTCCACGCAATCTACGAGATAACCTGGTGAGGGCAGACCTGGGCTCCGAGACACGCTTACCCAGGCAGGTTTTCTTACAGACCTAGAGGAAAGGTACGTTCCCATGCCTTACGTGTTCCCAGTGCTCCAACATACAAAAAGGCTCCCAATTCACGCATTCCTCAAACTGGCAAAGCGTTCAACATTAACGGCTTTTTTACCTGTGACACTGATTTTGTCATATACCTTATAAAATGCCCCTGTGGAATAGCGTATGTAGGAGAAACTACACAGAAAGCGAGGGATAGGATTTGTCAGCACAAATCTACGATACGGAGGAAAAACCTACTGTTACCAGTCCCAGCGCACTTTGATAAGCACAAACATTCCATATCTCAATTGAAGTATCAGATAATTGAACAGGTACCTCCACCTCGTAGAGGGGGTAATAGAATCAGAAACCTCAAATTCAGAGAGGCTTATTGGATTCACACACTGTACACGCTCTATCCGAAAGGAATGAATAAAGAATATGAGATCCAATGGTTATTGTAATGCAGTTATAAGTGTGTGTCCAATCATCATATTAATTCATATTTGTCTTTTCTTCTGACAGGCCTCCTGATCCCCACCTCTTGGACCACGTGCCGTCTCCTGTATCCTTGATCTATATTTTCTACTTTCATAGTCTACACTCACACAGCATCACATGGATACATACCAGTATATTAGTCTTGTTCACATACACATATTTCATGAAAATAATCACTTACACCATTCCATTACAGTTCCCAGTCATTGGACCTGTCCATATTTGTCCCAATAGAAAGTACAACACTGAAATTACATCACTTTATTCCATAGTATACACTGTACTATATAACTAGTCTACATATCAGCAAATTTAGCTATATACACGCATCCATAACAAACATCTTTATCACATACTGTATAACAATAATCACATATTGATATGTTTGCATCATCTCTTCCCCTCTAATATACTCTACTGTACAATCCCCCATCCCTTTGCTCTTTTCTTTAGGTCCCCAGTGATGTTTCAGATGATTGCATCCAAAAGATCCATCTACTTCCGGTCGTTGGAACGCAGTCACATGACTCGATGTGTTCCATTTGCCGATTTACTTCCGGCTAATGGAACGCACGGCGTCGCACGTGCACCATCCTCCAGGTCCGCCCCCTGACATGACGCGCTTCCTGGCACCTTTTTAAAGCAGTGTATTACACTGCTATGGGCACACACTCAAACCACTGGTGCTGACAGCACCTTATCTACACTAGTGTGTCTTCTGACTCCTACTTCTATCTCCCAGCGGCAATGGTAGGTCCTCCTGAGTGGGGATTAGGCTCCTTTATTTGCATTGTATTTTCTATATATTAAATGTACATCATAGCACTATCATCACCATACCTCGAGTTACTAGTCTGTGATTTATTAGGATGGAATGGATATCATACCGGAATTAGAGGAATCTATCTATATATGGCTTTTCCTTAATTTTACATTTCAGGAACCATCACATCGTGATGTAGATCTTATTTTGTACAACAGTGCAATACTGTGTAGCTACGGAATTGTAATTCTGCATTTTTATCTATTGGATGATGTCTCATTGATTATCTGCCTGCCATTTTTTTTTTTTTTTTTTTTTTTTCTTGGTTCATGTCTTATGTTTTGTTCTGTTTATCGTCGTCCATGGTTTGTTACATAGATTTATGTATATACCTTGTATATGTACATATATATGACACTATTGCTTTCTGTCCCATTGTGTCTGATGAAGGCTAACTTAGGCCGAAAACGCGTTAACACATGAATGTTGCATATAATGTGCACAAAATAAATCTCAATCAAAGAAAATCTTACACTGTTGTGATTTTTATCGTATTATCATTTCATGCAAGCATCAGAGATTTTGGGACATTGCAAATCACATTTTTGTGGGGCAATCTACAACATCTGGATTAGTCAGTGTGCAATTTAAGGTATAAATACACCCATCATTTTCTGGGGTTTGAAAAACACACTTTTTTAAAAAAAAAACTGTATTTTTCTGTTCTGCAAGTGTTAAATTCAAGTTTAATATATACAGCTTTCATATTCTGTTACCAAAAAAAAAACACTTTTTCTACAACATCTGGATTAGTCAGTGTGCAATTTAAGCTCGAAATACACCCATAATTTTCTGGGGTTTGAAAAACACACTCTTTTGACAAAAACCACTATTTTCAAGCCTTGCAGCATCAGCACGTGTGAAATTACAGGCTTATATACTGCTGTCAAATTCAGGTGTTAAACACTTGTTGGGCACAAAAAATTTAGTTGGCAGCCTTTGATGCAGATATCATTGTGAGATATACCCTTAATGGGTTACATTCTGAGATTTTAAATACCGCCATTTGGTGCACCAATATTGAATTCAGGCCTACATTGGTTCAGACCGTGTGAGATACACCCTCTACATACAGGGGTTTGATTCAGGGATTTGAAATACAGCCATTTTGGGCAAATATATATTTACTTCAGGCCTACACTGGTTCAGGCCCTGTGAGATACTACCTCTACATACAGGGGTTTGATTCAGGGATTTGAAATACAGCCATTTGAAATACAGCCATTTTGGACAAAGATATGTTTACTTCAGGCCTACACTGGTTCAGGCCCTGTGAGATACCACCTCTACATACGGGGGTTTGATTCAGGCATTTAAAATAGAGCCATTTTGGGCAAAAAAATCTTTTATTGAGGCCTAGTCTGGTTCAGGCCGTGTGAGATACACCCTTTACATACTGTCGTTCTATTCTACTATTAATTAAACACCCATTTAGGGCAAGATCCTAAATTTGAAAAATATGAGGAGAGCGTCAAATAAGGGACGTGGCCCAGGTCGTGGTGCTGCTGGTGGAGCTCCTGTTGCAAGGAGAGGATGTGGTCGATCTGAAACCCCTTCCTCAGGTGCGAGTAGGCGACAAAACCTGCAGCGGTATTTGGTCTGTGCCCAAAGTCTCTTCTGCTTTTTGATGACTCTGTTACCAGAGTTTCCCAGGGACATCCACCTAGCCCTGCCCCAGAAGTGGAAGAGATTGAGTGCACTGATGCCCAAACACTTATCTTTTAAGATGAGTACATGGGAGGATCATTGCAGCACGTCTCGGATGATGACAAAACACAGGTGCTAACTGCTGGGGCTTTCGAAAATGTGCAGACCGACAAGGAAGGCAGTGGTGAAGACTGGGTGGAAGATGATGTGGAGGACGATGAGATCCTTGACCCCACATGGAATCAAGGTCATGCGAGTGACCTATGTAGTTCGGAGGAAGAGGCGATGGTCGCACAGAGCCACCAGCACAGCAGAAGACAGTACGTCTGCTACTGCCCACCGCAGCAAGAGACCAAGCACACCTAAAGCCAGGAGTTCCCTGGCGTGGCAGTACTTCAGACAATGTGCTGACGATAAGACACGAGTGGTTTGCACGCTGTGCAATCAGAGCCTGAAGCGAGGCATACATGTTCTCAACCTGAGCACAACCTGCATAACCAGGCATGTAAGTGCAAAGCACAAGCTGCAGTAGAGTAGACACCTCAAAAACCAAGAAAAATCACTTGCTCCTCCTGCTTCCACTTCTGCTGCAGTGGCGGCCTCTTCATCCACCTCTGTAGTGACAGTGCCACCTGGCACCCCGCAAACAGAGGATCTGCCAGCAACACCAACAACTGGGTCACCGAGAAACTCCACAATGTCCCACTCAAGAGTTCAGCTCTCCATATCCCAAATGCTGGAGAGGAAGAGGAAGTACCCCACTACCCACCTGCGATCCCTGGCCCTGAATGCCAGCATTTCTAAATTACTGGCATTTGAAATGCTGTCATTCCGTCTGGTGGAGATGTATAGTTTTAAAGGCCTTATGGTGGTGGCTGTCCCACAGTACGTTGTGCCCAGCCGCCACTACTTTTCAAGGCGAGCCATCCCTTTCCAGTACAACCAAGTAGGGGACAAAATCAGGTGTGCACTGCGCAACGCCATCTGTGGCAAGGTGCACCTGACTACAGATACGTGGACCAGTAAGCACGGTCAGGGCCATTATATGTCAGAGCTGCTGCATAAAGTGCGGGCCCTCTGTGCGCGCTTTCGGCGTTCTTACCCTGCTGCTGCTCGCCTGTCAGCGCTGCAGCGTAACTTCGGCCTTCCCGCTCACCGCCTCATATGCGACGTGCCCACAAGGTGGAGCTCCACCTTGCACATGCTGGCTAGACTGTGCGAGCAGCAGCAGGCAATAATGGAGTTTCAGCTGCAGCACGCACGGGTCAGTCGCTCGGCGGAACAGCACCACTTTACCACCAATGACTGGGCCTCCATGCGAGATCTGTGTTCCATGTTGCGCTGTTTAGAGTACTCCACCAACATGGCCAGTGCCGATAACGCCGTTCTCAGCGTTACTATCCCACTTCTATGACGCCTTGAAAAAACGCTCCTGGCGATGATGGAAGAGGATGTGTCACAGGAGGAGGAAGAGGGATAATTTCGTAGGGTTTCCGACCAGTCATTCCCAAGTGGCTCCGAGGGTGGGTTCCTGCACCCACAAACCCAAAGTACACAATTGTCCAGCGAGGGCACAGTTCTGGAGGATGAGGATGAGGAGGTGGAGGATGTGTCACAGATGGTGTTGCAGAAAGCTGGAACTATAAATAAACATCCAACTGGCTTGATCCCAAACTAAGGAGCATATGGGTGAGCCCTATAAAACCCCTAGAGCTCTCCCTAACTGCTATGCCCATGCAAAGGTCTTAATGATAGACGATTGCATGCCCTCGTACCTTTTACTATGTGACACCTGAAAACCCTATAATAGTGAGGGACAGGACCACCGACTCCCTGCACTTAATACGGACGGAGTCAGGGTCACCTACAATCAAGCCAGGAAGGAAACCCAAATAAAGTAAACAGACTTATCTGAGGAATCAGGAGAAGCAGCTTCCAGCAGTAAACACAATCCAGGAAGAAGTATAAACCGCAAATTGAGGCAGTATGGGAGGGAATATAAAGGGAGACAATCAGTGCAAATAGGTGACAGCTGGGTGAAGAGATGAGAAAGTTAAACTAAAACAAAGAACATCATACAACAGGTAGAGAAGAACGTCTGCCAGCTCTTCTCACAGAGCTGGCAGTGACAGGATGAGGAGGAGGAGATGGAGGAGGAGGAACCATGTTCACAGCAGGGTGGCACCCAGACCAGCTCATGGCCATCACTGGTGCGTGGATGGGGGGATACAGAGGACACAGACAATCCACCCCTACAGAGGACAGCTTTTCGTTGCCTCTGGGCAGCCTGGCACACATGAGCGATTACATGCTGCATTGTCTCCTCAATGACCGCCGAGTTGCCCACATTCTAACTTGTGCTGATTACTGGGTGGCCACGCTGCTGGATCCCCGTTACAAGGACAACGTACCATCCTTAATTCCGTCACTGGAGCGTGATCGCAAGATGCGCGAGTACAAGTGCATGCTGGTAGATGCGCAGCTGGTGGCATTCCCACCTGACTGCGGGGGCATAGTGGAAGCATAAGGCAGAGGACGAGAAATAGGTCGCCAACGCAGCTGGGGCACCGCCAGCACCTCAGAAGGCAGGGTTAGCATGGCCGAAATGTGGAAAAGCTTTGTCAGCACGCCACAACAACCAGCACCACCAGCTGATATGGAACGTCTTAGCAGACGGCAGCATTTCAGCAACATGGTGGAGCAGTATGTGTGCACACACCTACACGTACTGAATGACGGGTCTACCCCCTTCAACTTCTGGGTCTCCTATTTGGGCACATGGCCTGAGCTTGCCCTTTACGCCTTGGAGGTGCTGGCCTGCCCTGCAGCCAGTGTATTGTCTGAACGTGTGTTTTGCATGGCAGGGGGCGTCATCACAGACAAGCGCAGCCGCCTGTCCACAGCCAATGTGGACAAGCTCATGTTCATTAAAATGAACCAGGCTTGGATCCCACAGGACTTGTCCATACCTTGTGCAGATTAGACATGTATACCAGCACAAACCAACCATTGTTATACTGCAGCGCAATTGCTCATTCTTGTATTTTGGATATTTCACACTCTTTTAGAGTGTACCTTAATTTTACAAAATTAAATTAAAACCCAAAACCCGCAATACAAAGAAGAAAACACAGCTGGCACTACTGAACGCGGTACAGTGCAGGTGACTTGCTCTCAGCAACCATGCAAAAAATTGAGTGGTGCTCTGCCTAAGTGAATGGCCAAATGTCATCAACGGTAGAAGAAAAAAGTAAAAATAAATTAATGGTGGCACTCACCGAATCTTCATCAAATCGTAGCTTTATTCGGTTAAAAACATAGCGGGTGCGGGTCACACATCACAGAAGGAAAGGCAACAGCCGTTTCGTGCAACAATCTCGCTTTGTCAAGCCTACTGTGACGTGAAAGGGGAGGGCCAAATATACCTGTCTCCTCCCCGCACGTCACTACTAAACAGGTGCATCAATCAAATATTCGGATCACCTTTGTATACAAGGTAAAACGTTAAAATCATACAAAGACAGCAAGGTCATTTTTGTCATTAAAGTCTAAACCTCCCATGGCATTAGTTTTGATGATCTATTGGGCCTCTCGTTGTAATAGAATACGCTTTCTATCACCACCTCTTGCTGGTAGATTAACGTCTCTCGATGCCTACACACTGTAACACTTCTTTATTACCCTGATGTTTGTCTTTTATGTGTTCTATACGGCGCATAGCTCCAATACCTGTAACAATCGATCTTTTATGGTCTCTAAATCGCAAGTACAGGGGTCTGTGGGTTTTACCAATATAAAATCTTTTGCATGGGCAAAAAATTGCATACACTATATAAGTCGATTTGTAGCTTATAAATTGCCTGATAGTGTGTGTTATATGCCTTATCTGGACCTGTGTCCCCGTGCTCATGAAGTTGCACATTGCGCACACATTTAAAATTTCCCATGGGACTCCATCTATCCAACCAGGTGTGACCTGTGTCTGGAAGATTAGTACTAGTGACAATATCTTCTATGGTTTTCGCCCATTTAAAGCTAACAATCGGATTGTTTTTCACTTTATTGATTAGTTGCTCATCTCTCTGGAGCGTATGTCAATTGTTTAAAATTGCATTTTTGATGGTCTGAGCCATGGGGGAATATTCAAATGTAAACACTGCCCTAGTGACATCCTGCGATATTTCTCCATGATGCGTTTTTTTCTTTTTCTTCTTTTTCCATAGATCCTTACTTAGCCTACGTGCATATGCTCTCTTATAAGCTTTATCTATTAAGGAGGGCGGATATCCACATTGTATAAATCTACTTTTGAGATCTCTACTTTGATTCTCAAACTCTATATAATTTTTAATAATCCTTGCAATCTAACAAATTGACCATACGGAACAGCTGCAGCTACATGTGGCGGGTGAAAGCTTTCATAATGCAAGAGAGAATTCGTCAAGCTGGGTTTTCTATATATGGTGGTGTCGAGTTCCTCATTGATAATCCTAACTTGTACATCTAGAAATTCAAAAGCTTGTTCTTCTATGTTACTAGTGAAACTTATGTTCATATTGTTAATATTTAAATACTAAACAAACAGACTAAATTGATCTCGATCTCCTGCCCATATTATAAATACATCATCAACGTACCTAAAAAAACTTTTGATTGTATTGTACAAAAGGGTTGTTGATTGTAAATATGTACTTCTCTTCAAATTGGGCTAAAAACAGATTGGCGGAAGTGCAGGAGGCTGGTGTCCCCATGGCAGTTCCAGGTGTCTGGCTATACCACTGTTTATTAAACATAAATGTATTATTCTTCAACACAAAGGACAATGCTTCGGCGATAAACTCAGTGTAGGATCTATCTCTTCCTATTTTAGTCAATAAATCGCCAATAATTGCTACACCTAAATCTTGGGGAATTTTTGTGTATAAACTCTCAACGTCAATTGTTGCAAGCAAATAACCTTTTTGCCATGTAGTTTCTCTTAGTGCTTCCAGAAAAGAATTGGTATCCTATAAAAAAGGAAGGAAGGGACGCCTAGTAATAAAGGGCCAATCAAGATACTAGGATAGTGGTTCGGTAAGAGACCCGATACCCGCAACTATCGGTCGCCCAGGCGGATTTAATAATAATTTGTGGATTTTAGGCCTATAATACCAGACTGGTTTTACTGGATGTAAAGGGAACAATTTTTCTGCTGTTTTCTCAGATAAAACTTGGCATGCAACATACTTCCACAACAATGAACTGTAGAGACTGCAGGAGTTTAAATGTTGGGTCATTCTTAAGGGGAGAGTAAATAGTTCTATCACTGAGCTGTCTTGCGGCTTCCCTCATATATTGATCTTTATTTAAAACTATTTTTCCACCCTTGTCAGCTGGTTTCACTATGATGTCAGACATCTTCGATAAACGTTTAAGGGCCAATCTTTCACCCTTGGTTACATTAGGTGGCACTTTAGGATATTGTAAAGCTTTAATGTCTTTGATGACCTGTCATTGAAAAAGATCTAAGCTACTTCCAGCTGACAAGGGTGGAGTATAAGTAGATCTAATTCCGCAAGGGAAGCTGTCCTGCTCAAAAGTGTTGACTGGTACTGTATTCATATCACAACCTTGTAACTCAAGAAGTGCCATGACTATCTCTTGGTCAAGGAGTTCAATATCTTTATTAAAGTGGAAGCCCAAAGGGCCTATTCTGTTAGGATTCTGTCGCTATTGATTTCTGAGCAGGAACAGGTATGTTCTTAAAGTGCCTATAAAGATTTAGCTTCCTAATCCCTTTATACAAATCCACCTCAAACTGTGATGCAGCAAAATCATTAAATAAACTATAATTAAGTCCTTTCGACAAAAATGACAGACAATCGCCGTCTAATTGTCGATCACTGAGATTCACGGCGTTGAAGCCTGAGGGCAGGCCCAAACTGGACCCTCCATCTGACTTCAACATCACCATCCCACTTGCTTCTTCTTGTAGCTGCTTCTTAAAGGCATTCTTGATTGTCCGGCCTCTTCTAGACCGCTTCCTAAAGGGGCCATACTGGAATCTGGATTGCGTTCTGTCGATGTGAAATTATCGCAACTATGCGATTTATTAATAGCGTCCTCAGGAGCACTCGAATCAGAATCTGTCGTCCAGCCTTCTTGGTTTTTCTTCTTATATACAGTATTTGCTTCTTTCTTAATGATCACTTCTGTATTTTCCAATACATTTTTTTGCCATTTTCGTAGTCATTTTTGTCTCGCAGGAATTTGTCTCTTTTGATTTCTTTAATTTCGGCTTGAACTGGAATCAAACGTTTCTCCGATTTATTTAGAAAAATCTGAAATTGGTTATCCATTTTCCTTGTTTTGAGCTCATGTTTGGCCTTGTCGATTTCTATGAGTACTGCATCATATTCTTTCATATTGCACATTAAAAACCATATTGCACGATAAAAACCAGTGTTGGCTATCTCGTCCTCCTCTACCGCCGCTTCCACCTACTCTGCTACGTCCACCAACTTCTCAAACTCCTACTCCATATGGAACTCCACCTCATAAAAGCATATTTTTTTTTGTGTTTTATTTTATATAATTTCACTAATTTGTCATTTACATTTTCTGGTGAAATTCAATTTTTTTTGGGTGTATAGTACCACTGCTATACCTAGCAGGCCGTTTAAAAAAAATATAAAAAAAAATTGGCATTATCATTTTCTGGTGAAATTAACCAATTTTTGGGTGTATAGTACCACTGCTATACCTAGTATGACAGTTAAAAAAATAAATAAATTGTCATTAACAATTTCTGGGGAAATTCACCAATTTTGGGGTGTATAGTACCACTGCAATACCTAGTCGGCTGGTTAAAAAATAAAATTATCATTAACATTTTCTGGTGAAATTCACCAATTTTGGGGTGTATAGTACCACTGCTATACCTAGTAGGCCGGTTAAAAATAAATAAAAAATAAATTGTCATTAACATTTTCTGGTAAAATTAACCAATTTTTGGGTTTATAGTACCACTGCTATACCTAGTAGGCCGGTTAAAAAAATAAAAATAAATTGTCATTAACATTTTCTGGTGCAATGAACCAATTTTTGGGGGTATAGTACCACTGCTATACCTAGTAGGCCGGTTAACAAAAAATATATATTTGCCAGTTGCATTTTCAGTTGAAATTCAACAATTTTTGGGTGTGAAGTACCACTGCTATACCTATTAGACCGGTTAAAAAAATAAAAATAACATTTGTCAGTTACATTTTAGCATCAAATTTACCAATTTTTGGGTGTAATATTCCCCTTGTCTACCTAGTTGACAGCTTAATAAATTTCAATAATTTTTATTTTACATTTTCGGGTGACAATAAACAATTTTTTTCTGTCATAGACCCCTGCTCTACCAAGTAGACAGGGTAATTAATTTCAATAATTTTTCTGTTACATTCTTGGGTTGACATTATACAATTTTAGACGTGAATAAACCCCTGCTCTGCATAGGTGACAGGGAATAAAATTTCTGAAATGCTTCTTTAATTGATGCGCGCCACCTCATTTGATTCAATGCCTAAACTTAAGCAAGTTGTACCACATTTAAGCTTCAATACTTTGTCCCACATTTCTGCTATACTCTTTTGGCCAACATTTGCTCCTCAATAGCTTTTCCAACAATTCCGCTTGACTCCTTTGGCCCACATTTGGGCTTCTGTAATTTGTCCCACATTTGCGCCTCAATAACTTTTCCAACATTTCTTCTCAATCCCAATTTTTTTAAATAAGTGTATCTTCCTTAAATTTGGTCTCTTTTTCTCACGCTCCATCTCCGGCCTGGAACCCTGATTCCCCGCCACCCGTAATCACTATGGTAGGCGCATTAAAGAACATCAAAAGTTGATAGAGCAGATATCAAATTGGATCGTGAACATCACGGGGGCATGCGACATGGTGGGTGGGGCAGTAAGTATGCACACGCCTACACAAACTAACTGACAGGGGTCAGCCCCTGCAACTTCTGGGTCTCCAAATTGGTCACATGGCCTGAGCTTGCCCTTTATGCCTTGGAGATTCTGGCCTGAACTGCAGCCAGTCTATTGTCTGAACGTGTGTTTAGCATGACTGGAGGGGGTTATGACAGGTTATATTTCCCAATGTTTTGGGGTGTACCCTAATTTAAAAAAAAAATAAAAAATTTAAAACTAAAAGCAGTGTAAGCTACCTCCTCCTCCTCCTCCTCCACCGCCACTTCCACCTACACCGCCACATCCACCGCCTCCTCAACCTCCTACTCCATATGGATTTGGTCCTCCTAGATCAAGATTATTATTATTATTTTTTTACGTATTTTATGTTATTTTAAGTCATTTTTCTATCTGCATTTGTTTGCAGAGCACTTGCCATACTCTTAACCACATTTTGACGCCATTTGCAGCCCTCTAGCCCTTTCCATGAAATTTTTACAGCCATTTTAGTGCTCAAAAGTTCGGGTCCCTATTGACTTCAATGGGGTTTGGGTTCGGGTCAAGTTCAGTTCAAGTTCGGGTCCCGAACTCAAACTTTTTTCCAAAGTTCGGCCGAACCCATCGAACCCTAACATCCAGGTGTCCGCTCAACTCTATTCTCCTCTAAAACCTGGGGTGCGTCTTAACATTAGGTGCGTTTTATAAAGCAAAAAATACGGGTACATTTGCCTTTCAGCGGTGCATTTATATGTTCTAAAAGCCCTTTTTAGTGTGTAATAGTGGCAAAATAAAAATATATTTGCCGTTAAGCAGTGCAGTTATATGTTCTAAAGCCTTTTGTGGCATGCATATGTGGAAAAAGATAAATATATTTGCCTTTCAGCGGTGCAGTTATATGGTCGAAAGCCTTTTGTGGCGTGTATAAATGGAAAAAAATAAGGGCCTATTTGTCGTTCAGCGATGCAGTTATATGTTATAAAGCCTTTTTTGTTTTGTAATAGTGGCAAAATAAATATATATTCGCCATTCAGCGGTGCAGTTGTATGTTCTAAAGCCCTTTTTGTTGTGTATTAGTAGCAAAAGTAAAATATATTTGCCATTCAGCGATGCAGTTATATGTTCTAAAGTCCATTTTGTCGTGTATTAGTGGCAAAAGTAAAATATATTTGACTTTCAGTGGTGCAATTATATGTTTTAAAGCCTTTTTTGTGTGTATTAGTGGGAAAAAAGGGCTTATTAGCCATTGTGTGGTGAAGTGAGAAAATTACAGACTTTTTTGGGGTGTTTTAAATTCCTTTTTATTTATTTATTTGATCTAACAGCATGTCAGACAGAGAAGTGCCAGGCCCTGCACATGGGAGTGGCAAAGGCCTAAATGTTTCTGGTGCAGGCTGCTGTTACCTCCACACTATGTCACCTTGCCACTCTGTGGCCTCCTGATGCTGCTGCTGCCACATCCATACTGTCATTGTGCCACTCTTTGGCCTCCTCCAGGGGCGTAGCTAAAGGCTCATGGACCCTGGTGCAAGAGTTTAGTTTGGGCACTCCTTCCCTCAGTGCTTTGTGGACAGGGAAGCACGTGGCCTTCATGCTGCCTGAGGCAAAAATTGAAATGGCACCCCCCCCCCCATGTCAAATTTGTGATCTAACTCCTTCCCTCCAGCCAGGGGTATAACTTGACCAGCATGCACTTTCTATAATACCAATGTCGTCTTATGCTCCACAAGGGTCTTTGGGCCTCCTCAGGCTCCTGGGCCTGGAAGCGGCTACTACCTCTGCACCCCCTATAGCTACACCCTTGGCCTCCTCTTGCTGCTTCTACCTCACCACTATGTCACTGGGCCACTCTGTGGACTTCTCATGCTGTTCCCACCTTCCCGACTTCATGACTAGAGATGTCGTGAACATAAAGAAATTTCAGTTCGCGAACGCAAATTTCCTCAAATGTTCGCGAACGGGCGAACCGGGCGAACCACCATAGACTTCAATAGGCAGGCAAATTTGAAAACCCACAGGGACTCTTTCTAGTCACAGTAGTGATGGAAAAGTTGTTTCAAGTGGACTAACACCTGGACTGTGGCATGCCGGAGGGGGATCCATGGCATAACTCCCATGGAAAATTACATAGTTGACGCAGAGTTGGGTTTTAATCCATAAAGGGCATAAATCACCTAACAATCCAATTTTTTTTTTGAAAGACGTGGTTTAAAACATCCAGTGTGTGTATACGATCAGGTATGATGTTGTATCGATCAGGTAGTGTAAGGGTTACGCCCGCTTCACAGACATTGACAGACCAAACTCCCCTTTTAATGCACCGTAAACTACTGAAAACAGTTCATTTGCCCAACTGCAAACTCCCCATTTGCACAAGGTTGGATACCAAGCTAGCCATGTCCTGTTGATGTCATTGAAGGTTTCTTCCTCCACCCAGCCATGTACAACACTAAGGGTCCCCGAAAGGTGAATTGAATAGATTTTTCGAACAGGGAGATGGTTAAAAAAAATGCTTGCTCCCTCCCCTTTGTTTGAATCCACGGTCACTGCGTCTGCGCCGTGCAATTTACTGTCACACCCGATATGAGTGGTATTTTCTGTAGTTCACTTCTCATCAGTTTAATCTCTGTTACGTCCCCAATCTGGGGTCCATTTATTGAATTGATTTTTCGAACGGGGAGATGGTTAAAAAAATGCTGGCTCCCTCCCCTTTGTTTTAATCCACGGTCACTGTGTCTGCGCCGTGCAATTTACTGTGAGTGGTATTTTCTGTAGTTCTCTTCTGATCAGTTTAATCCCTTTTACGTCCCATATCAGGGATTGCCTTTTGTAAAAAAAAAAAAATTAGGCCGGGTACCTTCGACTGCCTTCACAGTGACAGACCAAACTCTGATACACCAAACTGAATTGATTTTAGGAACCGGGAGATGGAAAAAGCAACTTGGTCGGTCCTCTTACTCCCAAGTTGGGGCACTGCGCGTGCACGGAGCAATGTGCTGTGACACCCTATATGAGTGGTGTCTTAACTAGTCCTATTCCTATCAGTTTAATCCCTGTTACGTTGAATTAACGAACCATTACAACATCCTGAAATAATTTAGTTTGGAGCTTTGTACTTGCTTTGTATTGGAATTGATGGGGATTTTTTAAATTGTCTGCATTATTTTTTATAAACTATTAAGAGACTTCATTATGATTTTTTTTATTTTATGTATTAAAAAACTCATACAACTTAAAGGGAACCTGTCACTAGCAATTTACCAAAAACATTTTTTTCATGAATCCATGTTTAATAAAGTACCTTTTTTTCATCTGTCTTGTTCTTTTTATTGTGAGTTATGTCATTTCTTCAAAAAATCGATTCTTATGATATGCAAATGACGCTGTAAGGAGCCCAGAGGGGCGTTATTCTTTCTCCACGGTGCCCAGGAACGCCCCTCTGATGTGCCGTGCCCGCCTAAATCTGAAAACTAATAACGCCTCCAAGTTCAGCTAAATCGCCTCCCAGAGACGCGGCTAAGTGCTCAACACTCCCCCTCCTCAGCGCCGCGCTCTGCTGCAATCACCCTGATCCTCCTCTCGCCCGCATCCGAAATCCCGCGCAGGCGCAGTGCCGTCAGTCGTCTTATCATAGCGCAGGCAATCGCCGGCACTGCGCCTGCGCAGGATTTGGGATGCCGGCGAGAGGAGGATCGGGGTGCAGCACCAGAGGACAGAAAAATTAGGCATGTACACATGCCTGAAAAACTATGGTATTGTTACAGTCGCTGTTGTAGCGGCCAAACCAAGACAATGTTGGATTGGACTGGGGCGAGATTATCAATGGCATTAAAGATTGAGATTCTTAAGGGGATGTAATTGAGGAAGAAAAGGTCGTATATTTTGGGGCTGATTTTGACTCCTAAATGTGTGATGTAGGAGAGGACCAGTTGAATGGGGAGTCAACCATTAATTGGTGTTTAGTTGATTGGGGGATGCCCAAGAAGAGGACTAAGGATTTATTGGCATTGATTTTAAAGTCTGAGATTATGCTATAGGCATTAAGGTGGATCTGGATGCGTGGCAGAGAAACTTTCGGGTTGACCGTCATCATAAGGACATCATCGGCAAATGCGGCAATTTTTTGTTCCCTGCCTCCCAAACATAGACCTTCAATCTCCCTGTCCAGTCTTATGGTAGAAAAAAGTGGCTCTAGTGCTAGAATGAATAGAAGAGGGGAGAGGGGGAAAGCCTGGCGAGTCCCATTGCTTATAGGAAATGGGGAGGATAGATTCCCATTCACTAGTACCAAGGCCGTAGCCTGCTCAAACATGGCGAAAGTTGCTTGGACAAAAGAACCAGGAAGACCGAATCTCAGCAGAGTGTGTTTTAGATACAGCCACCTTACGCTATCAAATGCTTTCTCAGCATCCGTGCTGAGAAGAAGCAAAGGGGAAGAAATTCTCCTGGCATGACATAGGGTATTAATCACTCTGGAAGTATTGTCTTTGCCCTCTCTGTTGCGGATAAATCCGACCTGGTCCCCATGAACAAGTTGAGGGAGAAGGGTAGCTAATCTGTTAGCTAACATTTTGGCCAGGAGCTTGAGGTCTATGTTTAGGAGGGATATGGGTCTGTAATTGGAGCACTGCTTGGAATCCTTCCCTTCCTTGGGTATTAGTGTGATATGGGCCGCGGTCATATCTCTTGATAGTGGGATTCCGCGTAGTGTCTGATTACAGACTTCTAAAAGGTGAGGAAGGAGGAGTTCCTGAAAAGTTTTGTAATATGAAATCGGAAGGCCATCGGGCCTGGGCTCTTTCCCGAGGGCATTTGGTGCATTGCTTTTCTAAGTTCAGTTAGGGTAAAGGGGGCTTCTAGTTTTAACTTCTGTTCAGTGGAGATAGAGGGAATATTGGATGTTTCCAGGAAGGCTAGGATGACAGAGTCACGTGTTTCTGATGTTACAGGGAAGGTGAGGTTATAAAGGTTATTATAAAAGGAACGGAATTGTGCAGCTATCTGATGGACAGAGAAGATTGGGTTTCCTTTAAGCGAGGTTAATTGGTGAACATAGTTTGCGGATATCCTCCCCTTAATCCTGCTCATTAAAAATTTAGTGGCCTTGTCTCCATGAGCAAAAAACTTTATGTTGTGTGTTCATATAGTATTTGGCCGCTTTAGTTATTAAGAGAGACTTAAGTTTCGCCCTATATTCCGACAGTTCCTGTAATTGGGAGTCAGAGGGGTTTTTTTGTGCCGAGATTCAAGGTTCTGTATTTTTTTGAGCACATCATCAATTGCTTTTTCCCTCAATCTTTTTTGGTAGGAACCAATGTTGATAAATTGACCCCTGATGACAGGCTTGTGTGCATCCCAAAGGGTGTTAATGGAGATATCGGGGCACTTATTCAGGGAGAAGTATTCTGTGATGTGTTTGGAAACTGAGTCCACCGAGTCTTGGTAACCCAAGAGAGATTCGTTTAAATGCCAATTAAAGCAAGAGGGATTTTCATTGGGAGCTAGTACTTGGATAAAAATAGGGGAATGGTCCGAGATGTGTATGGAACCTATCGAGGCTACACTACTCAGGTGCAAGTGTTCCTTAGAAATGAACAAATAGTCAAGGCGGTGATATGTGCCATGCGTTGGGGAGTAGAATGTATAATCCAGGGAATTGGGGTGGTAGGAACGTCAAACATCTATCAGTTGAAGGTTCCATAAATTGTTCCTAATAGCTTTAAGGGATTTTCCGGATTGAGACGATTTGTGCGAAGATATGTCTATTTGAGGGAATAGGGCAACATTCAAATCACCACCCAATATCACTATTCCTTCCTTGAAGGAGTCGAGGGTTGGGAAAATGTTAGCTAGCCACTGGGATTGATTTGAATTGGGAGCATATAAGTTTAAAAAGGTATAGGTTTGTGGGCCTATGGTACCCTTGATTAAGATATACCTTCCATCAGGGTCCAACACTTGGTTAATATGTTTAAAGGGAATCTTCCTCTGAAACTCAATGCTGACCCCACCTGATGCTGAGAAGTTGCCTCCACAATAATACCAGTTAGTGTAGTGGGAAAACTGCATGTTAGGGTAATGGTTGAAACGGAAGTGCGTCTCTTGGAGGAACACCACTCCGGCTCCAGCTTTTCTTAAAATGGTAAAGATTTGACTCCGTTTTGAAGGGGAGTGAAAGCCTTTAACATTGTAAGAAGCTATATGTAAATCAGCCATTGAATGCAATGTGTGTGCAGTTACCTTTTAGCTTTTTAGCTGGTGGTGTTCCTCCAAGAGAGTGTAAAGGTATAATGGGGCTCCGCCTTTCGGTGTAACAGCAGAACCATACTATTGCAGGGTTCACATAGTACTAGAAATAAGGACATGTACCTTGGGAAAAAGATAGGGTGAGAAAACAGAACGAAACAGATTAAAACAACAAAAAAAGGAAGAACAAGCATAACTGTATATGTATTATACAGACGTGGACAAAATTGTTGGTACCCTTTGGTCAATGAAAGAAAAAGTCACAATGGTCACAGAAATAACTTTAATCTGACAAAAGTAATAATAAATTAAAATTCTATAAATGTTAACCAATGAAAGTCAGACATTGTTTTTCAACCATGCTTCAACAGAATTATGTAAAAAAATAAACTCATGAAACAGGCATGGACAAAAATGATGGTACCCCTAACTTAATATTTTGTTGCGCAACCTTTTGAGGCAATCACTGCAATCAAACGCTTCCTGTAACTGTCAATGAGACATCTGCACCTCTCAGCAGGTATTTTGGCCCACTCCTCATGAGCAAACTGCTCCAGTTGTGTCCGGTTTGAAGGGTGCCTTTTCCAGACTGCATGTTTCAGCTCCTTCCAAAGATGCTCAATAGGATTGAGGTCAGGGCTCATAGAAGGCCACTTTAGAATAGTCCAATTTTTTCCTCTTAGCCATTCTTGGGTGTTTTTAGCGGTGTGTTTTGGGTCATTGTCCTGTTGCAAGACCCATGACCTGCGACTGAGACCAAGCTTTCTGACACTGGCTAGTACATTTCTCTCTAGAATTCCTTGATAGTCTTGAGATTTCATTGTACCCTGCACAGATTCAAGACACCCTGTGCCAGACGCAGCAAAGCAGCCCCAGAACATAACAGAGCCTCCTCCATGTTTCACAGTAGGGACAGTGTTCTTTTCTTGATATGCTTCATTTTTTCGTCTGTGAACATACAGCTGATGTGCCTTGGCAAAAACTTCGATTTTTGTCTCATCTGTCCACAGGACATTCTCCCAGAAGCTTTGTGGCTTGTCAACATGTAGTTTGGCATATTCCAGTCTTGCTTTTTTATGATTCGTTTTCAACAATGGTGTCCTCCTTGGTCGTCTCCCATGTAGTCCACTTTGGCTCAAACAACGACGGATGGTGCGATCTGACACTGATGTTCCTTGAGCATGAAGTTCACCTTGAATCTCTTTAGAAGTCTTTCTAGGCTCTTTTGTTACCATTCGGATTATCCGTCTCTTAGATTTGTCATCAATTTTCCTCCTGCGGCCACGTCCAGGGAGGTTGGCTACAGTCCCATGGATCTTAAACTTATGAATAATATGTGCAACTGTACTCACAGGAACATCTAGTTGCTTGGAGATGGTCTTATAGCCTTTACCTTTAACATGCTTGTCTATAATTTTCTTTCTGATCTCTTGAGACAGCTCTTTCCTTTGCTTCCTCTGGTCCATGTCGAGTGTGGTACACACCATATCACCAAACAACACAGTGATTACCTGGAGCCATATATATAGGCCCAATGGCTGATTACAAGGTTGTAGACACCTGTGATGCTAATTAGTGGACACACCTTGAATTAACATGTCCCTTTGGTCACATTATGTTCTGTGTTTTCTAGGGGTACCATCATTTTTGTCCATGCCTGTTTCATGAGTTTATTTTTTTACATAATTCTATTGAAGCATGGTTGAAAAACAATGTCTGACTTTCATTGGTTAACATTTATAGAATTTTAATTTATTATTACTTTTGTCAGATTAAAGTTATTTCTGTGACCATTGTGACTTTTTCTTTCATTGACCAAAGGGTACCAACAATTTTGTCCACGTCTGTACATGAGGGGGGTAATTCGTCAAGTGACCGGGAAGGAGGTCGTATAACATCCTGGGTAGGGCTATAGGAAAATCAGCAAGAATGGGTCTAGCTTTTTAGGCTGGACAAGTTGGGGGCAACATATGTTATATTCATTATGAGTCAGTGTCACGGCTGAGGATGAGGAAAACCCTCAGCCGTGCGATGACGAAGATGTTAGTCGCTGCAAGGCCAGGGCAGAGATCAGGGAGCAGGTCACCTCCTAACAAATCCCTAACTCTGACTCCCAGCTGTATGAGCTGTATGAGGAGACCAGCAAAGAAACAGCCCAGGGAGACCGTACTGACACTGCGTCCACTCTCTATTAACGTCCCCACTCCAGTCGCTGCCAACAGACACTCCTACCCAGCACACAGCCGGAACACTAACAGAATGCTGCCAGCAGACAACCAGAGATAGGAACATAGAGAGGGACGAGGGATTACCAACACGGACACGAAAGGTAAGGTGGCGGGGAATAAGCAATCAACCGTGCCGTTAACAGTGATCCCCAAAACGCTCTCCCTCCGGAGAATGCGCATGCACCTCAAAAAGAGATAGCGATGCAAGCTGCACCCTCTTTCGAAGGTATGCAACCGCACACCAAACAAACAACGGTGAGGGAATTAAAATTAAGGGGACACCAAGACAGACAACGGTGAAGGAATGGCGGGGAAAAGCCACTCACCGCGCCGTCATCGGCGAAACCCCCAAAACCCTCTCCCTCCGGAGAACGCGCATGTACGCCAAAAACGACTGGCAATACATGCTGCACCCTCTTTCGAAGGTTACACCACTTGAGGAGCCTTTGTGGTCATACTGTCACGGCTGAGGATGGGGAAAACCCTCAGCCATGCGATGACGAAGATGTTAGTCGCTGCAAGGCCAGGACAGAGATCAGGGAGCAGGTCACCTCCTAACAAATACCTAACTCTGACTCCTAGCTGTATGAGCCGATCCTGATTGTGGGAGGGCTCATACTCCGGAACCTTGAAGTCCCTACTAGCCCTCAGGGTGGCCCTCAACTAGGAGCAGGGTAAGACGACCTGTTCCTCCTAGGCAGGGAGGAACAGGATTCTCACAGGCCAGGCTACAATAAAGACGAAACATAAACAACTTATGGCAATGGCAGGTAAATGCAACAAGTATAGCACCTACCTGCCACAGACACAAAGCCTGGAACCCATGCAGAAGTGCTGCTGTCCAAAGAACACACACAGACACAGCACACACCACACATCACACAGGAACCCAGGACCATAAGCTGCAATAAACAAGCATACCAAAAACACACCTTCATAACATCACGTGTGACATAAACCTATACATAAACTTAAACTTATGACCACAAGGGTGACCCCCACTGGCAGATGGTATATAAGTAGGAGAATGACTCCAGCAGACCATGGCTGAAGTACCCCTCAGACTTCTGCTCTCAACTGAGGCTAAATAGCCCATGTAGCCACACCCACACAGACACACCCAGTGCTCACACACACCAGAAAGGGAATTAACCCTTCCCACACCAGGGAAGGGAAGACAGCCACTTAAAGGGAACGTGCACCCATACAAAAACCTTGTGCACAACAAACAAACACAAGGCACACCAACATAGACAGGTTGCCAGGTGCAACCGCATGCAATGACAGCGAGCAGCCTAGCAACCAGCTCCAGCTGCTCTACTGCCACACACCTAATGTTGCCATTGGCAACCACAGGTGAGGAAACATACTTCAGCCCTCACCTGTGATTGACAACAACCCCAGACCACAGGCAACTGCATGCGGTTCAGGAGTCACGGCCATTACCATGGTCGTGACAGTCAGTATCGTTCAGGCGCTTGCAAGAACCTAACATCTAACAGTAGACGTAATCTTTGCAGTCAGGATCAGAGTGCAGTCCCAGTTATTGGTCTTGAGAAAGGCTTCTGTGAGTGAGATGATTGCCTCTTTTCCTGGGCCGTGAGGACTTCGGGGTTCGCAGTACCTTAAAGGGGAGGTCTGGCAGGTCACCTAGATCTTGAAAGAGTTCCCAGTTTTCAATAGGCATAGGAGAGACATTTAGGAGATCAAAGGTAGATGTGAGATCCGAGTATGACAAAATGTTGATCCTTTTTCTTGCATAAGAGAATGCGAGTCCAAAGGGATAGGACCAGCGGTATATAACTTTGTTGGACCGGAGCCAATCGGTCAAAGGTTTAAGCGCTCTGCAGTTTTTCAATGTAGAGGGGGCTAAGTCCTGATAAATTTCCAGCCTGGAATCCTCATAGGCTAAATCAGGATGGTTGCGTGCAGCTTCTAAAATGGCGGTCTTTACAGGGAAGTTCAAAAACTTGCAGATGATGTCCCTGGGCGGTTCAGTCGGCTTGGGTTTAGGGCGGAAGGGCTCTATGAGCCCGTTCGATGACAACATCTTGCGGGAAATCGGGACCCAACAGCGAGCCGCATATGGTAAGGGTGGTTGCGGATATATCACCCGGTGGCACCGACTCTGGAGCCCCTTTGAACCTTAAGTTATTGCGGCGCCCCTATTTTCTTGGTCTTCAAGGGCACTATGAAGCTCGTTTAGGTGGGCAGTACAACGGCGGAGAGAGGTCAACACTGCAGCTTGATGATTCAAGGTTGCGATTTGGTGGGATTCCAGGGTTTCCACCCGTTCCCCGATATGCCTCATCTCTTGCCTGCATGCTGAAAGCTCAGTAAGGATAGGTTCCATGACCCTGTTGAGGGCGCAATCGAGGTATTTTCTTGTCAGCGGTAAATCGGAGCTGGCCTGGATATTTTCCGATTCGCTTTCTCCCTCTGAGTGGGCAGGGGCGCGCTTCAGTGCCTTGGGCTGCAAGGCCGGCGCCATTTTAGATTATCTTGATGCGACCGTTGCGGCCGCTTTTTTGAGAAATTTCTCCATATCTCCACCTGAAATCTGGCCCTTGGGGGTAGCTAGGTGTTCTCCTTGCTTAGGGTTCCCAATTTTCACCATTCTCGCCTGTTTTTGCTGGAAAATGCTGGTGTTAGGGACAAACCTCCTAGCAGAGCAGTGAACTATGCGTCCATCTCCATCTGGTGCTAGCTCCGCCCCCTAAAGGTCCTTTCTGACAGGACACTTGAAGCGGGGCAGGCCATAAGTTCTATCGCAAACTGAGATAGCTCAGGCCACAGGTCAAGCCTGCACACCCAGTAGTCAAGGGGTTCATTGCTCCTCAGAGTGTCGATATCTGCAGTTAAGGCGAGGTAGTCTGCTACCTGTCGGTCGAGTCGTTCTCTAAGGCTGGATCCCGAAGGGCTGTGGCGATGTGTAGGACTGAAAAAGCTCTGCATGTCCTCTATCAACAACACATCTCTAAAGTGTCCTGTCCTTGCCGCCGTGGTCGTGGTAGGAGGAGGATTACTTTCACCTCTTCCCCAGTTAGATTCCCGTTGTGCTGTGACATCCCCCTTATAAGCTGTGAAAAGCATATTTTTTAGTTTGGTTTTGAAATGCTGCATCCTTTCCGACTTTCGGTAATTTGGTAACATTTCCGCCACTTTCTGCTTATACCGGGGGTCTAGTAGCGAGTCCACCCAGTACAGGTCGTTCTCCTTCATCCTTTTTATACAAGGGTCCCTCAACAGACATGACAGCATGAAAGACCCCATTTGCACAAGGTTGGATGCCGAGCTACTCCTTTCCCTTTCCTCGTCCTCACTGATGTCATTGACGGTCTGTTCTTCCCCCCAGCCAAGTACAACACCACGGGTCCCAGATAGGTGACAACAACGAGCACCCTGGGATGCCTGCTGTGGTTGGTCTTCCTTCTCCTCAAAGCCACATTCCTCCTCTGACTCCTCTTCCTCATACTCCTCTTCCAGCGTTGCCGCAGGTCCGGCAAGCGATGATGACAAGGCTGTTTCTGGTGGCGATGGTTACCACAAATTTTCCTCTTCACACTCATCTACAGCCTGATCCATCACTCTTCGCAGGGCACGCTCCAGGAAGAAAACAAATGGGATGAGGTTGCTGATGGTGCCTTTGGTGCGACTGACTAGGTTTGTCACCTCCTCAAAAGGACGCATGAGACTACAGGCATTGCGCATGAGCGTCCAGTAACGTGGACAAAAATTTCCCAGCTCCGCAGAGGCTGTCTTAGCACCCCGGTCATACAAATACTCGTTGACGGCTTTTTCTTGTTGGAGCAGGTGGTAGAACATTAGGAGTGTTGAATTCCAACATGTCGGGCTGTCTCAAATCAAGTGCCTCACTGGCATGTTGTTTCGCCGCTGAATATCGGAAAAGTGCACTATGGCCATGTAGGAACGCCTTAAATAGCCACACACCATCTGGCCTGCTTGAGGACGTCCTGTAAGCCTGGGTACTTAGACACAAGACGTTGTACGATGAGATTCAACACATGTGCCATGCACGGCACATGTGTCAACTTGCCCAAATTCAATGCCGCCAACAAATTGCTTCCATTGTCACACACCACTTTGCTGATCTCCAGTTGGTGCAAGGTCAACCACTGATCCACCTGTGCGTTCAGAGCGGACAGGAGTGCTAGTCCATTGTGGCTCTCTGTTTTCAGGCAAGTCAACCCCAAGACAGCGTGACACTGTCGTATCCGGGATGTGGAATAGCCCCTGGGGAGCTGGGGGGATTCAGTTGGTGTGCAGCCAGACGCCGCTGCAGAAGAGGACTCAGCCGAGGAGGTTATGGAAGAGGATGGAGTAGCAGGAGTAGAGGAGGTGGCAGTAGGCCTGCCTGCAAGTGGTGGCAGGTGTCACCAACTCCGCTGCAGAGCCACGCATTCCATGCTTGTCAGCCGTCAGCAGGTTGATCCAATGCGCAGTGTACGTGATATACCTGCCCTGACTGTGTTTTGCAGACCAGGTATCAGTGGTCAGACGGACCCTTGCCCCAACACTGTATGCCAGAGATGCCATGACTTCCTTTTCAATAACAGAGTAGAGGTTTGGGATTGCCTTTTTTGAAAAAAAAATTCATCCGGGTACCTTCCACTGTGGTGTCCCAATAGCGACAAATTTTTTGAAGGCCTCAGACTCCACCAGCTGGTATGGTAAAAGCTGGCGGGCTAAGAGTTCCGTCAAGCCAGCTGTCACACGCCGGGCAAGGGGGTGACTCTGTGACATTGGCTTCTTACGCTCAAACATTTACTTTACAGACACCTGACTGTGGGCAGATGAGATGGAACTGCTGAAGGTGACAGGTGGAGTGGCTGGTTGTTGAGAGGGGGCAAGGAGGATAGCAGTGGTTGACGTGGCTGAAGATGCTGGACCAGGAGTAGTATGGTGGCTTTGAGTTTGTGTGCTGCTTGTACTCATGTGTTGATCCCATTGGCGTTTGTGATGTGAGATCATGTGCCTTCGCAAAGCAGTTGTACCAAGGTGGGTGTTGGACTTCCCACAACTCAGTTTCTGGCACAGGTTGCAAATGGCATTGCTGTTATCAGAGGCAGACACACACAAAAAATGCCACACTGCTGAGCTTTGCAATGACGGCATTCTGGTGGTGGCAACAGCATGCGTTGATTGGTGTGCTGTCTGGCTGACCCCGGGTGCTGATACATGCTGTCTGACTGTGCCACTAGCTCCTTGTGATGACCTTCCCTTGCTTCCAACTCGTCTCCTCCTTCTCTCTGTCTACCCTTCTGAACTTTCCCCCTCTTCTTCTACTCTTTGTGCAGGCACCCACGTGGCATCCACGGACACATCGTCATCATCAACCACTTCAATTGTATCTGACACCTCAGCAAAGGAAGCAGCAGCGGGTACAACATCATCATCATCATCATCACACTGTACATCCATGTGTGTAATCCTGCCTGACTGAGACATATCCCTGTTATCTACATCCTCTGGCAATAATGGTTGCGCATCACTAATTTCATCCAACTGATGTGTAAATAACTCCTCTGACGGATCAAGTGAAGCGGCTGTGGTGGTAATGGTGGTAGTGGTGGTGGTGGCGGTGGGCGGGAGAGTGGTAACTTGAGAGCAGGTGACCGAAGCTGAGCTGGAGGAGGATGGTGCGTCAAGGTTCTTAGCGGAAGCTGTTGAAGATTGGGTGTCCTGTGTAAGCCAGTCAACTATGTCCTCAGAATTGTTTGGGTTCAGGGTAAGTGGCCTCTGAACACTGGGCATTATTCCAGGGCCAGTGGAAATCAAACGACCATGACGGCCCCTGCGGGGTGGCCTGCCTCTGCCTGTCATTTTTTTTTAGATAAGTGGTACTATGCATGCAAGGTACTGTGCCACCCTATATAAGTGGTGGGAAGTGGGCACAGCACAGTCTGTGTGGGCCTGACACACACTGGCTTGCAAATGCAATTATATTTATTACAGAGAAAAAATTAATTGACTTTTTTTTTATCTGCAAGGTATTGTGACACCCTGTAACGGTACGAGTGGTGGCCTGGCCAGTGACCACAGTACAGTCTGTGGGCCTGACACACACTGGCTTGCAACTGCAATTATATTTATTACAGAGAAAAAATAAATTTACTTTTTTTTATTTGCAAAGTATTGTGACACCCTGTAACGGTATGAGTGGTGGCCTGGCCAGTGACCACAGTACAGTCTGTGGGCCTGACACACACTGGCTTGCAACTGCGATTATATCACAGAGAAAAAATAAGTTGACTTTTTTTTATCTGCAAGGTATTGTGACACTGTCACGACCCTTGGTCATGGTTGTGACTCCTGTAACCGCATGCAGTTGCCTGCCATCTTGGTGTTGTTGTCAATCACAGGTGAGGGCTATAGTATGTTGCCTCACCTGTGGTTGCCGCTGACAACATTCTGTATGTGGCAACAGAGCAGCCTGAGCGGTGCTAGGCAGCTTGCTGCAGTAGGCATGCGGTTGCACCTGGCAACCTCTCCTTATAGGTGTGCCTTTTTATCGGTGTGCACGGGTTTTATATGTGTTGTGTGCACTTCCCCTTTAAGTTGATGTCTTCCCTTCCCTGGTGTTGGAATGGTTAACTTCCTTCCTAGTGTGTGTGTGCACTGGGTGTGTCTCACTGTGGGTGTGGCTTCTTGGCCCTATAAAGCCTCAGTGGAAGACAGTAGTCAGAGAGGGTGCTTCAGCCATGCTTGCTGGAGACATCCTCCTGGTTATTTACCATCTGCCAGTGAGGGCCACCCTGGTGGTCATACTGTCACGGCTGAGGATGGGGAAAACCCTCAGCCGTGCGGTATCAGCAGATGGAGTCGCTGCAAGGCCAGGACAGAGAATTAGGGAGCAGGTCACCTCCTACACATCCCTAATTCTGACCCTGCCCTCCTACCCTCAGGGTTGGCTCATACGGATAGGAGACAGGGTCAGAATTAGGGATGTGTAGTACGTGACCTGCTCCCTAATTCTCTGTCCTGGCCTTGCAGCGACTCCATCTGCTGATACCGCACAGCTGAGGGTTTTCCCCATCCTCAGCCGTGACAGACACCCTGTAACGGTAAGAGTGGTGGCCTGGCCAGTGGCCACAGTACAGTCTGTGGGACAGACACTCACTGGCTTGCAACTGCGATTATATCACAGAGAAAAAATAAATTGACTTTTTTTTTATCTGCAAGGTATTGTGACACCCTGTATGAATGATGTGCACACAGTACAGTCTGTGAGCCTGCAGCCTCTTACACACGGGCAGGCAACTACAATATACAGTACAGACCAAAAGTTTAGACACACCTTCTCATTCAAAGAGTTTTCTTTATTTTCATGACTATGAAAATTGTAGATTCACACTGAAGGCATCAAAACTATGAATTAACACATGTGGAATTATATACATAACAAAAAAGTGTGAAACAACTGAAAATATGTCATATTCTAGGTTCTTCAAAGTAGCCACCTTTTGCTTTGATTACCTCTTTGCACACTCTTGGCATTCTCTTGATGAGCTTCAAGAGGTAGTCACCTGAAATGGTTTTCACTTCACAGGTGTGCCCTGTCAGGTTTAATAAGTGGGATTTCTTGCCTTATAAATGGGGTTGGGACCATCAGTTGCGTTGTGGAGAAGTCAGGTGGATACACAGCTGATAGTCCTACTGAATAGACTGTTAGAATTTGTATTATGGCAAGAAAAAAGCAGCTAAGCAAAGAAAAACGAGCGGCCATCATTACTTTGGGAAATGAAGGTCAGTCAGACCGAAAAATTGGGAAAACTTTGAAAGTGTCCCCAAGTGCAGTCACAAAAACCATCAAGCGCTACAAAGAAACTGGCTCACATGCGGACCGCCCCAGGAAAGGAAGACCAAGAGTCACCTCTGCTGCAGGTTAACAGCAGCTCAGATTAGAGACCAGGTCAATGCCACACAGAGTTCTAGCAGCAAACACATCTCTAGAACAACTGTTAAGAGGAGACTGTGTGAATCAGGCCTTCATGGTAGAATATCTGCTAGGAAACCACTGCTAAGGACAGGCAACAAGCAGAAGAGACTTGTTTGTGCTAAAGAACACAAGGAATGGACATTAGACCAGTGGAAATCTGTGCTTTGGTCTGATGAGTCCAAATTTGAGATCTTTAGCTCCAACCACCGTGTCTTTGTGCGACGCAGAAAAGGTGAACGGATGGACTCTACATGCCTGGTTCCCACCGTGAAGCATGGAGGAGGAGGTGTGATGGTGTGGGGGTGCTTTGCTGGTGACACTGTTGGGGATTTATTCAAAATTGAAGGCATACTGAACCAGCATGGCTACCACAGCATCTTGCAGCGGCATGCTATTCCATCCGGTTTGCGTTTAGTTGGACCATCATTAATTTTTCAACAGGACAATGACCCCAAACACACCTCCAGGCTGTGTAAGGGCTATTTGACCATGAAGGAGAGTGATGGGGTGCTGCGCCAGATGAACTGGCCTCCACAGTCACCGGACCTGAACACAATCAAGATGGTTTGGGGTGAGCTGGACCGCAGAGTGAAGGCAAAAGGGTCAACAAGTGCTAAGCATCTTTGGGAACTCCTTCAAGACTGTTGAAAGACCATTTCAGGTGGCTACCTCTTGAAGCTCATCAAGAGAATGCCAAGAGTGTGCAAAGCAGTAATCAAAGCAAAAGGTGGCTACTTTGAAGAACTTAGAATATGACATATTTTCAGTTGTTTCACACTTTTTTGTTATGTATATAATCCACATGTGTTAATTCATAGTTTTGATGCCTATAGTGTGAATCTACAATTTTCATTGTCATGAAAATAAAGAAAACTCTTTGAATGAGAAGGTGTGTCCAAACTTTTGGTCTGTACTATATATATATATATATATATTTATATGAAAAAAAAATCAGACTGATGTACCAGCCCTAAAAAGGGCTTTTTGGGGTGCTGTCAGGATGCTGTCCCTTCAGCAGATGAGTCTGTGGACACAGAACACTGCCCTAGTTATGGATTTCCCTATTAAATCAGCAGCAGCTACACTCTCCCTCCTCTCACTAAGAATGCAGCTTCCGAATGAATCTAAAATGGATGCTGTCCAGGAGGTGGGAGTGTCTGGGAGGGAGGGTCTGCTGCTGACTCGCTGGAATGTGTCTGCTGACTGTGAGGTACAGGGTTAAGGTTTGCTCAATGATGATGTATAGGGAACGGACCGAACTTCGCATATGTTCGTCCACCGCGGCGAACGTGAACAAGCCATGTTCGCCGTGAACTGTTCGCCGGCAAATAGTTCGGGACATCACTACTCAGGGCAGGGTTTAAAGATTGTGAACTGCACCCACAGAACTAAATCTACTTAGATCGCTGGGTTAGTAAGCCCTTCTGATTAAAGATTATTTTCTATTCTCTCCCTCACAACTGCAACATCCGCTCCCTACATTAGTAAGAGTAGAGTGATGTGTGGCGCTACGTGACTCCAGCTTATATAGAGCCTGGGTCACATGCTGCACTGGCCAATCACCATTAGTAGGTATGGCTGTGATGGCTTATAAGGGCACAGAGTTAAACGCTTGTTGATTGGCTGCTCTGCAGCCTTTTAAAACGCGCTATAAAATAGCCGAACCCCGAACCCGAACCCAAACTTTTACTGAAATGTTCGGGTCCGGAGTCTGGGGTCCAAAAATCCTAAAGTTAGGTAAGAACCCAAACTTTACAGTTCGGGTTCGCTCAGTCCTACATATTATTGGTAACATAATGTTTTTATTTCACGCCTCAATTCTAATAAAGTATATTAAACATATGTGGGGTTAACATGCTCACTACATTCTTATATGAATTCTTTTAAAAGTGTGTTTATTTATTTTATTTCCTAGCACCTCAAGGCCTCTGCTAAGTAGTTTCTTAAAAGCTTCCTAAAAATTGAGGTTCCAAAACTCGCAAGGTGCTCCTTCAATTCTGAGTCTGGTATTTGAGTAGCACATTAGGACCACATTTGGGATATTTCTAAAAACTGCAGAATCATGGTAATAAACATTGATTTTTTTTCTTTTTTTTAATCAACTACTGTATTAGAAAAATATGCTTAAAATTGAAAAACTCCAAAATAGGATGAAATTTCACCTGAATTTTGCATTAATTCATGTGAAACACCTAAAGGGTTTACACACTCCCTAAATGTCATTTTAATACCTTGAGCGGTGCAGTTTTTAAAATGGGTATTTTATTGGGGTTCTAATATATAGACCCCTCAAATTCACTTCAGAACTGAAATGGTCCCTAAAAAATCAGATAAGGACATTTTCTTGATTTTTTTTTTAAAAATTGCTTCTAAATGTTTTGGGATAATATAATTATGTATTGCCCCCCAATATTCTTTTAGTTCTATACATGTCCACAACATATATATATGATCAGCCTCAGATGAATCGCACCATGGACAATTAAAAGTGTTTCTCAAACCCCATTTATTAAACCATAAAGGTGTAACATAAATTCTTTGTAAAATACTAAATTGAACCAATATTATATTTATTACTCTTGTGAATATACTATCGGACTGCAACTGGTTTTACTTTGGGTGGTATTTCCTCCTTTCTTGACCAATATAAGAGTATTAGTGGAAAAATAAAAAAATGATTTGTTGTTCAGCAGTGCAGTTATATGTTCAAAACCCTTTTGTGGCGTGTATTTGTGGAAAAATATAAATATATTTGCCATTCAGCTTTGCAGCCCTTTTTGTGTGCATTAGTGTGAAAAAAGGGGCTTATTAGCCGTTGTGTGGTGAAGTGAGAAAATTGCAGACTTTTTTTGGGGTGTTTTAATTTCCATTTTATTTATTTATTTTATCTAACAGTATGTCAGACAGAGAAGTGCCAGGCCCTGCACAGGGGATTTGCAGAGGCCTAAATGTTTCTGGCGCTGGCAGAGGTCGCAGCAGAGTAAGGGGACGTGGCAGCAAGGGTCACTTCGAGAGGCCTGAGCTCCCAATGTCAGCTAGAGGTTGTGTCTTGACCAACAACCCAACATTTCTTGAATGGTTGACTCGATCTTCAACTTCGTTGCCAGTGACATCAGACATCCGCAGCCAAGAGTCAGTGGATTAGTCAGACACAGCCCTTAGTTAGTATGCTCTCACCTGTCCTTTAACCTGCCTCTGTCCTTTTCTGTACCCTCAGCCAGAGGAGTATTGTATGCTGTGGGCTCAGCTCCACTATACAGTGAGGATAAGCTACTAGAAGACAGTCAGCAGCTACAGGCAAGCCAAGATGTGGAGGAGAAATCCGCTGCTTCCTCCACTAGGCTGGCAAGTAGTGATGAAGAGAGTGGCATGGGAGCTGGTGTTGCGAGCATTCAGGCTCCTTACCTAGAGATGGTTGAGAAGGACATCTGTGACGTGCAGACAGTACTCGATTATGATGATGTAGCTGATCGCACTTGGGAGTTAGGTGACGAAGGGGCTTCATCATCATCATCATCATCAAGAAAAGAGGGCGGCAGCTTGCCCATATGGCAGCTTGCCCATGAGGCAGCGGCGGAGCCAGCAAGTCGCTAGTGTGGCCAGGAGTCAGCAGGGTGGCAGCAGTGGCAGGTCAGGAGCCAAACGTGCCCGGTGTAGACCACCCTCTTCTCAGGAGCCTGCCCAAGTGATCGACTCTGCACCTTTCAGAGAACTGATGGCTTGTGCCGAGCCGAGGTGGAGAGTCCCAAACAGTCATTTCTTTGCCAAAAAGGCAGTACCAGCCCTGCACACACATGTAGAACAAAAGGTGGGCCAGTCCTTGAGCCTGTTGGTGTCTGCCAAGGTGCACGGCAGTGCCAACGTGTGGAGCTGTAACTACAGTCAGGGACAGTACATGTCATTTATGGCTCACTGGGTGATAGTGGTTTCTGCACAGCCACACCAGTAACTTGTCCAGATGATGCCGCTTCGACCTGCATGTTCTGACACCGTTGGTCCTGTGACAAGAAGAACTGGGAAGAACATGGTGTCAGCACTGCATCAAGGAGGGCTGTGCCATGCGCCCTGCATGGCACATATGTTCAATCTGGTTGTTAAGTGGTTCCTGAAGTCTTCTTTCAAGTCTGTCTGCAACACATCCTAAAATTGGCCAGGAAACTTTGCATGCACTTCAGTCACTCGTACACTGCGATGCACACCCTCCTTGAGCTGCAGCAGCAGAGTGACATCCCTCAACATAGGCTGATTTGCAACGTTTCCATTCTCCTTATGTTGGACCGACTATACGAACAGAAAAAGGCCATAAGAAATTTCTTGATGATCCAAGCAGACAGGAAAACTCCCTGTGTAACTTCGATGTCAGCCTGGGCAGCTTCCACTGCTTCATGTCCTGGAACAGATGCTGGTAAATCTGGCTGGTCAGGGGACTGTAGAATTGGGGTCTAGATCTCACAGCCAGATGAGCCCTGTGGGTGCTGAACTGGAGGAGGAGGACATTGGAGCACAAGTAATGTGTAGCAAAATGGGTGGTTTCTCTACACAGGTGACAGGAGAGGAGGAGCAAGAGCAGCTAGAGGAGCTACAGGGAGATGAGGAAGATGAGGCAGAAGACCCAGACACACCGTGGCAGTAGGCACTGGAGACAGAGGCAGGGGGCTCCTGTGAGTAACTTGCACAAATGGCCCGATGCATGCTCACTTGCTTAAGATATGACACCTGAATTGTAAACATTTGCCAGAGGGATAACTTGTGGCTCTCCACCTTGTTGGATCCTCACTCCCGGTCCAAAATGAGGGCCTTTTTTTTACACACGCTGAATGGGAGGACAAACTGAACTAATATAGAGACATCCTATGTAGTGAGTTGGCCACAGCCTATCTGCGCCATCGTCCATCCTCTCGCAGGTCTGAGCGGGGGGGGGGGGGGGCCTATGTGCTCACGTTCCACTTCCATGGCTGCTGGGGGGGGTTGGGGGCAGCAGAAGCAGTACCAGCTCCATCAGCAGAAACTTGAGTCTAGAGTCGCTGATGAGCAGCTTTCTTCACCCTCATAGTGAAGAAACTACTCACTAGCAGCTAGACATAGAGCAGGACCTGAACCAGCAGGTGGTGGCATACTTGGACAGCACCCAGCCACCCAGCATTGAAGATATGTTGGACTACGGGGCAGCCAAAGATTATTTGTGTCTGCAACTGGCAGTTTGCCCTGGAAAAGCTGTCCTGCCCAGCCAGTAGTGTGGCTTCAGAGCGGCTGTTTAGTGCGGCGGGGGCCATAGTTACCCCAAGAAGAACTCGCCTGTCCACCTAAAATGTGGAGAGACTGACCTTTATCAAGGTGAATCAGGCATGGATCACCCAGGATTTCCACCCACCAATGCCTGATGCATCAGACTAGATTATCCATGGTGACACACCAACACTTTGACAAAAGAGACCGATTTCTTCTGGCTTCCTGCCTCAGCTACTATTCTGATGCTGCCACCCGCCTGATGGCACACATCTGATGCCAAGTGCTCCTTCCACCCATCATTATCAGCGGGTACTGTTATTGCCACTCACCTCCCCACTCTGTCACCGGGTCACTCTGTGGTCTCCTCATGCTGCTGCTACCTCCACACTATTTCCCCTTCCACTCTGTGGCCTCCTGATGCTACTGCCACCTCCACACTATATCACCTTGCCACTCTGTGGTCTCCTCATGCTGCTGCCACTTCCACGCCACTGTCATCTTTCCACTCTGTGGCCTCCTGATGCTGCTGCCACCTCCGCACCCTGTCACCTTGCCACTCTGTGGCCTCAAGATGCTACTGCCACCTCCACACTATGTCACCTTGTCACTATAAATGGTCTTGCGGTTCTCCCGGCGGTCATTTTGCGGCTA
This sequence comes from Bufo gargarizans, assembly GCF_014858855.1. Classification (NCBI taxonomy): domain Eukaryota; kingdom Metazoa; phylum Chordata; class Amphibia; order Anura; family Bufonidae; genus Bufo; species Bufo gargarizans. Next base: position 24,290,903 of record NC_058080.1, on the reverse strand, counting down.
ACTTTGCTCATTCACGATTCAACTTATCGCTCTATGGTCTCCTCATGCTGCTGCCACCTCCACATTCTGTCACCGGGTCACTCTGTGGTCTCCTCATGCTGCTGCCACCTTCACACTCTGTCATCGGGTTACTCTGTGGTCTCCTCATGCTGCTGCCACCTCCACGCCCTGTCACCTTGCCACTGTGTGGCCTCAAGATGCTACTGCCACCTCCATACTATGTCACCTTGTCACTAGAGATGGCCTTGCGGTCCGCCCAGTGTACGTTTTGCGGTGAACTTTGCTCGTTCACGATTCACTGAACGGGCGAACATATGGTGATGTCCGCCAGCGCCATATTATTTTACATTGTGAAGAACTTTGACCCATGACGCATCCATCAGTTGGTACAGGACAGCCAATTGAGACGTTTCAGCACATAGACATACCCCCTACCTTATAAATAAACCTGATCTGACCACCATTTTACATTCAGTGTTTTGACAATGTAGGGAGAGGTTGCTGTGTAGAGCAGGGACAGGCTGTTAGGGACACCAAACGATAGCTAATAGGGCCACAAAAGTCCTTTTAAGGACTGGTATAGGTGTGCTATTATTAGGTGTGACTTACTGAGGGGTGTGATATACTTATAATATACTTTCTAACATAGAAAGTATATTATAGTGCATTTGTATTGTGGAGCAGTTGTGTGTGGTTCAGCTGCGATACTGCAGCTACACAGAGTGCCAGAAGCTATTGGAACAAATCATTTCAACTGGTGTGATATACCAGTTGCCCCCCCAAAAAACTGATTGAAGCAGGGGTGTTATATACCAATAATATACTTTCTATATAGTGTATTTAGGTGGTGCAACATTTGTTTGCGGTTTTGCTGTGTTACCGCAGCTACAGATAGTGACTAGAGATGTCCCGAACTATTCACCGGCAAACAGTTTCCGGCGAACATTGCTTGTTTGCGTTCGCCGCGGCGGGCAAACATATGTGATGTTTGGTCCGTCCCCTATTTGTCATCATTGAGCAAACTTTGAGCCTGTACATCACAGTCAGCAGACACATTCCAGCCAATCAGCAGCATACCCTCCCTCCCAGACCCTCCCACCTCCTAGCAAAAAGCAAGGACAGCATCCATCTTAGATTCATTCAGAAGCTGCAGTCTTAGTGAGAGGAGGGACAGTGCAGCTGCTGCTGATTTAATAGGGAAATCGATAGCTAGGCCAGTGTATTCAGTGTCCACTCCAGTCCTGAAAGACTCATCTGATCTGCTGTAAGGACAGCGTCCTGACAGCACCCCAAAAAGCCCTTTTTAGGTCTAGTACATCAGTCTGCTTTTTTTTCCCCTCTGTAATGTAATTGCAGTTGCCTGCCAGCGTGTGTGTCAGGCTCACAGCGTATACTGTGCCCACCACTCATATCTGGTGTCACAGTAGCTTGCATTAAAAAAAAAACTTTTTGGACTGTAATATAATTGCAGTTAGTTGCCTGCAAGTGTGTGTCAGGCCTTTAGTGTCAGCGTGTACTGTGCCAACTACTGCCAGTGCACAGTGCCACCAGTGCCACTCATATCTGGTGTCACAGTAGATTACATAAAAAAAATATATATTTTGACTGTAATATAATTGCAGTTAGTTGCCTGTAAGCGTGTGTGTCAGGCCTTTAGCGTCAGCGTGTACTGTGCCAACTATGTAATTTTCCATGGAAGTTTTGCCATGGATCCCCCTCCGACATGCCACAGTCCAGGTGTTAGTCCCCTTGAAACAACTTTTCCTTCACTATTGTGGCCAGAAAGAGTCCCTGTGGGTTTTAAAATTTGCCTGCCTATTGAAGTCAATGGCGAAAATGTTCGCAACATCTCTACTGACAACATGTGTTCATGCGCTGGAACCTAAGCTTAGCTGAAACTGAAACAAACCCTCAGCTAGGTTGCAGGAAATTAGACAACCGGTTCCTAGCGTCTTCCTGAGGCCTAGCCTAAACACACAACAAAAGGGAAGGAATAGGACTTAGCTTAAGATGGACGGGGAGCAGGAGATCCACCAAACACCAGCTGAAAACTCCAGAAGCAAATATAAACCGCAAGGGCTATAGTGAGAGGCGGGTAAAAATAGCACCACTAAATAGATAATGAGCAGAACCTGTGGGGAGGTGGGATACCCCCAACACTACGCACTGAATGACTGCTACCGCCGCTGCCTCCTTGGACCCCTGCACCGCTACTTCCCCAGCAGGTAGGCTCCTGCGAAGCGAGTGGTCTACCCTGGGCACGTTTGGCTACCAACCTCCCACTCCTGCCACCCTGCTGACTCCCGCCCACGCTAGCGACTTGATGGCTCCGAACCTTGATCTTTCAGATCTTTGCTGGGCAATGGCTGCTGACTGTCCTCCAGTAGCCCGTCCTTGCTGAAAAGTGGAGCCGTGCCTACGGCATATAAGACTTCTCACGGTGAGGGTACTGAAAATGACAGAGGAAGGTTCAAGACAGATGGGGCACTGGGCCTTCTCCCGGGCCATGCCAACTAAGCATCGTGTCAGAGGAACCCACCGACTCTTGGCTGGGGGTGTCTGATGTCACTTGGGACGAAGTGGATGACCGAGTCAACCATCCAAGAACTGCTGGGTTGCTGGTCAAGACATGACCGCTAGATGACACCAGGAGTTCAGGCCTCTTCCTGCGACCACTGCTGCCACGCCCTTTTACTCTGCTGCAACCTCTTCCTGCACAGGAAACATTTGGGCCTCTGCTACTCCCTTGTGCAGGGCCTGGCACTTCTCTGTCTGACATACTGTTAGATCAAATAATCAAATGTTAGATCAAATATTTTTTATGTCACCACTAATACACAGGGCTTTAGAATATATCACTGCACCGCTGAACGGCAAATAGGCTCAATTTTTCTTCTACTTTTACACAACTCAAAAGGCAGTAGTAAGAGGGTATATGGTTCGTCAAAGTGACAGATACCACGCCCCCTTTTACACGCCCCCTTTTATATCGCTTGATATAAATTTTATATCGCTTGATATTAATTTTATATCGCTTGATATTTGGTTTATATCGCTTGATATTAATTTTATATCGCTTGATATAAATTTTATATCGCTTGATATTAATTTTATATCGCTTGATATTTGGTTTATATCGCTTAATATTAATTTTATATTGCTTGATATTTGGTTTATATCGCATTATATTAGGTTTATAATAGTTATCACTTCTCAGATGCCTGCTAATATCAGTCAGTTCACAATTGCATTTAATAGCAAAATGATTAACTCATGATTTTGTCAGACCCCCCCCACAAGAAGTGCTTTACAAGGGCATGACAGAGATCACAGGGTGTATTCTTGTAATCGAGACGTATCTAATGCAATGGTCATGACACCTTAATACAAAGGCTTTGTTCTACAAGCTCGTGACAGTTGTTTTAGACTTTCTACAGACATGCTCGTGACACCCTCTGGACATATGACACCTTAATACAAAGGCTTTGTTCTACAAGCTCGTGACAGCTGTTTTAGACTTTCTTCAGACATGCTCGTGACACCCTCTGGACATGACACAGTCTGTATTCTTGTCATTGATTTTATCCCCCTTATAAAAGCTTATTTTATATAAAACTTGCCGAAACGTGCGTCGGGGTTACGTGGCTCTCCTGAGGTGTACATCTCCACATTTATGGGTATGTAGACATGCTATATTGTTGTGGACTTTGAGGGATGTGCTTATTGGCTCTAGGTGCTCAGCTATACCCACTTGGGTTATCCACAGGTGGATGTTTATTGTGCACCTGAGCCAGTTTTGCATGCATTTGGAGGTTTAAGTTGTCACCACAGCTGCAATTGTGGTATCTGACCATTTGATATGGTGACTTCTTGTGCACTTGCACTTTAACTTTGTATGTATTTGGAGGTTTAAGCTGTCACCATAGCTACAATTGTGGTATTTGACCATTGATATAGTGACTTCCTATGCACTTGCACTTTAACCTTCTGTTGGCTGTTATATGGTCCCATAACTTGGAACCATCAGACATCCATATGTCGCAGTGTCATCTGCAACCACTTTTTTGATATGGTGTTTTGCCACTCAGTATTTGCACTTTTGCATTTTTATATCTGTGGTTGCATTTATACATACAGAAATCAGTGAGGCTTTGTACTCCTTTTTTCTACCGCCTTTTGTACATTGCATACTCCTAAACCCCTCCCCCCATGTCTCATTTGTGTTGACATACCTCCTCAGATGTAGCCATTTTTATCTGTTGTCTCATGTCTCGTTTTTATGTATCATTAATTCAATAAAGGATTTATTTTTCATGATATACCCGTTTAATCTCAGTTTATTCTTGTTGGTTGGTCTGTTTTAATTAGACCCGCTTGAAGTTCTTAACACTTGCATCTTGCTGCTTGTCTTTAAATTTTAATAAAAGTCATAATGCCATATCTAGCTATCAATTTATCTATCTATATAGCTATCTATATCTATCGATCTATATATCTATATATCTATCCATTTAGCTATCTATGTCTTCATACATCCACATACCCCCAACTATCTAAATTCTATCAAATTATCTATCTATCTATCTATCTATCTATCTATCTATCTATCTATCTATATCTGTCCATTTATCTATCTATGTCTTCATACATCCAAATACCCCCAACGATCTAAATTCTATCAAATTATCTATCTATCTATCTATATCTATCCATTTAACTATCTATGTCTCCACACATCCAAATACCCCAACTATCTAATTTCTATCAAATTATCTATCTATTTATCTAGATATCTAGATACCTATCTATCTATCTATCTATCTATCTATCTATCTAACTATCTATATCTATCCATTATCTATCTATCTATGTCTCCATACATCCAAATACCCCAACTATCTAAATTCTATCAAATTATCTATCTATCTATCTATCTATCTATCTATCTATCTATCTATCTATCTATCTATCTATATATCTATCTATGTCTCTATGCACACAAATACCCCAACTATCTAAATTCGATCAATTTATCTATTTATCTATCTATATTTCTATCTACATATCTATGTATCAATTACTTAGCTATCTTTCGCGGAGGAGCTGTTTTAATTAGCGAGCTTGAAATTCTTAATACTTATATCTTAATGTTTGTCTTTAAATTTCAGCCAAAAGAAAAGAAAGCACCAAAGCCAGAGTCATTAAAGAGAGACGGCGATCAACCACAAAACAGCATCAGGAACAGCTTACACCGATAGCTGGATTTCTAACAAAGCCGCGGCCGGGTCTACAGAGTGGTGAGCCAACTAGCGTAATAAATGATATTACAGCTTTATGCGACATAACACCAATACCCAATACGCAAGATGTAATACCTTGTAAAAAGCACATCACGTTTGATATGCCAGACACATGCAGTAACGGACAACAGATAAGTAAACCCCAATAGCGATACGCGCCTCTTGTCCATTCCTGTTATTGCCGTGGTGGAGAGACGTACGACGCATTGCGGGATATCGCGAAATGTAATGACAAAATGGCACGCGTAGCGTTGCATTTAAAATGTTACGTCAAAGACTCTACGTCTCTAGCGTTTAACAGCCCCAACAAAAATACTGTGGGCCAAATACACGATACGCGTGACAAATGCATACGACTGATTACGCATCTTGACACTCTTGAAAAAGAGCTGCTAGGCAGCGACTGACTAGTGATGACTGGTGGAGGTGGACGACCTTTTAAAAGCGCAAAAACAACTGTAAGTGCTAGGATTAGAAAGTTAAAACAGGCTATAAAAATCTGTTTTTCAGTTAAACGTTCTAAAATAGCTAGAGAAAAAAGGCGTCGCCGGCGTAACAATGCACCACCGACGCGTCCGAACAAAATATATAGCAAAAAAAGACAGGGATGTCGTAACAAGACTGGTGCGGCGGCTCGTATGAATGCTGGACAAACACATCAGCAAGCGCAGACCGCGCAAGCAGGGCCCAGTCATCCAAACAGTTTGCACACTAACAGACATTCAAATACACAATCAACGCGCATTCAGTCCTGGGGGCCCACAAAATGACATAACCTATAACATGGCTTTTACAGACGAACCTCCTAAACCACAAAACGTTAGATCCGTTTATCTAGAACGTGTATATCATCAACAGCGTGACTTAGCGAATTTTAATAGTACCATGTACACGGAACACTTCAGATTTGCTAACCTCAAAGCCATTCGCTCATTTGTTGACACTCTTGATGCAATACACGCTGCTATACAGACATTGTTAGATGGGATTTTACGGGCCGCCGATCCGGGTGATTTCGGTGAACGTTTGATTCGATTTTTTCTAATAGGTATTCTAGAGATGGATTTAGAGTTGAAACATTTTTGGACAATATCGCTAACGCTTTACAGAGTAACGCGGAGTGCATAGCCGGTAATACACTTAAACTAGTTGTCATCATTGTCAGGTGTCGCCGTGGTGGGGCCCGAAGACGTTTGGGCGGTATCGCGTATAGTCATATTATTGATCGTAAAAAACAAAATTTATACGATTTTAATAATTACGATAATAACGTCTGTCTGGCTGCTAGTGTTTACGCTATTTTAGAGGGTGCTGCTTTGAGCGACGTCGCATTGTTAGAGAAATCTCGACAACTGCATAGAGAATTACAAATACCCGAGGGATATTTGGTGTCTTTTACTGACGTTGCTGAATTTGAAAAAAAATCACAATTTAAATTTTGTACCACAATAGGGGGCAGTGGCGTTATTATCACACTGCCCACACAGCTAAAGAAAAGACCGTCTATATATTGCACCATGATAAGCATTATTATGGCATAAAAAATCTAAAAGCCTTTATCGGTTTCAATTATTTTTGCGACGTTTGTTGCACTGTATACAAACATAAATATCGACACGGTTGTATGCAGTTTTGTAAAGCGTGCCAGAGCCCAAATTGTGTTGAACAGTCTAATAATACACGTTGCCCAACATGTAGGAAGTATTGCCGTTCAGAGGATTGTTTTGAAACACATAGAAACCTGGCACTTAGTGATAAAGCTCTTTGTAAGAAAAAAACTTTTTGCGGATTTTGTTACAAATATATAGACTGCGACGATGAGCACAAATGTAACGGTTTGAAATGCACCATCTGCGGCGGGCAGGTTCACAAATTTGATGACCATGTTTGTTACATGCAGCCATACAACCCCAAAAAAATTACTGACAAGTATATATTTTACGATTTTGAATGCATGCAAGAAACAGGCGTACACATACCCAATTTCATTTACGCAACCACACTATACGGCTCAAACTCCTGGCAATTTAGCGGAAAATCCTGTACGCGCGACTTTGTGCAATTTTTTGCCAACGGTAAGTTTTCGGGTTAAACGTTTATAGCTCACAATGCAGGCCGCTACGACGCTTATTTTGTTTTACAGGAGTTGATTAATGAAAAATTTAAAATTGATATTATAAATCAAGGTGGTCGGTTAATGTGCGTTACCCTGAAGGACTTAAAAATTAGATTCATAGACTCTCTGAATTTCATGCCTATGAAGCTCAGCAAGATGCCCGAGGCTATGGGTTTTTCAGGCGCCAAGGGTCACTTCCCGCATTTTTTCAACACAGCAGAAAATCAAAACTACATAGGTGGCCTACCGGCCGCTAGGTATTGCGGCGTCGATTACATGATGCCTGGTGAGCAAAAAGAATTCACAGATTGGTACGAGAAACATAAAAATGACACCTTTAATTTTCAGGATGAGTTAAAAGCTTACTGTAAGCAGGATGTTGAGGTTTTGAGAGTGTTACAGGGACACGATTATGGCCATGACAGAACAAAAAGTGCTGCAATACATTAAATGTGAAAAGAAATACAGAACGGTCACTAAAAGTATTGATCCGCTCCAACTCATCACATTGGCATCCGTGTGCATGGCTATGTATCGGTTTAAATTTCTACCCAAAAATACCATAGCGATTGTCCCGGCAGATAATTACCACAAGACCCAGAAACGCTTTTCAACACCTGCTATACAGTGGCTCATGTACCTTGAACATGCTGAAGGCATTTCTATACAACACGCGTTAAAGGGTGGTGAAAAAAAGGTTGGTAAATATTTTTGGGACGGGTATGCTTTTGTTAATGGTAAACACACCGCTTTTGAATTTCAGGGCTGTTTTTATCACGGGTGTCCTGTGTGCTATAACGAGCAGGACAGCAACGAGCTTACTAAGTCGTCCTACGGGCAGCTATACCAATCTTTCCTAGTCAGGAAAAGCCGACTACAGAGACAAGGCTTTACGGTCCGGGTCCTGTGGGAACACGAGTGGCGGGAAATGATTGCAAATTATTTGGGGGTCAAAGACTTTCTGATTAAAATGAAATTCCTGACTCCTTTGGATCCTCATGACGCGCTTTACGGCAGGCGCACTAACGCCATTAAACTTTATCACAAGGTGCAGTCCGATGAAACAGTTCATTATTACGATTTCACCAGTCTGTACCCTTTTGTTAATAAAACTAAGACATACCCTGCGGGGCACCCAAAAATCATTTATGATAATTTTGGATACATAAAAAAATACTTTGGCATTGCCAGAGTTAAAGTGCACCCGCCCAGAGATTTATTTTTTCCGGTTCTGCCTGTAAAGCTAAATAAAAAAAAAATGTTTCCGCTATGTTACACATGTGCCTTGAACTGTCTGAAAGACATTTGCAGCCACACAGACGATGAGCGTTCCCTAACCGGCACATGGTGCACCATAGAACTAGTTTTAGCTGTTGAAAAAGGTTACAGGATTGCAGAGGTCTATGAGATCTGGCATTTTCCGAACACAACAGACGATCTGTTCTCCCCGTACATCAAATTACACCTCAGAGATAAACAGGAGGCTTCCGGATACCCTAGTTGGTGTAAAACGGATTCTGAAAAAACGGCTTACATAGCAGCATTTAAAAAAAAAAGAAGATGTATGCTTGCATTCTGATAAGATAGCTGTAAACCCAGCAAAAATACAAATTTCAAAACTGTTCCTAAACTCTTTGTGGGGTAAGTTTGGCCAGCGTTCTAACTTGTCACGTACCAGCATAGTCACGAACCCTGACAACATTTTCAAATTAGCTTTTGTGCCGTACTACGACCTCTCCGAGGTTAATTTCATTGATGACGATATGGCGTTAGTCAATTGGCGCTATGTAAAAGAGCGCTACACACACAACAAAAACACAAACATTTTTATAGCCTGTTTTACAACCGCCTATGCCAGACTCGAATTATACACGCTCCTAGACAGGCTACAGGAACGTTGCCTTTATCACGACACAGACTCCGTCATATTTGTGAATAAGGGGTCTGAATGGACGCCCCCCTTGGGTGACTTTCTCGGTGAACTAACTAGTGAAATACCTGACGATGCCCACATTACCAAGTTTGTATCCGCTGGCCCAAAGACTTACGGCTACAAACGTAACAACGGTAAAACCGTATTGAAGGCTAAGGGTATAACACTCAATGTCGCTAACACACGGCTTGTTAATTTTGACAGTTTAAAAGACCTTGTGTTGGATTACTCACACAACAGCGACCCCGAGACGCAGAAAACAATAGGTATCGAGCAAGACGGCATTTTCAGAAATAGGAAGCGTTTGACCATAGAGACAAGACCGTTACGTAAAACGCAAAAGTGCGTCTACACAAAGAGACAGCTGACGGCTGACTTTACAACGCTGCCTTTTGGCTATTAAACATGACTGCACAATTTCAACACCCTTTTTCGTGTATTCTAGCAGGACCCTCAAATTCTGGAAAGAGTTTTTCTGTTAAAAATGTATTAATGCATAAGGATACGTTAATGTCGCACAAACCTGATAATGTCATTTGGTTTTACGCCTGTTGGCAGAAATTGTATGATGAACTAACCAGTTTGTTTACAAATATCAGGTTTATCGAGGGGGTCCCGCAAAATTTTACAGGCGCTGATCTATTTCTAACGGACAAGGTAAATTTGGCGGTTGTTGATGAACTTATGGAGGTGGCTTGTGAAAATCTTGAAATACAAAACGCATTCACCAAATGCGTACACCACAGAAATTTGAGCATTATGTATCTCGTTCAAAATGTTTTTTGTCAGGGTAAGAAAAGCCGAACCATAAATTTAAACACTAAATACATGGTCCTTTTTAAGAACCCTCGTGATAAATTACAGGTTATTACGTTGGCTCGGCAGATGTACCCCGGTAAAACATGTTTCTTTTTAGAAGCTTTTGAAGATGCTACACACAAGCCTAACGGCTATTTACTTGTAGATTTAAGATCTGACACGCCTGAGGACCTGCGACTCAGAACCGGTCTGTTCCCGCCAGCTCTGCCGGTGGCTTATGTGTGCAAACAGAAGCTCTAAAATGTGGTATCTCACATCTTTATGGTTATTTTTGTTAGCAAAGCTGGTGCTGTAAGGATGTCGAACAGGATCCGGCGTAATTGGGATCTTTTAAAAGCATTAGTCAAAACAAATCTGATGGCCAGTAATGATTTGATATTGGCTATGGGCGAGATAGCTCTCAACATCCTTAAAGGAAAGATCCCTCTTAAAGAGCGCCAAAAAAATATATTGAAAAAATGGCGTAGGGATATAAAGAAATTAAGCGATAAAAAGTACTCCATTAAAGGAAAGAAGCGCATTGTGAACCAGAGCGGCGGTTTTATAGGAGCTTTGCTCGGCTTTGCAATACCTTTAATCACTAGCCTGATAGCTAATACAGCCGGTGGTTCATAATGCAGTATGCAGAGAAAATGTTCCTGGTTTCCAAAAATGAAATGGACAGGCTTAAAAATACATCCGTAGATGCAACAGATATACGCCAAACAGCCATACGGCGATTAGATGATGAGATTAGCGAAATACTACACAGAAATGACCTTTCAGATGATGAAAAAATTAAGAGATACACAGTCGTGTTACAGAGGTACTTAATGCTCAACAAACAGTCCGGTAAAGAAATGCCTGGTATAACCCTGATTACACAGCCGCAAACCGATCAACAACAATTGTCAAATGCAACCTCAATCAGCACAGATACTAACGAGATACTTGACAGTATTAACACACGTTATAGAAAAAATGCAGAACTATTGTTAAGTAAACTGTACCGCGCTGGTAATAAGTCGTACTGGAACGCTATGGGTGAGTTCATTTACAAAGAACAAACTGTACCCGGTTCCAACATTATTCAAACAGCTACCCAGAGTCATGGATTGCCTAAGATTAAACCTCACGGTTGGGACTATTTTATGGAGACTATTGCACAGCTGAACGCCCCGTCAACGGTTATCGGTAATACAAGAACAAGAGAACTTTTCGATAATTTGAAAAAGCAGTCGCTGAGTGAGCCCTTTGACGAGGCTCGAAACCCTTTTACACCTCCGATGTTATTAACATCGCCTACTGTGTCGACGCGTGGCTCATTATTACCTAAAAAGAGGCTCCCGCCCTTGTTGCAAACTGCTTGGTTAACGTTGTAAATTTTCTTACTTTGGCTATTGTATATAAACTTTCTTTGTTTTAAACATCTTATAATGTTTTTATTTGTTTTACATAAATTTTTACTTTGCATGTATATAAATTTATTTTTGTGTAATGTCTTATAATGTTTTATTTACTATACATAAACAGTTTTAAATAAAAATGTAGTCTGTTTTTCTTTTTACAATAAATATAATAGCTTGATTATTTAAAATTGTATAAACAGTTAGGACGTGTTGTTCAGTAGACGCTGTTTAAAACACAGCTAAAATGCCTGCAAAAAGCAAAATATTGCGAAAACAGTACTACACGCCAAAGCTGTCAGCTCTTATGGGGGCGTTGAATCCTTATTCAGAGAAGTATGGAAATTTGGAATAAGAAAAGACTCTGTAAAAAACTGGTTGAGTAACGAGGATACTTACACATTGTACAAACCTGTTAAAAAATCCTTTACAAGAAACAAGGTTATGGTGTCTGATATAGATGCTCAATGGCAGGCAGATCTTGTGCCGATGATGGATTTTTCTAAAGAAAATAATGGTGTAAAATACCTGCTGACGGTCATTGATATTCTATCTAAATATGCCTGGGTGTCGGGCCTTTCAAATAAGTCTGGCGCTACCGTGGCTACCGCTTTTGAGCAGATATTTAAGTTAAGCGGCCGAACCCCCCCGAAAGCTCCAGACTGATCGGGGCCGTGAATTTATAAACAAACCTATGAGGCGTCTTTGTGAAACCTATAAAATACATCATTTTTTAACTACAAACTCTGTTAAGGCATCATTGGTCGAGCGTTTTAATAGAACGCTGAAAACTAAAATGTGGCGCTATCTTAGAGAACAAAACATGTACAGATACATCGACAAGTTACAAGACTTGGTGTATAGTTATAACCACACATACCACAGAACTATAAGGCGGCGTCCCGTCGATGTGACAAAAGAGAACTCTTTAACCGTTTGGAAAAATATCTACGGGTGTTACGATACTATAAAAAAATTTAAACCGGTATTAAAAATAGGTGACCACGTCAGATTTGTGCGTTATAATTTTTTTTTTACAAAAGAATTTAAAATTCACGCTGTAAACACTAGGGGCCTCAGACCCCTTTATAAGTTGAAAGACCTGTCTGATGAAAGTAACTCTCGACAAGCTACGAGCATACAGGATAGAAAAAATACAGAAAAAGAAGAAAGTTCGGGTAAAACGTTGTGTTTTGTAAAGTGGATTGGTTACCCTGACAAGTTTAACTCTTGGGTGCCTGAAAAACAGTTGATGCGTCTGTAAACGATGGAGGACGGATCGTTTTTTATCACGCTGCCCTGCAATGCCTCTGCCAAACTTTATCCCGAAAACAGCATCGCCGATTACACCACTAAGTTAGCAAAAGCGGTGCATCTTCGCGGCCCTTACGAAGTGGCTTTAGTGGAGATTCAGTATCCACATACATGGGAAACCTTTGGCCCCGGAGATGGTGTATTCTACGTCGCACAGCGCGACAAGTCGATCAGCGAGCTTTTTGTTATATCGGGTTATTACTCCAATATGCACGATCTCATCAAAGCCATTAATAGCAAACTTGAATCTATAAAAATACCTCCCGATCAACTGTGTCTAAGATACGACGATATTGACAGAACCGTTTATGTACTGAATTCACCAGCATACAAGTTCATGCCTTGTGTGAAGTTGGGGAATATTTTGGGGCTGACGGGGTATTCGAAAACTCAGTCGCTCAAGAATGTCGACACCGAGCACATCACTCTCCGCTACAAAGGACCCGGCTTACCTGTTTTACAACATCATGTTGGTGGTATAAAGGGGCTTGCCCTAGTTTCATCAAAAGAGAAAAAAATTAATTCCGATATTAAAGCTGGTTTTTTATACATTGTACCGATATCGTCCAACATCAACTTGTTGGCGATAGTTACGTACAACTTTTAAGAACTGTCGAGTTAGGCGGTAAAAATGGTGATATAGTCACGCAAAAGTATCACCGCCTGGACTATATACCTGTTTGTAAACATCATTTTGACACGGTTACAATATCGATATTCACGGATCAGGCTAAACCTGTTAAATTCAAATAGGGTAAGACTATTGTGTGATTACACTTTAGACCGCGCGCGGTGACGACGCACTAAAATGTTGTCCCAGAGAGGGTACAGTGACCCTGACGCATATACACATTATTACATAACGCAAGCCGGTCATGGCTTGGACGGATTTGGCGGTACTGAATTTATGCATGGTTCTGGACTCGCTGGGTTATTTCGGGGTCTGTTCCGTCGTGTCAGTCCCCTATTTTAGAAAGGTGTGGAGCTTGTAAAACCGCACGTGAAAACAGCTGCCCGAAACATCGCTAAAGACGTTGTCACTACGGCTTCGACCGCCTTTATGGATCGTATAAATAGGTCGGCGCAGAGCCAGGAGGGCTCTGGTGTCGTACAAATACGTAAAAAAACACGTCTTACCAACTTTTATGAATAAAGTAGCACAACCTAAGAGACGTCGCCGCCAGAAAACAAGAAGTCGTTCACCGAGCGACATCTTCTAGTCAGCCGCTATGGCTTTCGTGCATGACGCATCCGCCGAGTACGCCAAATCAGAGTTGGATATCTTTCAAATACCGCATACCCAAACAAGCATTGAAAAATCGCTTTATGTAGAGGTGCAGCCAATCGCAGCAATCACTGACAATGCCCCTTTGGAATTCTACATCACGGGCAGCGGTGAATATTATTGCGACCTTAATAACACATTGTTACATGTCGTTTGCAAAATCGTTAGTCCTGATAACACACCCACACCAGAAGGATCCCGCGTTGCACTTATTAACTACCCTATAGCGAGTCTTTTTAATCAACTGGATATAACGCTCGGCGACACGTTGATTCAAGAAGCGACAACCTTTATACGTATAGAGCGTATATAGAGTCCCTAATAAATTATAATTCACAAACTTTAGCGTCCCAATTTACAGCGGTTATTCTATAAAGACACAGCGGGACCATCATGATGACCGGGTTCTCGACGGGCATAATGACGGCTTCAGCAAGAGAAAGTATTCAGGCCCGATCTTAGAAGTGTGGAATTAATGGGTCCCCATTTACGCCGATATATTTAATCAACCAAAATTAATACTGAACGGTTTAGATCTAAAGATAAAATTGACCAGAAACAAAGACACTTTCTGCCTATTAAGTGGGAAAAGAAGTGGCGCACTGGCATTGGTGCTAACAACTGGAGAGGTGCTCTCAGTAAAAAGGACTCACCCTTCCTTGGTACAATATAGACAAATGTTAAACAGATACCTTGGCACTCTCTTAATATAGGAACCTCATAGTTTATTGATAATATCAACCCATAAACAATTAATAATTTACTACTTAAGATAATAAAACAATAAATGTTTTATTATCTTAAGTAGTAAATTATTAATTGTTTATGTGTGGTATTATCAATAACTATGAGGTTCCTATATTAAGAGAGTGCCAAGTATCTGTTTAACAACTTTCTGCCTTATGTCGGCCGAGGTGGCCCATTTTTAAAGTCCAAATACAGCACGCTTCCCTATTTGTCAAGAGTACACGTATCGCCCGCTGTAAGAATCGGTCACAGTCGCGCTCTGTTAACAGCTAACGCAAAGTACTCGACCGATCGGGCGTCGCTTAAGTGTATAGCGTATCCGCCGGTTCTCGCATATGTAACCACGAGAATCTTTTCCTCGGAAACCTACCAAAAACAGTAATACTAGCGTTTGTGGATAACAAATCATTTTCCGGGAGTTACCAAAGAAACCCTTTGTGCGTTCAACCACTATAATGTGAATTATGTAGCCTTATATTTGGATGGTCAACAGATACCGGCAAAACCTTTTCAACCTAACTTCCAAGACGAATCGGCTGTTCGTGAATATATGTCCCTAGTACATATTTCGGGGAACACAAGGCCGAAAACGCTTTATCCGTC